>NW_026526677.1:73902563-74502563 GCF_024362965.1 Panthera pardus | reverse complement strand
CACACTTCCTCTCTCTCTCTCTCTCTCTCAAAATAAATGAATACACTTAAAAAAATGAAAAAGAAAATGGAAGGTCAAATTTCTATAACAAGGCACAACGGTATGGACAATTACTATATATAGTGATTCTTCTGTTATTACAGGGCTACAATCCCTGTTCTAGCCACAGTTCTAAAATCCCAAAAGCTCTGAAAACTCATTTAACTGCAAAACCTGATCCAACCAGAAACCATTTAATGATTAAACCCAACCTGATCCAATGTGAGGCTATTATACTCAGTTCACCAGAGTGGCTCTCCATATGTTTTGCCACTGAAATATTAAAGTATTTGATTACAAACTGCTGCCCTAGACCCTGCTGAGGATGTCACGCATATGTCACAGTATATGCCCCCTCCATATTGCCTTTTAAAAATTCTGGAGTATTCTGAATTCTGACCCCAAGGATTTTGATAGAGGGCAATGAACCTATGTTAACATTTGTATATTCTTTTCTTTTAACAGGGGAAGAGAAAGAAAATGCTGCAGTCCTAAGGCTGGAGAAACAGTGAGATCCCAGGCAAATGTTAAAAACTGCGATGCCATTGACTCCAGACTAGAGGGCATGGTGGTAAGGTTGGCCCTCACCAACACTCGTCAAGTGAATGGCTCATTCTGGGCACATGAAACAGGAGTGTTTAACTAAATTATTTACAGGTGAAGGGATAAGGGCACTGAGGATGCATGAGTGGGCTGTCATGAGTTTGCATCTTTACACAGAGTAGGGACTGAAGCTGGGATCATGACTTTTCTGTTTAACCCAAGGAAGGGAAGGATTAATGGAAGAAACAAGATAATAATTACAGGGTCCCCAGTGTGCATGGGTGTGCGTGTCTGTGTGTGTGTTCGTGAAAGAGAAGAGTTATACTATGCATTAGACTATACATGTCAAAAGATATTAAGGAAGACGTCAAAGACATGGCAATCTGGCCAGACCAAGTGGACAGGCACAATGGGAGGGACGCTGAGAGATGCCAGGGGCAGAAGTGATGGATTTGAATCATCAGAACCTAGAGATAAAACTCTAAAACCTCAAGATCCAGAAACATTTTCTTCTTATTTATATACACCACTCAATTTCCGCTTTTTGATTGCTTGTTTTCCACTTTTCCTTTCTTATTTTCTGGCTTAACCGAGTAATTGATGACAGTAATAATCATATAGATAGTACTCTACAGTTCAACAAATATTTTCATAGCATAACTTTCTTTTTTTGAGACAACAATGTTCCAAGGACAGGTATTATCTCTTAAAAAGAAATTTAGACTCAGAAAGTGAGTTCAAATCATCGTTTGATGATCCCTACGGTGGATATTAATTAAGCTAGTAAAGCCTCAGTTTTCTCATCTGGAAGATGAGAACAATAATATCTACTGTATAGATTTGTTAACAGAATCAAATGAGGTGATACACATTAAAGTGCTTTTCAACACTTATTAAAACTAAAGCCCCATAACAAGTGCTTGTGACCATGGCGATTAGATCTGTGACCTTGCTCATGGTTTACTCTCAGGAATTATCTCCAATCTTTTCTCTACTCTTCCATCAAAGCCACGCTTGTTTTTTGAAGACAGTGCTTTATAACATGGCCAAAATCAGTACTAGGATGCTTCAACTCAATTTTCACTTTAAAAATAATTCTGATAATTGCATTGGCTTACTATGAACTTCCTGGCATAAAGCAAACCGTATTCTAGCAAGACACTCAACATTTAAAATGCAATTCCATTAGCTTGCAATTAGTAGTTTTCACACGTATAGGAAAAATAAATTGATTTAGCACCTTTCTCCTGTCCACAGTAATACTGAAGATTTTTTTTTCCCTGCTGTTATTGTACCCTGGCTGCAAATATTAGTTACCCTAACTGCATATCACGTAAATCAAATAAATGCTCCCCCCCCCCATCCTCTCCCTCCCCTTAATCACGTCGGCAGCTGCTCTGGTATGTTTCAATGGCCATCCACTGGAACTCATTAAGAAAGCATTATGTATAGTAAATTAAAATGCAAGGTCTATGATCTGCAGACAAAAAGATGACAAAGCTTATCAAATACATGCTTTGGCCTTCTCATTAGCTCCCAGGGTTTAAATGGCATTGTCCTCTCAAACAGGTCCCAGAGCACTCTTTATTTGTTGTGAGTAGAACAAAGTCAGATGAGCTTTATGTGCCGGAGATATTTCAACATCCCAAAGAAATAACTTTAAACAGAAATCGGAGCCTTACATTAAGTCTTGGGGATATTCTAAGGACCGTTCAGAAGCACTTATTTTTCCTGTTCATCTTTTCAATGTTCTTCCACAATCATCAGATTCACCCACTTTAGCACTACTGGTCGATCCATGATCATCAGATGCCATGGTATTATTTCTAGTGAGAACAGTTCCCACGTGGGCCTTTTAAGAGGCTCTACATGTACTTCTGTGGAGGCATCCATGCCACGAAAGCTGTTCCCTGACCCTCCCTCGTGGGTAAAGGATTTCCTGCTAATGAAAGAAGGTAGGCATGGAGGAAGCCCCAATCATCCTATATGAGAAAGAAAAATGATGTAGCTGGGAATACTGACTTGGAAAATTAAAATCCAAGGGGTTATGACATCTTTCTTCAGATATTTCAAGATGGCAACTTCAACCAAGATGAGACTCACTCTACAGGGACCCAGAGGAATCTATACACAAGGAACAATAATTACAAAACACAATGAGGCAGGCTATGACTTGCTTTAAGAGCGAGCACCTGTGACAGTGCTGTGTGCCTTTTAGATAACCAGCACCTGCAGGGAGTGTTAAAGGAGTCATCTTTCCACCACATAGGACTAGGTGATTTTTGTGGTTTTTTTTTTAAAGTAGACTTCATGCCCAGCACAGAGCCCAGTGTAGGGCCTGAACTCATGACCCTGCGATCAAGGCCTGAGCTGAGATAGAGTCACATGCTTAACCAGCTGAGCCACCCAGGTACCCCAGGACTAGGTGATTTTTAAATGCCCCTCCAATTATTATACCTTTCCGACTATTGGGTGCCATTCTTCATTAAAGCACTAGTCATCCTTTGCTCTTGTAATGGCAAACTTGAAGATGACTATTGTCTTCATATCCCCAGCTTCTAACACAGTGGATGGCACACACTTATGAGACCAGCAGCCAAGCTTTATTGAGCATTTACTATGTGCTAAGTGTGTGACATTCATTGTGTCATGACATTCCTATTGTCTCACCAAAACCTCAGTACGTATTATTTCTTTTTTACAAGTTAGAAAATGAAGACCAGAGAATTTAGACCATTGTCCAAAGCCACACAAACAGGAAGGGGTTGAGAACTGCAATTCAAGCCCCTGTTCTGCTAACTGTAAAGTCCCAGCGTTGACAAGGCCCAGTATAGATTTGGGTGCCAAGTGCCTGTGTAAGAGGAACCTGGGGTGCTTGTTGGAAACAGAGATTCTAGAAATTACCTAGAGAGGCTGATGGAGTGAGTCTCTGTGGGACCCAAGAGCTGGTATATTTTAACAAAATTCCCAGGTCACTTTTGACCCTAATAAAGATAACTACCATTTATTGAAGACATTAATTGCCAGTTACTACCCTAAGTGCTTTACATGGGCCATTTCATTTCTTTTCGCAGGAACAGTACGAGGTAGCTTCTAGCATTACCTCCATTTTAAAGAGAAGGAACCTGAATCTGGATTTCAGAACCTTCCACAAGGTTACCGATGCTGTCAGCTAACAGAGCTGGAAATTGTACATGGGCCATTTTTTCCCCCAGAACTAGGGCTCCTAACCATTGTGCTACATTATTCCAGAGACTATATTAGCAAAGAGTATGTAAGTTTGGCCAGTCGTACACATTTGTTAGGGATTTTTAAGTGCTGGCACAGATATTTGCTCCTCTGTGAAGCTTCCCAAAATACTCATGAAAAACAGACTTCCCACTCTACCATGCATTCAAGCACATCGAAACCCCCTCTGTCACCCCATGAACCAGCAAGGATGGGGCCTCTCCATGAACGCCATGCGATTTGTGGATCTCGGTGCTTAGCACAGTTCTCAGCCCACAAAAGACACCAACATGTGCTTGTGGAATGAAAAAATAATGGGCACAAAAGGTGCCAAATGGACAAAAGATTTGGCTGCAGGAAAGTAGTATTTCTTTCTGAGACAAAAGAGAACATGAAATGTTGGACAGGGAATGAGACAAATACTCTTTTAACCTTTTATAATCTGTCACAATTTCAATTCCTAAAGCACAATTCTTTCTTCTTGCAGCTTTGCTGAGATATAATTACAAAGTTAACATTATGGAAGTTTAAGGTGTACAACATGATGATTTGATATGCGTTATATATTATGAAATGATCACCACAAGAAGGTTGGTTAACACATCCATACTTCATATATTTACCTTTGTGTGTGTGTGTATGTGTGTGTGTGTGTGTGTGTGTCTGTGTGTCTGTGTGTGTGTCTGTGGTGAGAAGTTTAAGATCTACTCCCTTTGCAACTTTCAAATATACAATACAGTATCGTTAACTATAGTTACCATGCTGTACATTACATCCTCAAAACCTGTTGATTTTATAACTAGAAATTTGTACCCTTTGACCAACATCTCCCCATTTCCCCGACCCCACAGCCCCTGGCAACCACCAATCACCTCTCTGTATGGCAGCATTTCCTTTTTTGGTGGATGAATACTACTCCATTCTATATATGTATTTTCTTTAGATATCTACACATACACAATTTCTTATTCATTGGTCTTTTCCAATCCACAGACACTTAGGTTGTTTCCATGTCTTGGCTATAAAACACAATTCCTAATGAAAAGCATTAACCAAGGGGAATCAGTCACTGCGTCAGGATGTTAAAACTTGAAAGCTAATGAATAATTTAGATTTTGAACTCTGCAGCATGAGCAAAGGCGTGACTGGCAAAATGTTCCCAAAGCATCCTGGGTTTTCTCAGAGAATAAAAAGGGTGCAGGAGTTCTCTAAGTGGCCCTCCACTTTCCTCTGGGTTCTGTCTTCCCCTTGGTGTTTGCTCATTTGCTTTCACCTTCCTCTGCCATTTCTAAACACAGAAGGATGATGAATCTGCCTTAACACTCCAGATAAAATCTCCCTAAAGCTGAGATGAGCTGGCATTTTCTTTATAAGCCAGGGCAAAGAAGATTAACTGAGAAAACATATACAGTATAAAAAACACGCGCTATGCAGGGTATGGGATTCTGGTCCCAACACTCCCGGCGATACAGCAAGGAGCTTTCCTGAGCCCCAAATCTCTTTTCGGACAGATTGCCTCAGTTCCAAAGGGTGAGAGGGTATCACCAGGTCATCCCCTTCTTCTTCTTCTTTTTTTTTTTCCAGCCAGGTTGGTTTCTGCCTACCACACGTCACTAAAGATTAGCTTATGTCACAATATTGACAGAGCCCCCATGCCAGGCACAGGAAACACAAGTGAAGAGTCAAGACCTGTTCTTTGTCCTTGTGGACTCTTCAAACTAGAAGGGGATTCCAGCACATAAACAAGCATTTATTCTACTGTAAATGATCAGTACCGCAAGAGGAGAAGCTGAGATGGGGAGAGGGAGAGAGAGAGAGCGAGCGAAAGCTGCTCAGAGAAGGTGACTCCCATACTCCATCACTCCCCTAGACAGACTTCTGATCTTAACCTTCAGAGACCTCCATAACCTGGCCCCTGGCTCTGGCTCTGACTCTGCCTCCTCTCTCCTGCACCACCTCCTTCACTATACCCCTGTCCCACTTGCCACTCATTTGCTCACTGAAACAGCCAACCTTTTGTTTTTTCTAACTTTGGCTCTTCAGCCAGACACCATACAGTGTCCTTTGCTTGGAGTTCTCTCCCTTATCCCGTATTGTGATGGCGTCTTTCCATCAGGTATCAAGGTAAATGTCAGCTTCTTCATGAGGCTGTTTCTTTTTTTATTATTTTTTAAAAAGTTTATTTACTTTGAGAGAGAGAGAGAACAAGCAGGGGAGGGGCAGAGAGAGAGAGAACCCCAAACAGGCTGCACACTGCCAGTGCACAGCCCGATGTGGGGTTCAAATCCACAAACTGTGAGATCATGACCTGAGCCAAAGTCAAGAATCAGATGCTCAACCAACTAAGCCACCAAGGCGCCCCCCTGAGGCTTTTTCTAACCCCTCTGAATTGGGTTCTCCATCCCTACACCTGCCATGCTTTTTCACTTCACCATAATGTGCTTGTTTTTTCATGGTGCTTTGCCTTTTGTAAAAAAAAAAAAAAAATATATATATATATATATATATATATATATATATATATAAGTGTTTACACTATTTCTTACAAATGTGTTTACTCTGATTTTATAAATATGTTTAATCTGATTTTGCCTATCATTACTTCCAGACCATTAACTCCATGACTGTGGGGACTATGTGATTTCGTTACATTACATGACCAGGCTTAGTGGGGAGCAAAAGAGAGTGTGCAGCAGGGACAGGTAGGTAAAGCTCCTATCTCTGTCCTCTTACCTCACAGACAAATGCAGAGGCCCTCCTAGGGGCCAGGAAGCGTGAGGCAAGAAAGGTATCTGTCCCAGGTGCTAAACTGAAGAGGGTGCCCCAAAAAACCCACAATTGCATAATCATCCATAGATGGATAATGTCCTAATGTAATATTTAAAAATTTTTGCAATGCACGATAAACAAAAGACCAAATTTTAACTAAAGATAGGACCGGGGGCACCTGGGTGGCTCAGTCAGTTAAGCATCCAACTCTTTCTTTTGGCTCTGGTCACGATCTCACGGTTCAAGAGATGAAGCCCTGTGTCAGGCTCTACACTGGCAGTGTGGGCCTGCTGAGGATTCTGTCTGTCTCTCTCTCTCTCTGCCCCTCCCATACTTGTGCTCACATGCTCCCTCTCCCAAAATAAATAAATATTAAAAATATATATATAAAAACAAAGATAGGGTCAGTATTACTAGTTTTTCCTATAGCCACAGGCTCCTATATGGCTAAGTGAAAGATGGCCCTTCAAACAATTCTCTGGTTCATACAGCTCAGAACCAAAAGGTTTCTGGATGACTTCACAACACATCTGCAGGGCAGTGAGGATGGTTTATCAAGAGAGGAGTGCCCTTCCCTACTCACAGAAAAACGTCTTATATCATAAAGCTTCCCATTATATGTCTACACCGTAACTGTACTTTAGCCAGATGACACCCGTAACATACATCTAATGAGCATAGAGGTACTGGGTGTATGTGTTGTTGAGTATGTGTTGGTGTATGTGTTGAAACAAGTACGTTTCTGCAGGGTATTAAGGTCACTGCCCTTCAGCATGATTCTAAATGTCATCTATTTGTCTTACAAGCAATGGTGGTTTTAGGCTGGTCGCAAGCTCTGTATCATGGGGCCACAAGCAGGTACAAATATACTGCCTAATGCGGTTTTCAGAAGATCTTCAACAGCATGTGAATGCTCTCTTGCCTGTTAAAATACCACGGTTAAAAAAGTGAATCCAAATCAACAAACACTGTCACAGATAAGGAAGCAGTACTCCGGGTCCATTCATTTGTGGGATTCTGACAGCTGTGTAATTAGTCCGGCCTTGCCGCCGCCTGCCTGTGGGTTAGAGCCGGACCTGTATGGAAACATGACAATGCAGGGATCACTGCTATGCTTCAGCAGAGATCTGATTTCCCAAATGGCACCTCCCTTTGAAAAACATCACTCATTCACTAGAAAATAAAAACACATCAACAAGCTGCCAGGGACCAGGCAGGAGCTTAATTATCTGCCCTCTCTTTAATATGTGGATTCAATATTTATGCTTCCATTTCTCTAACCTCTGATAGAGATACAAAATCTATTTCCCAGAACTCATTTTACAGGGCATTGCTAAAATTAAGCTGTGCCCAACTATCCAAAGCAGGCATCACTGGAGGAAAAAAGAAGAACCGAGAACAGCTGCTTTTTAAAGCTGGCTAATAAATAGGTCTCTGGCAGCAATAAAGCCTGGGCTAAAGACAAAACAAAGGAAAACATATTTTTTCTCTGCCTTGCACTAGCCATAGCCCCTCTTTGCTCAATATCACACTTTGAAGGAGCTCCAGGCATGCAGACGAGGCACGCAAAGTTAAAGATCAACCAGCATTTGAAGCGATGGCAGAAACACGTCATGTCCTGCAACAGCTAGATTCCCATTTGATCCCCAGGGAAATGTGGGTTTGATGTTTGGCCAGATAGAGGCATGGTGACATCAAAACACTGTTGGCTGTTCCCCCAATTAAGCAAGTGAGGCGACAGCTCTACTCTCAAAGGGGCAGGAAGTGAATGAGACTACATCTGCTCTGATTCGAAGAGGTTTGACCAAAATTACCCGTGTAGGAGTTTACATTCATTCAATTGTCAACTGCTTTCGAGCACCTCCTCTGCTCCAGGCATAGACGGTGAAGTCAGAGAAAGTTTTGGAGAACGTGAGGAGCTTGCTTAACGGAACCTGACAATAGCCCGGGAACACGGGCAAGCAGAGAGCGTTGCCACCGTAATAAGAGACTACCAGAATACTCTAAGGCTCCGAGACATGGTCAGATTTAACCAAGCTGCAAAAAGCTAGCAAGGAGCTGAGCCAGGCATGGAAAGCCACTCCTCACTTTTCATCATTCCATGCTCTTTTGCCCCATGGGCACTGTAAGAGCAGCTCTCTGGCCCCCTGCAATGCTCCAGGGTGAGGGGACGCACCAAGCTCCCCAGGTGTCTCAAACGGCTCCAACAGGCTCTCTGAAGGTTGAATATACATCCTACCTGCTCACAAGCCCTAGGGCTGCCTCATTCAGGCACCTGTGCTCAAACACAGTCCTTGTAGGGCCAAAGGGCCGTATGCCAGCAGACCAGGCTGCAGAAAGGGTCAAAGGATTGCAACACAGGACTGTCTGCATTTCGAAGTTGTCTGTGCATGCCTTTTTGATATGGGGAAACAGAATCCATGTCTTCGCACATTGTCAAAAATAGATGTAGATCTTGTCCACATTCAAATTTAGCAAACCATAGTCAAGTGCCTGCGTTTGACCTCTGGAAGGCGAATACACTGTCACCTGATGAATCTT
This sequence comes from Panthera pardus, assembly GCF_024362965.1. Taxonomy (NCBI): domain Eukaryota; kingdom Metazoa; phylum Chordata; class Mammalia; order Carnivora; family Felidae; genus Panthera; species Panthera pardus. Next base: position 74,493,443 of record NW_026526677.1, on the reverse strand, counting down.
GTTGAATGAAGGCTACATGCTAAACACTGATGGTATCGTAGCCAGGATTCCTGTGTTCTCTATGGGACTGGGTGCAGCTCAGCCTCACAGGCTCAAGACCATGCAAAAACGGTGTTGCCTCTTGTCATTTCTCTCACTAGTATATCACACACTATAAAAGCCTACCACATAAAACATCTTTAGAGAAGCCAATGCAAAGCCATCCATCCTTAAAATGACAGTCACGATGGCTGACACCACTTTGGAAACCTAGCAGGTAAGGGACATAAATGAAGACAAAGGTCACTCTGCTGTGGCTGGGAAGGAGGATGGCAGAAATAAGGGGTGCAGATAACAGCACTGGGTTTCTCAAAGTTTCATGACAAATTACAGAAAACAAGCAGGACCTCATTCTTGAGTGAGCATTCTTCCCTACTGAGTAAATGGTAGAGAAAAATACATGTTATGAGTCTGGAAATTTAAAGAAAATGTTTCCATGGAAAATGCTGTTGAATAAACCAATGTACATAGAGGCAAAGAGTACAAGTAAATGTCAGAACCTGGAAAGAGCAAGGGAAACACTGCTTCTAAATATAACTTAATGGGCATTATGGCATTTATTATTTATCAGTTAGTCCTGCATGGTTCTACATAGTGCTTCAAGTCCCCAGGTTAAAAATACAGTAAAATTCCATTAGTTAAAATATTTAAAAACAACTGATCTGGAATACTACAGGCTCATCATAGCACTGTTTATGATAGAAGAAAAAAAAAATGGAAGCCACCTAGGAGTGGGTCCCGTGTTGGGAAAAACAAGAGATGTTCTTCTAGTCATCAGTGGGAGGTTTTGAAGAAGAAGGTGAGACTTTTTTCTTAGCCACTAGCCAGGTGAGAGAGAGGTAGACTATTGGGTTAATTCTGGCCCAATGGCCTAAGATGTTTCAGCTGCTCATTTTAATGTATAATTACATTAAATTGAGTCTTATTCTAGGAGATTAGACTGATTTGGATAAGACAATTTTAGATGAACTTTTTTTAAGGCAAGGATATCCACTGATGTTTGCTGATCAGCTTTTCTGCCCCATTTCTCTGGGCAACCTTGGTGGGCAAGGGTCCTCTTTGCAAACCAACTCACAGGCAGCCACCAGAAGCTCTTCAGAGTGATCGCAACCTTGAAGATGCACTATCAGCTTCTCAGAACTCATGGGTCCAAGCCATGGCAGATCATACATGCTATTCTCCTGTCCGGGACTCTCCCATTTCCTCTTGACCTATCTGTATTTATCACTCACAATACTTGCTCTCTAGATAGCCCAGCTCACAGAGGGTGTTCATAGACCCAAAGGGAAAGGGCTCAGGGAACTGGCACTGGAGAATAGGTCTGACTGCTAATGGAGGTTCTTTCTAGTCTGCATCTACAGGAACTACAGGCTCTGTTTTGCTTGTCCTGCCTGCTCTCTCCTATAATATATTTTATATTCCACCTGCCCTCCACTCTTACATTTGCTGCTTGGGATTGCCTTGCTCCTGAGTTCTCCCTCCCCTGCCCAAGAAGTGGATGACAACTCCATCTTGGCCCTTATCTCCCAACGACAGACCCATGGCCATCGTCTTTTTTCAGAAGTGTAGGTCAAGCAAAGCACTATAACAAGTCGCATCCATTTAGGTATAAGATAGTCTCATCATACAGCTGCTTGCCATGACAAATACACACACACACACACACACACACACACACACACACACACACAAAACCACCTACACATCCAGCAGTGGGAACTGGTGAGTGAACATCCATACAATAGAGTAGTATTTAGTCATTAAAAAAATTGTTGTTCAGAGACATGTATTCACATAAAACATTCACAAATTGAACTAGAATAATAGTTACAAACAATATGGATAGTATAATTCCATTTTTAGAAAATCCATATACGCATACACAAAGACAAAGATATGAAAAGCTATATACATCAAGATATTAACCACAGTTATCTCTGAGTGGTATCACTATGGGCCTCATTTTTCCCCACTTTGCTTATCCATATTTTATAATTTATCCACAATGTTCTTTCATTGTTTTTTAATGTGTATTTATTTTTAGAGAGAGCACACATGTGAGTGGGGGATGGGCAGAGAGAGAGGGAGAGAGAATCCCAAGTGGACTCCATGTTACCAACACAGAGCCCAATGCGGGGCTCGTGAGATCATGACCTGAGCTGAAATCAAGAGTCAGACGCTTAACCAACTTCAGCCACCCAGGCGCCCCTTACTGCTTTAATAATACGAAAAAAATTAAAGCATTTGTGTTTTTGTTTTTTAACTGCTATTAGGGGAAAAAATGATGAGAAGATATCTGAAGGTGAAAAGGTTGGAAATTACTGGTTTGGGCTAGTTACACCACACATGTGGCAATAAGTCACAGTTTACTTATTATTTCATGTGCAAAGTATGCTTCCCCAGTGAAACTATAAATTCCCGAAGTAATAACATGACTATTATAGACAGTAGCTAATTAGTGCTGAGTATTTACCATCAGCCAGGTACCATTTTAGGTACTTGATATGCTATATTTATTTATTCCTCACAGTGACTGATGAAACAGATACTACTGTTATCTGCACTTTCATAGGTGAAGAAGCCAGGTGGTCAAGTATTTGCCCAAAGTTGCTCAGTTAAGAAGTACTAGAGCCAAGATTCTAGTCTAATTCCTTCAGAAATCACAATATCACATAGAACTGAAAAGTGGAGCACCTCTGTAGCTCAGTCGATTAAGTGTCTGAATCTTGATTTCAGCTCAGGTCATGATCTCACGGTTCATGAGATGAAGCCCTGTGTTGGGCTCTGCACTGAAAGTGAGAAGCCTCCTTGGGATTCTCTCCCTCTCCATCTCCCAGCCCCTCTGATCTCTCTCTCTCTCTCTCTTAAAATAAATAATTTTTTTTAAAAAGAACTCAAAACCAAAAATCTTCATTTGCAGATTCTCAGAGCTCTAGGGTTCAAACCACACCACTCCACACATGGAGCATTCTCCCCCATCCGGAGCACCCTTCTATATTATTTGTATTTACTTCATTATTCCTGTCACACAAAGCTGAACTAGAACACCATTTTCTTCAAGAAGCTTTTCCATATTTTTAAGTAAAAAGCAGGCATTGATACATATTTACTAAATAACAGAGCAGTGAATACATTTATTGAGTACTGGGTTAAGAGTTTACATCTTATGACGCTGCTCTATAATTATTCCATCACACAGGGAAGGACTCTGAGAGGTTAAGTAACATCAAGATCCCTAAGTAAGGAGTGGGGCTAGATTTAAGTCATGTTAAATCTCACTCAAGAGTTCACATTTTAGGGATTCCTAGGTGGCTCAGTCAGTTAAGTGTCTGACTTCGGCCCAGGTCATGATCTCACGATTTGTGGGTTCGAGCCCTGCGTCAGGCTCTGTGCTGACAGCTCGGAGCCTGCTTCAGATTTTGTGTCTCCCTCTCCCTCTGCCCCTGCTCACTCTCTGTCTCTCTCAAAAAAATAAACATTAAAAATTAAAAAAAAAAAGAGTTCATATTTTACACTACCATTCAAGTAACAAAATTTCTGCTGAGTAGTGGCCCAGTGAAAGAGACCATATTCACCATACGGTATTCTTTCCTCCCCAAAATCGTATCATATAAGCAAGCTAGCAGAAGCAGATAATTGTCAATGTTTTCCCTGTCTCCTTGATTTGATTTCCCAGATCACTACCTACAGGAAGACTTGCTTCAGCCTGGAAGACACCAGCCCATGAATTAACAGCATAACTACCGCATGATATCAGCTGACACAGCGCAGGAGTGAACAGGTGTCCTGCTAGAGGCAGATTAATGAAGTGACTGCAGCAGGAGCCTGTCAGAGCCACAATTTCAGGGAACAGAGAAAGTCATCATGTTGAAGCTGCAAGGCGTGGATACACTGAAACTACACTCAGAGAATCATTTTGACTCTCTAGGACTAGGTTCAAACTATCTCCCAATTTTAAAATAGAAATGCTATAATCTTCACATTCACAAGAAGAAGAAAGCATTTGAACACCATCCTGGTGTCAAGGATATTATTCAGAGATATTCCCCCAAAAGGGCCCATTCTCCTTTAATGGTTAGTCTACAGCCATCCCCCTCCGACTGTGCCCAGTGTCAGCTGATCCCAGAAGGTTGCAGATTCCTGGATGCAGAGGCACATAGGAATCCCATGCTCTTACAGAGCATGTATAAAACTACTTTTATAATTTGGATATATTTTATTATTAAAATTATTTTCACATGGGTTTTTCTTTTGCTGTTTTCACTGGAAAATTTAAAATTACATATGCAGTTATATATCTATTGGGTAATGTGGATTTAGACCATGAGGTCCACAGTCATGCCCAAGAGTACAACAGTTTGTTTTCCTTAAATGGGCATTTGATGGCTTCACATGTTACTTATGGTTAATAGGTGTTACATTAAAAAGCAGGAAGAGGCAATAAAATAATGCCTTGGCCAATAAACTCCCTCAATAAATGTTAGCTATTTATATACACAGCTTTTATCATATTGAATACGGTTAGTCAAAACTTAAGTTTAAATAAAGCAAATTTCTTTACCCAGGACTTCACAGAACTACTACTCTATGTGGATTCTGATTCTCAAAGATTAGCGGTCAGTGATTCTCAGACTCACTAGATCATACTATTTTCATTTAGTTAGTTATTTGGGTAGTTAGTTAGTTGAGCTGCTTGTAGAACTCTTTTTTTTTCCCAGAAAAAGTTTGGGAAATGGCTCTACTCTTAATTTGGAATCTGGAGAGGTACAAAAAGATGAGTCTTCCTTTTAGGAGCAGAGAATTTGGAGCGTGACTAGCATAACAAAAAAGACCCCAAGAACAGGGAGGACATCGTACACTGTACATAATAGTACATGATCAATATTTAACTTAGAGCATTCGGTTTTTTTAGTGAACATATGAAAAGCAGCACTTGAGCAACAAATGGCCAAGGACTTTTAGTAATCTCTAATCACCTGTTGGTCTTACTACTGGAGACCTGATCATTTCCTTGAAGGTGTCCGAAGTCACTGTAAAATCCATGGTTTTCCAGTCACAATGATACTCTTTTTTTTTTTTTTTTTTTTTTATCTTCATGAACAGTCAGACACTATCACTTGCATACGTTTTGGTATTAGTTCTAACATGAAATAAAGGCTAGAGTGAATCCAGAGGAAGAATTCATCATTACAGGAGCTTATCGGCAGACAGCATTTACAGATGGAATGCTAATGTTCACTGGGTGAGAGTGTAGCTACTATCTAATCTTTCAACTCCCATTGGCTAAAAGCAAACACCCATACTCAGAGCAACCAATAGGTAAAAAGAACTGTATCTTAATTGGTTGTCCTGCCTCTCTCTCCTTCCCTTCCCCCCTTCCCTCTCTCTCTCTATGAATCCTCAAAGAAATTTTCAGAGAAAACAGTGCTGTAAAGAATCAGAGTTGTCTGAAAAAAATCTTTAAAAAGACATAGACTCAAACACATTTGTTGCACATTTTTTAGGCATGTACTTGTGACCAGTCCATGCTAAACACGGTCCCAGGTTAGGAACATAAAATGCAAATACACAATTACCATGGTCTAAAAATCGTTTTTGTTGCAAAAAAAGTTAATGTAGCCCGCAACTGACTTTTTTCTCCTCTATAAAGGAGTTTCTCAGTTCCTGCCTCTGTTCATTAATTCAGTTGCCCTTTCTGAACTTTCCCTCTGTTTCATATGACATGTGCTACCAGAAAAATAACGGGAAAAATGCATTACAAAATTTCAGAGAAACATCTACGTGCATAGAAGTAACATCCAAATACTGCCGTGCTGACATAACTAACGTTCACTTCCCCTCATTCAAAAAGGTTTGCTTCTTCCTTCTTTAATGTCGTTCATAAATTTGGTCTCCAGAGACTGCTGGCTGCTGTTAATTACACATATCTAGTCCCGCTGTGCCAGAGGAAACTTAATTATTCTAATTTTCAAGGTCATAGAAATATCCAAAGGTGCTAGTTTGACAGTCCAAAGAATAACGCTAGCTCAAGGGAATCAGAGACAGGACTTGTTATGGAAGGCTGGTTACAACCTTATCCACGAAGCTCTGCTGAAGGTTCACTAGCTTCACAACCTGAATTAAATTGCTTAGGACAAGCTCCCCCAGAGTGACCGGACAATGAACCTGGCCGTAAATAGGAAACATGTCTTCGCCACATTAGGGGAGGTCAACTCTCTTTCCCGAGTCCCTCAAAGCCACAGCTTCTGCCAGACAGGCAAGCGCTTACAGTCTCTTTCAAAACCACTTAAACCTTCCTGCTTATCCACTGTTTCACCCATGAGGACAAGAAAGAGGAAAAAGTACGAAAGAAAGTGTTTTGTAGAATTTTAAATAAAAGCTGTTCGACAACTTCTGGGAAAACTGTTTGTAGGGCAAATTTCAAGAGACTGACCAGCAGGGATCACGATTCTATTTTAAAACTTCTTGGCTTCTTGAGGAATACATGTCTGGAAGCCCAAGTTTACAGGATTCTCAATATTGCAACTAAAGCCGGCCATCCTGAACGACTGGTTTCTAAACAATGTAAATCTATCTATTTAATAATATTTTGAGAACGGGGGTGTGCCTGGCTGGCTCAGCCAGTAGAGCATAGGACTCTTGATCGCAGGGTCATGAGTTCAAGCCCCACACCGGGTGTGGAGCCTACACAAAATTAAAAAAAAATTAAAAATTAATAAAAAATAGTATTTTGAGAATATAACCTGTAAGATTTGTATTACCAATTCAGCATAGCCATAAAGGCAAAGGGCAGTTTAGGTTCCTAAAATCATTACCTAAGACGTAGGCAGACTTTGGGATTCATGGCTTCTGGAATATAACTTTGGATTCACAGGAAGAAGACACAATTCCAAGTTCCCGTGTCTAACTCTGGGTACAAGATTTACCTCTTTCCTCCTTACTTTCCAAATCTCACAGGCGCTAATTGTTTCCAGCCGCGTATGGTTCATAAGACCTGTATGGGATCCAGAGGCTGTGAGAGTTTGTCTCCTTCAGGGCCTCTATGTAGCTCACACATAATGATATTCCAGGAAGCCTCCTAGCAGAATCGCACCCATAAATCCCTCCACACACACACCCTCCCAAACACACACACACACACACACACACACACAGCCACAAGGAAGCCAAACTCTTAATATGAACACAATTGAAGAGCAGGGTCCCACCCTGCAGGAAGCCTTGAGAGCCACCCTTAAAGAAAATGTCATTCAGTCATCCAATTCCAAAACTTTAAACATTCCATTAAAATTTTCAAATACTAAACATCATGATAATCACATTGTAAAGGAGAAGTTTGTTTTAAAAATAAGGTCTGATGATGGAGAGTATGCCCTCAGCTGATGTGCCGATGCTGAGCACATCGGGTCAGGGGCACCGTGCACAGACAGTTGTCCCAGCCCACTGGTATTGGGGCAGCATTTGCCTGGGGCTAAGGAGATAGTTATAAATGGGCAAGACAAGGCGTGGGGGAGGAAGCTGGTTTCCAAACAGTCAGGGGTCCGAAAACAAGTCTTTCGGGACATGGGCTTTGGTGTACCACCAGGTCGGAGTCCGTTTCTGGAGGAAAAGGTCCAGTGGTCGGGATATCTTCCTGAGAAGCAAGTGGCCTATACTGTGAAAGATAAGGCCACTAGAACTTTCAACAGAGAGTTAACAAAAAGCACAGTAGTTTCAGCATACCTAAGGGAGAAAATCCCCACCTATCATTCTTGGATAGTTTATGTAAAATCTTGTTTTGGATTCCAGAGAATAAATGACGACTCACAGTTCTGTCCTCTGTCAAAATTCTAATGTTTCACTTTGGAGAAAATCTCTAACTCCGCCGAAGGTGGAAGAGTACAAAAACCATATTCAAATGTCAGCTCCACAGCTGCACAGCTGTTGAAGATTTTTGCAAGTTATCAGGTCTCCGTGTGCCCCAGTTCCTGCATCTGAACTTTACTCCACATTGGTTTTCATAAAGACATATTTTCTGTAAATAAACTCCTGGCCTCTCTCCAACCCTTGACTCATTCCATTCATCTCTAGGAGGGGGGATTCACTGGCTTAGCACATTTGGGGAGAATAACTAGATGCTCTCCAACCAGACCTACCCCTCTTCCTCTTGGGGCTGAGCTGCCCACAGTGAAGCCCCTTCCAACTGCCCATCCCAGAGCTCAGGTGCGGCTGGGGTCAGGGGTAGAGGCGAGAAGGCTTCCACTGATGTTGTAACTGGTGTGTACATCTATCTAATTCTGGGATTCAACCTTTGCAAGCTCGTTTGGCTCTGACACTAACTTACACCTGCCAACGTAGTGTCTCTACAATAAAGATGATGTTTTGGCCTCCATGTTTGCTCTTTTGCTTTGCTTCTCAAATTGTCCAGAACTCAGGCTGAGAAGATTGATTCTCTTTGTGGATCTCCCTCAAGCACCCCCAACAATCTGGAAAATAGGGACTGGATGTTGCAAGGCTAAATGAAGAGGCACGTGAAGCCGCCTAGCATTAAGCCCCACCCAGCGTAAAACCGCACTAAATGTTGGCTGAATGAAATCTCATACTCCCCGCTGCACCGGTGACCGGAGCAGGCTGGCACCACATTGCCAGCCAGGCACACACGCCTCCAGACTCAAGACAGAGGGCGGCACGCTGCCCCTGGGAACTACCTGGGTAGCAACATCTGTGCGCCTTGTAGTACATTTTCAAGTAACAGCAGGCAAAACTTAGCAGAATTCAGAGATCAGTGGCTCTAAACTGGGCTTAGTGACAAGTCAAATCCCCGAGACTCAGAATGCAAAAGAGCAGAGAGAAAGGAAGCGTGAAAGCACAGTTGTGTTCCTCCAGCACACTTTCAGCAGGCAACAAGGACAATAAATTAATGAAGGTGGAGGGAGTCCAGACCTACCCAAAACCCCAGCTGTGGTTAGATGAATTTATCACAGAGAACGAGAGATGCAATTGGAATCCTGAGCAAACACCTTTGCTAAAAACTAACTCCCGTTCTAATCTCAGAAATGTGTGCCTGTTTAGAATTTTATTCTGCCTGCAAATCTGTTTGTTGCTACTCATGACAATAGGGTGCAGATTTTGCATCTTAAAGATTAGTAAGGACGATAAACAATTCTTAATATATAAAGTAACTATTCCTACAACTCTCATTTTTAATGTTTATTTTTGAGAGGGGATGAGGGGCAGAGAGAGAGGGAGACACAGAATCTGAAGCAGGTTCTGAGCTGTCAGCAGAGAGACCGATGGAGGGCTCAAAATCACGAATAGTGAGATCATGACCTGAGCTGAAGTTGGACACTTCACCAACTGAGCCACCCAGGTCCTCCTACAACTCTCATTTAATAACAGAACAGGTCCAAGACTTATCATTCATAATGTCATATATTTATCTGCCCCCAGGAAATTAGAAACCTCTCAAATAAAAATGCACATAAACCCACGTGCAATCATGAAAAAAAGAGGGGAAAGAAAAACTGTTGGCCATTCAGCCCTCCAGAGGTGGATAGATTATGATAGCTAACATTTACTGAATGTATTTTTTTTCCCATATATTGTCCTAAACAGTTTCAAATTAATTTACTTAATCTTCACAACAACCCGAGAAGGTAAGTGCTATTCTTATCCCCACTTTACAATTCAAGGAATCAGACACAGAAAAGCAAAAACTTGTCCAAGGTCATATAACTAAGTGGCTAAACCAGAAGTCGAACCCAGGCCACATGGTCCCAGAATGACTTTGTTTGACCACCTTCCACAAGCCCTCCCTCAGCTCTAGAATGAACTCATACAGATTCAAGTTGACATGAACCTATTTCCGAATCCTGCCTTCTGGTCACTGTGTTTGCAAGGTTTTATAAGGCAAAGCTAAAACTGCTCTGGGTAGGCCTGAAGACCCTTCCCTCCTACTGCTCATGGGATTAGCCTTGGGTGAAAGAAACCATTCTGGTGTTTTTCTTTCGACTTTTCCTCCAGAAACATTTCCACAGCCCTGAGTAGTGGTCCTGGCTCACGGCAGTAGGTGGACCCACATACATGAAGACCCTGGTTCTGGTGACATTACACAGGGAAACCTCACCCAGACTCACCAGAAGTGTGTCTCTGTCACTTTCCAGGTAGGACCGGAGAAACTTTTCTCTGTGTCACACGCTCGCTGGGAGACGCCCATAAAAACATGCATTCTCGCTTCATACAATTTCAGATTGGGGTAAATCAAATTTTCGGTGTAACACTGTTCAGCTGTTCCTGGGCGTTCCAGTGGGCTAGCCTGCCACTACCTTTATTCTTCATCTAATCTCTACCTGCAGGTAGATAGATATTCTTGTCCCCACTTCAGAGAAAAGAAAACTGAGACTCAACAAAATTAAGTCGCTTCCCCGGGTGACTCAGGGAGTGAACACTGGAACAAGGTTATTCCTACAAATGAGCGTAATTCTGAAACGTGTGCTGGAAACCACTGCCTGTATACATCTATACATATACATATATCAAGCATGTGTTTGTATGTGTGTAGCATTTCCAGTTGGTTGAAGGATATTTTAGTGACAATTATTGGGTTACATTCAATGTTTACTGGCTACCAAATTTGTTTTGCAGTATGCCACGTTCTGCAGATTTACAGAAGAATTTTAGAAAGGGTAGTCAGCTTCAGAAAGCTTGCACTCTAGGTGATTTTAGGCAACAGAAAGCATTACCAATGCTAAGACATAAGATCATAAATCCAGATATATCAAGGGACCATGTGCAGATATTTACTTTGATGGCTACCTACAACTACTTGGAACTATATAAAAAACTGATTATGGAAAACATATATGCCAATTTGCAATGAGATAAAAACACCAGGCAGTCAAAGACTAGAAGACAGTAAGCAAAAGAAAAATAGCTTTTGTGTCGGGATGAGATTATGGATATAGTCTATGGACATATGGATATCTTTATAATTTAATACATGAGAAGTTTATTAAAAAATCTACTATATACCAGGAAATCATAATTATTAACTTTTTTGTAGGTGAAGACAAGAGAACTGTATAAAGGGGCCAATTACCCTAAAAGTATTTATTTCATACTTGCTGGCCTTTAGTATGTTGATCAGGAAGTTTGTTCTAACCTGAGATTGGTTAGGAAACCTAAAAATCAAGCTTGCTAGAATTAGGTCTAAAAGAGTATAAAAAAAGATTTAGATAAGGGCCCAGGGAGGAGTTGCTGGGTAAGGTTTGGGTCAGTAGAGAAGAATAACTGTTAAGAGCATGGGCTCTGGAATCAAACTGACGGCCACTTCCCAGCCCAGGCACTCGGACCTGGCCTCAATTTCTTCATCTGTGAAGTGGGGAGAGTAGCATATCGCACAGAGTTGTTTTGAGATTATGAATAATAGCATTCAGTATCATTCCTGCCACGGGTCAGTTATTATTTTAACATTTATTTTAACTTTCCATATTTTTTTTCTTCCAATATGATCTTAACTTCTTTGGCTGGGGATCAGTGATTTCAGGTCAATGAATTGTTGCACGTACATATGACTGCACAGGTGTATTCCCCAAAGAGGCTGATTACTATATTCATAAGGAGGAATGATTAGCAAACAAATGAATTAGTAGTTCAATTTACACTTCAGTTGTGAACCACATAATTTGTTAGCATCAGACCTTTTGCCCTAACAGCAGGTTTTGAAAAGAGAAAATACTGATTAACCTGAGGTCATTACTACAAAACACCAAACCATGAAATTCCACATCTACTTGTGAAAATCACTCCCAGTGTCCTTAACACTCTCATCTCTGAAATGTCTAATGAAAAACAAAACAAAACAAAACAAAACAAAACAAAACAAAACAAAGACCAAAGGAAACAATCACAGACCAGAAGTGTGAACCAGCTCCTTGCTGGTGGCATTATAGGTAATTTTTCCTTGTTGAAGACAGTGTGTGCATACATGCACACATTTAGGTGTGTATCATGTGTGCATGCATAAAAACAAATATTAGGCCATTCTCAATTTGAAAAATCACATATAAATCATCTCAAACATACAAACTCCTGTCCCCTGTTCCAGAGCTCCAAAGACTTATGAACCAGAATTTCTATGAATCTGTATTTTTTAATATGAAATTTATTGTCAAATTGGTTTCCATACAACACCCAGTGCTCATCCCAACAGGTGCCCTCCTCAATGCCCATCACCCCCCTCCCCTCCCTCTCACCCCCCATCAACCCTAGATCCTCAGATGATTCTAAAGATCAGCCAGGTTGGACCATTACTGACCTGTGTGAGGGGTCTTCCTTTGCTCTGTGAATAAGGAGCCAACGAAAGATTCGTTTTCCTTTCCTGAAAGGAACCGGTTGGAAACTCTTCTGGAAGGACAGTGTACATCAGTGATTCTCAACTTAAACTTTATTAGAATCTCCTGCAGAGTTTTGAAAAACACAGCCGTCCGGGTCCCATCCCTAATCATGCTGACCCTACTTCTCTGAAATGGTGTCCTGAGCATCAGTCTCGTTGAAAGGAGGAAAGTAATTCTAAAATGCACCCATATTTGAGAGCTACTGACTTAAAACAGTGTGTTAGCTTCATAGAGCTGCTACAACAAAGTATCACAGGCTGGCTTCCACAGCACATTTTATTTTCTCACAGTTCTGGAAGCTGGGAAGTCCAAGACCATTGCTGGTTTCTTTTGAAGCCTTTCTCCTTAACTTGCAGATGGCCATCTCCTCCCTGTGTCTTCACACCGTCTTCCCTTTATGTGGGTCTGAGGCTAAATTTCCCCTTTTTATAAAGACACCGTCAGTTTGCATGAGGGACCATCCCAAGGGTCTCATTTTAATTTAATTCGCTCCAAAGACCCTATGTCCAAATACAGTTATATTCTGAGATACCAGAGATCAGGACTTCAGCATACACATGGGGCAGGGGTGGGGGGCAGAATTCAACCCATACCAGTCTGTGACTTTAGAATTTTTATTGTGTACGTTAAACCGATAGGACACTTTCCTCCTAAGACAGAAAGCATTGAAAGGGTGCAGTCATTACATTTCAATTACACACATTCTGCTAATTTCCTGAAGATGTATCTTTGAGAAAGGAAAGGGCTTGTTTGCTGATGACTGCCACAGATACACTGAGCACTCTTCTCTGACCTCTGTAAACTGCGTCATACATTCTTAAAAATCAGTGTGATTCTAATAACTAACACAAACTATATTTTGCATTATCTTTTTCTTTTTTAAAGTTCATTTATTTATTTTTGAGAGAGAGAGAGAGAGAGAGAGAGCGAGCACTGGGGAGAGGCAGAGAGAGAGGGAGCACAGAATCTGAAGCAAGCTCCAGGCTCTGAGCTGTGAGCACAGAGCCTAACACAAGTCTCAAACTCACAAGCCTTGAGATCACGACCTGAGCCGAAGTCGGACGCCTAAGCGACTGAGACACCCAGGTGCCTCAGAAACTGTGTCTTTAAAGAAAGCTAAGTTTCCTCATGTGTGAAATCAATGATCGCACTGAGATGCTTTAAGTGTTAAATTAGCTACTAACACATAAAATCACTTTGTAAAATATAATAAAATAAGCAACTCCTAACTCCTCCTTTTTCTCCTTCTGCTCTTTCTTCTTTTTCTTCTTCTTATTGTTATACGACCAGTATCAGTATGACACTTCAGAACAAGTGATTAAAAATAAGGAACTCATTGAGAAATAGCATCTTCCCACATACGATGGATTGATTTCTTGCAAAAGCCCTTCAGGAAATATCTCAAAATGTAATGTTTTAGAATGAAAATAAAATACGTGCTTCCTGCTAGACTGGCCTTGGTGATTTGAAATATTAACTGGACAATTCTCATGTGTAAGAGACCACATGGCTATTCATCTTTGGTTTTCAACTTCTGTTCTCAGGGCCAAGTCAAGGGCTTAAATCATATACTGGCAACAGTTCAAAAGACTCCAGGAGAACCTGAACATTTCTATAAAAACAAAATAAAAAAAAAAAAAAAAGCATGCTGTGTTAAGTTGTTAGCACAAAACACATATGCCAGGAATTTTCTCAGTAGCTCTGCAAACATTTGACAATACGGTGCATATAGCAGGCACTTGGGGACTTTCGGCTACCGACATCCCATTTCTGCTCCCCAACAGCTGTGCCAAATTAGCAAAGCTTATTTTTAGAAACAATAAACTAGGAAGAACCTCTCCTCTGTCAAAAGACTGGTTTGCTAACTTGATTTGCCTCTCACTGATGAAGGAGGTCTCAGAATTACATCTGTAGGTTTGAAACACCAACTCGTGCAAATGTACAAGACATGAAAATATTTCTTGACTAAACCTTCTATTTTATTTTATTCTTTGAGAGAAAGTTAGGGGCAGAGGAAGGGGGAGAGAAAGAGAGACAGAGAAAGACAGAGAGAGAGAGAGAGAGAGAGAGAGAGAGAGAGAGAGAGAATCTCAAGCAGGCTCCACACTCAGCAAAGCCTGATGAATCAAGACTCGGACGCCCAACCAACTGAGCCACGCAGGCACCCTTTGCCTAAACCTTTTAAGTAGTAATGTTTACAATTACAATAAGACCAAAACAGACATAGAAGAGGAATCAACTTCTGGCAGGTCAATCAAGAGACAGACCCTTATTTGTGTTTGCCTATCACTATACAGTTTTCAAAAGGCATTTATATTTATCACACTGTTTCATTTATTAGAAATAATTTTTGAAAACAGAAAAGAAAGGAAGTTTTATCTCCATATTAAAGGCTGCTGAGGCTCAGATCAAACACCTCAGTTCAAGTATCTCAACTAATAGGTAGCATTCAGAAACAACTGAACCTGACGCAACTTGGGTTTCTTTTTACTACACGAGACACGGACCATTGCATGACGAGCTTCCTCAGACAAGGAGGATGCATCCTGCTTTTTGGTTCAGTAGTGAAGAAGCTTGGCCACGGTCATGTCTCATTTTCCTGTGCCATCAGCTTTGCAGGAAACTCTAGGTGTCTCTGCCTCACGGCTGCTCTGTGAAGTACATTATCCTTATTTGTCAAGTAAATTTTAAGTTTCTTCAAGACAGAGAGAATCTAGATGCATTTGTTTTATTTATTTATTATTTAGGGTAGCATTACACATAGCAATCTGAATATATGCATTGCACATAGCAATGTGAAAATATGTTTCCTAGGTTTTGCATCAAAAAAAAAAAAAAAAAAAAAAAAAAAAGCCAGGACTTCGATACCTCACAGAATGCCTAATTAAAGAGGTATGCTAACTTGTAAAACATCTCATTTGTAAAGTAACCCCGGGTCATGAATGTGCAGGCAGAAGATGGGAAAGTTATAAGTAAAGTAAGCTTCTGAGGGATCTTTCTAGAGTTTGGTCAAGTTTTGAACCCATACCCCAGAAATTGATGAGGTTTTTCCCACTACAGGCAGAGGAGTTTACCTGCCTGTAGTGTCTGGATCTACAATTAATTTGCTTGTTACTATCTGTATTTCAAATCCTAACCCAGGTCCACTTCTGTCAAGGGACAGAAAAAGACAAAGACTGTTTCATTCATGGCAGTTTAAACACAGACGGCCCTAATTGGCATGAGATGCCACTTTCACTTTTAAATCAGTGGGACAGACAGCAGATTCCCCGGCTCCTCATGGGGAGCAATGAAATGAATCAAGCAGCTGAAGACCGATATTAAAGGCTGGCACCCACTGTGGAGTCCCAATTGGTCATACTCACCCCTCCCGAACTGGGGGTCAGCAATAATTCACAGTCACTGCTCAAATGCTTGAAGAAGTATTTATTATCTTCCAGACACAATTTACTGCTTTTGATTATTCATTTTTCATTACTATGGAAAGCAAGATTAAATTGTTTCAGAAGCAACTGTTTATATTAATCTTTCAAACACATGTTCCACGTAAAACTCTGTCAGGAAAATGGATATAATTCCCACTGCCAAAACAGCCATAGATAAAAGTAAAGCAACACTAAATAAAAATAGTTCTAGAGTCCAAAATGAGGTAGAAAAACAGGAGCAGACCGAGAGAGAAGATACAAAGTGGAGGATGGCAGGGTGGGTGGGGGTGGGGAGGAAACGCTTGAGAGTTCATTTATTAGACCCAGCAAATTCATTCTATGAACATTTTAATTTCAAAAGTAATTTAAATTAGCTCTTATTTAACTGTGAAATTAGATTACTTCTCTGTTTAACATGCAATAAACTTAGGAACTTAATAAACGACAAGTAGTGAGGTAGGAGTCACACCACATCTTTGAACCCATACAAATTGCATCTTAGCGCCAGGAGAGATTGGAAACAACCACCTCACTGTACACAACAGGAGCCTGAGACCCGGAAAGGTGAAGGGACCTCTCTGGGATGCAGAAGGGGTTAGATCACATGGCTTGGTAAGAGCAGAGCCAGAACTGGAACCAACCTACAGAGCAAGCCTGTTCCATTACACCACTCAGGTTAACACATATTTAGATAGTTTGGGGTCTGAAAGCACAATTATTACTATCCTTTGGTAAAATATTACTGTCCTTTTGACTTTCTCTCCTTATTGAAATTCTCCCCATTATTGACTCCCAAGTCACTAATGGAATTCTACTTGGTCTCTGCCCTCCGTTTCTTCGGTTGACACCTCCACCATCGACTACTAAGGTAATGGTGGCACTTCAATATTCTATTCTCTTTCTAATGTACCCGCTAAAGGTTATAATTACAAACACCACACACCACCTGAGAATTTTTATTCTAGTCACAGAAGCACCCTCCACCTATGCAGGGCAAACTGGAAGAGCCAGCCCCTGAAAGTCATTCTCAACCAGTAAGAGCTGTCGACACAGGTTCCTTGACCCTCAGGTGAGATAAATCTGAGGCTGTTGCAAGCTATTTCCCAGAGCTTCTGGGGGAACCCAAGATACAACGTTATCTAAACGCCATGTTGTGCATCTTCAGTTCTGCACTTTGACTGGGGCCATTCTCTCCATCCAGAAAACCTTTTATGCACATCCACCTTATCAAAGTTACCTACCCTTCAGGGCTCAAGACCAGGCTCACCTCTACCAATATTCCTTAGGCAATCACCCAGGAAGAGTTGCACCAACCATAGAAATGTGTGCCTCTCAACAGTACAGTCCAGCACATCTCATATATAAAGTTTACATGTATATTTACTTTGACTATAATCCAGGGTCTAAATTATGAGCTCTGGGAGGGCAGACACCCTGTCATCTCTGTTCTCACCTCCAACAGAGCAAATGTACTTCTATGTGGTAAGCATTCATTAACTATCTGTTAACACAGGTGAACTTTAGAAATATCCCTATTGCTGGAGGGGTTGTGGGAGGGGGGATGGGCTAAATGGGTAAGGGGCATTAAGGAATCTACTGAAATCATTGCTTTACTATATACTAACTAATTTGGATGTAAATTTTAAAAAATAAGAAATAAATCAAAAAAATAAATAAATAAAATAAAATTCCCCCCAAAAAAGAAATATCCCTAAATAAAACCATGTGTTTCTTACTGAAAGATTCTTCCTTACAGAGTTATTTTTTTATCTGGCTTTCACAATGTGGAATGATAATGAATACACCTAATAAGGAAGAGTAGATGAAAGAAAAATGCTGAAATGCTCTCCATTCTCTTAGTTTTAGATCAGAGGCACTAGAGCCTGCCTGTTACAAAGAATTTAAAAACATATATACTCACATCAATGGATAGATCATCCAGACAGAAAACCAATAAGGAAACATTGGCCTTAAATGACATGTTAGACCAAATGGACTTAAAAGATATTTACAAAACATTCTATCCTAAAACAAGAGAATACACACTCTTCAAGTGCACATGGAAAATTTTCCAAGACAGATCATATATTTAAGAGGACTGAAATCATATTGAGCATTTTTTTTCTGACCACGATGATATGAAACTAGAAACTAGTTACAAGAAGAAATTTGGTAAATTCACAAATACATAGAGATTAAACAACATGCTACTGAACAGCCAATGGGTCAAATAACATATCAAAAGAGAAATTTAAGAAATACCTTGAGAAAAATAAAAATGGAAATGTAACATACCAAAATGTATGGGATGCAGCAAAAGTAGTTCTAAGAGGGAAGTTCATAGTGATCCATACTTAGAAACAAGGAAAGCCTCAAATAAACAACCCAACTTCACACTTCAAGGAGCTAGGAAAGGAAGAGCAAACAAAGCCCAAAGTTAACAGAAGGAAGGAAGTATCAAAACATTAGAGCATAAATAAATGAAATAGAGACTAAAAATAACAGAAAAGATGAATGAAACTAACAGCTGGTTCTTTGGAAAGATAAAATTGATAAACCTCTAGCTAGACTCAATCAAGAAAAAAGGAGAGAGGACTCAAATAAATAAAATTAAAATTAAAAGAGATGTTGTAATTGATAGCACGAGAGCACAAAGGATCATACAAGACTACTATGAAGAATTCTATGCCAACAAATTGGACAACCCAGAAGATATTAATAAATTCCTAGAAACATACAACCTACCAAGACTGAATCATGATGCAATAGAAAAATCTGAACAGACTGATTACTGGTAATGGAATTGAATCAGTAATAAAAAATTTCCCAACAAACAGAACAGACAGTTTCACTAGTGAATTCTATCAAACACTAAAAAATATTAAACAATTATTAATACCAACACTTCTCAAACTCTTCCAAAAAATAGAAGAGATGGAAGACTTCCAAACTCATTTTACAATGCCAGCATTACTCTGATAACAAAACCAGACAAGAATGCTACCAGAAAAGAAAATTACAGGCCACCATCTGTGATAAACATAGATTTAGAAAAATCCTTAAATGGATGCAAACTGCATTTAACAATACATTAAAACGCTCATTCACCAAGGTCAACTGGGATTCAGTCCAACAATGCAAATATGATTCAACATCTGAAAATCAGTAAATGTGATACACCACATTAACAAAATGAAGGATATAAATCATATAATCTTTTAGGCATCTCAATAGATGCATAAAAAGCATTTGTCAAAATTCAACACCATTTATAATAAAAACTCTCAACAAAGTAGGTATAGAGGGAACATATCTCGACATAATAAAGGCCATATATGATAAGCTTATAACTGATGACAAACTCAATGGTAAAATGTTGAAAACTGTTCCCCCAAGATCAGGGACAAGACAAGGATACCCACTCTTGCCACTTGTATTAAACATAGTATTAGAAATGCTATCCAGAGCAATTAGTCAAGAAAGAGAAATAAATAGCATCCAAATTGGAATGGAAGCAATAAAACTATCATTATTTGCAGATGACCTGATATTATATATATATACCCTAAAGACACCACCACAAAGCTGTTAGAACTAATAAACAAATTTAGTAAAGTTTCAGGATACAAAATCAATACATACAAAATTCTGTTGGACTTCTATATGCCAATAATGAACTATCAGAAAAAGAAATGAAGAAAACAATCTTGTTTACAATTTCATAAAAAATAATAAAACTACTAGGAATAAATTTAACCAAGGAGATAAAAAAAAACTATATTGAAACTATAAGATAGTAAAGAAATAAACTGAAGAAGACACAAATAAATTCCATATTCATGAAGTATAAGAATTAATATTGTTAAAATGTCCATACTACCCAAGGTAGCCAAAGATTCAATGCAACCCTTCTCAACATTCCCTTCTTTTCAAAGACATAGAACAAATAATATTAAAATTTGTATGGAACCATAAAAGACTCTGAAAAGCCAAAATAATCTTGAGAAAGAACAAAGCCGGAAGCATCATGCTTCCTGATTTCAAACTATATCATAAAGCTGTAGTAATTCAAAGAGCATGATATTGGCTTATAGAAGACAACACACAGATCATTGGAACAGAATCGACAGCCCAGAAATAAACCCACACATATATATGGTCAATTAAAAAGAGAAAAGAGCCAAGAGTATACAATAATGAAAGGATAGTCTCTTCAATAAATAGTATTAGGAAAATTAAACAGCCACATGCAAAAGAATGAAACTGAACTATTATCTTATACCACACACAAAAATGAGCTGAAAATAGGTTAAAAATTTGAATGTAAGACCTGAAAGTGTAAAACTCCTACACAAAACTATAGGCAGTAATAAGCTGCTTGACAGAGGTCTTGGTGGTAATTTTTTAAAAATCTGACACCAGAACCAAAAGCAATAAACTCAAAAATAAACAAATGGGACTACATCAACCTCAAAAGCTTCTGCACAGCAAAAGAAGCCATCAACAAAGTTAAAAGGCAACTTAATGGGTGGGAGAAAATATTGCAAATCATATTTCTGATAAGGAGCTAATATCCAACATATATAAATAGCTCATATAACTCAGTAGCAAAAAAAGATAAACCAATTTAAAAGTGGGCAGAAGACCTGAATATACATTTTTTCCAAAGAAGACATACAGATGACAAGTACGTGAAAAGATGCTCTACATTCCTAATCATCAGGGAAATGCAAATCGAAACCACATTGAGATACCACTTCACACCAGTTAGAATGGCTATTATTGAAAAGACAACAAAAAAGGTTAGTGAAGATGTAGAGAAAAGGGAACCCTAGTACAATGTTGGCAGTAATGTAAATTAGTGCAGCTATAATGCAAAACAGTATGGAGGTTCCTCAAGAAATTAAAAATAGAACTACTACATGATCTAGCAGTTCCACTTCTAGGTATTTATTTGAAAAACAAAAATGAAAACACTAACTCAAAAAGATATATGTACCGTCATGTTCACTGCAGCCTTATTTCCAATAGCCACAGTACAAAAACAACATAAGTGCCCAATGACAGATGAATGAGTTAATGAATTGTGGCATAGTTATACAATGGAATATTACTCAGTCATAAAAACGAATGAACTCTTGCCACTTGCAACAACATAGATGGGCCTGGAGGGCATTATGATAAATGAAATAAGTCAGACAGAGGAAGACAAATACTGTATGATCTTTCTTAATGTGGAACCAAAATATAACTAATTAAGTAACTAAGTAACTAACTAACTAACTAAATAAGTAAATAAATAAATAACCAAGCTAATAGATATGGAGAACAGAGCGGTGGTTGCTAGCAGCAGGAGGTAGGGGGTGGGAGAAATATGTGAAATGTTTTTTGGCAATTTTTCTTAGTTGAAATACATTGGCTTATTCTTTTTTAAAAATAATCACATCATGTATACAAAATCTATCTGGCATCCTATAGGAATCTCATGAGTGTTTGCTGCATTCCGAGATGCCAACTGAGACTCACATGAGACCCTTGTCTATGCTCCTCCATAACATGACTTTTACAACTCTCCAGTGGTCCAGCCAATTCCCAACTGTTCTCTGTCTGAGATAATGTGCTAGGGATGTGTGAGAAGAAAAGGGGATAAGAAAGGCATGCAGGAGGATTTATTCCTGGTGCATCTGGACAGAGATCATATCTCCTCCTACCTCCTCCTACATGCACATCATGCAGACTCCATTTAGATACAAAGGAGTAGGACTGGGTTTCTGGGGAGAAATGGAGCCTAAAAATAAAATAGTTTTATGTTTTGTTACTTTGAGACTTTTTGTATATGTTTGTGCAACAAAGGGTCCTTCGGTGAAGGAATTTAGACATCAGAGAATCTAATTATACAGCATGAAATCCACAGTGAGATTCTTGATGCTAACACCAAGAAAGGCTCTCCCACAGTCAGCCATACACCAACACAAGGACTTCTCCCTCTATCTATGTCTCTATCATAGATGTAACCTTACCCAGGTCTGGGTCCCTCAGGTTCCTGAAGTTGGTACAACTGTGCACCCAACCAGCTTGGTTATGGATCTGGCAGTTTAGCCACATTTTTCATCGTGCTACAATCTCCTGGCTCACCCCAGTAGCTCCTCAGTCTCACCCTACCCCCATAAACTTGGCAGCCCAAACTTATCTCAGGGAAAAGCACCGTCTAATCTAGGCTGATAAAATACCGTAAATGAAAACATTAGGACAACTTGGCCTTCTCAGCTCCTGCACTTCCTTTACATTCCAACTGTGTAATCTTGAGTCAGGATATGATTTCTGCATCAAGGCAATAGTATCCTAGCTAGTCTCAAGTCCTCACTTCGTATTTTTAAGCTAAAATTGTGTTTCGGCTACAAAATTTAAAAATTCAAACAACACATAAAAATATTAAGAACACACACAAAAACCAGCCTATGTTCGAGAGATGGAGAATGGAGACGATGGCACAGAAACATGAATGCACTTAGTGCCACAATGGTGCACACTGAAAAATGGTTAAATGGTAGGGGCGCCTGGGTGGCTCAGTCGGTTGAGTGTCCGACTTTGGCTCAGGTCACGATCTCACAGTTCGTGGGTTCAAGCCCCCGAGTCGGGCTCTGTGCTGACAGCTCAGAGCCTGGAGCCTGCTTCGGATTCTGTCTCCCTCTCTCTCTGCCCCTCCCTTGCTCGTGCTCTGTCTCTCTCTGTCTCAAAAATAAATAAAAACATTAAAAAAGGTTTTTTTCATTAAAAAGAAAGAAAGACCTGGAGAAAAATGGTTAAATGGTAAACTTCCTGTTACGTACATTTTACTATAATAAAAAAAAAAAATCAACTATGACACAACCATGCAGAGATAACACCACTGTTTCCATTTGGGTTTAGACCCTTTCTGGATGCCTGAATGAAAGTATAGGCCTTTACACACATACATATATTTTTAAAATGAGATCACAATAACATAATATTTTATACCTTCCAAATTATTTTAGCACTATCTTAGTGACTGACGCTGATCAATAATACCATTTTTAATGGCTAGGTAATATTAAATTATATAAATGTATCATTATTTAACCAAATCCCCATTATCGGATATTAGGTTATTAATTTTAAACCATTGTTTCTGTATACTTTACTAAAACTAGAATTTCCAGGACAGAGGAAGGCAATTAAAAAACTTTTAAGTTTTCAACATACACTGCCAGATTAATCATAATTCCACTTTTTAAAAAGAACCTGCCCCCGCACCCCCGCATATATCATCACCCTATTACTCACCCTTAGCCTCAGTCTAATTGCCTTTCTGTCTGTCTGTCTCACACACAGCCATTAAAGCCAGCTAGCAACCCCTCCTCTTTCCCCCAGACTAATAATTGAAGTTTAAATTCCACGTCCTGGCATTCAGGACCGTCCATGATCAGGTTTCCACTATTTTCTCAGAGTTTACCTCTCCTTTCTTGCATTCAGACTCCACACAGCCGAGCCAAGCTGGATTACTCCCAATGTTCCCATTAAGACCCTCAATTCCCTGCCTCTGTGTACGTCCTTCCTTCCTGGAATATCATCACCCACCACTAACACCTGTTGAAAACGTGTTCCTTTTTCGCCCTGCGGCTCAGAGTGGATTTGTGCCTGCCCTTCTCCATACTCCATCACAATAATAGCTAACGATTACCAAAGTGCACTAACCAAGGGCAAGCATATCTCACTTAACTTTAAAGCAGCTCTGTAAGCTACACTGAGATAATTTCCCCTTTCATACAGATGAGGAATATGAAGTTTGGAGAGGTTAAAAAACTTGCCCAAGGTCACATAGTTAATAAGAGGGGGAGCTGGATTCAAACCCAGTCCTTCTGCCCCCAGTCACTATGTACTTCACAAGTAGGCAAAACTTCAGCTTAGCTTTAAGTGTTCTCACTGGTAAAATGAGTGAAGGTAGGTTAAATAACCGTGAACATATTTTCAACTCTAATACGCTATGAGATTTTAAGAGTTTTTTAAATATTTCATGCATCTGAGTTCAAGCCTTTTGCATCCCTCAAAATAAGGATGAGGGTTTATTTGCTGCCTACTCAGAACATTACTTAAGTAAATAAGGTTTTGTTCTCGAAGTTCACTGGAGACAGGATGAAAAATCACAAACAACACACTGGATAAGTGCGGTTGCTCTTACTACTTCTCAATGATCAATCCAATGACAACAATGGCAGCATAAATATTAACCCAAAATGCAAAGACAGCACTGAAAATAGCATAGGGGAATTAGTGTCATAAAACTACTTTTCATGCAAGACTGAAGTTTTCAGAGGCTTCCATAGCAATTGCAAAAATATGCCTCCTCGTGATTTTTTCATTTGAGGGCTGCTGTGCTCAGGAAGCAAAGCAACACAGAACAGGAACCTGAATATCAAAGTGGGACTGTCAGAAATTGGGAACTCAGAGGCCAAAATGGAACAGATGGACCTCAAAGCTGGCTCGGGGCATCAAGCCAGAAGCTTCTCTTGATGGGACGTTGCTCAAGGATCTGAGAAGCAGATGGTCCTCTTTGCCCATTAGAAGAGTGGGTGCCTAACGCCAGTCCAATCACTCAGGTGACAAGGAACCGGGCTCTGAAGAGCCAAGTCCTTGAAGTTATGCGAAGCTGTCAGTCAGTGTCTGAACTCTGAAAGGTGGGAACCCACTCCTTCAAAAAGGGATGCTTGTCAAAGCTGAGATAACTTGGAGTATTAAACAGAGGACAAAGAGCCTTTCAGAACCGTGAATAGCTAGGGTGTGTCACAAGTGAAGGAGAGCATCATCAGATTGCTTTAATTTACACATTTATGTTAGTAATCTGGCAACCACTGAACTGCAAAAATGACAGGAGGTCAGAAATGGTATTTTATTCAACTTTAAATCCCCAGCACGTACCACAGTACTAAACACAGAGTAGATCATGAAAATACAAATAAAATATTAAGGGAGAGAAAATTTTAAAGAATAAAGTCCTCAAGAACTGTGTTTTCACCTTTGGCTGTTTGTTATGATTCTAATGTCAGTTAGTACCAGTCACAGCACAGACACTGGGGAACAGCACTCACTGTGGCACTGATTTAGAAATCATTTGGGCCAGGGGCGCCTGGGTAGCTCGGTCGATTAACCGTCCAACTCTCGGTTTCAGCTCAGGTCGTAATCTCCCAGTTCATGGGATCGAGACCCACATAGGGCTCTGTGCTGACAGCAAGGCACCTGCTTGGGATTCTCTGTCTCCCTCTCTCTCTGCCCCTTCCCTGCTTGCATTCTTCCCCATCTCTCTCTCTCTCTCTCTCTCTCTCTCTCTCTCTCTCTCTCAGAAATAAATAAACTTAAAAAAAAAGAAAGAAATCATTTGAGTCATCCATTAATAAGAATACAAATAGCTTCACTTAACAAATACTCAGCATATTCCAAGCAATGTGTGAACTGCTCGAAGTACACTATGTTTATACAATCCCTGAAACAACTTTGACAAGTAGATGTTACATATCTATGCGACAGAGGAGGAGTCCCAGGGCATCAGGCAGCTTGTGTTACACAGCTAGGCAGTAGTGGAGACTGATCTTAAGTCGAAATCTATCTGGTTCTAGAACCAGTGCTATGAACCAGCATCAAAGTCTCCAGAATGGGACAAAGCCTCTAGATTGGCAGAAGCAGGAGGGATTCACGTCAACTAAACCTATTGTGGTAATTCGTTCACAATATATATAAACATAGAATCATTGTGTTGCACACCTAAAACTAATAGAATGTTATATGTCAGTTATACCTCAAGAAAAAGCAGCAGCAGCAGGAAGAGGTGGGCAGGATTCCATGTCCTTGAATCCTACTCAAGGTCTTTCCAAATTGCATCATGATCAAGGGCTTCTAGAGTGGTAATACAAGCTTGCCTGACCACATGATATAGAAATAGGGCAAACTGAGGGTCCTTCAGACTAGCTGCTGCTGAAGATTACATTCACCACTCATTCATAAAGAGTAGAAAGAACCACATAGGACATGAGCCCTTACTGTACTTTGGCTGTCAGCAGAGATGATATAAACATACATGTGCACGAGATTCTAAGGGAGCTACAGATCCCCTTCGTCCTCCTGGTTAAACATCACATTTGTGACACACTGCCAGTGGGGTCCATGAGAAGCCCAGTAAGGCAATTCCACTGCACTCTACCTTACTTTCCTGGACTATGGGTTCTCTGAGTTCCGGACTCAGCAGCCTCCATTACTCCATTGTGAGGGGAGCCACCCCAAGACTGATAGTGCCTCTCCTCTGACCAGCATCCTCTGAAGTTCAACCTTCTCAACCCAAGTTAACGGCTTCCCCTATGAAGTAGCTTTTCGTTGCCACTTACAAGTAGCTCAGCCTTCCTTGAAGGTCTCCAAGGATGCTGAGGATTGGGCCTTCTCTGGCCAGTGTCAGGACCCAAAGCAAGCAGGGCCCCGTAGTAATGCCATATCCCTAATATTTGAAAGCAACCAGAAAGAGATCTTTTAAACCCCCCATACCTCCCCCCAAAAAAACAAAACAAAACAGAAAAGCTTCATTCACAAACTGTTTGCTGCAGCATTATTTACAACCATGGGAAATACTTAGAAAACAATGTGAAGAGGGCACCTGGGGGGCTCAGTGGGCTGAGCATCTGACTCTTGATTTTGGCTCAGGTCATGATATTCAGGTCTGTGGGATCAAGTCCTATGTCAGGCTCTGCACTGAACATAGAGCCCACTTAAGATCCTCTCTCTCTGCCCTTCTCCCCTGCTCACGCACTCTCTCAAAAAAATAAAAAAATAAAAAATAAAAAAAGAAAGAAAACAATGTGAAGGTCCAACAGGGAAGAACTCTACACAACTTAAGTGTGACATGCCCATATGTCACAGTATTATACAGACCATAAACGTAATGTTTATAAAGCACTTATTGTCATTGGAAAGTGTTACCTTATGAAGTCACCTGACAAACACAAGGCATAGAAGTATACCATCACATACCAATGCGATCATAAATAAATTCTCAGAAAAAAGATGGAAGGGAAAAAACAAAAGTGCATGATCACACTGCAATAGGATCAGAATTATCACTTTCAACTTCTTCTCTGTCTTCATACTTCTTCAATAGCTCCCAAATTTTCTATACTTGGCAAGCAATCCTTCTAACACTAGAAAAAAATGCAAAATTTATGGCATTCAGAGCTAGGTTGACTGTCAGGTCAGCAACGAGGAAAGGACAAGAGTTTTGCTTTGACATTTTTGCTATGGAACTTTGAGGAACTCTTTCTCCTTCTTCAAAGATCTTACCAAGGCCAAATTTCGGCTGAGCGTTTACCAGCTACTCTGTTGGCAGTCAAATGTAAGGAAAAGATGCCTAATTGTTAGTTCCTGCCACTACATAAGAATCAAAGCTTTCACAACTCTCTGGACCCTTCACAGACCCTTCACAGTTTAACATGGAACAAGAGAAATGGCAAGTTGCTGAATACTTACTTATAAAGTATTCTTGTGGCAATTTCTGTAGGATAAACTGTGTCCCCAGAAGGCAAGCCATTCAGGAACATTTTTCTCCAAATATTTCATGAAATATTTCATAAAAAAATTTTATGAAATACTCAAATAACTTTAAATACATTTACATAGGGGCACCTAGGTGGCTCAGTCAGTTGAGCGTCCGACTTCGGCTAAGATCATGATCTCACGGTTCATGGGTCCAAGCCCCACTTTGGGCCCTGTTCTGACAGCTCAGAGTCTGGAGCCTGCTTCAGATTCTGTGTCTCCTTCTCTCACTGCCCTTCCCCCCTCCCCCTCATTCATGCTCTGTCTCTCTCTCGCTCTCAAAAGTAAACATTAAAAAAATTAAATGCATTTACATATAGTTCACATCTAGTTAAAAAGCTATCTAAATTAACCAAGTGAGATATGAAACCTTCTTTTAATCATTTTAGGAAGCCACAAGGTCACAACGGCAATATCCAACAGTTTCATTGCTAATAACTAGGAATGAAAGTAAATAGCACAACAAAAGTCCTGGAAAGGTGCCCAGCCTCAGCACAGCCTCTGGACACTAAAGAAAGCTTTGTATGTGTGTTCATCCATTGCCTGTCCTGCTTAAGTGGTATGATGGTTCATTTCATATGACAATTTGGCCAAGCTATGGTGGGCAGTTCTTTGGCCAAACACCAGTCGAAATGTTGCTGGGAAGGCATTTTTTATATGTGATAAAGAGTTAAATCAATAACCTTTGAGGAAAGCAGATTATCTTCCATATATGTGTGGCCCTCATTTAATCAGTTGAAAGCTTTTTAAGCAAAGACCGAGGTTTCCTCAAGAAGGAATTTTCTTCAAGTCTGCAACATAGAAACCATGCCTGAGTTTCCAGCCTGCTGCCCTGCAGCGGAATGTGGATTCCAGAGAGGAGCGCCAACTCTTAACCTACATCTCTAGCCTGCTGCTGGCCTGAAGTATGGATTTCAGACTTGCCAGCCACTACATTCATGTGAGTCAATTCCTTAAAATTATTATCTTTCTCTCTACCTCAGTGGGAGATATCTCTCTATCTCTCTACGTATATACATCATTGGTTCCATTTCTCTAGGGAACCCTGGCTAACACAGGAAGAGTAACCATATTTCTTAGTAGTTTAAGGCAGTCCTGGTTTACACCTGTTGTTTCATGTAATTAAGAGCCACCTCTTTCCCTCTGAAATGTGTCCTGGCTGGGATGAAAAATTACACGATCACTTTACAAGCAGAGTTAAAGACAGATTTATGGTATTCCAAAGTAATGAGCTCCTTTCAATTACAATTCTGTTTTTCAAACTTCTTAGAGACACACAATAAGAAATATACTTCATATCACGAAACAAAACTGACCTTCATGGGCTGTTTTATATTGTATAATGTGCCATTTTAAATGCTCTCTGCAACCCAGTAATTTCACTGCATGATCCATGGATGGGAGCATGACTCAGTTTGGAAAGCACTGACTTAGAGGAATGCAGGGCTGACCGGCTTGCAGTGTTCATTCCTGTCTCAGGACACACTGGTGAGAGGGAGGGGAAAGAGGGAAGTATGCGTATCAGAGATTTTACTCTGTCTGTACTCTACACAGTCTTTGGTTTTGTTTCCCCTAAACGTAAATGAAGGAAACATGAGGCATCATGTAGGAATACAATTCTAGAGTGTTTTCCGGGAGTGCATCTCCAGCTTCCTGAGTCCTACATACAGAGAGGAGGGAGAATGGGCGATACCAGCATCCCATTGGGCTGCACTGCCTCTAACTTCACTCTCCTCCTGCCCCATTTAATTCCCTGGCAGGAGGACCCATAAAGTCCAGTTCTGATCACTAGCCACTAAGTAAATATCTCCTGTCTGCCTGTGCCAGGCACAGGCAAGACATGACTTCCCCTGTCGCCAAGTCCCTGCAGCTCTCAGCTGCAAACAGAATAAACTCCAAATCCCATGTTTGTATTGCAAACAGGTCCCAAAAGCTTCAGGATAGATTTGGCTCAAGCCAGAGGGGCCCAAGTTTGATACAGGCACTTTCCCATCAAGTGTTGTTCTTATTGAAAAAGTGAAGGAAAGTCAAGGTGGAACAGGCAAGAAGCAGGGAGCAGGAGTTCAGGAGCACGGTTGAGTTCACAAATGAATGGGCTGGTACTCACACAAGGAGGAAATATCAGTGTGAAAAGAGGCTCCCATGGAGGAGAACTAGGTGGCCTTCCTGATGGCACAATCCAATTTGACCAGCGAGCCCAAAGAAAACGTGACATAAAGATTTGCTACAGGTGGGTGAAGAGCATAGGAACAGCTCTCGAGTTGCAAGGTCTGTTAGATCCGCTTTCAAAACTCTGACCTGTCGCACTTGCTGGGTCAGACAAAGGTTGATTCACCCTCTTAACTCAGTATCTTCATTTGTCCAACAGGGAGGAGAAAACAGCAGCTATGGGAAAAGAGAAGCTCTAATGATGATCGCACAGGCTTGGCTTGCTGTGGGCCCTCCGCCTGGGGACTGGGTTAACACTTTCCCTCTCATCTGTATTTCACCCACCACCCCCTTATAAATGGCGAGTTGCCTCAGCTTCAAGAGAACAAAAACACAAGATATGGCCAAGAGAAAAGAGAAATGCATCTCCAATGTTTTGAGGTAGACTGTCACTCAATAAAATGCAAGCTATATTTTTAACCAAAAGACAGTGTTTCCCGAAAGCTTTCCCTTCAAGTCTGTTTAGAGACAAAAATCTAAGACTTCCAAAAGTTGCTGATGCAAATTCCATAAACCTATGTAAGCACACAATTGCTCAATTACCATACACACGGTCACTTGCCAATAAAACAGGAGGAAGCAAAAAAAAAATATAATTCAGATGCCTTATGCAGGCTTACACTGCTTCAGCAACAGACTGGAAGGGGCTCAACAGAGAATTATACATCAAATTGAAACTAATTAATATAGGACCAGACATTTTTTTCTAGTTAATTTTGTTGACAACAAGAGTCAAGTGAATGAAAACTGAACCATATCTTCTGTTCTAAAATATAGAAAATGTTTTTAAATGTCTAGGCTCTCAGCAGTTAGAAACCATTAAATAGCAAATCACAGGAATTGATACAATTAAATTCAAAATGATATTCAAGTTACAACATAAGTGAACTCTGACAAACAAAAACCTGAAAAAATTATTCTTCAAGATATACTAAGATAAAATTAGTTATCCAAACCTGAAAGAAGATTTTGTTTGTTCTTTTGAAAGACACATTTCTGTTGAGTTATGCAATATCAACAGGCATGAAAATGATCTGAGACAGGAAAACATCAGTTCATAGAAAATGAGAAAGTTAATAAACGAAGTCAAACTGGGTATTTTATGAGCTCTGCTGAAAATACGATTCATAGAAGTAAAATACCATCGTTATGACTGAGCATAATAAAACCGATTACTTGTCTTAAAGGCTATGTGTGATAGAAATCATTTAAATCAATTGAGTTACTGTTTCTTAGCAATTTGATCAAAAGGAAAAAATAGTGTAATTGGAAATCAAGTGCTCCTCTGGGAGCACAGAAACAAGGCAGCTGGGTTTCTAAGTGTACTTTAATCTGTTAGTGTATTTTCCTCTTGTTTAAAAAAAGGAAAGACAGGAAAGATTTACTGAATCAGGCTGCCAAAGTCCTGGAATTGGTAGAATTTAAATTATTAGTAAGGATTTAGTTAAGACGAACAGTTCGCTCTGCCCCCACGCCCCATCCAAGGGTGGAAAGGCCCACCAGAGCCTTCAGCCTATGGAACTGCTGAATCCTCCAGGGCCAGAACTTGGATGTGAAATCCCACTAGGTAATAAAACTGGGTGGGAGACGAGAGCAGGGGCTCTACGATGGATTTGTCAACCTCTTTGTTAAAGGTCAAATAAGAAGTATTTTATTATTTTTAATTTTTAAAAATTATGTATTTATTTTAAGTTTATGTCTTTATCTGGGAGTGGGGGGTGGGGGAGGGACAGAGAGAAGGAGAGAGAGAAACCCAAGAAGGCTCCATGCTGTCAGTGCAGAGCCCGACCTGGGGCTCAAACCCACGAACCGTGAGACTACAACCTGAGCTGAAATCAAGAGTCAGATGCTCAACCGACTGAGCCACCCGGGCATCCCAAATAATAAGTATTTGAGGTTTTATGATTCACATAGTTTCTGTGGAAACTACTCATCTCTGCGCTTGTATGGCAAAAGCTGTGTCCCATTACAACTTTATTTACAAAATCAGGTGGCCAGCCTACACACTAGACTCTGCTCATCCCTGTGCTTACAATCAACTACAGAAATCAGAATGGGCTCAAAATCTAAATGAACTTTGCGAGTTTGTCCTGCTTCATCCACCATAAACAGAATGGTCTTTCATGTAAACCAAGCTTCTTTCCCCCTTCCTTAAAGACTCAAAGAGGTGAGTACTCCTTGGGTCTACATGTGATGTTGTCATTTAGCCAGAGGGATGGCAGGAAGTCTTTCAAATAAATTAAAGAGAGTACAACTCAAATTGACTCACTAGCTCCGGATTGTCACTTACTTCATTTACGGCAAATCAGGGACCCTGGCTGTAGTGACAGGTACACAGCTGGAGATAAACAAATATACACCAGTAACACCAATCATAAACATAGAGTTATTTGAAAGGCAGAAAATAGAAATTCAAAATTCCTCCATTGGTTGGCTAATCCAAATATGAAGATAAGCACCATCCCAACACTCCTGGGGATTAAAGAAATTCAAAGTCCAGAAGAAATATAATATACTCTCCTATCTCTGCTTTATATCTTATAATTAATCTTCATAGGGATCTTCAGTGTTTTTAAGCCCCACACTCTCTCCTTCAGGCACCCTTACAAATGGGGTTTAAAAAGCTGGGGTCTTATGAATTTCCTGGATCTTTGTAGGTCAATATAAATACCCATCACCTGCAACCGATTACAAGGTTTTCCTGGAAGCCAGGTCTTTTGTGAAAGTCCCTTAACCTTTTAAGAGTGCTACACGGAGGGGCACGTGGGTGGCTCAGTCAATTAAGCATCCGACTCTTGATTTTAGGTCAGGCCATGATCTCATGGTTTGTGAGTTTGAGTCCCACATCAAGCTCTGCACTGACAGCATGGAACTTGTTTGGGATTCCCTACTCTCCTTTCTCTCTGTCTCTCCTCTGCTCACGTTCTCAGTCTCTTTCTCAAAAGTAAAGAAATAAGCATTAAAAAAACAAAAACAAAAACAAGATGATCTCCCTCCTCAAAACAAACAAACAAAAAAATGCTACATAGAGATGAAAATAACACCTGGGCACACCACCATGAAACATAAGAAGATTTAACAGGATTAAAAAGATGACATTATCAGGAAAGCTGTTTTTTAATTACAATGCGTACATAAGGAAAATAAAATCCAGTGGTCACAATAACGGTTCTGATTTCCAAGGGAGTTCCCATAGAAAGCACTAAGAATTTAAGACAGAATATGGGGCACCTGGGTGGCTCAGTCAGTTGAGTGTCCAACTTCGGCTCAGGTTATGATCTCACTGTCCATGAGTTTGAGCCCTGCGTCGGGTTCTGTGCTGACAGCTCAGAGCCTGGAGCCTGCTTCGGATTCTGTGTCTCCCTCTCTCCCCGCTCCTCCCTGCTCGTACTCTGTCTCTCTCTCAAAACTAAATAAACATTAATAAAATTAAGATCGAATATTAATTGGAGATAGGGGAACAAGAAGCCTGCATTCAAGGGCTTTCTTTCATTCAGTGAATACATCAGGAGTCTGGTGAGTAAGGCCAAAGTCTCTTCTAAAACCTCCTTTGTTTTGTTCATAATTTTTAAAAACTAGATGGATGTTTGGCCAATTAGGTCCAGATATTATAAAAACATTCTTCTCTCCAGGCCTAACGGTGTCCTAAAACTATAGCAGGCATGTCTGTGTTCTGCAGACCAAAAGTATTGTGAGGGCAGAGGCTCTATCTTTGTTAGTCACCCACACCAGCAGGGCATTTCTCAGCAAAGTTAGGTCAATTAAAATTAAAAAAAAAAAAAACAAAAAAAAAAAAAAACAGTTTATTTGAAAAAGAACTTGGATTCAAAACAAAATCCAAACAAATTCCCTCTGCAAACCCATATTATGCACCTGTCAGGACAGGCAGAGATGAGCACTCTTGGCTGGTGAGCTCCCCAGGGCAGTGGGGTCAATGAGCACTTCAGACGGGTCCTGGGGCACCTTCTTCAGGCACAGGGAGGCTGACTTGGTCTAAGTTGTGTTTTTGCCAAAGATGCTCATCGCCTTCTGATGACTTGGCGTGCAGAATCATGCTTGGAAAGGGAGTGAGGACTGGAGCAAGGCACAGAGGCTACGAGATGCCTGATGCTATTAGGAAGGAAAGGTTTGCTTTCTCCTTTTGAGGGAGAGGAAGTTGTTGAACTCATTCACGGAAGTTTGTTGCTGCCGTTGTTGTTGCAATTATTTCTATTATTTTTTAAATCAATGTCTCTGCTAGCCTAGGGAAAACTGGCTTTTTGGGGGTAGGAGTTTACCATTATGTACAACACATTGACTAAGTGATGAGTTTACTAAGTGGTATGGAATAATACCTCAGTTATCCAGTATGAGGGAATTTTCTAGACACATGAATTATTCTCTCTGATGTGTCAACACTTATTAGGAGGCGTTTTGATAGGTGAAGAAATCAGATTTGGAAGAGAATTTGATACTTATACATACAAACAGCTCATTTTGATCAAGAGAAAGGCAAGACTCCACTAAGTGACATGCTTAAGGCTACGACCCCAGTCAGTGACTGACTGACAGAAAGCCACAATTCCCACTTCAGAATTCCCCAGGCACTCACGCAATAGGTATTCACTGTGCACCTGCTAAACCTGCTATTGTTTTCTCTCCTAAATTAAAAAAAAAATGGTTCTCACCTAAGTTTAAGGACAGATATCTCTTAAAGATCCACAGGGAGCAGTAAATAATCCACCATTATCACTAAAGTCATTCTATCACTTCTGTTTGTTTTTTTTTATAATTTTATTTCTAAATATTCTGTTAGTCCATTCTTCCCCATCAAGAGTGATTTAAGAATGGGGTACATGAAAAGCCCATCTATGCAACTTTGCTCACGCTGTGGGTCTGACCAGCATGTTTTCTCTTGTGTATCTCCTCTTCCCCTTCCGGTGAGTTCCTGTCCACCTGTCAAATCCCTTCAGATATCAGTTCCTCTCTGAAGATGTCTCTGGTTCACACACTCCCTCAGGAAAGTCAACCATGACCTCTTGCATGCTAATTGTTTACCTTGTACATTTCTGAGGCTACCCTCGCTCACCACGCTTTTGTATTTTATTGCACTGTATTATTTTACTGTAGGAGTGTACTTGTTGGTTTACCTATCTGTCTTCCTACTTCCTGGTACTTCTGGGAGAACAGAGTCCATTTCTTCCCATTTTGGTATTTCCAGAATCAGTGTGATACCTAAGAGGTACACGATGTTTAAATATTTTTTATGATGAATTTGAGTGTGTACAATTCAAAATTGAATCCCTACAATGGGTTTAATTATCTAATGAGAAACACAACCCTGTCATTAGCTGACAGTGAACTGTTCCCCACAGCTGTGACTTAGAAATAGCTTTCATAATATATTAGCATTTTTAAATTTTTTAAAAACATTTTTGCTTATTTTTGAGAGAGACAGAGACAAAGTGTGAGCAGGGGAGGGGCAGAGAGAGAGGGAGACACAGAATCTGAAGCAGGCTCCAGGCTCTGAGCTGTCAGCACAGAGCCCAATGCGGAGCTTGAACTCAGGAACCGTGAGATCATGACCTGAGCTGAAGTTGGCCACCCAACCGATGGAGCCATCCAGGTGCCCCAATATGTTAGCATTTTTAAAGCAGGAACTGAACAACAACAAAAAAATCATGACATTCTTAAGAACTATCAAAACAGTAGGTCAGACAAAAGCAATAATGACTAGGAAGTCATTTCTAAACCTAGAGAACCCAACAATTGCCTCAATATCTTTTTACCCTCCATTCCTTTGCTTAGCCCCGAGATTGTTCTGCATGGCTGGTATTTTCCAAGGCACACATCCAAGCGGCCTTGGCCAAGTTCCCCAGGACACTGCCTAACCTCCAGCATCTGTCCTGGTCCCATCCTCTGCTCCAACCGAAGCTCAGACACATCAATCTTTCTCAGCAGGATGTAGACAGATCTGCACCTGCGAAGGGTGCTAGAGGAGTGGGCAAGAGAGAGTCTTATCTTCTGGGTGTTTGCCCTCTGAACTGGGACCTAATAAGAAGAGCATCTCACAGGCGACCTCATGCCTCACTAAAATCTCACCCATTAGGCAAAATTTCTGGGTGGGTTGCTAAAATGTTAACTGCCTTCAAGGGACCGGTGACAACTGTTTATGTGAACTGTTTGCATCTCCAGCAGTCTTGTGCAGTGGATAAAGCACTAACAAAATTGAGAAATAATCGGATCCAGGTGGCCTTGCTCTTCTTACATAACCTGAAGTAAACACAGCTTATCCATTTTCCTAATTAGAGAAAAATGTATAAGAAACACGAATTGAATTATTTATTTGCATAAATTATCATTAACATTAACATAGAAAGTTTTAAAAATAAAGCTTCAAGGGATCCTGTCTGAGTAGAGACGGTTTGCTCTGAATTTTAAGGAACAAGATTCAAAACAAAGCAAAAACTCTATACTAGAAGATAAGTACATTTACCCATACAGTTATTCACATTCTTTCTCACCTTCAAGGTGGTAGAGGCTAAAACAAAGCACAGTTCAGGGACCAATTTCGACCTTGCAAAGCCAATGGTACCAGGGAGACCCCCAAAGTCACTACTAGACTCCAGATGCTTCGAACCACCTGCCGGTACATGGACTTAATTCCCGGTGATACTTTTGTTCCTTTCTGACATTACAGATGTCTTTTTTTCAAGTATGATAGCATCTTCCTAAACCACAGCCATTGATATTTGAAGCATGGAGGCAGAATATGGTGTAGTGAGACTTCACTCTCCCGAAACTGTGGCCAACAGGAGATAAATAAAATGAAATTCTGCTGCCCTGGTGATGATGCAAGAGGACAGATTAGCTAACGGCATGGGGCATCTGTTCCCACTCTAAAGATTCTGATTCTATACCCACTCTGATTTGGACATGCCAAGAACACACAACCATCTAGGAATGCAGGACTCAAGGCATATAACCAGCCAAACGGCTGACCAGTCCGTGGAATGCCATCAGCACTCTTTGCTGAATAAATTAAGTCCGATGAGAATGCATTTTAAAATGTGAAATGGCAGAACTATTCTAGGCTTGTAACTCACAAAGAAAACGAGTTAAATAGACACCACAGTTATTCACACTGAAACTGGCAGAAGAATCTATTTTTGCCCCAGAGCGTCAGGAAAAGAAAGTTTTGTATTTTTCAATTGGGAATGTTCTGAAGCAAAGATGTCACCACAAAAATATTAAAACACAAGCCAAATTTATCTAAGTAAGTGTATTCTTTAGATATTTTTAAAGCCCAGATGCGAGAGGGTAGTGTATTTTGTTCTCTTGCGGAGAAAATTGTGCTTTTATTACATGCAGCTCTGTCAAGCGCGTTTCCAAGAAAACCATCTAAGCCCATGTGTTGTATTTCTCATGGGCCAAGAGGTAGCAGAGAAATACAAAACTGATGTAATGCTTTAAAAAGGAGAAATTAGAAAAGACAGGCTAAAGTTGGAATAAGATTCTATGAAAGTAACTACATTTTATTTTGCAATGGAAAACCACCAGTGCTGGGGCTGGACAAAAGCAAAATCACCTAGAAGGTCTAACTTTCTAATCAACTTCAAGTATCCTGTATTAGCTGGATCACCAAACCAAGGAGCATCTCTCTGAGTCTCTTCTCAAACACCAGACTGTCACTTGTTCACTAGTTTTCTGGGGCAGTATTGGTTGCCTAAGAGGTTTTCGTTCCCTGCTCATGAATCGAGGGCATGGGGAATGACCGTGCTCTCACCCAGCTTGTGTTTAGACAGGTGAATTCTGTTGTAAGCAAAATGACTTAACTCAAAGCCTAAGGATAGAAGGCAAAGAGAAACGGCAAAGATCAACAATGGTATGCTGACATGCAGAACATGGGGGGAAATCATAAGAGCTGAGCCTCACTAACTGAGCAGTCACTCATCAAAGAAGCATACATGCCAGGGCATTCTCAGACCTCCTCACACAGAATGTAAGGCAAACCAAGAAGACAGGTGTGGCGTCATCTGCGTCTACAGCAACAGCTGAAAAGACAACCAATGCCAATGTTACCAGCATGTACTCACAGATCCCACGGTGACAGGGATATTGGGCCAAGAAAACGGCATCTCCTTCACAGGAGGCCCTACTGAGACGAACCACACCTTCACCTCCGTCTACTAAGAACATTTATTTATCTAGCCTTCAACACACTAAAGACTCCTGGGTCAGAAATTTTCCTCTACTGCCTGTCAACATGTATGGAAATAATGTTCTTGGCAACAATTCCAATGATTATATAGAAAATTCAAATT
Organism: Panthera pardus; assembly: GCF_024362965.1. Classification (NCBI taxonomy): domain Eukaryota; kingdom Metazoa; phylum Chordata; class Mammalia; order Carnivora; family Felidae; genus Panthera; species Panthera pardus. Next base: position 74,455,505 of record NW_026526677.1, on the reverse strand, counting down.
TTCAACTTTGTGCTGTTCAGCAAACCCATCTCATACTATCTATTTCTCTTTTATTGCTTTTAGTTCAAGCAGGAAAAGCAGAAATTCTAGGCATCCAGTAGAGTATGAAGGGGCCTCTGGTGGCAAGATACAGTATGAGGAAGGCCAACTCAGACTGAGAAAACTCTCAGAAAGGAACCCTTCCTCCATCCCCTACCCACAGAAACCTAAACACAAGAATGTGATGAGAACACAGACACGTAGTTAGAGAAAAATGTGGCCCCATTTGACAGTTACTATCTACATACTCTAGCCAAACAATTACTCATGGTGGATTAAAAGTCACATTTGAGACCAGTCAATACACATACTTAATAAAGTACCATTTGCTGAACACCTACTGTGTTCTTTTACATACAGTAACCACTTTACCATCACAATCAGTATCATGAAAGGCAGATACTTTTCTCCCTATTGTACAGATGAGGACAGGCCACCATGCTCAATGTCTGACCTACCGCCCCAATAAATGCGTTCTCAAACACAAAGGCTCCTCTGTTGACATTAAAAATTGCATAGATTCTGGGGCACCTGGGTGGCCCAGTCAGTTAAGTGTCCAACTCCTGATTTCAGCTCAGGCTATGATCTCACAGCTTATGAGTTCAAGCCCCATGTTGGCCTCTATGCTGATGGTGTGGAGCCTACTTGGAATCCTCTCTCTCCCTCTCTCTCTGTCCCACCCCTGTGCACTCTCCCTCTCTTTCTCTCAAAATAAATAAATAAACATTTTTTTTTAAATTGCATAGGTTCCCATCAGAATAGTTGGACTCTTACTCTTTTAAGAAAATCCAGGGGTGCCTGGGTAGCTCAGTCGGTTAAGCATTCGACTTCAGCTCAGGTCATGATCTCACGGTTCATGGGTTTGAGCCCGTGTAGGGCTCTGTGCTGGCAGCTCGGAGCCTGGAGCCTCCTTCAGATTCTGTGTCTCCTTCTTTCTTTGTCCCTCCCCCACTCATGCTCTATCTATCTCTCTCTCTCAAAAATAAATAAACATTAAAAAAAATTAAAATCCAACAAGATTAAACAACACATTTTGAGTTTTACTAGTCTCCATTACAGCAAAGTACATTAAGATACAAAAAGGAGTGTATTTATGTGGGAACCATTATAGTTACTGAGTCTCCAAACAATGGCTGGTACTGATGTGGATCTAAGTATCCCATGTGAACAATCTCCAGTCCCCCACGAGCCCAAGGACGATACGTTAAAAATGGTACCCTATACTCTGCTACTTCTCTAGGTAAATTCTCATGAAGGAAAATGACATGTGGGGACTAAAATATCCATTCACCCTCCTGCAGAAGCAAAGACATCAACATAGCACCACTTTGGTTTGGGTCTTTGTAACTCTGGAGAAAGATGGAAAATTGGGGGAAAGCCCAGACAAGAGCAGTGAAAATGATAAAAGGGTTCAAAGGTAAGAAAAAAAGGCTGAAGAATGAGGATTAATTAGCCTGAGGAAGAAAAGACAGTGAGGAACTTAATATTCTCCTTGATATATAGGAAAGACTATTACACAAAATATGATCACCATGATTCACTATTCCACTGAGAATGAAAACAGAGGAAACAGCATGATGGGAAAGCATGCTGAATTTAGATTACGTATAAGATAGATCTTTCATTCTAAGAGTTGGAGACAATAAACTCGGAGGCAGTTTAAGGACTGTGCAAACTTCGCCTTCTGGCAAAGCCGATTCATATTCTTTTGGCTTCCCTTGCCCAATGTAGATGCCACCTCCCCCAACAACCTCTTTATTCTTTCTACATGGAATAGAACCAATATTTCTCAAATCTGAGGGAGCATCGATATGTCCTGAAGGGCTTATCAAAATACAGATTCCTGGGCCCCAGCCCAGAAGAGGTTCATGTGGGGCCTGGGAAATCGCATTTCCAGCAAGGAGCAGGCCCATAGACACATTTGCAGAAGAAACAACCTCGACACAATCGCTCCTTACTCTTCCTTCTCATAAAAATGCATCTGTACTTCCCAAGCCATTGGTCATTGTTCCTATAACTCAGAATTTCATGTACTTTCCTACTAGACTTTGGTCTGATTCAACTTTGATGTCTCTACGGTCCTAGCACGATGCCAGTAACACGGCGGGCTTATGAAAGACCATCTTTAACATGTTCCTTTAAAAGTGGGTCATTCTAACTCGACTACACGTCTTCACTGCCTTTATCATTTCTCATGTATTTCTTTATCCTGTTTCCTTGCCTAAGTGACTCCACAGCTTTAAGACCCGCCGGTTTATGCATATGAAATTGTCACATATACCAACTGTACCTCACGTTCAAAATGAAGAAAAAAAAATCTAGTGTGATGTATGAAAACTTCCTTCTCACAAGGTTTATTTTTCCTCATTAGAATAGACTTTTGGCTTATGTCCCCAAGACTATATTCCAAGAAAATGGCAGGAAAAGAGCCATATTTTTTATTTATTGTTTATTTTGCCTGGTTCTGGCAGGGAGGCCAGGGAGGTCAATGAGCAAATAAGGACCTGGCATGTCTGAAATCACGCTGGGTGCAGCTCAAGTCTGGGCCAGAAACTGATCTGGAAAATTATTCAGCAAACTCACCCCTCCCTCCCATCAGCTACTAAGCTTACTTATTGGCTAAGAACTAAAAGCAAAATATGACACAAGAATTTACACAATAGCAAAAACAAGAAACCTCTAATGAAAAAGAAAAACAGGGGAAGCCTCTTGGGCTTCAGGTTAACTCAAGGCGACCCAGCAAAGGTAAGTGTCAGATTGTATGCCCGGCTCTGGGACATCATAATCCCTCAGGTGCCTCAAAAGCACAGTGAGTGCTCCACTCTCCCCCCCCAAACAGACAAGTCCCAGAGTGATTATTCGCACACACACCATTAAAAAAAATCAAGTACAGTGAACTTTTAAACAGCCACATAATGCAATCTGCATGCAGGTGAGAAAGCCAGGGCAGTAAAACGTACAAAGGATTTCTGGATTTGTGGAATCCCACACCTGTGGTACATCTGATGATTAAAAAAAGAAATCACTGATCACTCTCCACAAAGCAGATATGGTCACAATCTTTAAAAGATCCTTAAGTAAGAGAAATCTAAAGAGTGGGCTTTTAAAATTATCACTCCTTACTTCTTCACCCTTGTTTATTCTGTGCCATTTTTCTTTTCCTTTTCCTAGAATCAAATAATGCATGCTCTTTGTTACCTCTTCTCACAAATGAATAGATGAACCAATGCTCCAGCATGATTTAGCAGTCAGAAAGATTATGTCCATTCCACTACACTCTATTCAGGAAAATTAAAAGATCTGTTATCCCAACCGCCAGTAAAAAAAAAAAAAAATGCTGTCTGAGGCTGGCAAAACACAGAAGAAAATAAAAAATATGACTCTATGCCGTAAGCACTACCCAGCAATCACACTGGCTCATAACTGTGAAATATGGTCATTATCTTACGGAACTGATCTAATTTTGTACTCAGTGCCCTAAATAAAGGGTTTCTTTTGAATACCAAATACAAGAACCAGGACCAAAAAAAAAAAAAAAAAAGATAATAATTTGATAGCACTTTAAAGCACAGCTTACTTTCCACCCTCCTGACACACTAAATAGCAAGTGACAACCTACTCCAGAGGTTGAATGAAGGAAAGAAGATGCATTTGCTGAGCTGAGGAAATGCCCCAGATAAACTGTTGTGGAGGACTGATATTAGCTCATTAGAGGGCTTAATACATGGGACACAAACAGCATAGTTAACGGAAATCTACATAGGTATTTATTAGAAGGCAGCTGGAATAACACATGATGAAATTCTTTTCTTCAACACAAAGAAATGGAGGGAAAAAATGCTTTATCTCTTTAAAAGTGTCAATGTTCAGACTGAAGTGATGTATATATATTATATATACAAAAACTTCATTAGTTCCAGTTAATAAAGAAAGGAAATATACTGTAGTGACATTTATGAACATCCACCCTCAAATCCTGAATAAGGAGAATTATATACTTGGTCAGGAATTTAATTTGAAATGCCACAAGAAGAAAGCCCAGAGAAGATGCAGAATCGTTTCTCATGAGACTTATCTGCAGTGAAGGAAATAAAAACAACACTTCTACACATAATGTTTAATTCATTAACAGTTGACAGGATTATTAAAGAAAAATATTTAAAGAGCAGAATTTTAAAATGGAATTCTGCTGAAAATTATTCCATTTTATTTTCTCATCAAAGAGAGCCCTTAACCTAATCCCATAGTTTGAAAGAATGGAATTAAGGTCACTCTCTCATTTACTCAAATCATTAAAAATGCCTTCCGTAATGCCACTCCTTCCATAATTTCCGCTGGAGTTAATGTGCTTGCTAATCCTCCCATTTTCTCAACACCACAACTTACACAGAGTCAGTCACACATTCTGTATTTAAACCATGCTTCTGAAGATTTGTCTGCCCTCCCAGAATATGATCCACCAATCACCGAGAGGGACCTCAACACCACAATGTGCATGTGAACCTGGAACCCAGCCTCACCAGACAAAGAAGGACAACATGTGAGTGGGCATCATGGGGCGAAAGAATGTGGAGGGCTGGCATGTGGCAAGTGGCCACTATGGGTCCTGCCCTGGGCGAGATCTTCCACACACTTATTTAATTCACTTGTATTCTCCCAACTCAAGCTGTGATTATTACTCCAATGGCATTTGTAGAGGAACCGAGATTCCTAGAGCCTTTGCAACTGGCCAGAGTCCAAACAGCTAAGCAGAAAAGAACTGGAGTTCAAAACTTGAAGCTATCCCACTGCCGTGGACTGAGTTGTGTCCCCCAAATTCCTATGCTGAAGCCCTAATAGCCAGTGTGACTCTATTTGGAGATGGGGCCTCTAATGCAATAATTCAGATTAAATGAGGTCAGTAACTGTGGGACCCTTATCTAATAGTACTGATATCCTTCTAAAATGAGATCTCTCTCTCTCTCTCTCTCCCCCTCTCCCCCCCCCCCCCCCGGTCCATGCTTAGAAGAAAGGCCATGTGAGGGCTAAGCAACAATGTACAAACCAGGAAGACGGCTCTCCCCAGAAACTGAATCCTGCTGAAACCTTGATCTTGACTTTCTGGCCTCCAGAACTGTGAGAAATAAATGTCTGATGCTTAAGCCCTGCAATCTGTGACATTTCGTTCTGGCAGCCCAAGCCAACTAAGACAAGCATCCTAAAGCCCCTTGCCGCCACCTTGCCTCATGGGTTAAAAAGGTTCGTTCCCCCTCGATTTCTGCAGCAACAGCCTCCTTCTGATCCTCCTGGTCTTTCCTTGTCTCCTTATTAGCTGCATCCATGTGAATAAAATGTATGATTCCGCAGGAGGCTCATCATAATTTAACAGGAATTAATGTCCTCTTACTATAAAGGACCCTACAAGTCGCTGCTTAACAGTCAGCAACAACTGGAATTAATTCGTGTCAGATGAACATCAAGAAAAATCCATTTATGACCCCGAAGTCATGAAATTTAGCATAATTACACATGCTCTTGTTTGGGTAATTTTTTCTCTCCTCATTAAATTAGGTGCCTACATTAGATTTCAATCTGATCAGTCCTGACTTATTATAGGCCTCTAATCAAGGGCATTTCCTCTCAAATCAACCAAGGATTATGCAGGCAAACGACACTAAACAGAGGAATGAAAGCTAAGGTACAAATCCCTGAAAAACTGAGAAAAAAAAATAACACACTGTCGACATCAGAGAAATATATTCTCAATATTTATTCACGCTTTCCCTCAATAAATATTTATTAAATACCTACTATGTGCTAGGCAGAGTTCTAGATGTTTTGGAGACCTACAAAGTAATAACATGTGAGCATTATTTCTTCTCTCCACTATACCCCCATCTCCCAGCACGACAGCCGCAAGTGGTTGGTATCTGATCCCTCACCAAAGGGGGACGGATGAACGCATTTTCTCACAAAGTACCCCTTAAGTGTTACTAGTCAACCTCTATCTCCCTATCTTTCTCTTAAACACACAATCTGCCTCTCTCGCTCTCTTGCAACATCTCCCAAGTAATTTTTCTATCAAATAAAATCACCCGGTGTAAGCCTGAGCAGAGATAGCACCCATGAGACTGGTCTCTGGCAGCTAGAAGAATTTTCAACTTCAGAAAGTTTAGCCTTCCGTAGCCCTTTTCTCTGCCTCTGTCCAGGAGTCGAGCCTTCTAAGATATTAAAAGAAACTTTTAAAAGTCACGTGATAACGTGAGGAAGACACAGGGCCTCTTCAGTCTCTGAAGGGTGGATTCCTTGGCCACTCAGGTAAAAGGCACATACCTGGAGAAGTCTGTCATCGCCTATATGGATGCATCTACGTAAACCACACTTGATATCTCAGTCGCTTAGACTCTAGAGGCCTCTGGAACCTGCACGCTGGGGATGTACTATGATGTGCTGTTCCTGGTTCTTGGAAAAGGGGCTGAAATCAAAGTGCTCCTCCAGGCTAGGCTCACACAGAGGAGCGTATGCTTGGAAGGATGACACGTAAGTTATCTTTCCCGTTGGAAATAATTCTGGAAGTCCACTGCAGCCTGTACAGCTTTCAGGCCAGCAAACTAATGGGGTTCACGAAGCAAGGAAATCAGACTGTTTGGGGAAATGAGATGCTATTCTCTTGCTTACTCTAATGTTGGAGGCACTAGGGTACTTATTTGAGAAAGGGAACAATTAGTTACGAAGGAATTTTTAAGGATCCCTTAGGTGCTCAAAGTACAATTAGAAAGGAAGTGTATAACATGCTACTCAAATATGCTTTTCTCAGGGACTGGGGTAACAAAAGGAACCAGAAATAAAATAGTTCCTGTTTTCTACACTACTAACTCCTAAAGCAGTTTATTTCTCAAGGAACGAGACAATCTCTGTAGAAACATTAAGAAAAAGTCATAGAATGCATGGCTCAAACGGTTAAGAGTCCTTTTATAATTTTACTGCTGCCAGATTAAAAACCAAAAATGGAATTCTTAGCAGAGACTAAGAAGAATATATAAGCAGAATTATATAAATCAAGCATCAGGTACTCACGAACCTTTCTTTTTTTAGCTTTTGCAATAACAAGGCATATTTCAAATTTCAAGAATATTTCTTGAAATATTCAAAGTTTCCAAAATGTTAATATGTTTAACTAGGAAACTAGGGAATGTCCAAAACAAAAAAGAGCAAACTGTCACTGGTCAGAGAAAAATTTTAAATCTCTGCAAATTACCTAAGGATAAAACATTCCTAGCCACTTCCTTTCCCTACTTTCACTACCCCTCAAACACGTTTTTCTAAGAGTTCTCCAATTGGTTGGTGGATATTTTCTTAAAAGTTTATTTATTTGGGGGGGGGGGTGAATGAGTGGGGGAGGGACAGAGAGAGAGGGAAAGGGAGAATCCTAAGCAGGTTCTGTGCTGATAGAGCCCCAGCATGGGGCTCGAACTCACCAACCATGAGATCATGACCTGAGCTGAAATCAAGGGTCAGAGGCTTAACCAACTGAGCCACCCAGACCCCCCTGATTAGTGGATCTTAATGTATGAATGGGAGCATCATTCTCATGTCATCCTCAGATACCACTCAAAAGAGTATCTGATGAGACCACATTATAGAGCAAGTTCTTGCCAACGAATAAACCTCTTTGGTTGCATACAGTCTTGAGAGAGGCCATGCCTCAGTGTACTTCACAGCACAGCAGTTACTGTTCAACAATGTTCGACCTTTTGCTTCTCTAGAGCATCATGGGAAGGCAACAGGAAGGCTCCCACCATAAGAGTGATACAAACATACACATGAGGAACCTTTACACCTGTCTGTCAAACAGGAAAGTTCTGCCTGGAGAGAAATGGCCATGAAGCAAAACAGAAAGAGGCAGTAAATGGAGCAACTGCCAGTCAGCCAGCTTCATGCACCTGCCATGGCTTCTGAGGCCATGACCCACACACAGTGGGGTCAGGCTTTGACCAAACACAGATGGAAGACCTCCTACGCCCCCTGAGCTCTCAGTGAGAAACAGTGCTGGGGATTTAACAAAGATGGATCATCTACTCCGTTATCCAGGGTAGTTTATGTAGGATTACATTCTCTCAGCTCTTTGTTATTCTTCCTCTTGCCTGACAGAATTAATCACTCCTTCTTCTGGGTCTCCTATACATAGTCATACATTCCACCATATAGCACCTGTCACAGTGTGTATTATTATAGACGCATCTGTCTTTCTAGTTGCAAAGCTCCCTAAAACAAGCAACATGTCCTTTTAATACTTGTATTCTGGCTGGTAGCACAGGGACTGGCATAGAAGAGATGATCGATATTTGTTGAATAAAGGAATGAATGAATAAATTCATAGATGAAAGTTCTAATACTGTTACTTGTTTTTCTTTAGAGTATAAAATCCGTAACAAACTTATTTTACACAGCTCCTCAATACAAATTTTTCTCTGCATCAGGAGCAAACTGACCAGGACCTACAAATTCCCACCTCTACGTTTTTAACAATGCTGTGGTCCTGACCTAAAGCACCCTCAGAAATCAGTTCTACCTCTGCGAACGGAAACCCTAAATTTTAAGGTCTAGTTCAAATCTAACTCCTTTATTTTATTTCCTAGACCTTATCCCCTGGCTTTCATCTCTGTATTTATGGTCTATAATATCCACATGACAATCACATGTTCCAATGCTTTGTATTTAACTTGCTTTTTCTGGAAGCCTTCTCTGTGTTCCAAAGGGCAATCTTCCTTTTTATGGAATAAGAGGGAGTAAGACTGGCTTAGGGAAACCCAGCTAATCAGTGAGGAATCTAGGAATGGAATAATTTAAGAAAACACTGAGGATGGAAATTTAGAGACTGGGTAAAATAAAACAAAGAAACAAAAACCCAAATAGAAGATCAATGTAATAAGACATCTTGCTCTGGGGTGCCTGGGTGGTCAGTCGATTAAGCGTCTATCTTCGACTCAGATCATGATCTCACGGTTTGTGAGTTTGAGCCCCACATCAGGCTCTGTACTGACAATGTGGAGCCTGCTTGTGATATTGTCCCTCTCTCTCTCTCTCTGGCCCCCTCTCAAAATAAATAAATAAACTTAAAATACGTGTGTGTGTGTGTGTGTGTGTGTGTGTGTGTGTGTGTGTGTGTATGGATCATGTACATCTTGAAAGTTAGGTAAATTTACATGTAAAACATGGGTATGGCAACTTGTTAATGAAGGAGGCAAGGTTGTAGGTGGGAAGAGAGTGTAAGAGTTTTGACTTTTCAATCATTATTATTTCAAATATTTCTGTCTTGTTCTCTCATTTTCTCTTAAAAGATATGTTACATCTTTTACACTGTCCCACAGTTTTTGGACATTATTCTTTTTTCTCTTTATGTTTAAGTTTTATTGACTTTTCAGTTTCACTGATTCCTTTTTTTTTTTTTTTTGGCTATGTTACATCTACCTGAGACTATCAAAGGCATCCTTTATTTCTGTTACTGCTTTTATTCCTATCATTTCTTTTTTATTCTTCCTTAGAGTTTATACCTCTCTGCTTATATTCCACACATGAGCTTACATGTTGCCTACTTTTTCATCAGAACCTTTAACATATTAACCATAATTATTTCAAATTCTCTGTTCATTGCAGAATCTGTATCACATCTGGGTATGACTCTGAGGATTGCTTTGTCTCTTCAGACTGTGTGTGTGTGAGAGAGAGAGAGAGAGAGAGAGAGAGAGAGAGAGAGAGAAATTCTTTTACCTGTCTTTTGGAATGCCTTATAATTTCTTACTGAAAGCCAGACATGTTGTACAGGATAATAAGAACTGAAGTAAACAGGCATCTTTAGTGTGAGAATTTATATTAATCTGGCTGGGAGATGGCCTGTGTTAATGCCTGTTGTGGCTACTGGTTCCTGAGGCTTCAAATTCCAATAGTGGGCTTCTTTGTTCCTCCCTTCTTGGCTTTGGGGATTCCTTTTTTTCTGCTTCTGAGAGACAGGCTGTGTTGTGCAGTTTTTTTTTAGCTGCACTGTGCTGTTATTATTGGAGGTTTGTTAGTGTCGTGGACTGGTGTGGGGGAGGGGGTATTCTCAAATTCTAAGTCTCCATCTTAGTGGACTATGACTATGTCTCAGGATGTGACTTTCAGTATTTTCTTCCTCTCCAGAGCAGAACTTTACTTCTATCCTGCCCCCCTCCCCAGTCCCTTTCCTGGCTAAAACATTCCCAATATGCTTCCTTGAAACTCTCTCCTCTATTGACCATGACTTCCATTATTGATTTTTCCTTTAGGTAAAACAGGAAGGCTGGAGGCAGCTGAAGTGGGGCCTATTTTCTGTTCCTTTGGCTGGAATAAGGTTTCAGAATTGCCCTCTGGAGAAGTAACTTCCCCTGGAGATGAGAACTTTGTTAGGGAGAAGAGTCTGAGAAGGTTTCATGACCAGCGCCATGTGGGAAGTTTACTTGGATCCTTTCCCTGAGCACCTGGTGGGGTTCCAGACAGACTTGTCAAAGTATAGTAACCCACTTAGACCATGTTCCCTAGGAGCTTTTCAGTCTCCCACTTGTCTGCATTCGGTTTCCAGCAATTTGTCAAAATTACCATTAAAAATTTCCTCCAAGTTATGTCATCTGGTGGTTTCTGTGCCAGATAACCAAATCTCAAGAATATCAATTTCCAGTCTGTCCAGGGTTTTGTTGTTGTTATAATGTTGGGAGTAACAGCTTCCAGCCTCTTCCCCCATGTCACAGCTCGAGCTAGAAATCTTTTTCTGGTTTTTATCTTATCATGTTTTCTATTTCTTCTTGGGTCAATTTTAGTCACCTATATATTTTCAAGAATTCTGTCCATTTCATTTAGATACGACAAATTCTATGTGGCTTCACTGAACAGATTGAAAGGTACTGCTGGCAATTTCCTATTCATTTTTACTTTGTTTTTACTATCTTTCACTTACCCAGTACCTTTTCATATATTCTTCTTAATTCTCACCATAAGCCTGGAAAGTAAGGATTTAAACCTCCAGTTTTTAAAGAGAAAACGGAAAATCAGAGAAGAAATGGTTCAAATTCAGAAGTACTCTAACTGGTATCTTCAAACTGACATGAAATCAATTTAGTGAGAAGCAGCCACCATTTTTTAAAAATTTTCTTTAACATTCATTCATTTTTTGATAGAGACAGAACGTGAGTGGGAAAGGGGCAGAGGCAGAAGGAGACACAGAATCCATAGCAGGCTCCAGGCTCTGAACTGACAGCACAGAGCCCGACGCAGGGCTCGAACTCACGGACGATGAGATCATGACCTGAGCCAAAGTCAGATGCTTAACCGACTGAGCCACCCAGGCACCCCAGCAGCCAACATTTTTTAATGAGAGAACGGAATATGCATTGAGGCATTATTTAAAGGTTGGCTGTTGTTAGGAGTTAGATTGTGACCCCCCCAAAGTGGTATGGGGGCACCCTAATTGGGGGTATCCCCCACTGAGAACGTCAGAATGTGACCGTATTTGGATTTAATGTCACTACAGAGGTAGTCAAGTAACAATGAAGTTATTAAGATGAGTCTTAATCTAATATGACTGGTGTCATTCTAAAAAAAAGGGGGGGGGGGTGCGGAATCTGACACAGAGACAGATAAGCACAGAGGGAACACGATGAGAATACACAGAGGGAAAAGTCCACCATGCAACCCGCCTGATGCATCTACAAGCCACAGATCACCAGAAGCTGGGTGGGGGCAAAGCCAAGAATCTCCTGGAGTCATCAGACAGAACACAGCTCAGGCCAACCTTGATCTCCAGAACCTCGACACAATAGATTTCTATTACTTTAAGCCACACAGTTTTTGGTACACTGTGGCAATGGCCCTAGCAAACTAATACAATACTGTTTCATGAAAGCCTCTGTGGAGCGTGTGTGGGTGTGGATGTGGGTGTGTATTCTGGGCCACAACGTAAATTTAATTCCTACCATGGATTGTGGTCAAAAGAAGTCTGTAAAACAGCATTCCATAACACAAGCAAATCTACTGCCATTGAAATCTAGCCCGGCGATCCCCTTAAAACAGGAAGCAGGCAAAAGGAAATATTCTGGGAAAAGGGAAGAGAGGTGGAGTGTTTGCAGGGTGGGGGATGGAGGTCGGTTCCTGAACAAAATGCGCTTTTCTGGAAAGGTGGGTGAAAAGAGCGGCACAATTAAATAGACTAAGCTGACGATCTGGTAATTTACTGTGTGAGACCAGCCATGTGTCTTTTGCAAGAGAAACAAAAAAAAAGCTGGTTTTGGCAGGTATTTGGGAAAAGGTTTTAGCCAATCCACTTTGCATAAGTAAGATGATTTAACCCAGCCCAAGCTTCAAAAGAAACTATGTGAGGCGTGTTAATGATATTGGGAACTCCATCCAGACAGGGAGAAAATCAGAGTAATGGAAAAGCAGACCTTAAGGGACCCATGCGCTGTTGACAGCAGACGGCAGAAGATTGCTTAATATTCTTACACAATTAAACTAATTCCCTTTAAGCTTCCTTCACATACCGTAAACAAGATCTCCCCATCCCTTAGAAATTAACTTTTAACATCTGGGCAAATGTATTGTTTAATGCCCAAATCCCAAAAATCCCAGTTGATTTTTTTTTTTTTTATTTTTACAGGGGCCAAATCAAAGAGTACTTTGTAAACAGTTTCAGCCTTGTTATTGTAATGTATATTGTGACACAAGTTAAGTGGCACAAAATTCCTACAATACAGGGTTATATTATATCATTAACTAAGGAAACTTGTATTATTACCCAATCTCAGGTATTTGTAAATGTAGGTAGCCAAGAAATGTGTCAAAGGGGCAACAAAATGAAACCTGGGTCACCTGGGTGGCTCGGTCAGTTAAGCATCAGACTCTTGATTTCAGCTCAGGTCATGATCTCGCAGTGTGTGAGATACAGCCCCACCTCGGGCTCTGACAGTGTGAAGCCTGCTTGGGATTCTATCTCTCTGCCCCTCCCCCACTGCTCGTGTGTGTGTGTGTGTGTGTGTGTGTGTGTGTGTGTGTGTGTGCGCGCGTGAGCATGCTCTCTCTCTCAAAATAAATAAACTTTAAAAAAAAGAGGGGTGTCTGGGTGGCTCAGTTGGATAGGCTCAGGTCATGATCTCACGGTACATGAGTTCAAGCCCCACACAGGGCTCTCTGCTGTTAGCGCAGAGCCTGCTTCTTATCCTCTGTCTCCCTCTACCCCTCCCCCCTTTCTCTTTCTCAAAAATAAAAACTTAAAAAAAAAGAGAAACCTAATGACTTATTCTGTTATAAGAACAGGATGTTGAGATGAGATATGCCAGCATGATTTATTCATGCTGCAGCTTTCCATCTAAGCACAGGACTTCCACAGGGCCCCTGGCTGTTCATTCTGGGCTAGGGGAGGGGGCCAACTCCTACCACACCCCAATACCCAATACTCACTGGCAACAAACCACTCCAGGCTCTATCCCTACATGTGAACTGGATCTCCCCTTGCCAGGATGAATGAGAATATGCAGACAGGCTCTTAAATTCTGCCCTCTCACCCATATAAAATACCTGTGGGGTGACAAGGGTTTAGGTAAGTAAACAAAGCATTCACACTCCAACACTATACTCAGTAGTCCAACATCTCCAATTCCTCAGAAATAAAGTGGATTCATGGCACAGAGTTTTTGAGAATTAAATGAGATGGTAACTGTAAAACGCCTGGCTCATGGATGTGCTCCGTTCCCCTCGGATTTATTACATGCAACCCAGATTTAAACTTACCCTTGTATCTGAGGGAAGCTGTCACCCCCTCCTTCTGTAAACATTTACAGTGTCTCAAATGTGCCGGGGACTGACTATGTGTCAGTGTGCAACCGCTGTCAGGGAAGGGAGAAAGGAATGGATACAAAGGTGAAAAAGCTAGTTTCCTTGGGCTGCCCAGGCTCGACAACTAAAGGGAGAGACACCCAGGTGAGTATACACGACAGTGTGGTTGGTTAAATATTCCCACTGAAGGAGAAACAAAGAGTCATGGATGCCCAGGACCAGAGAAGGTGACATTGAATCTGGGCCATAAGGATGCAAAGTAGGAAGGAAAGAGAAGGCATGAAAAAAAAAAAAAAAAAGCGTCTTTGGAGAACAGTGAGAAATAAGGTAAAGCTAGAATCCAGGACTCTTAGCGAGCATTGGTAAGATGTAAAGCTAGTGTCAAAGGCCTGGGCCTACATGTGGAGTCTTATTTTCTAAATACTAATAAACAAAAAGGTGTCCATGTATACAAGAGAAGTGACAGTCAATCAGACAGGCTGCGATATTTTAACAAATATTTACTGAGTACCCACAAGGTGATAGGTGGGACTCTAAGTGCTGGCTAATGCCAATATATCAATATATATGGTTCAAATGCCTCCTTAAACTCTTAGTCTTAGTTTTACAGAGAGACAAAACAGGAAGTTGGTAAAGAATATAAAGGGTATATACGTAGGGAAACTATAGAGAAAAAATATTTAGTACTTTTGAAAATATTGTGATTAATAGCATTAAACTAAGTACCAAAACTGTTATTTATACCACTCTCAACTAATTTTAGAAAGGATTCGGGGTTCAGTCACTCATCCAGCAAATACTCAATACCTACTATGCGCCAGGCAGCACCCTTCTAGCCAATGAGGGTGCCAGAAAAACAAAACACAACATCCGTGTCCTGATGAGAGCTGAATTCTAGAGATGTATTTATTGTGTTTTAATTTAAAAAATTGGGGAAAAGTACTAAAAACTTTTTACCCCTTTTAAAGATTCCAGTAGCCTTCATCAGTACAGGTAGGTACAAATACTCCATGGCATATATATTAAAGAACTTTAATTTTAAAAAAACCAAAAAACAAAATACTTTCCTACTAATTGCAGATCATCCAAGAAACTCCGGAAGGATTGTTAACTGAATCTAAATAAAAGAGTTTTCTGCTTTAATTCGTTTTACATGTAGTTCAATAAAAGCTTAAATGTTTATAATCTGTTGGTGACCTGACCCCACTGTATCGCCTCCTAAATGCATTTTATTTGTCAATGTTATTCTTCCATTGAGTGAGTGACTTACTGGGTACCTCCTCAGCCCAACTCTGTACGAGTTCCTAGGAGTGGAAAGGAAGAAAACATGTAGTCCTTACCTTAACAGGCTTATCACTTTTTTAGGAGGAAGATGGGGTGGAAAATAAAACATACACATCTTAAACAACTAGAAAGCAACCAAGAGCAATTCCTGAAATACTGCAAGATAACAAATCAGTAGCATATAAAACTCATGTGCAGGTGCCCATGGAAAGTAGAATCCTCCCCGACCAGAAGTTAAGAAATTCTCTTCTGCCCTATAGGGAAAACAACTACTTCTAAGTGAAGTCCTTCAATGTTATTCTGCTTTAGTGATGCTTCTCACCACAACAAGCCAGTAGATTGGGTCTTGGAAAAATACTGTAGTCTTTGGCATTAATTAATCCATAAATTACACTATCAATTATTGTGGAGCCGAAGTAAATTCAACATTATTTTTTACTACCTATTATTTCTGAAGCCAAAATTGCAAGGCATCCCATCCCCTCCCCTCAGTTATCAAAGCCAAGCAAAGTACAAACTGTGCTTATCCCGACCGAGATGTCGGCCATTGATCTATGATGCCTCACCCTTAAAAGACTTGGGGACGGGGGTGTTACTGCTGATGAGAACATATGGTTTGGGTGGTTTGGCAGGCGAAACCCTGGCGGAAGAGTCTCAAAGCATCAGCAGATGCTGCCATAGCACAGACATCCAAATGGTGGCATAATTGCCGCTGCTGCTTTGATGCCACATGTTTCACTGTGATGACAGCAATGCCTTTCCCTGAGAGGCTGGTGGCAAAACAGAACCCCTTGCCGATTCCCACAGACAAACATATGAACGTGAACGTACACACACGCGTGTGCCAGTGTGCCTACACATGCATACGTGCACACACCAAATCAGATGTCTACCTTGGTATAAACTCAGCTAATGGTATAAACTCAGCTAGAAAGGGAGTAGCAAATGCAGAACTATTTTGTTCTTTGCTGGCATAATTCTGATATTTAGGTCCCATTCAGACAACAGGAAGTCACCACCAGCCCCCCACCGAACTCACAGCTAAAGAAAAGATGGCCTGTTAGCAACTGAGAGATGGAATCAGAGCCCCCTGAATCTCCCCGGCAGCCTCTAGCACTGCCAGGTCCCAAAAGCTCCTGTCACAGATTGCTCAGATTCATCTTCATCAGACTCATTCAGCTGGTCAACAAATATTTATTGATCACCCTCTATGGGCTAGGAGGGGAGGAAACTTCAAGAGTCACAACCTCAAAATAGCTGTGGCGCATTCTCCTTCCATACGTGCTGAATCACTTTCAGTCATTCACTCCACCTTTACTGAGCAGTGATGACCTGGCACTATGCTGAACCTGGAAGCATAATACCAAACAAGAGAGATGCAGACCCTGACTCTAGTAAAGCAGTTAGCGAGATAAGCCGGCCAACACAACACAGTGTGCATCACGCTACAATAAGGTATAGGCTGGTGTAAAGACTGTGTGTGTGTGTGGCAAGACTGTGTGTGAAAGGCAGCACACTGAGTCCCAAAGATAAACTGTGATCACCCAGGTGACTAGGGAGAAATACAGCGGAGGCAGGGAGAACAGCTTTAGAGTCTGCCAGAAATTTTGTTCTTAAATGGGAAAATACTAACACTCAGTGGGAAAATGTGAGTAAAGAACTTAGGACTCAATATGTGATAGTCATTATTGTCATTACTATAGTTATTATTATTAATAACAACAAGAATAGCAACATGTGCAGATGTGTAGAGGTAAAAACAATACACGGAACATTCTGGAAAATTAACATGGTTCAATTTGACTGGAATATAGTGTGTGGGAGGTGGGAGGAAGGAAGAGATAAGAGAGAGGAGAAGGGAGGAGGGAGAAGAGTAGGATTATCTGATGGTAGAAGTCTGAGTTACTTCCAACTTGAGCATGATGCCGAATGCCAATGGAATGGACACAGTTGGACGTTCCAAGCAAGCACCCCCATTCCACTAGACAGCAATGTACCTTCCGTGTGCTGTGTTTTTCTTCATCGATGAAGAAGAGTACTAGCACACTTGTCCTGTGGATCGCAAAGCCTGTTGATGTTCATGGATCCCATTCCTATCTCTGAGATGCCAAGGAAAATTCCAGAAAGGACAGGTACAAGTGAAAGAAAATGCAGTCACTGTCATGCTAATTTAGATAAATCTCCAAGATGGAGTGAATAAATGATCCAAAAGCACAAAACTGCCGAGCTGTCTGTTTTGAATGTCAAACATTTTCATAGTCCACATTTGTCATTAACTGAACGGGAAGTAGACAAATTAATGAGCTGACAGAATACAGATCTAAACCACATATAAATAATAAGAACTTACAGTTAAGCATACAAATTGTCCTCCATTGGAACTAAGTTACTCTGAAGAAGTGAGAAGAGAAAATAACACATTCAGTTCTGTTTTAAAGCACAGATCCAGAAACTAAGATATCGAGATAAAGAACTATATGCCCACAGCCTCGGGGCCAAAACTTATGGATAACCGACACAGATTTCACTTTTCGGTCAAAACTGAAATGAGGAGAATGAGGGTCCACACCACCTGAGAATAACCAGGCTAAAACAACTTCACGGTGGTGCTGGGAATTACATTCATTGGCAAGGCTGCAGGAACACACTGGGATCTTCAGCAATCTGTCCCCTTGGAGGAGAGTCTGGAGTCTGACTACTTGTGGGTCAAGCATTACCAAGGGTGGTGGAGTGGTTGAGGGACGCTTGGTAGAACTGGAAAGGCACAAGATTTTGTCTCATGTAGACAAACCCAGAATTCGAATCTGGGTTCTACCTCTTCCTAGAAATGCAGCCTTAGGCCAGTTACTTAGACTCTGGAGTTGTTTTTGAATATTAACTGAATATAGGTCTGTGTAAAATGCTTCATAAAGGATTTCACCAGGCCATTATCAACAAATAAGCAAAATCTAGCCTCAATGGCTCCCCAGTGTCCAGAAGCTAAAATCTAAACCATAACCTCACATTCAAGACCCCATGCCAGATTCTAGCCCCAACCTGTAACTACAGGATGTAAATACTTCCATAGCACTAATCCTGCTTTCCCATGGCCATGCCTTTGCTCACTATGTTCCACCTCCTCAAAAGCCCCTCTTCCCCCCTAGTCTCCCCTGGCTCTTATCCATCCTTCAAAGTGCTGCTTTGATCCCATCTGCATCCAGGGGCCATCTTAGAATATCCTTCACTTCTCCTTTGAAATATAATCAGTGCTAAACAGGTAAGAACTATGCGTCTCTTGTGAAGTGTTAAATATCCTGGGTCTTGAAAAGGGCAATGTCCAAATGGGTGGTTCAAATCAAGGCTCAGGGGACTCTCAGGACATAGGGCAAGAAACACTGGCTCTAGTGGAGGACCCAGAAGCAACATGCTTCTAGTGAAGGCCCGAGAAGCAGTAGTGAGCAGCCCCCCATGGCTCCTTGACGTACATGACATATGGCGCCCATTCCAAAGGTGAAAGAGAGTAGGTTTGGGCTTGGTTCCCAGGGATGGCCATGGCTGGTGCTTGCCACACTCTCTACACTTGGCTGCACGTCTTTCTTTGGGGGTCCAGCCCCATCACTGCAGGCTCCAGACCCCTCCTCCTTGCTCAAGTCCTGACTCATGCTCCTCCTCTACAAGTCTTGGGAGGACCGAGAGGGGAGAAGAAAGCCCCTAAACCTCCATCCAGCCCCTTTCCAATTTATTTTCATGGCATAATCTTAGGGCCAGCTTTTTCAGAAACCTTCATTTTTTATTCTCAGGAGTCTTTTCTTCTGCCAACAAAAGTTAGCTCTTAAGGTTAAAAATGTTTCTTTTAAAACTCTCATTTTTGATGTGGACTTCAAAAGCCTATTTTGGAAATAAAATTTAAAAAACAGCTTTTTTTCCCCCCTTGCTTTCTTTGCTTTTCTATGGACATGCCTCCTGCTTCCTCTGCTCCCTGCCTAGAATGTCCCTAATTTTCCACACGGCAATGTGAAAACCATCAGCTGGTCAGAAAGACCATACATTAGACAGAGAGAAAGAGAAAAACTCCAAATTTTTATATCTCAGGGTGTTACACTGCTGTAATTCCATAGGATTTAGGAGACTAAGTACTGGAAACAAACAGTCCTGACATTTACTCTGACGCTTACTACTATGTGATCATTGGCATTTAATGTCTCTGTGCTGATTTCATCATCAGGAAAAGGGAGAGGTAATAGTAGTCACTTCTAACTGTGACTGTGCAGATTAAATTATTATAAAATGCTTCATCAAGACTATCACATGCATAACACTCACTAAATACTAGTTTTTATTACATACCACGCACTTGACAATTTAGCATGTTCTGCCTTGAAGTATATCTAATACCAGGAATCTTTATTATTTAAATCTGTATTTATTTCACTTTCCCTGCATGTAAGCCTTCTCTCCCAAGCTAGACCTTAAGTTGGTCCACTCTTTTCTCATTTGTAAAACAAGAACAGGAATAACTTGCTTGGTGAAGTTGTGGGCATTCATGGGGGTAGTATAATTTCAGTCCAATTTCAGGCCAGGGAACAGTAGCCTTTACTGTTACATCCTTATGGCAAAAACCAAGTGCCTAAAGAACACATCTACGAGCTTGGATCCATGCAAGGAAAGTGGCAGGCCTAGGATATACTGTCAGTACCCCCACTGATAACCTAGTGACCTGGCCATCTCAGAATTCTTTGGATGACTTCCCGCTACGTCTCTGGGTCTGAGGGTTTTTCCGGAACTAATTAAGCCACTGTGCCCACCTCATAGCAGATTCAGTGTGCTAGGCAATCAATCTCTCCCATGCCCCAGCAGCCCTTAACTAATGACTCAATGAACATGGCACCTCAATACCTCAACTCCTTCACCCTTGAACAGAATAATTCTGAAATGTGTTTTATACCATTTCCCAGAGTAACCTTCAGAATGAGCTCTAGTTTTTTCACTGTGGTCAACGGCTAGTAATGTCCTTTACTGGTTGCCTTCCTTTCTTGAATTTCTTCCTCTCTCCCCATACCAACACTCTTTGCTCCCCTCAAATAACCTCCCTGACTTCAGCTTCTGGGAAACGCAAGCTAAAATATAGGGGCTCCTATGTGTATTGGCCCACTGTTCATAGAGCTTCCACAAGGATAGTCCCATACCTCTCTCCAAGTATGGTGATGCTAGTGAATGGGACAGTTTAGTGAAAAGAGTCTAAGAGTTAAAGCCAGCTCTGGGTTTGGTCTTGGCTTTTACTTAACTAGCTGCATGACCTTTGTGCTATGGACTGACTGTGTCCTTTCAAAATTCACATGTGGATACCCTAATCCCCAGTGGGATGGTATTTGGAGATGGGACTTTTAGAGATAATTAGGTCAGGAGAGCAGAGCCCCATGGGAACAGGTGCTAGACGAGAGACGGGAGAAAACTTGCTTCCTCTCTCTCACCCTTCCTCACCCTGCCATGTGAGAACATACAGAGAAGACAACCCAGAAATGGGGCTCACACCAGGACCTGATCATACTGACGCCCTGATCTCAGATTTCCAGCTTCCAGAATGGTAAGAAAATAAATTTCCGTTGTTTAAGCCACCCAGTCTACGGTATTCTGATATGAGAGCCCAAACTAAGACACCCTGGGAAAAGTTTCCAATGCTCTGAATTTTAATTTGCTTATCTATAAAAGTGGGACTAATAAAAACATCTATGGCAATTGGAGAATAAAATGAAAACTTTCCTGGGTTAGTATGCACTTGCTGGGCATGGCAGGGAACAGAAAGTTGAAAGATAGGAATCTTGCCCTGAAGAGGTTCCAGGAGAGTGTAGGAGAAAAGATACCTAACTGAAAAATACAATACAAAGCCAAAGCAGCAAAGGCATTCGAAGAAGCACAGATAAAATACAAAGGAAGTCCAGTTCAGGGAAAGGGACATGACCTTCAACAAGTTCGCCATCTGGTTCAAACAAGGTAAAGGAGCATGTAGACTGCCCCAATTCCTGCCGAAAAGAATTTCTTAGCACTTTCCAGGCAGTTATGCTCTGAACCCCCAAACTATTCTGGATATCCTTCTATTACAATACTTTTTCATTGCTTTGCATTTTTTGTTTGGAAACCCACCTTACACAGAAAATTAATAGGCTTCTTCAGCCTATTAATCCTTCCAGTCATTCCAGGACTACTAACCCCTCTTATTTTACATATGCAGCCTCTTATCCCCCCAGCAGGAAACTTCCCACGATAGCTGGTACACAAGAATAAGTCCTAAATAAATGTTGTTTTGAAACATGAGCTCAATTCTCTATCCTGCCATATCTGAAATCTGTAACTTGGTGATAGTTAAGAAGTAAGTTATAGTCCCGTCTTCATTTTTCTGAATTTTGCTTACCCACCATTTCTCTTCCAGGAAATAACTTTAACGGAGGCACTGAGCAGTCTAGAACAAATGGGCAGTAAGCATTACCTTCCACCTGCTCAGTGATGGTCAGGACATCAGGAGGCATCTCCCCTGAAGAGTGTATTAAAATGACCTGACCAAGTGTTGGGGTCTAAAGGGCAGCACCAGATCCAGCAGCTACAAGGTGAGAGCACAGTTCACTCTCAGAACTGGTATTTCCTTTACTTTCAAAAAAAATAGATAAATAATTGTGACATGTCCGCAAAACCACGCTGAAATCATAAAAATTTCATTACCTTATCAGCTTGGAGCCAAAGCATCAAAACCTACAGTCAGTGCTCATCTATTTCTCTCTGCTTCCCAAAGCTGCCTCAAATAGCCTGGCAAAAAGCCCAAAAATGAAAATTAGTTGTTCAGATTAATTCCCTTCACCAGAGAAGATCTTTGTACGGTATTTAAAACAAGGACAGCGTACCATGGTTCTTTATTGACAGGGCAATTACTCTAAGAAGACAGAACTTAATGTAAGCTGGTAACTCCCGAAGCTACTTAATGAGGAAAAATCAAGAGATAATATACTGATCCAACTAAAAGAAGATCATCGGCATGAAGAAATCCTCGCTCTGTAGCACCGCCTCCACACTAGCTGCTCCTCTATTGCCATTCGTGTTCAGAAGCTCCTTCCGGTATGTCAGAGGCTTGTCACAATCCACTGGGACATCATCTTCCCACCTTAGCCTTGACCCTTCTCCTCTAGTGTTAATCTAAATAAAGTCTCACCATTCTGTGCACATCAGGACAAGCCAAAGGTTGAGAACCATTAGTAGTTCCTTTTTAATCACCCCTCCCCCACCCTCCCTCCCCCAACACACACACATCCATTGGTTGTGTCATACCTAGCAAATCAGTTCCTTCACCCCACCCTTACTCCAGCCCCTTCTTTCTGGATTTCCTATTCGTCTTCCTGGCTCCACCCCATCCCCCTACTCCACACATACATGGTTTTTGGCTAGTTTTCTAAAATGCAGCTCTAATCATGTCATACTCTGCTTAATAATCATTCAATGGCTACCAACCCCAGTCAGCATTGAACTTAAAGACCCATACCCCTCCTCACTTTAAATGTCTGTTCTTACTGAACTAAGGATGGGAACTCATCTTCCTAGTTTTCTCTTCTCCTCAATCTTTGCAAATGCTAATCTTGTGTCTTTGGTTTATAATGAGCCCCACCTACCATGCAAAGCTAACACCTAGTCCCTTATTTGGACTTGGCTCCAACCGGACCTTCTGGGGTAAGGGGAGGGACAAATGCTCTGATAGCCCTGCCTCCAACACACACACATGCGTGTGAGCACATGCACACATACACACATGAGCTCCCACATCCTGGGCACTGTTGGCTCACAGCACATTATAAATCCCCTTTGAGTTTCGCTAACAAAAGTGTGTCCTCTTGCTAATGGCTTTGGATCTGCTCAATCTGACACAGTTCCTGCCACTCCATAAGCACTCAGGAAATGCCTGGAGAAAAAAATGAAAAGGTTAAATGAATAACACCATAGCGAATTTCCCACTCTGTGATTTAATGATCTTGTTCCAGCTCTGGTTTCTGATCTAACAGTCCGGATATACTGGGAACAGTTTAATCCAATGAACACAACAAAGAAACTTCCCAAAAGGAACAGCTCCCCAAGAGCTCTCCCCTCCAATTGGATACCAAGTGGCTCACTATTGCTTCATGAATCTTCACTTTCTTCTCTCCCAAGTTTAAACTACCCAAGGGCAGTGACTGGCATCCATTCATTCAACAAACATCTAATGAATACCAATAATGTGCCATTCAATAATAATAACTAATTCTTATATGGTACTTACTCTGCATGCTCTGGGTTCAGCAAGCCGCATTATGTTTTCAGTGTTGCTGTAGGCAATCGACTAGGGACCAGATACATAAACAACCACGTACAGCACGGGAAATATCCTGCCTAAACAATCATTCAGCGTCTTTTGCGACATGTATTCAATGCTCACTATGTTCAAAGTCTTTTAAGTGTATCAAGGCATTTTCTTGAGGAAGGCATCCCTATTTTATCAAAGAAGAAACTGAGCTACAGAGACATCAATTAATTTTCCCAAGTCCCACAGCTGAGAAGCGGCAAAAAGGATTTAAATCCAGGTAGCTGGTTCCAGAGGCACCTCCCCACACACCTTTTAAAACTTTGTATTTAAACTCCAGTTAGTTAACATACAGTGTGGTATTAGTTAGAGCTGTACAATACAGTAACTCAACACTGCCATGTAACACCTGGTGCAGAACCCCTTCTTTTAACCACTAAACAAAACCATCTTCTTGCTCATTGCCTCAGAATAACGAGAATGTTTATCTCTGAGTGGTAGCAGTAAGAATGCGTTTTCTTTTCTCACTTTCTACTTTTCCTTTTTTTTTTTTTTTTTTGCTTATTCATGTTTTCTAGTTTTTCCACATTGAGCCACATAATCTTGAAGTTAATTTATAACAACAACAAAAAAATCTGGCTGATTACGCAGTGAAAACAGTTGCTACATTATAGAGAAAATGTGCAGAGAGATAATAAAATGCTAATGCAATGCGCTGTCTGCAATCAGCAGGAGTCTACTTCCAGACTCTCCACTGTTGGACACTCGGGGACACAAGCTCACTCCCCCTGCTGCCAGCTATCCCAGCTACAGCCACAGCCAATAAAGATGCTACCATAATTTAAATGCTCACAAGATCCTTCATGAATTTAGACGGAAACGTGATCAAGAATAAACAGGAAGACCTGGTGGTCGGTGCTGCTTTCTTAGGCGGAAACTACATGATTTCTCAGTGAGAACATTCAGGTTCAAGGTCTGCTGCCAGCACACGAAGTAGGCGCTAGGTGCACCCCCACGCTGTGCTGTGCAGCCTGGAGCTCGCGGTTCCTCTCTCTGCTCTGTCTTCTGGGTGTGTGTAGAAATCTGGGTCACTCAATCACATGGCTGACCCACATTGACAGAAACCCAGCCTTCCCAGCCTATTAGAGAAACAGCAGCTCTGTGGAAGCAAGCTTTATGAATAACTAAATTTACAGATAAGTCCGTTTTAATTAGCTAGAGAAGACCCCCACCCCACCCCCCGCCACTCCTTCTTCCAGACAAAGCCAATGCTGCTTTGTCTACATCAGCACATCCATAAACAGTTCCCGGTGTCTTCCAACGCGCTGATTAATTCCACTTTAAATTCCTTTTGAATATCGTTAATTTGCTTCCCCCACTCTTTATCTATACATCAGAAGGGCAGTGCTTTTGAACTCTCGATGTTCGAGGGATGATGGCAGTGCCTGATCTCCCCAGTGCCTCAGAGTCCAGCTTCTGTGTGTGCTTAAATCCAGCTTGCTTCAGATATTCACAATGAATCACCACATCAAGGGGTCAGGGCTCGGGGAGGAATAGCTTGAACCAGTCGTGAGTCAAAGTTCTTTTCTGCGATTTCACGCTCAAAATCCAGAGACACACATATTCCCACTGCCCTCTTTCCTTTTTCTAGGAACAAACTCTTTGAGAAATACAATTTTGTCACTGAAATGTGCTACAGGATTTCCCTTTCTCATTCAGGCAGTAACTCTCTGTTTCCTCCCTGATGCACAAGGGAGACAGATAAAGTATCAGGGCCACTTAGCAATAACGGAAGGAGGAAGCATTCAGGTAAGAAAGTGAGGATGGGACCACCTGGATGGCTCAGTCAGTTGAGCCTCCAACTTCAGCTCTGGTGATGACCTCGTGGTTTGAGAGTTCGAGTCCCACATCGGGCTCTCTGCTACCAGCATGGAGCCCGCTTTGGATCCCCTGTCCCCCTCTCCCTTTGCCCCTCCCCTGATTATGCATGCTCTCTCTCTCTTAAAGATAAATAATACAACAAGAAAGAAAGAAAGAAAGAGAGAGAGAGAGAGAGAAAGAGAGGGATGACCAGTTTCAAGCATTCCGAAATTTTTGCTGGAAAATGCCCACCTCTGTACCCTTCCCCAGAATAACTGCTGCAAGGTTAAAGATGTCCACCCCCCACTTCCTGTCACACAAAGAGGGAGGCTGGTATTAATGACTTGTCACACTTATGTCTGCACATGTTCCTGTGGGGAGGGGAAACCTCTCCGTAAAGTGCATGTGTGTTCCTTTGTCAGGCTGTAGTGACCCCTGGGAAGTATCTGATAAACTGAGTGTTCCAGGGAAAATACCCAAAACAAAGTTCTGGTTCAAATTTGTATCTTTGGATCAAGAGGAAAAGGGATAGTTGGCCAAATTAATCTTATTTTTCTTCTCCTGTTTAAAAATATTATTTTCCCTTCTCTTTACTTCTTTCCTTTTTTTTAAAAAAAAAATGTGTTTGGTAAACTGATTGGGTGGGGGAAATTCTGTAGATCTAGCCTAGCTGGCTGTCAGCAAGGTATTTGACAAAATCTCTCATGAGATCCCAGAGGACAAGACAGAGAAAATGTGGGCTGAATGACAAGCCGGGAAAAGGGGGTTTAAAACTGATTGAATTTCAGTACACACAAGGCAATGTCAACCTGGAGAGAAGTCTCCAGTGGCTTGCCTCAGGGCTCTGAATTCAGTCTTGTATCTGTCAACATTTTTCCTAATGACTGGGATTAGGTCATGGACATCTCACCAAATTTTCACATGACTCAGAACTGGGAGGGACAAGAAATATGCCAGATGACAAAGCGAGGCCCTAAATGACTTCAATAGGCTAGGATGGTGTTTCTCAACGTGTGGTGTGCACATCACCTAGATCAGGTTCATCTGACTTAAAGTGAGTCGTCTGGTTTACAGTGCAAATGCTTGCCCCCCGCCCCCCCACCTGCTGACTCATGGCAGACTACTCTAAGAAACACTGAACCAGCACAGTCATTTGAAACAGTAGATCCGACCTGTAGTCTGGTGTGTCCCCAAACATCCTTCTGGATACATACACACAAAAGGCCATCAAACTATGGCTATCTCAAGATTAGCAAAACCTGAAGGAAAAGAAACCAGAAAGCAGTTTGCTGCTACTGCTGTTGTTGTTATTGTTATGGTTTCGAAAAGGAAAAAAACAAAAAAACAAGCAGTAGCTCTGGAAATGAATTCAAGCTGGAGGCTGACAGAATTGGTGGCAATTCTGGGGGTGGTGGCAGAAGGATTAAAGCCAAATGACACTTGGGTGGAAAGGAAACACTTGGCAGTTCGACTTTTCTGGGTCCCAGTTGTGAGGCAGGAGCTCATACTGGTCTCCCCTCCGTAAATGAAAGATGTCCTTCTGGGAAAGAGCACCTGAAAAGGTAACTACATGAGCTTGATCACTTTAGTAACAACCAGATTTACCAAATGAAAACTGGATAAAATACTGCTTCTTCCAGAAAATGACATGCCAGCGGACACCACCCCCCATGAAGAATTTCAGTCATTTTTATATTTTAAATACCAGTTCTGAAATCCCCTTGTAAGGGCCAGATAAGACTTGGGCAACTTTTAAACTTGAGGAAATTAAAACTAAGTGGGAAGCCACCTCTTTCTACTATTAAATACTGGAAGCTGATGTTAAAATCGGGAATCAGAGAAAACCCAGCTCCTGCCACTTTACATGCGGCACTTTGGGGAAGTCTGCTGTCTCCTAACATAATTTGCAATTGATTTGAGCCAAAGAGTTCAATTTCCTCCTTGATATTCTGGCATTTTATGAGATCAGGGCCTCTGAATGTAACTAATACTACAATGAAGCAACAAAAACTCATAAAGCAAAAATTCTGTTGAAAGGACACAACCTCCTATGTTTTGAGAAAAAGACAACATCTCAGGTTTCCTTCCTTCTCTTTTTGATACCTGATAACTTCATCTTACCATAATGAATATTCAATATTTCAAAAATATTTCCCTTAAAGAAAAAAAAAATGGAACAGGGTACTTCAAATGAAAGATCAATCCATAAATTTCCCAGACTGCCACTAGGATTCACCAAAGGAAATTTACAGTTTAAAATGAAAAAAAAAAAAAATGTTCATCAATTAATTATCTTTCAGCTAGCTGCCTATCCGCTTGAACAAAAATATATGGGTTTACTTCTTTAAAAGTCAGATCAAAGGTGCTTTAGAAAATTAACATCTTTCTTTTATCACTAAAGGGAAGATAAATCAAGATGAGGATTTATTCTTCAAACTCACCTCCTCGATTTATGATAACATAAAAGAAATCCCAGTCCCTAAGATCCCACCTTCTCTGTTAACACTGGGGTAATTGTATCATGTTGCACGCTGTTCTTTAATATGGCTACA
Source organism: Panthera pardus (assembly GCF_024362965.1). Lineage (NCBI taxonomy): Eukaryota > Metazoa > Chordata > Mammalia > Carnivora > Felidae > Panthera > Panthera pardus. The sequence continues at coordinate 74,427,659 of NW_026526677.1, read as the reverse complement.
CTCCATGCTTACAAAAAACGAAAACAGAAGATAGAAAACACACCGGTGGTTGCCAGGTTCTGGAGAAAGTGGGGAATGGGGAGTTCAGAACTAGACTGAAGCAGCAGCTGTCTAACATTATTAATGTAATAAATGCCAATGAACTGAGAACATTAAAATGGTTAATTTTAGGGGCGCCTGGGTGGGTCATTTGGTTGGGTATCCAACTCTTGATTTCAGCTCAGGTCACGATCTCATGGTTTGTGGGTTCGAGCCCCACACCGGGCTCTGTGCTGGCAGTGTGGCACCTGCTTGGGCTTCTCTCTCTCTCTCCTTCCTTCCCCCTCTCTGTCTCTCCCCATGCACGTACACTCTTTCCTTCTCCTTCTCAAAATAAATAAATAAATAAAACTTAAAATGGCTAATTTTATGTTATGTGAATTTCACCTAAACAAAACAAAAACAAATGCAAAAGCAGGAAAATCCCAAGGTTGCCCTAAGGACAACATTTCATCAGCAGCTCACTGACAGTGAGAAGTCAGCTAGGAAAGGAGGGCATGCAGTGGGATTGTTTTACACCATCCACTCGTGAAAATGTGACTCTGTACCTTTTCCAACCTACAGAAGAATTCTAGCTACTAAACCAAAGACTGAAGCACCACCAAGAGGCTCTCCATCCAAAGAGAGCCAGCCTAAGGGTGAAGGGATCTGGGTTTGGTCTCAGCTCTATGAAGAGAGCTCAACTATGCTGTTGTGTATCCTTGTCTCTGAAGTGGGAATACTTATGCCTCACAGGGTGGCTGTGAAGGTCACATGGGCACCACCTCACATGATGGGGCATACACAACATGATTTCCTTTGGGCTGCTCAAGAAAAGAAACAGCTGTGTAAACTACAGTTGACAGATCAAGCAGACGGCCAAGTTTCGCTGGAAGAGGATGACGGGCATACAGAACCCATTAAGGACCACAAAATGCCGAGGGCCACAGAGCAAGTGGAATGTTCACGTACCAGCTCCAAACTGTTTGCTCCAGGCATTAGTGAGATGCACCATAAATATCAAAAGTTAACCACAAATGGGGATTTTGAAGGTGAGACACTGTTATGTGACAGGTGCATTGACTTTTGTTTTTAAATTTAATGTTTCCTACACATAATCTCTGGTATAAAATTTAACACCAATTATCTTGAGAACAGAACCTCACCTGTAGCCAGCCTCCTTAAACATACACACCTACACACACACACACACACACACACACAGAATCTGATTACATGATGGCATTCCAACCCAACGACATTACCAAGCAATAGCACTATTCATCTTGTCTCTCATAGTTACTTCCTCTAAATGTTCTTCCAGTTAATGACCTAACCAGCTGGCCTTCAACCTCACCTAACCTCATAGCCCCACTCTAGGACATCAATTTTCTAGAACCTAGTCTGATTCTTGTTGAGCTTCTTCCTCATGTGGATAGAATGAAGACGCCTACATGCTTCCACTCCAAAGACCCTATTCTAGTCATGTTAGCAATTCTGGAATGGTAGCAAACATGAAGGTCAAACCTAAAGGAAAAAAGCTTGATTCTTCTTCATTAGTACTTAGGATAGTTCCAGTCACATCTGTGAAGATTCTGGCCCTGACTACAGATAGATATGGACACCAAAGCCAAGAGCTGACCTGCAAATCTTTCTGTTATTTATCCATAAAAGTCTCCCAGCGATCAGAAAATAAACAGTCTTAACCCAAAGTTTCAGGCTTTTTTTTCTCATCCACAGTCCAGTGAAGTGATCTTGACAAAGGCAAAGACAGAATAATCCCCCTTGGTCTGGATTACCACCAAACAGTCTTCGAATTGCCTGATGTGTACAAAAGAGATGATTTCTTGCTCATGGGGACTATGTTCCTCACCCCATCCAACAGGGTAACTCCATCAGAAGTGATGTGTGCTACGTGCCAGAAGAAAAATGAAGCCACGGCTTGGTAAATGAGGCCACGTTGGATAACTGAATACTTTTGTGTTTAAATTTATGAGTGTCTGACGGTATTGGGGCAGTTGCTGCGAGAATCAGTAATGCCCATTACATTCTTTTTGGAATGAGGAAACCTGGAATAAATATACAAGGAATAGAAACACTGTGCTCTGTGCTGTATATAAAATAACTCATTTAGTACAAATTAACCAGTTGTGCAATAAGCTAAACACTATGCTTTTTCAAGAAGAAAGAATATTTCTTAGTGAACAAGAAGACTGAATGAAAGAGAAGACTGAATATATTTTTAAAAAATTTTTAATGTTTATTTATTTTTGAGAGAGAGAGAGAGAGAGAGAGAGAGACAGAATCCGAAGCAGGCTCCAGGCTCTGAGCTGTCAGCACAGAGACCGACGCAAGGCTCGAACTCACAAACTGCGAGATCATGACCTGAGCCAAAGACAGATCCCCAACTGACTGAACCATCCAGGTGTCCCAAGAAGGTAGAATATTTTTAAGGAAGTCAGAAAAGCATTGGCCACGGACAGCATATGGATGGGAGGGCAGGAGGGAAGTGACAAGTCCAAAGACCTAACTTGGAAAAACACCAAAGTACTTTTGCAAAGAAATACCAAAAGAGGTCAATGCATATAAAATAGAAAATGAAGGACTTGAAGATGAATATATTCGCAAAATCTTTAAGAGAGTAGTGAAATTCGAGGTCCTTGGCACAGTCAAAAGAGCATGGAACATCTTATATGAAAAACTGTTGCCTGAAATGAACCCAAAGTTCCAAACAGGATCTGGGAGGTAGCACCTGCTGAAGGGGGACCTGCTTGTGAGCAGAACTTACCAATAACCGGTTTATGGGGACTGGTTGAAAGATAGAAGAGAAGAAAGATAATAAGAAAAAGCATGTTGAGGACACAGTATGTCCAAAAATAGAAATATAAAGAGTCAGCCTAAGAACTGGCCAAGAGAGCATTAAACACACTGTAAGAGAAGAACAAGCCAGGTGACCAGAAAGCACTGGAAATCTGAGATCACTGAGTTTACAAGAAAGTGAGGGGCAGCTCTGAGGACATTTTGTTGGCTCTATTAGGGCAGGAAGGAAGAAGCCATAAGTTACTTACTAGGGGCTCAATGAGATGTACTGCAAATCACTGAAAATCAAATATATTTTTTAAATGTAAGCTGTGATCATTATTTTTGTCATTACCTTAAATGGCTGGGAAAAAAATAAACCTCAAACTCCAGTATTGGACTGGGTCATCTGTGTCTCAATTTCCTTTATCTACACATACATTATTCAAAGCTTTGAACCACACAAGAACAAAGAAGGTAATGGAACAAATCCCCACATGCTCAGAGGCGAAGCTGATGGCTGGGAAACATGTCTCCATCTAATCCGACCTTTGGAAAGGAATGAGACAGAGACAAAGAGCGGCAGCTAGATATACACAGCCAGCCCTTCCTACTCTTGCTCCTTTCAAAAGTACCTACTGAAGAGGCACCTGAGTGGCTCAGTCAGTTAAGCCTCCAACTCCTGGTTTCAGCTCAGGTCATGAACTCCTGGTTTCGTGAGTTTCAGTCCTGCATTCTGAGCTGCCAGCACACAGCCTGCTTAGGTTTCTCTCTCTCATTCTCTCTCTGCCCCTCCCCAACTCATGCTGTCTCTGCCTCTCTCAAAATAAATAAACTTAAAAAAAAAAAAAGACTTCTCCCCTTTACATTAAAAAAACAAAGTACCAAAAACAAACAAACAAACAAACAAAAAACAAAGTACCTACTGAGCAGTGATCATGCACCAAGCTCTGACTGGGAAAGGCACAAGACACAATGGTGCGTACTTATTTAGATAAATAAATCCTGCCTTCAAGGAGCTTACGATCAAGAAGAAATAAGACAAATACTCAGCTAACACAACTGGAAAAGTTCTAGCATTTGCTCTCTGAGCAGCTGAACAGAATCTTAACGCAGACAGTACGCAGATGCATAGTCTAAATAGGGTCTAAAATAACCGGATGACATTTTTTATTTCCCATGTATAGCAGGAACACAGCAGAATTTTTAAAAATTATCCTATACAAATGAGTAAGTTTAACCACCAGCAATAACTCTTGCGCCTGGATGAATGCTCCTGAGAGAAAATATATTCAGACTTTAACGACAAATTGCTCAAATCGCCAGCGCTAAAATTCACACCTTCGTAAACACAAGAGGCAGCATGACATGTCAAGAAGGTATTTGGGCAAGTCACTAGCCCCCACCCCCTGTAGCTCAGTTTTCTCATTTATAAAATGGGGAGAGAGAGATCACTCACAGGGTGCCCATAACAAAATAAGATGACACATGCAATAATCCTTTTAAAACTCTTCACCACTGGGATGCCTGGGTGGCTCAGTCGGTTGGGCGTCCAATTTTGGCTCAGGTCATGATCTCACAGCTGATGGGTTTGAGCCCCACATCAGGCTCTGTGCTGACAGCTCAGAGCCTGGAGCCTGCTTCGGATTCTGTGTCCGCGCCCACCCCCCCCCCCCCCCCCGCAACCGCTGCCCTCTCTCTCTGGCCCTCCCCCACTCACACTCTGTCTCTCTGTCTCTTAAAAAATAAATAAACATTAAAAAAATTAAAAAAAAAAACAACTCTTCACCATTACACCACTGTGTGTTCTCTTCAAGTTGCTGCTGCCCGGTCACAAACATCTGTTCCTGCACATGAGCTCTTGCTGGGTTTCATGCATTTCTTCATACACATACAGTGCAGAAGGCATAGGTTTGAAATTTTGTAGCCTCAATATTCTTAAGCCTTTAGAGCTGCTTCCAATTGAAAGTCATCTTTTTAATGTCCACTGAAGGGAATTTACACTGTATTTATGGCCTGGACATAATCATTACCTTCCAATAAAAATGACTCATTAAATAAAAAGCAATTTTCACCCATGAGCTCTTAGGATATATTTGCTTACTTATGGAAATCCAATAGCCTCTTGCTCCATAATTTCTGCATTTCTCAGTACAATTATTTGGGGTTCATATGTCTATTCAAGAGTTGCCAAGTCAGAGCAACTGCTAAAAGACAGAAAACAATAACAACGAACACCCAAGCAAACAAAAATGCACTTCACTTCCCAAAATGAGAGATTTTAAGATCCATCTGAGAAAGACAGATAACTCCTGATCTTCCTTCACCTTCTGTTGAGAAGCCAAAACACAGCAAGGCTGGTGTTTCCGACCTCTTTATTAAGAATCCCATGTGCTGACTAGGAAATATTCCTCTGCTACAGAGATGAATCTTCTTGAGAGTGACAAGCCATCTACTCAAACCTGGTGGGCAAGCTCTGCATGTTAACTTAGCATTTGAGGTCCCCAGAATGACTGACCACTTGCCCAAGAGCCAACCCCACATGCATGCTCCCCAAACGGGTGGCTTTCCCAAGGCAACTCTGTCTGCCTGAAAACAGAACTGCCTGAAATAGTATTAGACAAAGCAGACAATTTAATTTTATGAAAGGGCTACAAATTTGACCTCACAGCTGGAGAAAGTGCATTGTTTTGATCAGAACAAAAGAAAGCAAAAGCCTCTCTTTCCCCACCCACCTCAAGCTAAGAGGCGGCCAGTTGATCCCAGCAGAGAATTTTTCACACCCAGAGCTCACGCGCAGATGCTAAAGTACCACGGGGCATAGCTTTGCTCAGCACACCCTGCCAGGAGCCACAGGGAGATGGTTTGTGTTCGTTCATGTTTTTAATGGCTCCCTAATAATTTATAATGACAATGCTACTGTTTCTCATTTCAGTGTCTAATGTTTTAATGTTGGGTTTATTTATCTTACCCAAAACAACATAATAATTGCAGAGCAGAAAAACCACTTTGGGAAAAGGAGTGTTTGCACATGCTAATGATTTAATTTAAATAGTTCTGTGAATAAAAACTGAGGATGTGTGATTAAAAAAAAAAGTGTGCTTTCATCTTTGTTTCAAATGTTATATATGATGTTTTTAGGTCAGTAAACAATAGAATGTAAAATATTAAGCTGTAAAATACCATAAAGGACAATCATCTAAAAACCTCTCATGTATAAGGTGCACAAATAGTCAACTTTGACATCGGCCATTCTAGTAAGAGGTGGTGTTTCTCAGAGCCAAGCCAGTAATCATACCTCCCAGTAATAAATATGGTTAATGATGACAACCGAAGGCATTAAAAACATCTTCTGAACCATCAACAGTGAACAGTACTCCTGTTTACAAGTTCTGAGTTCAAAGCTCCCTGACCAGCCATGGACCATGGAAAAGCCATGTATCTCAGTAAGTCTCACCTTCCTCAACTGTCAACGCAGGGCACTGGGCTAACCATTCTCTAAAGAATCATCAAAGAGTTTTTAAAAATCCAGTTCAAGGCCAAGGTGATCCTCACCTTCAACAACTGAGGGAAACACAGCTCTCCAAGTTCTACCAGCCCTACAGTGAAGACATGCAAGAGAAAATCTCCAGGGAAACATTCCATGTGATATTTCAGAGAGATGAACATGTTTGTGATCTCATAGAAGGAGGACTGTCAATTGGAGGATCAGACAACAAACTGATGGTTGCATAGTGATAGACACTATGCAACATTATAGTTTGTCTCCTGTGTAGATTCTTCAGAGTGAACTTGACATTTGAGATCTAATGCAATCATGCAAGAAGCCCATGATTCACGGATTTCCTAACCACGTGTATCCAGACCTGATCCCCAAACCCATCTCTCCCCGCTTACTGAAAACCTTTCATAATGTCCCTGGAACTCAAGGTGTTTATGGAAACATTAGACAAGTTCTTTGAAAATGTCCATGACCTGGATTTAATTTTCCACGTAAACGAGGTTCACAGTATTCTTGCAGAAATGGTGACTGGGGGTAATGGCACTGGAAACCAACATGAAGAAGATGGTTACACAAGTTGATGCACAAAATTAACTGGAGAAGTCTGAGGTAACAGTTTCCACTGGCCTATTTTGTATTAGTCAACATTTTTCTCAGGCTGGCTTAACGGGAGCTACAGTCTGTGCTGTAAAGAACATGAATCTTCCTGGGGCGCCTGGGTGGCTCAGTCGGTTAAGAGTCCAACTCTTGATTTCAGCTCAGGTCATGATCTCACGGTCATGAGTTCGACCCCCAAAGTCGGGCTCCGTGCTGACAGTGTGGAGTCTGCTTGGGATCCTCTCTTTTCCTCTCTCACTGCCCCTCTCCCGCTCTCTCACTCTCTCTCAAAAATAAATAAACTTTAAAAAAAAAGAATATGAATCTTCCTGAGATCCCGAGAATTATGAACATTCGTGGTCTCATTACAAAAGTGTCAAACCTAGTCCTTTCAAATAAAAAATTGAAAAGGCTCCTCCCAGGTAAAATCCAGGGGGAAAGTCATCCAAGCATACCATGCAGTTGTTTACCAAAAACAGAGGAGGAGAATCATAGCTTTTACCCTTGGATTTAAGTCAAGGTATCATATAGGAGATGTATAATCAGTATGGAAGTTCAATGTCGCTTTTCTTGCTCAGTGATTTTAAAGAAATTAAGTAGTTTCAGTGTCATATTTATCTTTCTTTGATAAATTACATTCATGTGCCCACCTAAGGCATGCCTCCATGTATCAGCTATTACAGTATTTCAAAAAGTATTTGTCACATTTCTTTAAACTATGTACAATCCAAAATGTTGGTGTTTTGTGTGGATCCCAAGTGCAGCATTCCACAATTCTTTCTTATTTGTCACAACTGTTAAAGAATCAAGTATGTGTTTCATGAAAAGATTGTCCTTTTCCTCTTAGTTTAAATAAACTCCAAGGTAACTGGACTTCTAAAAAAGAATCCGGTTCAATTATAATCTTAGCAGAAAGCAAACTAAATTACTGTAATTCCTTGACAGTCAGTAATTTACATAGAGTACGTGTATGTGTATATATTTTTAAATAGGACAACACACTTGCACTTTTCTTACCCTCCTGATGAAGATGGAAGTCTCCGTGCTTTGGCAGCTGGGACATCACACCTGACACACCAGAAGTTCATTCCAATAGGTTTAAAGACAATACAGCTGACAATAACAAAAGTATAATTGCTACAAAACAGTACTCAGAAAAATGGGACTCCAGAAGGAAGACAGGAAATAAGCGTAATTAACAAGAGAGGGGGGAGTGAAAAACTTGTTTCTCTTATGGGGCAGACGAGCTGGAGTGAAAGGGAATTTGAGACAGCGTCATTGACGTTAAGACTTTTGACTAACTGGAAAATACTTTTAAACAGGATACTTCTGTGTTTCAATAATCTGCATTTATAATAATTCTGGCTTTGATATTGTATTCTTCTACAGGTAGTTCACAATAGTTTTTTTGTTAATCACTGAGAGTACTTGGCTGAGTGTGTCTGAAGCAATCAACCAAGTTTGCTCACCATTTTTGTTGTCTTCCCCCAAGTTGAAATAACCAGCTTACAAATATAAAATTCCTTCAGGACGCGATCCAGAGGTCATCTCCTTGGTGATGCATTCTTTGGAATCCACTACCACCTGTATACTTTCTTTCTCCCTTACTTTCATTACTTTTCTGCTTAGCACTTAAACCCATGTAACATATTACACATTATACTTATCTTGACTATGATCTACTTCCCCATTAGAATGTTTCAAGGAAAAGGATTTTGTCCATTTGGCTCACTGGTCTAACTCAGTGCCTTGAACACTGCCCGGCATATAGTTGGTGCTCAACATATATAACATACATAAAACCTTGGTGTGTGAATATAATTCATTCTGGAAACAGGCTTGGCTTGTAATTCAAAGCACTTGTATATCAAAGCGAATTTCAAGAACCATTGGCTCAGTTGTGGTGACGTGATGTTCGGCATCATGTACTACTGACATTGCAAGGCATCGCTCATTTATCAAATTAAAATTTATTAGAAATGTTTGCCTGCCTTATGGAACACTCACAGTACAAGTTACCCACAATCCAAGATTTTACTGTATATGATATGTCATAACATATGACATCATATATTGTAATATCAAATATATACCATAAATTATGTAGAATATATATACTACTATGATATGTTATGTTATTTCGCATGATGTACTTTATATTATTATAGTATATCATGTATTTATTATGCTGAAAACACTTTAGTCTATATTACATGTTCATTATATTATATGTTATACAATATACAATGTATTATATGTATATACATTATATTATATATATGTATATACGTTATATGTTATATAATATACAATGTATTTTATATATATATATATATATATATACACACACACATATATACAATGTACAACATATATCACAATAAATGATTGGATATTGCAGATATTCCCTTTAAGCTCCTAGCAACGAAGGCCCGTGAGAAAATGGGATGCACTGAGCGGGGTGAAGGTGGCATTTTTCTAGGAGGGCCCAGACATGCAGACCACAGGAGCAGTGTCAGGACAAGCACAAGGGCTGTGGAGTCAGACAACATGAGCTGAAGTTTTGGCTCTGTTACTTCCTAGCTCTGTGCAATCGGGCAAGTTATTCAACCTCTCTAAACTTCAGTTCCCATATCCATAAATCTGCGATAGTAAGAGCACCTGCCTCATAAGTTTAATGTGAGGATTGAGTGAGCTCAAGTATGTGAGACAGCCTGCAGAGTATCTATCTAGCAGAAAGACTCTCCGTAAGGACTCGATGATGGTGGCGATGCTGATGAGGAGGATAAAGAAGGTGATCATTACACTGTGACGAGGAATGAAGAAAGGACAGTCAGTTCAGCAGACAAAACTCAGAAATCTCCCACATCTGGTTCCCTCTCTGCCTCCCTCTGCACTTCCAGCCCATGAATTCATGCAGGCACATTTGATAGAATAGCACTCAGCTGTCACATGCTCACAAGAAAGGAGAGATACTAAAAAGATGTTTTGCCCACATCAATCGAAGAGTACAAAGTGCTGGCACTTTTCCCTTGTAGATCTAAGCACGCCAGGGTCCAGAGAAACGGGAATCGTAATGCCTTGACAAATCAGAGCCTTTGGGACATGTATCCTTCCATGCGGTTGCATGTTCTAAGAGCATGTGCCCAGGTAGCCATCACAATCTTATGGGTTGAGTTTTGTTCTGCTTACGTGTTGTTTTGATGAAAACTTCCAAACGCACTGAACTTCGCTGCCTGAGCCCAATTTGCATGGTGCCGAGATTCACTCAGCTCGGGTGGTGATTCTCTACCACCCTCCAGGCCCCCACTTGTTCCCTAGCCTCCTGACAGGAACTCCCACTACTACAGCAGAGAAATGAGCTCCCCCAAGGCACTGACTGGTAAGGGAGACCTGCCAACAAACACAGCTCCCCAACTGCCCAGGCACACCAAGCACAACCCAGAAGAGCTGAGGACTTAATGCCCAGGGTGGTGAAGCTGATCCGTAAGAGGTCAAAAATGGGAAAGAGATAACAGAAGAACCGCTTGTCCTCCCCTCCGAGCCCAGGCCGAGCGGTCCAAGATGCAAAAGTTCTACGTGTCCTCCCTGGACACACACGGGGAGACTGAGAAACGTGCTGGATGTTGTTGGGAAGCTGTAACCAATTTAATAACGTACCAATTTGTATTTGGTGTCCCTTCCTTCAGACCTGGCTTCCTTTTCCACAATCACCCGTGTTCCCTTGGGATTACACCCTTAATAAAACATTAGCTTCCACTGTAACTTTCGCCCCAGGGTCTGTTTTCTAGGGAACCAGGGCCTCTACAATGACTGGGGCTATTCAGTAATGATCAACTATTACACCGCATAGTAATGAAGCGAAGGGCTCCCTCTGGGTTTCAGCCCTTAAGGAGACACTTAGGGCTGTTTATCCAGAGAGTGTCTGAAGTGTAGTGATTAAGAGCTCAGACTCTGGTACTGGCCTGCCTCATTTAAATCCCAGCTCTACCAGGGCTGGGAAAACTCAGACAGTCATTTAAAATCAAGCTTTTGATTCCTCATCTGTAAGATGTGGATAGCGAGAGTACCCACCTCATGGAATCCTTGTGAAAAGTAAATGAGTTAACACTTATTTAATGGCTAGCATATAACAAACACACAATAGGGGCTAGCTACTTATTTCTCTTGTTGTCTGATTACCAGGGTTACTTCTCACTGTTATTATTAAGCCTTTCTACAGCAATATCCCCCTTGCAATTTCTAAAATACAGTAGGATAGATATCAGGAAGTCTAGCTTATTAGAATTATGTGCAAAGTAAAAGTAAATAAGGTCTGGGCAAAAAACAGGAGTTCAGGTATGTCAGTGCAAATTATTATTCAATAGGCTATTTACAAGGTCCCCAACAGCAATTTTTTTTTTTTTTGCTTACATCCTAGTTCTTGAGTGTATCCTACCAAATTCTGAAGTTCTCAATTATCAAGGTATTATTATACATTTTGCAGTCATGCTATATGAGTGTGGAATACAGAATTATGACTTAGCATTAGCACCCTTGAGTGCCTACACCATCCTACTTAAGAAACACAAGAATTTAGTCATTATAAATGGAATTCTCACTCACTCCAATTCTGATTATTTGCCCTCTAGGCTAAAACCACAGACAAATAAGACTATACCTACACTTTTAGCAACTACAACAATGTTTTATGAAGTTGTTGTTCAAAAACATATCACTGTGTTTTCATTTCCAATTTCATGGGTTTTGTTTTGTTTTTATTTGAGAGAGAGACAGAGAAAAAGAGAATCTCAAATAGGCTCCATGCTTATCTATGCTCAGTATGGACTCTGACACGGGGCTCAGTCCTACAACCCTGGGATCATGACCTGAGTCAAAATCAAGAGTCAAGTGCTCACCCGACTGAGGCACCCAGGCAACCCTCCAAGCTCATTCAGTTTAACCATGTGGTAAACACTCCTTTAGAAATATCCTCAAGTGTTGAGAAAGAAATACATGAACACTGCCCAGATCTGGGGAGAGCTGTAGGATATGCATGAGGGCAAGGGTGGATTTTTAGGAGAAAACTTTTAACTTTGTGTTCCATTTCCATGAACTCATTCAGGATCTCAGGGCCTCATACTGCCTCAAGTCTGATATGATATCCCAAGTATAGAATTCCTTATCAAAACTGACCTTAAGTCAACGTGTTTTTTAAATAATTGCAGGGCTTTATCAACGTTCTAGTCAATGAAATCAGAAGCATACTACCAAAGTCAGCAGCCCATGGGGATGAAAATTATCCACTTGTGAGATATGCTACCAATGTATACATTATAACAGTCATAAATTCGATGATCCATAATCAATTTTAATAATGAAGTGGACATTATGGCTCAGCAAAATCCCTCGTGATTTAGGGGAAACCTCCAAGTCATGCTTTTAGGGTATAGATAATGAGTCTAAATGAAAGAACTCCAACAGTTACTAGGACAGGTCTCAAAGGCCCCTTTCATTTGTTTCCGGATCCCGATGTATCCTACTATTTAATTCCCAAACGTGTGTTATGAAACAGAGTAGGCCCAAGGAACAATGCAATTGTCTCACCAGCCAACTGTTCCAAAAAGGCAGTGAGCCCAAGACTCTAAACTTCTTGACCTTGCAGATTTCTTACTCTTCAAGGGCTGCTTTGGCTACAGAACTTCCAGAGCACTTCCTTGAGATACTGGGACACACCAGGGAGCCAGATCCACTCACATGCAACCTTGATCTTATATCCTTTGCGTGGTCTATCTACTGCCTCAATAATAGCCAAGAGGGATAAAGACCTTAAACCTGGCCCGGGTGTCACTGGCACCAATCTTCAAGTCAGGACTAGCCTTTGCAGCCTGGTCCAGCTCAGTCACTCCCTCCATTGACCTTGAAGATTTACTTCTTTCAGAAAAATGTTCATTTACCAGCATTGTTAGGCAGATGTCCATTTAACATGTAGCTATCTGAGGCAAACCTTAAGCCCCAGGGAGGACCCTAGCAATATTCACATGGTTATACATTTTTATTCATTTTTTGCAAAAGTAATATATTTTAACCACAACAATTTAAAATTTCTTTCTCTTTCCCCTCCAACTCCTCTATTACATTCTGCATCATCAAGGAGAGTGGCTGCAGGCATAAGAGAAAATGGAGTTAAAGATACATTAGGTTTGCATTCAGTGGCATACATTTATGTGGTTCCCCATCAGTCCCAGCTATAGATAAATTGTCGCTAGCCGTCCAGTGCAGGAATGGCTTCCAAAAACACTCCTACCACCTACTGAACCAAGAGACCTGGCAGTCTAGCATGGACATGAAGGACTAGAACTTGCATCACTATATGAACACATCTTGTGGTGGACAGAATTGGGACTACAATTCTGGTGGGGGGAGGAGAAACCAAGCTCAAATGTATGGAGCCAGAGCTAGCTTGTGGAAAATTCCCCAGTCATTAGATATGTATGCTTGTAACTGGAATATTTGGTTCTTGCCTACAGAGTCATAATGAGAATTCTCTCCTGAAATGCAGCACACAAATTATAAACACACCATGATCTTTTTCTTTTGTTGATTAGATTCCCAGAAATGGAAATTACTGGACTCTTTGTTTACCAAGCACAGAAATGTAGCAGTATTAACAGCAAATGTGTCTGTTATAGCTCATACGAAAAAGAAACTCGATCGAGATTTTTTTTTTCAAATTTGACACCAATGTAGAAAATTTACATAGCATTAACAGTAACAAGTCATGACCACAGAGTAACATGTCTAAACTCTCAACAAGAAAAAACAAATTTCAATCAACTAGCACTGGAGGAAAACTAAATAATCTTTCTTCACTTTCTATAGAAACAATTACAGAATTGTTAGCTCATGAAGAGGCAATCAAGCCAAACATGCAACCAAAAAATGTAGGGGAAAGGAAGTATTAGAGAGGTATGTCAGGAGTTTAATCAACAAAATATAATATTATTTTTCCGAGTTTTGTGACATTTGTGGTATTTGTTGAGTTTTAAACTTAAGAGCTGATGTGACTTCTTTCCTCGGTTCAAACAAATGCAGTAATTTTTTTTTTTAATTTTTTTTAACGTTTATTTTTGAGACAGAGAGAGACAGAGCATGAACGGGGGAGGGGCAGAGAGAGAGGGAGACACAGAATCTGAAACAGGCTCCAGGCTCTGAGCAGTCAGCACAGAGCCCCACGCGGGGCTGGAACTCAGGGACCGCGAGATCCTGACCTGAGCCGAAGTCGGACGCTTAACCGACTGAGCCACCCAGGCGCCCCCAAATGCAGTAATTTTATAGTCATGAATGTTTATACTTTTTCTCAAAGCAGGCAACCAACAAATGATACAAGGTAGGCACTTCAAGCCTTACAAAACCTGGATCCGTTTCTGGGGTCAGGCATTCCTTGACAATTAAGCCTTGCTTATATATCATCATCAACTCTCACTGTAATGCTCTGGTTATCTCTCATACTGTCTTGTCTCCAATTGGAATTTGTAAAAATCATCCCACAATGCCAAAGGGTGATGCTGAGGCCACAATAAACATGATGGATGGCTAACACAAGGCACTCACTTACTTTGTGTCACTTACGCATCACACGGTTTGCAATTACATGCTTTTCTGTCTGTACAGCTAGCCCTTGACTTAATCATCTCAGCATCCTTTTTTAGTGCAAAGCACCAGTGTCCACAGGGAACCAGGGAACTACAAATGTAGGAATGAGGGAAAAAAAAAAAAAAAACAGGTGGCAAGAAAAAAGGAAGAAGGGAAATGGGGAAAAGGCAGATTTTTAAGGAAGCAAGTGGAGAAAAAAAACCTATAAAAGTTGTTTAAGCTGTATTTTATAGATATTGGGGGTAAACCACAAAGGCTTTATGTTTTTACCATAGTATCTTTGCGTGTGTGTTTGTACACCTCAATTTTTTAGCTTAATTGCTCCCACTTTTATTCACTCTGACTCAAGACATTTCATATCGGTACACTATTTTAGCTCAGTATTATTCTCACCACCATACTGCTTTTTAAAAGCAACTAGAATATTAACTATGTTATGCAAATGAAAATGTGAATTTAATCACAAAGAGTGGCCCTAGAGGAGCCACTAAATCCTCCAACGTCCAAAGAGAAAATTGGAGACTCCTATTATATTCAGTAAGTCATATACCGGTGCCCAGAATTTAATATAAATTGAATTGAATCCTACACAGAACTCTTTGTAGATTCTGTCTGTCGATAAGACATGCTTTCAGAAAAACTGGCGAGCTAAAAATACAGACTACAGCCCTTTTTCGTTTTCATTTCATTTTCCTTTCAATGAAACATTGTGAATGTAGTGGCATCACATAAATATTTATCAAACTCTATAATTCTTCCAAATGTAATGATAAATGAAAGTATCTTTCACGTGCATACAAAACACCTGCAAAAAACATTTTCAGAAGACTGATATGAAAGGCAAGCTATCTGAAATCAGAACCACTAATAGATGAAGTCATCGTTTGATAGTTTTCGTAACCTCTGCTTACCAGGCGTCTCAAGTTTTACTCTCTGTTAATTTAAGAAATAAAAATAAGGGGCACCTGGATGGCTTAGTTGCTTAAGCATCCAACTTCGACTCAGGTCATGATATCATGGTTTGTGGGTTCGAGCCCCACATCGGGCTCTGTGCTGACAGCTCAGAGCCTGGAGCCTGCTTTGGATTCTGTGTCCCTCTCTTGCTCTGCCCCTCCCCTACTCATGCTCTGTCTCTCTGTCTCACTCTCTCTCAAGAATAAATAAACATTTAAAAATTAAAAAAAAAAAAGAAATAAAAATAATTCAGCATCACTTGGCGCCGGGGACCCTGACATGAAGGGCCAGGTAAGCCACTGAAAACTTCCATTATTGATATAAAAGGAAGACCGATTTCAGAGAAAAGAACCACACAGATTTTCAGGTCGTTGGTTTGCCACACTATTTGTATTTCCTCTTCATCATGGTCATTATTTTTATCATTTACTAGTTGCCCAGGAATAACAGCAGCTCAAACTTGATACGCAACACAGACATAATTACAGATTTACACCAACAATCCTCCATTAAAACCTAAATTGCCTTCAGCCAACAGTTAAGAAAAGGTCAAGAAGAAGGCCCCTGCTGAAAAGAGTCATAAAAACATGCTGTTCATTATTTTCCAGAAGCTTCTAATCCTCTCTCCCACCTGGCTTATATGATAGCTACTAAGTTCATCTGAATGTTGCACAGTCTTCAGGGATCCTCCGGGAAACATTTTTTTTCTCTTAAATAATTATGATCAAAAGTCTAGAGCTGAGGTTAAAACTCCAGAGCCAAGAAAAGTTTCTGCTGTCACTGATTATAACTTCATTCCCCTCCTTTGCTTGCTCTGATCCCAAGGGGAAATTTTCAGGGCAAGCTTGGGCCAGAATTCAGGGAATCTCTTTAGATTTTGGTGGGTGGAGGTAAAAATATCGCCTTGAAAAAAGAATGAGGACGGAGAATGCCATTTGGTCTGGAATGATCAGGAATTGCACCAAAGTCAGCAAATAACATCCTTATTACTGCTCAGCTTGTCAAAGAGGAGTTAACATGCAAGTTTGGGGGAAAGAAGCTGGAAAGATTAATAGCCATCCAGAAGATGAAATAGGATTTCTGGCACCTCTGGATGTAAGCAAAAGGAAGCTTATATTTTATTACATTATGTAAGAGACATGCTACTATGGGAATTACCCACCCCTTTAAATATGTGGGCTAGGGCTAATGGTTTCTTCAGTGACAAAAAGCTCCTCATTTTTCACACAACACAGATTTTCTCCTTCCCAGTTTTCATTCACCCCCTGTGGACTATCTGATGATTAGAGACTGCAGATAAAAGAGTACTGGGCTCAGCACTGGTACTGGCAAACAACCCTTCAGTTGAACTAAGTAAACAAAAGCTACTCAGTTGTATTGCCCTATTACTGTATTGTATTATTCTTCCCGGGGCACCAGCTGAAATGTGTCCTTCTCACTGGAGAAGATCAAGGTACAGCATCACAACATTTGAGAGCCTGAAAGATCCTGGTAGCACACCATCCAGCCATATCCCTTCTTCCTCTGTCTGTTGGGAGATGGTCTTCAGCAAAGCAAAAACCGTCTGCTCATTGTAGACAATAGATGGAAAGCATAACTAGATGGGGACCCGAAGTCCTCTGGTTTCACTTTCTTTCCTCGCAAAATGAAAGCAGTGGGTAATTACTCTCTCTCTACCGTTTCTCCAGGCCTCCGGTGGAATGTGCCGACACACAGCACCGCAGAAACCGGGGTGGACGGGATTTGCTGGAAAACACCAGCCTCAGAAATATTTTTAAACATACAATCTGTTTTAGAAATCTTTACATAAAAAAATATTGCAGCAGTCAGGTCCTAACAGAGAACAGAAGGCACACACTCCAACAGGGTAATTGGGAAGCGTTTAGTAAACAGACTATTTACCAAGGTGTGGGCAGGGTTTAGGGGCAATGATGCGGTCTCTAGGGTCAGGAACAGCAGGGAGCTGTGTCTACCCCCAACAGAGATGCAGCCAGGCCACAGTAGCCGGGGTGGAAAGAATCAGAGGGATATATCCCCTGCCCTGACTCTCTTCTTCTCTATGTTCCCAGGGGCAGAACCAACAGATGTCAGGGAACAAAGAGCCCACTGGCCAAGGAACTGAGGCACCCGGACACAAAGCAGAAAGAAGGGTGGAAAATGGGTCTGGAGAGGTAAACGGGAGACAGCTAGTACAGACACAGAAGGCAATTACAAAGTTATGTTTACTTACTGCTGGAATAAATGATAATTAACTTTACAGTGTTCGAGAAGTGTGAGAAGCCTCTTTTGGGTGTCCGATTGAATCCAACCACGCATTAGGTTTCCTAAGCCTCAGCTGATTCTACGCAAACATTTGGAATAAAGAGAGCATTCTATGCTCACATACGTTGGAGAAATGCTGGCTGGAGTTTCAAATTAAAGAAAGGTAAATACAGATGCACATGTGTTGTGCATGTGAGTCCCTCTCCTAAGACACCAGATGTATGAAAATAAGGAAACAACTGTGCCTACCTCGTGGCGTGGCTGAACGAGACAGGAGTATCATAAAGCATTCTGCACAGAAGTTGGCACATAGATGGTGCTCAGTAAATATCAACCACTGCGGCCATGGCCACCAGCATCACCACCTGCAGCTGCATTCTGACCTCTCAGACGGCCTGGGAAACTTCCCACCACAGAAGACCGAAGTCTTACACTTGTAGCTCTGTGTCACTAGGTGCCTGTCCCTGTCCTTACACATAAGTAAGCACATGATTAATGTTAGATTATGAGACAGTGGTGAGAACTGCTGTATCTCATGCCAGGATGCAGGCTGCATTAGTATGTAGTAATTCTTCCCTCCTCTCCATCCCTCTGTAAAAGAAACATTCTGTGCCCCACCCCAGTGTCAAGCCTGGCCCCATGGCCTGCTTCGGCTAACAGAATGTGGGTCAGTTTTGAGCAGCGGCTTCAAGAGGCACCACAAGCTTCCAACAGCCCTCCTGAGCCCTGACCTCCACCCTGAGGAAAACAGCACATCCCAGACAATGTGGGTACTCCTTCACCCGGGTGCTGGCATCAGCAGGCATGTGGGGCAGGCTAGAATTCAATCCACAGTTGCTACTTCAACTGTTCTGTCAGACTTGGGAGCAAGGAGAAGAGCTGTCTGTTTCCAGAAATCTTTAGATTCTGTGGTTGTTTGTTACACAGAAATAATACAAAAAAAACCTAATACGCATGCTTAACAAAGTTACTCTAGCATGCTAATGTGGCAAAGAGAGGAGCTCACAAGAGATTTAGAGTCTGCCAGTCCCAGCTCTGACAAACTCCTAGATATGTCACCCTGACTGAATGAGTCTCATGAACCCCCACCTTGCTGGATTCCTGTGACAATTAGAAACAGCACCCACAAAGCCCCTAGCATGATGCCGGCACATAATAGATACTTGGTAAATGAAAAAAATATATATAATGAGCAATAATGGACGGCAAAAATATCTCCCCAATCATCCATGACTAATGCGCTGAACTAGAAAGTGTTGATCCCAATTAAAATATTTCCTTAACCTCAGATAAATAAAACAATGAAATCATTGCTCTAGTTTGCAGCTTACAAAAGAATCTAATAGAAAAGCACAGTTGAAAAAAAATACAATGTGCTCTTTCTAAACCTTCTAAAACTTCTGAGTCGTCAAGAATATGAATTCCTGTTGTGTCAAAGAATAAGAATGCATTCTTTGTGAAGGAAAAATGATTAAATTGCATCTTCCAGACTAGTAATTTAAATTGTGATCAAATCCACTGTAGCTGGGGGCCTCCCAGTTAATCCATTTACTGTGAACATTATTAAACATTTATTAAATGCCTGTGCGTGGTAAAAAAATTTCAAAGGTATGGTTTTGTTCGCTGAGCACCAAAAAAAAAAAAAAAAAAAAAAGTCAAGAACATAAAACTACTAAATGGATCAACTAATCCCGGCATATGCAGTTTCACAAAACAGGAGCACAGCAATTACCGAAGCACAGAAATAGATTTTTGATCCATCGGGAAGGCATTCAGAAAACTATCACCACTAATGAATAATAGAAGATTTATTCAGATTGTAAAACTTGACTAGGAAGGAAATTTATCTAAAATATGAGCTCAATTTCCTGCCTTTCAAAAGAATACGGAAAAGGACTTTGCAGAAAAGATACAATCTGGGAGACAGTCTCTAAGGAGTCCAAGTAAATCCAGGGTAGGGTTTCCAAGGCACCTATAGAAGGAATGCTTGGAGGGCTTAAATGAAGATCCCCGGGCTACTACCCCACACCTACTGAATCAGAATCTTGGGGGAAAGGGCCCAGGAATCTGTATTTGTTACCAAATTCTCCAGCTGATTCATGTGCACTCCTAAGTTTGAGAACCACTAGACAATGCAAGCCATTAAATAACCTTTGGCAGCTAACTTAAAGGTTCTTGAAAGACAAAAACCCAAACAAGTTTAGCCCACTCCATGCCAAAAGGACCAAAGGAAGACAATAGAGTCTGGACTTGAGACTCAGTGACAGCTGCAGGGCTAAACAGCCATTCATTCTGCCAGGAGTGCAGGCCGTGATTTTTAGCACTTGGAGGCAAAGAGCTGATGGAAGCTTCAACGGTAATGCAAACCCAACAGCACCATGGTGATGACTTCTCCTGTTGGACATACATTGGCCAAAATTCTCCTCAACCCCAGCATCCCCCTGGCACACGTCCTGGCAATCACTCCTCGTCAGTTTTCTGGGCTTGCATTTTAAAATAAACAGAAGGGGAGAGGGGAGAAAGTAAGATGGTTAAGGATATTATCACATGGAAATTCTGAAATTCATAAAAAATTTCAACACCCAGTCCCATAATGTATTTTTTTCTATAACAGAAAGAAAAACATAGTTATACTTTCTAAGAGAGGGGGAAATCCGTAAAGGGGGCAAAAAACTGCTACAATAGGGGCACCTTGGTGGCTCAGTCGGTTAAGTGTCCGACTTTGGCTCAGGTCATGATCTCACAGTTTGTGAATTCAAGCCCCGCGTCAGGCTGTGTGCTGACAGCCTGGAGCCTGCTTCAGATTCTGTGTCTCTCTTGTTCTCTCTGCCCCTCCCCCGCTCATGCTCTGTCTCTGTCTCTGTCTCTCTCTCTCTCAAAAATAAACATTAAAAAAATTTTTTTAATAAATAAATACAAACTGCTGCAATAGTTTTAAAAATTAAAAATTCTCTGGGGAAGTAAATCAGAATGTGTAGGAATGCAAAGAAAGGAACACCGAGTTAGGACAGAGGAGACAAGTGGGTTCTAGGTCCATCTATATCCTACTAATGGGTCTGTGACCTCCCACAACTCATTTAGCTAGTCTTTCACCCAAAGGAGTTAATGTTTACCAGTGAGAGCATTTTAAGTAACAAAGCAATGTCAAAATATAAGTAGTGACATTATCATCCATGGCAAAATTTATTTTATACAATCCAGAATCTAACGGAACAAAGAACAGTGCGTTGTTGTTTTTGTTTGTTTGTTTATTTTAAATAGAGGCAAAGGATACCAAACTCTTGGAGTCAAGAATTACAAGGGAAGCTATATCATCAGATGAACAATACATGTATTTTCTGAAATCACACGCAAGATGAGAACAAAATAACATGGTACCAGTAGGGAAAATCTAGGCTACTCTCACCATATTGCTGCTGCTCTTCCCTGCATCAAGCTACACCAAGACGAAACTTCCAAATACAAACAACTCAACGTGGCTGATGTAGTCTTCTAGGGAGCAGCAGTTAATGATTCCACCTGATGCCTTCCTGTTTGACCTACCTTACACACATCCACCTGAGTCCCAACGATAAGCTTCTCTCACTGGAGAGCCACCAACAATGAGACTGAGAGTTTTGAAAAAGAAAGGGGGACTAAGGGCCAGTGCCATCAGTCAATGAACCCAGGGCTGTAAGGACTTTGAAAACAGTTTAACACTTATTACCTAATAGATTTTAGATCAACACCAAATTCAAGTGTATCTAGAAACATGAGGAAGTCCATACATGTCTTTAAATGGAAGACAGCATAGAATACTGCAGTTACTTAGAGCTGAGTTTGAAATGAGGCTCCAAATCATCTGTCTTCTCTGCGTATCAGTTCATGAATTGATGATTATTAGTTGTACCTCATGGGGCGGTTGGGAGAATTAAATAAGACCTTACTATAAAAGTCTTCATAAAATGTTGTGCCCACCTTCAGTATTCCATGAAGTCACTGGTAGCAGTGCAAAGTATTACTAGAAAGTAGATGCTCGGTAAAGATACTGCCCTTCCCTTCTCATTTTGTATTTCAAAAATGAAAATACGTTTCAGTGGAATGAAAAGTGATATATAATAAAATAGAGTGTGTGGCTAAATCAGAACACAATTTTCTTGATATTTACCTTCATTATGGCTATGGAGACCAATTTTACAATTTACACTGGCCATAATTACAGTCCATGTATATAAAAATTACAGTTTAAATTTGTGATGGTACAGTTTTGCAACTTCTATCCAATATTTAATACAATTCCTCAAATTCTCTTTCTATCACTATAATAACACCTGTTTTAATCATCACTACCTGTTTTAATCACCATTATCCTTACTGGGAGCAAAGCACCCAGTGAGTGTTGCAGTGTGTTAATATGTATTAATGTACCCCGAAAGCTGTGAAGTGCTAATATTACCATTTACACAAGAATAGAGAAGACACAACCCCTGTCATGAGATGACTACAATCTGAAGACCACTAGAAAATGCACAGTGCTAATCATGAAACACACACACATATGCACATGTCTGGGCACATGTACATTTAAAGATAAATAATGACAATAATAAGAACAGAAAATGTGTGTGTGTGTGTGTGTGTGTGTGTGTGTGTGTGTGTGTGTGAATATAATGGGTGGGGGACAATGAAAATATTGAGGTAAAGTTGCCCCATATTTTAAAATGTCTCTATACAACAATCAAGTCTTATAAATAAAATCTTAAAATCAATTTTTATCAGCAAAATCCACAACATGCCCCCTCTAGCCGATCACGAAAACACTGGCGGAAGCATACTGCCATATATTAATTGAGTATCCACAGTGTGAATGCCTGTCGTTCAAAGGCCAGATGTGCCTGTGAAACATGAAAGCAACTACTGCAATATCACTCCAGCAAAGCTTTACTAGAAAGGGAAAGACTGGTGTATAAGATCCATCTGAAAATCCATTTCACACTTCTAATTTAAAGCCAATTCAAATGTAATTTACTTTATCAGGGCCTTTAATTTAGTGAAGGTCAGAAGTGCAATCAACAGAGGTGAAAATTACTTACGCTTATCAAAAGATAAGCTGGTAATAGTGCAGAACAAGAGAAACAAAACACAGGGATTCCCATTGAAAACCATGGTTAGCACCACTGTATAAACATGTCTTCTCACAAACCGATGCATTCTGAGATAAAGCTTTTACTTGTGTCATCTCTGCACCGAATGCAACCTCATTTGTCGTTCTATTTCAGTGTGAGAATATTCCTTCTCTTCTCCAATGTTACATACAATTCGCGAGAGGTGAAACAATACTTGTGGCACAAAATATTAAACTTACCGCTCTCGTCATCTATATTGAACCTTCCAAGACCACTGCCATCCCTGATGGAGTACTGGATCTCTCCATCCCTCCCAGAGTCCTCATCTTGGGCAGCCACCTGCAGTACGCTTGTTCCAATGCGTGAGTTTTCTTTTACAGATCCAACGACAGCAAAGTCTGGGAAGTAGGGAGTATGGAGGTTTTCGTTGACATCCACCACCTCCACCTCAACAAAGGAAACAGATGACAGAGAGACCGGTCGTCCTTTGTCTTTGGCCCGAACCGTGAGGTTGTAGAACTGCTGCTTTTCATAGTCCAGCTCTTTGCTCAAGCGAATGGCACCACTGGCTTTATCTATTTCAAATCTCCCATTATAGTCATTGACCAAAGAATAGCGCACTTGACCCCCTAGCCCAAGATCTGGATCATGGGTCTCCAGCCAAGCAATGACAGTGCCAACAGGGAGATCTTCAAGAACCTTCACACTATAGCTACTGGGAATGAAAGCCGGGGAACAGTCATTGACATCATCCAAAAAAACCTTAAGAGTGACAACCGAAAACAGCTGCTGGCCACTTTCTGCCTTGTCTCTAGCTTCTATTTTTAAGGAGTAGTTTGCTTTAGATTCCCGGTCCAATTGGTCGGCTACATAAATGATTCCAGTTGAGCTGTTGATAGCAAACTGCTGAGTATCTGTCAAGACTGAATAAGTCACTTCACCATTAGAACCCAAGTCTTTGTCTCTGGCTTCCACCTGAATAATCTCAGTACCAATACTTGAACTTTCAAGAATGTTAACTGAGTAGCTGTCCTGAAGAAAGACTGGGCTATTGTCATTAGCATCCTCCACATTGATGGTCAGCAACCTCCACGAAGATTTTTGTGGATTACCTAAATCGTAGATGGTGATATTAAGGAGATAGAGGTCTGTGTGTTCTCGGTCCATAGGCAGAAGGACTTTAAGTTGCCCAGTCTCCATATCGATATTAAAACAACTATCCGTATTCCCATCAGATATTGTGAATAGCACCTTTCCATTAAAGCCAGAGTCGGCATCATAGGCTTTGATCTTCAGGATGTTAGCACCAACGGGCAGATTCTCCTTCACAGCTACGTCAGAAGGAAATGACTTGTCAAAATGCGGCCCTTGCCTATTAACTGAATAAAAGTCGAGAAATCCATCTTCCAGATTCAGTTTCCCATTTGCTTTTGCCTTAATGAGTAGCTTCTCTGCCAGCTTCTGAGCCACACGAGTTTCTCGGCAACTGAAGCTCTTTGAAGACACCTTCCCATGCAGGACTGAAATATTAACAGACATGGGGTCCGCAAAATTCTCTCCATCGGTTGCTGTAATCCTTAGGGCAAAATTACCATTTTTGATGCCAGAATTCATCAGTGACTTTTTAAGCTGTAAAACACCAGAGTCTGGGTTTAAATAAAAGAAACCAAGTTCATTTCCGGAGATGATTTTGTACTTTACAAGTTCAAGTTCATCAATATCAATTGCTGAGACAGCTGTGATGTGACCCCCAACTGGAAAGTCATAGGAAATAACTCCCTGGCAAGCCACTTTTTCAAAAAGAGGGCTGTTGTCATTGACATTTCCTATTCGAATAGTCACATTGACTTCACTTTCATGGCGGTATGGCGAACCCCAGTCAGAGGCTCTTACGATGAACCTGTAAGTTTCTGGAGAGGATTCAAAATCCAATTCTTCAGTTGTGCTAATAACACCTGTAAACTGGTTAATGGCAAATGGTAACAGATTAAGACTGGCAATACTGTAGGTGATGTACCCATTTTCCCCTTTATCCTTATCAGAAGCTGAAACCATCAGAACGCTTGTGCCCACCGGAACACTTTCATTCACAAAAGCATCATACAGCGGCTGCTGAAATTCTGGGGTGTGGTCATTCGCATCTTCTATGCCGATGGTAACTTGTGCTTTTAAATCTCCTTCCTTGTTTGTCACGTCCAGTTTATAAACCTCCTTCTTAACAGTATTCAGTGGCTGTGCTGTGACAATCAGACCTGACCGAGGATTAATTTTGAAGTACTGTGCATCCTCACCAGGAGATAATTTGTATTCCACATCTAGCGGTTCGGGACTTAATTTTACTATAGCAACCACAACACCAGGAGGGGAAAATTCACTAATGCTCACATCATACATTTCTTTTTCAAATCTAACTGGGACACTGTCTCTTTGGGGGTTGGCAATGTGGACTATCCTTACTGCTGAAAATTTCTGAGGTGACCCCTTATCTTTTGCTTGAAGAGTGAGATTGTAGCCATAAGGAAAGCTCTCCCAGTCAACCTTCTTTCTCTCCTTAATCTTGTACTCATTCATCCACTTGCCTTCCTTAGCCAGGAAGAACTGATCTAAAGGATCCCCAGCGACAATGGAAACAGACTCAATCTCTCCATTGGCCCCTTCATCAAGGTCATCGACTGTCACCACAGCGTATGTCGGCTCTCTGTCCAGTGAGGAAGGAACGTGAGTGACCACGTGGATAGTTGGGGCGTGTTCATTTATACGTTCAATGTGAACATAAAGCTTCGCAGTACTGCTCACTCCGTTGTTTCCATAGAGCTTCATCCCCCGGTCCACAGCCAAAATTTCCAGGTCATACCTATTCTTTTCGTCATAATTTAACCGCCCGCTTAAAGAGATGACGCCACTTGTGGGGTGAACTGAAAAGAGATCAACTTTGTTTTTAAAGTAGTAGTAGAATTCTCCATTGGAGCCGATATCGGCATCTGTTGCTGTCACCTGGGCAACGCTAGTCCTTAAAGGTGTGCTTTCTGCGATTGTAACAGAGTATGTTGTGGGTGAAAACAAAGGTCGCAGATCGTTCATATCTAAAACCTGTATGTTCACTTTGGTCCATGCTTCCAGATCCTCTCCTCTGACAGAACCTTTTACTATCAATAAATAATTGTCCTGAATTTCCCTATTCAATATGGCCGAATTGCCACCTTTAGTTCTTATTCTGAGGAAACAGAAGTCTGCAATGATGACTTCCTCTGCTTTGAAGAAGCCTTCCTCGTCTCCAGATACAATTCTGTATTTGACATCCCAGGACAGATCTATTAAGGTGATGCCCATTCTACCCTGGCTGTGGACGTAGGTCCTTGCTGCTGAGTTCTCATACACGGTAGCATTGTAAACGGAGTGTGTGAAGTGGAAGCCCAGGGGCCCAGTCCCCGGAAGCCCCTGGGAGACTGTGGCCAAAAGCTTGAGAAGCAGGAGAATGAGGCAAGAAGGAGGAGGCCGTGTACCCACACAGTATCCCATAGTTATATCCATCGTATCATACCTCCATCCTGGAATGGGGTGGGGGGGGGGGGAGAAAGAGAGAGAAAAGATAAATTAACCTACAGAAAAGTGGGAGAAGGTGTAGGAATGCACCGTGAAGAAACAGTGCTTTTTAAAAACTTCATTATAATTTTTTTTTTTTTTTTTTACCAAAACATCAATACAAGAAAAAGTTAGAAACCTCATCGTACTAGACAGCAAGAAATTCAGAGTCACTAGGGTTTAACCTGATGTTGTTTGGGTTTTTAAATCCCACTTTTACGCTGCTGCCGCAATTGTTCGTTGAGACAAGATTTCTTGCATTCCGAAGGTCAACTGAGAAATGTACTAGAAGCCTTAAAAAATGCATTTACCTGTCACTTAGAATTACCTGCTAGGCAATTATCCAGTGGAAATAGACAAGTGTACATTTAAAGTACAGTTTAGGGGAGCCCGGGTGGCTCCAACTCTTGGTTTCGGCTCAGGTCATGATCTCATGTTTCATGGGATTGAGCCCCATGTCACGTTCTGTGCTGACAGCATAGAGCCTGCTTGAGATTCTCTCTCTCCCTCTCTCTCTGCCCTTCCCCACTCGCACATGCTCTCTCTGTCTCCCTGTCTCTCTCAAAATAAATAAACAATAAAAAAGTACAGTAAAGTTTAAAAGACAAAGGGATTGAAAAAACATTAACTGCTTATCAAATAGTTTCTAGTGCATTCATATAGTGAAATACTACACAGCTACTAAAAATAATTCTTTTTAAAATGTATATTTTCAAATATGGTAAGATATAATGCTAAGTGGAAAAAAAATATAAAACAATACATGTGGGGGTATCTGGGCTTCTCAGTCAGTAAGTGTCTGACTCTTGATTTCGGCTCAGGTCACAATCTCGTGGTTTGAGTTAAAACCCCTTGTCAGGCTCTGTGCTGGCAGAGTGGGGCTTGCCTGGGATTCTCTCTCTCCCTCTCTCTCTGCCCCCCCGCCTTGCTCTCACTCTCTCTCTCTCTCTCAAAATAAATAAATAAAACATTTTAAAAATCAGTATGTGTGGTTATGATTCTATTATTACTTAAATATCTAAATGCACAATTTCAAATTTACATTTAAAAAGAACTTGAGACACGTGGGTGACTCAGCTAAGCATTCAACTCTTGATCTCAGCTCAGGTCATGATCCCAGGGTCGTGGGACTGAGCCCCGAATCGGGCTCCACACTAAGTGCAGAGTCTGCTTGGGATTCTCTCTCTCCCTCTCTCTGCCCTTCCCCTGCTCACGCTCTTTCTCTCTTTCAAAATAAACAAACTTTAAAGAAGTAAAAATAAAAAGGACTAACTGAGTTGTGGGAGCTAGGGGTTTTTGTATGTTCTAATATTTTTCCAATTAATGTTGGTCATCAATGGTTACACAATTACCTTTATAACTGAACTTTTAAAAGAATTCTTATAAGGCATTATCATCTTTTGTTGTGCTGACTTCAAAACTGATCAAGATTTATGCATAATCCAGTACCATGAGGCTGAATAAAGAAAGCAGAGATGACAATCCCTAAGGAGGTACATAATCTGAGTGATAGCCATGTGTGGACCATGCTACCCAGAACATAGGAGGTAAGAAAGATTCAGTGCCAGAAAAATCTAAATTATATGAGATTTATTTCTTAAAACTAATTTTAAAAATTGCTTCCAATTCATTTCAACAGTCACTATTAAATTTTCATAGTTGCCACAGCCCCATGACTACATAGATTAAGAAATAAAAACACTTTCCTATTTTAATCAATAAAATCTGTCCAGTATTTAAAACAGAGGGTGGATAAAAGGGCTAATTTAACAAGGAACAGCTAAGTCTATTGACACTCTCACAGCTCTGGTTTCTAGAATCCCCCAATTTGGAGTTCTTCCACCAAGAAACAGCCACTGTGGGACCCTCACATTCTCTTCTGCAGGGAATGTGGAGATAAGAGGGGACGGGAAACGAACGCTTCTGTCCACTCTCTCACTCAGGCACTGTATACGACATCTCCCCTTTGTTGTATTTAATCCTTACAACAGCCCTAAATGGTTTCACCCACCTACGTGTTAGGAAACTGCAGGTTAGAGAAGTTAACCTGCACGGTGGGAGCACTGGCTCCATCAATGTTTCCCGGCAGGTAAGGAGCAGAGCAGGGTCCCAAACGCTGGTTTTTCTTACTCCTAAAATGTACGCTTTTCCCCATCACATCATCATTCTCTCTAAATAACCTGTAACCAAGAATTAAGGCCCTCTAGAAGCACTTATGACATAATTTAAATCTGTTGAACTAGTCACCATTCATCATTGATAAAAAAGCATGAAACCCATCTAACGACTCTATTTGGTTATCTCCTTTCTAAACTAGTTACAATTACCATCTGGCTATCGACTGAAAAATAGCCCACAGAAATTTAACATCTTAAACTATTATAAATTATTTGTGTAGTTTATAGAACACTTTCCTACCCAGGGTTGGCAAGGCACACGTTATAACACCCTTTTAGTAGATGAGAATATCCGACTTCACTCTTCTGGTAGCAGAGTCTGGATTAGAACCTAAGCCCTCCCCAGACCCTCACAAGGCTTTCTCATCTCTTTTTTTCCAACCCTGCCTTACAGAAGACTCTAAAGCAAATTCCTTGGCATGTATTTTCTTGGTTCTGACTGAGAATGAGATATGATTTGCTGCTATCACCTGCTGAAGCAAGTCGGGAAATAGAGTTGCAAGTAGAAAGAGTGCAGTTTAATATAGGGGTTTCATAAGCAGAACAGACAGTACAAATGAAAAGTAGAAAGACGAGATAACTTTTTATAAAAGGAGAGAAATTAATTTCACATGCAATGGCTTTGGCTGTCCGTCCTTAGGAAATGGTTCATATGCTAAGTGTGAGAAGCAGCAGCTTGGATGCACAAGGCTCAAATGTGGTACCCAGGAGAAATGGAGAGCCCCCTGGGACCAGTGCAATTAGAGCTTCCTCTTCGTGGAGCACACTCATCTGACACCTGGGGTGACAGAGCCCTCTTTAGGGCTCACAGATACAAACCAGGAGAAGCTTTATTAATACCCCATATCACTCAATAGACTCTCTATTTCATCATTGGAGAACGCTCCAAAGTAGAGGAGGTATTTTTAGGTTCACTAGGGACATAACAGAAGGAGATAAGGCCCTTCTAGGGAATGATCTAAGGCCATGTATAGTCTCGCAAACTAGAAAACTGGGGTTACTCCCAGTATGTCCAGGGAAATACAAATTCTGTTTCTGCCTCACCTCTCACTCGCTGGTCTGTGCCGAGGGCACAGCTTTTGCTGATGCTTTGCCCATGGAGTCTGGACTCCATGGTCATCAGGGAAGAAAACAGCCCTGATGGTAAATTCAGCTCAAATCAACTTTTCTTCGTCCACTCCCCACCCCCATTTTAAACCCTGACTGAAGAGTGGAGCTGCATTTGTGCACCAATCTATTCACAGCACCCAGCATAGTACATGTCATGCAGGAGGGCACCATACTGGTTTGCTGAACAGAGCACTAAGGTACTGATGTAACCAGAGGCCCAGAGGCCCAGAGGCCTTTAACATGGTCCGTTTCCAAATCCCAGAAAATACGCACGTCTTACCTCAGGAAACAGAATCAAGAAATTATATGAACTCAAAGAAGCCTTAAAGATCATCTGATTTGATCTCCTGAGTTAAGAGATGAGGACACTAAGACCCAGAAAGATGAAGAGATTCACTCATACCAGGTCTCAGGACTCCCAGGTTCAGAACTCATCCCAAATGGAAACGTGTGTCAATTGAATTAGTTTTTCTTTGAGTTATGTAACAATCTTAGTGACGAGGTTTATCATCACATGGCAGCGATGGCTGTCTTCTGACACCTTATTAATTTTCCTGGTGCTACTCCCTCCTCTAAGTAGTTAACTGTAAATAAACCTTTAAGTGCCCTGGGGGACAGTTACTTCTACAAACCATTCTGGTAAATCCTTCAAAGCACAGAATGCTGTCATAACATGAAAAAAACATCATTCGATTTCACTATTCGAAAAGTGGTACTTTTGCAGACCGAGTTTTTCTTTCAGCAAAATACACTGCTGCAATGTTTTCCTTATAAAATAGAATCAGTGGTCTTCAATGTGAATAGGAAATACTACAAACCACACTGAAGTGGAACAGTATCACTGCGTGCATAAATCTGTATCGAACTCCAAAAACCTGAGCAGGACTAAGCTTGTCAGATTCAGTTGTTGAAACCAAAATAGGTCATCAGGTTTTGGATCGTTAGTCTTGGGGAAAAAAAATAGTCCTATCTGGCACCAACTAATTTTAAAAAACCCTGCAGTTTTCTGGGGAGCCTGGGTGGCTCAGTCAATTAAGCATCCAACTCTTGATTTCAGTTCAGGTCATAATCTCACAGTTCGTGGGATCAAGCCCCGTGTCTGGCTCTGCTCGGACAGAGTGGAGCCTGCTTGGGATTCTCTCTCTCTCCCTCTCTCTTTGCCCCTCCCCCACTCATGCTCTCTGTCTCAAAAATAAATAAATAAACATTAAAAAAAAAAAAAACAAAAACCCTGCAGTTTTACCCATTGATTTAGACAATAAATGAAGCCTGATAGTGGGGGATTCTGTAAAATTCTGCAAAGTAAACACCAGAATAAGATTCTGGCTTTTTTTTTTTAGCATGCTAAGACAACTGTTAAACTGTTTCAAAAAAAAATAGTACACTTTCCACACTGAAGCCAAGCTATTTGCAAAGCCAATATGATAGTTATGGTGTTTTAGATGCTCTGCACATTGATTTATCCTGCTTCTGGATTATTTTAAACAAAGCACTTAGTTCCCAACCTCAGAGCCTATTTTGTACAACTTAGTAACATAATCAATATTTTTTGATATCATCTCCAAAGAAATCATCAGGCCATCAATCTTGGAGACATTTATTTTTCAGAGCAGTCAGATGTGCCCCCCCTGCCCAGTGAGCTCTGAGAGAAGGATCTTAGCACTGAGACTCGAGACTCGGAAGGGCATGCAGATTTTTCTTTCCAGGGGTGAATAAATGCAAGTGACCCCAAGGGCCAAGAAAGCTCTTACAAGGGCCACGCCTCTGGGAGCACCTTGACTCAGCAGGGGCCACTGATTGCTTTGGTCACCTGGTGAGGCTGTTTTCCTCCAGCATTAAACTGGCCTCCTTAAATAGCTGAGATTTCTGAACAGCAGAAAAGGCACCTTACAAAAACATTCTATTTTCACTCCATCTCTTCTTATCTTGCATATTTTGAAAGGGTTTTACTGGCAGACAGAGATAGTGCTTAGGAAATGTGCTAGGATGGGCTGTAAAACAAAGAGCAAAGTCCGTATCTGCTGGGCTTCCCCTTCACTGCGTCCTGCATGAAGATGATCTGTGTTAGAGCCCGTGACACCCACACAAGGGCTGTATGCACAGTGAGTCCAGAGCACACACTCTGACACCCGACTGCCTGGGTTTGAATCCCAGCTCTACCATTTACTAGCTGTGTAACGTTGGGCAACTTCTTTAACCTCTCTGTGCCTCGGTTTCTTCTACCCTAAAATGGGAATGATAGTGCCTACCAAATAAGATTTGAGTTAATAAATATAAAGCATCTAAAAAACAGTTCACATCACATGGTTAAGTATACAACGGTTAGCTATTAAGATCATTAACTAAGGCGGTTTTTAGAAAAGACAAAATCTGTAAGTCACAAGATAGGGATGGGGAGGAGTTTACAATCTCCTCAGACATTTTCTTTTCCAATAGCAAAAGCCACACCAAAGGTAAAGATGTCTTTTCTTTACTAAAAACAAATGATTGCTATAGTAGACCCAAAGGTCAGAGAAACCGGACTTGAATCCAGGCTTTGTCACTTACTGCTGGGGGACAATGGGGTGATACTTAAACCTTTTTAAGTCTCAGCTTCCTTACCTTTAAAATATCGACTATAGCGGCACCTGGGCGGCTCAGTCGTTAAGTGTCCAACTTCGGCTCAGGTCATGATCTCATGGTTTGTGGGTCTGAGCCCCACTTTGGGCTCCATGCAGACAGCTCAGAGCCTGGAGCCTGCAGCCTGTTTCAGATTCTATGTCTCCCTCTCGCTCAGCCCTCCCCCACTCATACTCTGTCTCTCTGTCTCTCTCTCTCTCAAAAATAAATAAACATTAAAAAAAATAAAATTGGGGCACCTGGGTGACTCAGTTAAGCATCCGACTTCAGCTCAGGTCATGATCTCATGGTTCATGAGTTTGAGCCCCACAGCAGGCTCTGTGCTAACAGCACAGAGCCTGGAGCCTGCTTTGGATTCTGTGTCTCCCTCTCTCTCTGCCCCTCCCCTGCTCATGCTCCGTGTCTCTGTCTTTCAAAAATAAATAAACATTAAATTAAAAAAAAATAAAATAAAATAGTGATTATAAGAGTTTCCATAGTCATGTAACAGGCTTGCAAGTATGTCTCAGACAGAGTAAATGCTCCATAAACATTAACTGACATTACAATTATTAAGGTGTTCAGAAGCAGGGATACAAAACAGAAAACAAATGAAAACAGGGTTAAGGATAAAGGGTCAAGAGGGAGACTACCCCTGGGGTAGCCCAACCCTCATATGAAAGCCACCCTTTCACAGACCCTAGACTCCCACCCTGTGTTGGGGTCAGTGCCAGAAAAGGCCTGTGCCTGGTGGCACGGGTCAAGGGCTGTTGCCACAGCTCTGTAACATATCCAATGCCTGCGTGTATATTTTAAAAGTCAGGAAACTACAGCTGCATTAGTGAGCTCCTCCTCAGACCTGGCATTTAATTCCTGAGGAGTTCTAGCAGGATTTCTCCTTGCTGTGACGAGTCCCAGAACAGCCAGATACTGCTAAACCCTGTCTTCCAGAGCAGCCTATTCTGACACTGCTCAAATTACCGTCCTCATGGCACTACTTGATGTTCTGGGTCCTTGCTCCTGAAATCAGTTATAGACTGCCTGTATGACACATTTGGGAATAAAGTTTTACTCTCTGGCTGATGCTAATGGCTGCCTGAAGAGAAGAAAAAATGTTTACTCTGTAGTTCTCTTAATACAAACCATTGTGGCTGGAGAGTGCAGAAGAGCATATACTAGGCATTCAGGTCACAAATAATGCATGTCATGCCATTATTCAGATTATATCATGATATATGGAACCAGGGCCATGTAAACTCACTGAGCTTTACAGTCAAAAGGGTCATAAAATTGTCTCGTCCAACACCCTGGTTTTAAAGTGGAGGAAACACACTGCGAGGGGTTAAGTGATTTGGACAGGGTCACACAGCTTGCCAGTAAAAAAGCTTAAATTGGACCTCAGGTCTCTACCGTGAATGTGACTCACTGCTATCTTCCTCCTCCAAGAATACAGGTCTCTATTTGCTCATGTCTACACATTTTACTCATCTTCTTAGAGGAAACTAAAATGCTGCCTACTCTATGAAGCAATCCCAGAGATTCCCATTCAAAAGTGAGCTCCAGTTCAAAGGGGTGTTTCTTAAACTTTAGCAAACATCAGAATCATGGTAGGGCTAGGCTCCACTTCAGAGTTTCTGGACCAGCTGGTGAAGAATTTCTAATTCTAGCAAGTTCCCTGGAGATGCTGGTCCCGGGACAACCGTACTCTGAGAACCACTGCTCTGAACTTTGCCTGTATTTTACCTAACTGTACCTCTCTGATGGCACTTTCTTCCTTGTATTAAAGTTACTTACGTGTGTCTTTAAATTACATACTGGGCAGTTAGCTCCCTCATTTCATCTCCTTCTTACAGTATCTGTCTAACAAAATGCTTTGAAAAAGGCAAAAATTGGATCAATGTGGAGTGAAATGTGTCTGGTCAGCATACACTGTAACTTCACAACATGCTCCAGGGAGAAGATCAAAATGAGCATTGGACAAATCAGGAATTATGATTATAAAGCTCACAGACCCTGGGTGAATACCTGGCCCACCATTTCCCAAACTGTGTCCCATGATACATTACTTCATGACATGTGAATAGGTGTGCAACTAAAAAAAACAGTTTAGGAAATGCATTTTGAGCAAAGGTAAACAGATTTGTTAATTTAGAACTCCTTGGAGTCTTTTGTAAGGTCCAAAATAAATGTTCCCCGTCCCCCATCCTTAGTCACCTCTAATAACTTCCCCTGCTTTGCTGTATCCTTATGAAAGCATAGTGTGTGTTGTCTATTTGCACTAGCAGAAGGAAAGCGTCCTGGCACATGGTCAGGATTCATGGTGCACACACAAATATACTATGTAAACTGGGATTGCAAGGGATATAACATACACAACTTCTAAAATCTATTTCATCATGAATCTCCTCCCCCCACCCCCACAATAGCCACCTGCAGGAGAAAAAAGAGTGTTTTCTGGAATACATCTGGGGAGACACAGTCCAAGCTAGATACTGTAGCCCAGACAGGTCAAACGGCTGCCTGCAAAGCTTGGGAGGTGGGATGCAATCTGGGGATTCTTCAGACTAGTTCATTATTCTTCCTACACCATATCACAGGGTATGGATTCTCATTTCAAATAAGCTGGGAGTTATCCCTGAAGAAATGGTTTCAATACTTGTTATACAAACACATCTCCGTGTTCCAACTGAAGAATGAGACAACTGTTCCGTGGTTTGCTATGCACTTTTCTTTTCTCATTAAAAAAAACAACAACAACAAAAAAAAAAACCAGGGCCGCCCGGCTGGCTCAGTCAGTGGAGCGTGGGACCCTTGATCTCAGGGTCGAGAGTTCAAGCCCCACAGTGTGTGCAGGGATTACTCAAAAATGAAATCTTTAAAAAACACACACACACACAGAATTTTCATAGTCCTATAAACAACAAAGACTGGCATGAGGGGAAGAACCTTTTTAACGTTAAACAATGAACCACATAGCTTCATAGTTTTTGTTATCTATTGTCACCAAAGTCAACGCTGAAAAGCAGTTTGCCAAATCCAAAATACTCTTGAGATGCAAAACCTAAAACCACGTTCATATTTTGCTCCTCCCTGGAAAATCCTGCTTGTCTATTTGAGTCCTAAGTCTAAGCAGAGTTCCTCAAGCAGAAAGAGTATTACATGAACAGGGACACGATACATCACCTTCTGTCAGTCTAAACAAGGACAAAATCCCACACCAAAGCCTCCAGTTGGTTCTGCCAGCCAGCCAAGCAGACCATTACCCAAACCCAATCTTTTCCATTATTATAATACCGTAAATTCTAATTTTTTCCAGTGGTGCAAATCTTTCTATTGTCTGAAAGTGTCTCAGGAGAAAAGTCAATCAGCATGAAACAAGTGTAATTCAAGGTGGCTCTGAGGGAAACGGGAGATTCAGCCACGCAGCGGCAGTGTTATGAATACCCTCCTTTATTTTCTCCCCAGGTGCGAGAAATATTTCCATACAACACTGGTTAATGTCAAGTATCATTTCATCAGTAAATGCTTCAAATTCAGGGGTAATTCAACCAGGGGCTATCAGAAGGAAAGATTAGCATGTTGTTCAAGCCTTTTAAAAAATCATTTCTCCCTCTGGAGAAAGAAATTCGTCACGGGGTAAAAGAAAAAAAATGTATGGAGAGGATATAATTTGCTCCTATGCTTGGCCGTCTGAGAAAATGTTCCAGAAAAATGCACGATTTCAATTTTTCTCTGGTGGGCCTTGCTGACAGAAAGCAAAGGGTAAATACATTAGTATTCGCTTATGCTCAAGATTAAAAAAAAAAAAAAAAAAAGAAGTAAAGCAAGGGGGAAAACACCTTTTCCAAATAACACCGTTTACTATGGAATAACTTCCTGAAAGAGAAAAGAACCCAGATAGTTTCAGATGGAACAATGTCTTTAAGCAGTGTCCATTCCAGTAGTTACGGGGGGCAAAATGCAGGTGAAGGAAAAAGATGCCCTCGGCTTGCTACATTCTGACACAATCCTCATTTACTGCTGTGCTAAGTCCCTGTGGTCTGTCCTGCCTCCAAGAGTTAACATCCTTTTAGCCATCCCAACTGCCATTCTCCTTTAAAAGTTATTCTCCTTCAAGGAAAAAACAGGAATCAGGAAATCATAACATGGAAGAGCTTCCCTCAGGACCCCCCTTTCCTACTGTGATAAGTGATGGCAGTATTAGGGCAAGAAGGAAGCAAAAGAATCTGTGCAAAGGCTGTGGTCGGGGGTGATGTACACAGAGCATCAGGACCTAAATAAGGTCATGGGGGTATCAGGCTTCCCTTTCCCAAAACATATGAACTGCCAAAAGATGTGATAAATGACAAAACATCCTCAAGACTGTGGATGACTTTTCGGAGAATATGATTCCATTCCTAATTTTTCCAAGGTTACACATGGGACCAGCTCTTACTCTGGACAAAGCACATCACAGGCTCCAAAGGGCAGTTCTGGAAATGTCTGTGTGTCTGGCTAAATGTCTCCCCAGAATGTAAGGCAGCAGCACTGAGCTCTATGTATATTATACACAATATAGAATTGCTAAATGGACATAATGAGAAGAGAGATACACACGCAACTCTGAACAACAGGCTAACACTCTGTGTGTCACGTCACAAAAGCTGGGGAACAGGCAGATAAGGAGGGAGAAAAAGAATACAAGGAATACTTGTGCAGGAAATAAGGAAACAATATATCAGGAAATGGGTGAGAATTGGAAAAGGTATCTCAGGCAGCGATCCTGATAAACTCAAAAGGGAGAAGAGATAACCAAACAGCTTGACACATGGGAAAGGAACACACTATGGAGAGAGGTAGGAATTACATTATAGGAGGAAGCAAAGATTATCTGGAACCATGCAACAAGAAACGTTGCCGGGATTTCAAAGAGCTCACGTGTGGGTTAAGAAATGCCGTCTGGAAGTTTGTTGACAGTCCAGAAGTCTTGTCAGTCACGTCTCCTCATGTTGCCATCTCCGACAACCATGCCTTAGCAAGCGAGGCGAAATGCAAATTTGGTCCCTTCAGCTCTCCCGCACTCCCCATTAAGGCTATTTATTACTGACTGATAGTTTATGATGACGTGGCCTGGATTAGTACTCTGTGCTAATGAGACCAGGGTCACAGGTTCAATCCCACAGGGGACGACACACAGGTCCACTCCTTAGAACAGGTCAAACAAGAACAAGTGAGCACCAATGATTCTCCATCTCAACTAAAAAGTCAAGGCTACAGGATCAGGCATCAGTGGGGTCCTGAGGTTCACTTAAGAAAACTTATTTCTTTAGAGGGGCAAGACATTTGCAGACATTTCTGTAGATATGAGATGAAGGAGTTATCAGAGAACCTCCGAGGACCTAGTTAGTAATTCTCAGCATGGCCAACCCGAGCCTCATATACTAGGTCCAGGACAGGCTTGCTCTCCCAAGGAAGCCACAAGTGGATCAAGTGGGAGACTACTCAGCACATCACAGCTGGCCCGACAAGAACTCTGCCCTCCAGAGGCGCTGCCACAAAGGAAAGGCAAAGGCCACGGGCAGAGCCTATCTTTGGAGAATACCTGCACGTACACACAGCCAAGGCTGACCAGGTGAGCTCAGGCTAAGACCTACTAAAGTACTCTCAGCATCTCTGCAAATGCTACCACACACTGCAACTGTGAAAGAATTAAGATCCCGTGGAGTGGGTGTGGCTAATGACATGGCTTCCTGAGACACTCCCTCACCCCCCTTCTTGGAATCCCAGTATCATTTTTGAAACTAAAAGCCAGACCTGAGAAAGCAGTCAAATGTACTAAGTTCAAAAAGAAAATGAATATGTAAGAACTCAGTGAGTTCAAATCCAGGGCTTTGGAGGCAGAGTAGATCAAAGTTCATGGCCCATGAGGAAAAGGAGAGTGTCACTAAGGTCCAGGTGCTGTCTGGGACAAGAGGACAGTAATCCTACAGCCTCAACCTCCTGACCAGCCTGACACATCACTCCTGCCCTTCCACGGTGTTCCAGTACAACCAACCAGTGACATACTTAAAACCTGAGTAGGTCCTATTCCTGATGAGACACTACAACATCTTCCCTGTTCCTTCAGGATAACAAAGGACCAAACCGTCAACATTTTGAGAAGGTTCTGCCATATTTGGCCCTGAGTTCTTTTCTATCATCTCTCATCACTCTCCTTTCCAGCCGCAGTGGCCTTTCCTCAGTTCCTGGCACCCCACCTCCTGCCTCAGGTGTTTTCTTCACGTTGTTACACCTGAGTTCCGCTCTTTTCCCATCTTGGTTCCCATCATGGAAACACATGCACCCAATTATCTCAGTTGCAATACCCTTCAGGACTCACCTTTCTGATCCGCAAGATCAGCTATGGCCTCTTGTATGTCCTCACAGCACCCAGAACATTTCCTTCATACACTTACTACCATTTTAATTATTTTAGTAAGACAATTTGATTAATATCTGTTATTCCAAATGGACCATAAACTATCTGAAGGAAGGGACTGTCTCTTACGGTCACCCTTGTTGCTCCACACCAAATGTATTGGTTGGCATGTAATAAGTACCCCATAAATATTTGTTATTGGATATACTATAAATGTCTTAGGAAACCCCAGAAAATGTAGAATTAGAGCAGTGATTCCCAATTGTCCTCAATAGATATGTTTTGTTGTCACAATAAGGACAGGTTGCTTGTTGTCTAGTGGCTACAGGCTAGGAATGCTGATAAACATCCTACAAGGCACAAGAGAGCCTCCCAAGCAAAGAATTATCTGGTCTAAAAAGCCAATAATGGGGTGTCTGGGTGGCTCAGTCGGCTAAGCATCCAACTCTTGGTTTCGGCTCAGGTCCTGATCTCAAAATTTGTGAGTTTGAGCCCCGCATCGGACTCCATGCTGGTAGTGTGGAGCCTGCTTGGGATTCTCTCTCTTTCCCTCCCGCTGCCTCTCCCCACTCTCTCTCACACATGCACACACACACACGCACACTCTCTCTCTCTCTCTCTCTTTCTCATTCTCAAAATAAGTAAATATAATAAAATAAAATAAAATGCCCATGACGCTGATGTTGCAACTGGATTATAGGAACTAGGGCAACTATATCAAGAAGGGTAGAGCCAAGTATATAGAAAGAAACCTTTCCCAAGGAGCATGGTTCACAGCAGAGACACTGCACAGAGTTGTTCTGCTGCCATTGAGATGATCCCCAGATAAGCCCCAGGGAGATCAGCTCTGGGTATTGGTGTTGAGAACTGGGCTCCCCTCTGCTAGGGCTGGGATGGCTTCCATTCCCACAATATGAACCTGGCTGCTTTCTGAGCTCCCATCCACAACACAGAATGAAGAAACCTTCACTTTTCAGTGGTGGAACCATTTGACCTGATTTCTCCAGGAAGTATTCACGTGTGGCAAGGCCATCAGTCACCTTGACAGCTAGAATCCCTGTTTGCTCCCAAGGACTAATGTCCTCCAGTTTTCCACCAACCCGACTTGGATCTCACTCTTTACAGAAGCATTTATTCTGCCAACAAAATCAAGACCCTGCAAGATGGATCTTTCCAGGTCAATAGAGGGCCACCTCTCTAGAGGTTTACATAATTTTCTCTGCATGACTACTAAGACCACAGCCTCCCAAGCATCTGAGCAGCCTCACTTTTCCACGGCTTTGGTGGGGGGACCATTTTACCCGGCAGCACAGTGTACAGGCAGGGCTATCAAACCCTGCCCTGAATGGAAAGACCAAACACACCTCCCACAGTTGTACCCCAAGCTACAAGACCCTGAATAGATTTTTGAACACCCCTTAATATCAACAGCTGGAAACTACTGGAAAGTAAATGTGATTGTTACCCCCCAACAAGCCTTAAACCAAACACATGCTCTCAATCCACGTAAACAGGGCTCTCTCTAGTCCACCCCCTGAGTATATGTAGTTAAGAACCAAGTATACTTTGCCACTAATTATGTATTACAAATAAAGAGTTTACACAAGCCTAAGTAAACTGTGAAAGGGGGAAGCAGCCATTCTGAGCATCCACAGCAGATGTTTAGGGACAGCTGTACAGGGAAGCTGACAAGAATTTAGATGAAATTTATTTTAAAGTCCCACATGAGTGAGAGAAGGTTTGTTTAACCTTTACCAAACCATTGCACCTAAGGGGTTCAGATCTGAATTTTCCTTTAGAACAGATTTCTGTCGCTGTGTTTAACATGCCTGTCCCACTACCCCCTCCCCCTTTTTTTAACTAAAGAAAGAAGCCCTAGTGGTTTGACCACTATGAGCAAATGTCATTTCACCATTACAAATGTAAGCCCAGAAGTTTGCATTTCAATGTCCATGTGTTATTAGCAAATGCCAACAGACAAGAGTAAATATTATTAACAAAGAGTTTAGCCACAGAAAAGTCTGTATGCCAAGCACTTATAAATAAGTAAATAAATAAATAAATAAATAAATAAATAAATAAATAAATTCATTCTTGATGCCAAGAATCCACTAGGCTACACTATTGTCCTCAAGAACTTCCTTCTTCCACGTCAGAAAGAAATATGCTAGTTCTCGGCCTCATGAGAGTAACCATACCATCCTCCTATTTCTTCTGTGTTTTCAGGTGAAAGAACAAACGATATGATTAGTGAAAAATTACTTGGATTAAATATCCCTAACCAAAATTTTAGGCAACAAAAGACCTCCCATATAATCTGCATTCAATAGATACTTGCTGACTTGGGAAAGAGGAATGATAGCCAACACAGAATGAGTACGCACCACGTTGCCAGACCTTGTGCATTGCTGTGTTATCTAAGATAAGTTGACAGCTGGTGTTTTCAGACTTAGGGATGTTAAGAGGAGGGAATTTCAGAAGTAGTTCAGTTCAGCCGCCTTGCTACAGGGGGTGAAATGTTGGTGCTCAGAATTCAGTACTCATCCCATGGGTTAGCTGATGGCACGGCCAGGATGAGAACACAAGCTCCAGACCAAAATCAACAGTTATAATACTATTATATTTTAAAATGAGTCTTTAGGGGCACCTGGATGGCTCAGTGGGTTAAGTGTCCGACTTCGGCCCAGGTCATGATCTCACGGTCCGTGAGTTTGAGCCCCGCATCGAGCTCTGTGCTGACAGCTCAGAGCCTGGAGCCTGCTTCAGATTCTGTGTTTTCCTCTCTCTCTGCCCCTCCTCTGCTGGCACTCTGTCTCTCCCTTTCTCTCAATAAATAAATAAATAAATAAATAGGAAAGAAAGAAAGAAAGAAAGAAAGAAAGAAAGAAAGAAAGAAACATTAAAAAACATTTAAAACAAGTTTCTAGAAGTACAGAGAGAATGCTTATGTATCATACTCTCCTAGAATCTTAGATGTAAGCCATAGAGTTTATGACCCTACCTTTCCCACTCAAGTGTTTATTTGGATTCAAAACGCCGCTAACTAAGAAGCAGTCAGGAAATATTATTTGGTAGTTTAAGATTATTTGGCTTCACAACCGAATAGATACTGTTTATTTGTTTTTATAAAAAACAGCAAAAAAAAAATCAGCTCTGGTATAGATCATCATAATCCCTCCACTAAGTAAATGTGAAGCTAATGAAAAAATTATTTGTATAATTTTGCCCTTCACAGTTCATGTACAGATCATGTAGGCATAACACCATATAGGTACTGTATCAGATCGATCTTCTTTTGAAACATGGGGTCTACCTCATTTTGGAGATTTTATTTATTTATTTATTTACTTTAATGCTTACTTACTATTTTTAAGAAAGAGCGTGAGCAGGGGAGGGGCAGAGAGAGAGGGAGACAGAAGATCTGAAGCGGGCTATGTGCTGACAGCAGAGAGCTAGATGCAGGGCTCGAACTCATAAACCTTGAGATCATGACCTGAGCCGAAGTCGGATGCTTAACTGACTGCAGCCACCCAGGTGCCCCTCATTTTGGAGATTTTAGAATGACCTTGCTTAGCTACCTCTTCCTTCTCCACTGATTCAACGTTAGTTTCAGTTCCTCACAACTTTTCTCCATCACATAGTCACAGTTTCGGTGGCACAGTGTGCCCACTTGATTGTGCACTAGGACCATGCCAAAACCATTAGCCTACAACTGGAAAACAATGGGAATATACTTAACGCTACTGAACTCTACACTTAAGTAAGATGGTAAATTTTATGTTACATGTTTTTTATCACAATTTAAAATATTTTTTCTTTCTTTTTTAATTTTTTTTAATGTTTATTTATTTTTGAGACAGAGAGAGACAGAGCATGAACAGGGGAGGGTCAGAGAGAGGGAGACACAGAATCTGAAACAGGCTCCAGGCTCTGAGCTGTCAGCACAGAGCCCGATGTGGGGCTCGAACTCACATACCGTGAGATCATGACCTGAGCCGAAGTCGGACGCTCAACCGACTGAGCCACCCAGGCGCCCCTAAAATAATCTTTCTTAATAAAACATTAGTCTTCTTCAAGGTCAGGGCTTTTACGTTTTTTTTTGTTTTTTTTTTTTACATCCGATTTTACATTCAGCCATACAATGCAGAACATCTTGGATTTTCAGCCAAGCCACAGTCTTTTTGGAGGGGTGGGAGGAGCAGTTACTGTAAACTACACAACTGCAAACAATTACCTTACTCAAACCCCAGAAAGTACACAATAACTCCAATACATCACCTTCCGTTCATCATCCGATCAATTTCAAAACTCCCCTGCCTGTCAAGCAAACCATAATCAACTACTGAAACCTCAATAAAAAGTTCAAGGAGTAAAACCTTCAATTTCAAGTTGTTTGGGATTTTTGCATACATTCAGTGTCTGAGCGGGGAAGGAGACATCTGGGGACTTTTTGCCTTTTTTTTTTTTAACAAAAACAAGCGTGTAGATCAACAGAAGATGGATCCAGCACATGGGATGGGAGGAAATAGGCTAAGAGTAACTCTCGGGGATATTCAAAGTAAGCAGGTGACAGAGATGGCTTTGTGTCTAATGTTCCTGCCGTGCCGTCCTCAGACTTCCAACGTGGTAAGCGCTTCTCCTTTCTAATATATGCAGAGTTCATCAAGATCCTGGCACACGGTCCCTTCAGGATAAGAATTTCCACCAGGTCTAATCAATGGTGAACATACAGGGCAGTCCCTCCAGCTTGACATCCCCTCACATAAGCCTAATTTAATTGTGACCAATTCTTATCTGAGTCAGCTCTTCACTGACAGAAGAGGAGAGCTCTGAACTGGTTTCACAAATGCTCGCCTGGGGCTGTTTCAAAGTCTTCCCATAATTGAACCAGCTATCTTTTCTCCTCAAGGTGGTGTTTTCATATTCTACCAGGGAAAGAATTATGAGCTAGATATGAATGGTATTATTTGAACAGAGGCTGTGCCCTCCAAACTCATAGAAAGAATCACACCTTTATCAACAGCACTCTCTGGAATCCCTCTACAGATGACTGAAATTAAAAAATGAAGAAAGAAAGAAAATCATAGGCAACAGATGAGCCTCTTAAGTGGGGGTATAAAATGAGTCCTGATAAAAGTGGGGGGTCGACAAAGTCACGTGGCATTTGCAAAACAGTTCTCATAATCTACCAAATATACCAGTGTTACTTCCTTAAGTTATTACTCTCCTGGGTTCATGAAGTAACTCTGAATGAGAAGAAAAGGCAATATATAAATACTGGAATACTGGTCAACTACTTGGCTTAGCGACTCAACTTTCAACCTTAATGTCTTACCAATTAACTGGGGGCAAAATTAAAAGTTTTTCTCAGGGCACCTTAGTAGTTCAGTCAGTTAAGTGACTTCTGCTCAGGTTATGATCTCACCGGTCATGGGTACGAGCCCCCTGTGGG
Source organism: Panthera pardus (assembly GCF_024362965.1). Lineage (NCBI taxonomy): Eukaryota > Metazoa > Chordata > Mammalia > Carnivora > Felidae > Panthera > Panthera pardus. The sequence continues at coordinate 74,383,471 of NW_026526677.1, read as the reverse complement.
GCTCTGTGCTGACAAGTCAGAGGCTGGAGCCTGCTTCTGACTCTGTGTCTCCTTCTCTCTCAGCTCCTACCCCGCTCATGCTCTGTCTCTCTCTCTCAAAAATAAATAAACATAAAAAAAAAAAAGGTTTTTCTCTCTTTTCACTGTTTTTGAGGGGGGAAAAGGGATAAGGGAAGGGTCATGATTAAAGAGATCTTTTACACAGCACCTGGGTGACTCAGTCGGTTAAGGATCTGACTTTGGCTCAGGTGGTGTTTGAGCCCAGCATCAGATTCTGTGCTGACAGTGCAAAGCCTGTTTGGATCCTCTGTCTCCCTCTCTCTTTGCCCCTCCCCTTCTCTCTCTCTGTCTCTCTCTCTCTCTCAAAAGTAAACATTAGAAAAAAATTTAAAAACGAGATCTTTAGGAGGAGTATTATTAATGCTCTATGGCTCAAATGTGTAGAACCTAACTGGAGAGCACTCCAGACATCTTGCCCTGTCGTCAAAAAATGTCTCTCTGGTGCCTCAGTGGAGAAAAAAAATACCACTACATTAAGACATATATTTACAGGTAGAAGTAAGGAGGCTGATAATCTGAACACAAAGTTGGAAAGAAACTTTCATGGTTCCCCTCATCTTTGATACTCCAAGATGAGAATCTGGAGAATTCTCATTATGTTCCAGGACTTGTGGCTCCAAACTCCCCACCAGATAAGGGGATTGGGAGAAAAAACACATCCATATAAAGAGGAGGAGGAGAGGTATAGAGGTGACAGCCAAACACTGAACACTCACTACCCCTCTCTCCTGGCCACTGGCCACCAGTGACAGCTGCTGCCTCACTGGATGGCTTCACTCTTTTAATAGAACTTCAATGATTCAGGTAAGTCAACTGCTGATTAACAGAAACATAACATTGCTTATATGATCTAATGAGAACCTAAAACGCAGAGAAATCACTGTTACAGTAAATACTTATAACTCTACAAAGGCCGCAGCTCAACCAGTGGTGCCGAAGTCCAAACACCCTTGACAGGTTTCTGCATCGAATGACTTTCCATCAGCTATTGGACCTCTTCAGACCTCCCCGCTATTTATACTTTAAGTATCTATCCTTCAATTTTGCTTATTTTCAGCTCAATTTCCAGTTATTATACTATAAAAATATGACTCTTGAGTTTGGGGCATGACCTAAGAACCATTAATTAGCTAAAACTCCCATTTCTTTTATAATGAAATCATTTAAACCCCACCGTTATTAAGTATACTGGTGCAGCAACTCAACTTAATTCAACATTTGTGAACCACCTAGCAGAGATCAACTTCAAGGAAAACAGGGAACAGAACATGGCAAGTAATACAGAGTAAGGATAAAATGGATTAGGGGGATGCAGAGGGGCTGCTAATTGCCGTGCAGGTGTAGGAAAACAGAGAAACATCATGGACAAGGAGGCGTTTAATAATATTTTACTGAGTGCCTAATAAATGCCAGGCATTATGGTCATGTATGCCTCACCTATATTATTTTATTTAATTCTTACAATAAATTCATGAAGTATCACCATGTCCATTTTACAGATGGGGTAACCGAGGTTTGAAGAATTCAAGGTTCTTGCCCATGTTCTCACTTATGGCACAGCTACAATTTCCAAACTGAGTGTGTCTGACTTCAATGCCCAGGCTGTCACCCGTCACAGCATTATACACTCATCTGAGGAGGCAGAAAAAATTCGAATGACTGATTGGAATCTTTTTGGCTCCAACTCCAGACGAAACGAAAGAAGCAAAACACAGATGACACAGATGTGGGAAAGTGTGTGGCCACTGAATCACTGACCCAGGTTAGCAGGGCTAAAGGCATCATGAAGAGATAATGAGGAAAGAAATATATATATGAGGAAAGAAAAAAAAAAAAAAAAAAAAAAAATATATATATATATATATATATATATATATATTCAAAGGCAGGTCTCCAAACCTTAAATCAACCTAAAGACCATGAACTTTAACTCACAGGCAATTGTGGAACCCGCTCCCTGCCCTGTTTTTTTGACCATGGAAGACTCATGATGGAAGAACCGCTTCAGGAAAATTATAGCTTTGTAGCTAGTGTTTGAGGGATATAATTGAGGGAATAGATAGATAAGGGGCAAAGAGGTCTGATAAGGAACAACAAGTTAGGAACAGACTAGCTTAAGAAAACAGAATGGCCTTTCGTCAAGTTAATTCATCTCACCTTTAGTATTTTAAATATGCATTATTGTTTAATGTATTATTTTTCCATTTACCCATCCCCCTTGTTATATTTCAATACTATCTTTGTTCAACAAATTAAGGAATGACTGAATCTGAGAAACACAGGAGAGAAAACTCCATTTTATTAAGGCGCTGTTCAAATTCACTTTTTTATTCACTTAGTTTTCACTGTATTGTTAATTTTACAAAGCCAAAACAAGAAGGTTAGCATCTCACTACTGGAGTATCTCAGCCCATGATCAAGGCAAAAACGTGAGGATGCCATTTTTATAGCCACTTTGGTTCAAAAGAACATCAGCTGCTTCTAAAGCCTTGTGACAGAGACTTTAATAAGGAGGGGTTTACTGCTAAAATAACACTCTGCACCTGCCCTGGGGGGCAATGTCCACTGCTATTTTACCATTATCTGCATTTCATATGCCTCTGCCACAAGCTTTTATTTTGTTAAACAAACTAGAATATATGACCTGCCTGAAAAGAAAATATTTATTCAGATCAGAGAAGGACTTTTAATATCTGAGAGAGGTTTCGATGGAACTCTCATTTAGAAAAAAAGAGAAGAAAGAAAACATACCTTATGTGCACTGCATTTCATTATCCATTCAACCATAGATAATGTTTAACTGGGCAACAGGAGTGCTAAATAATGTTAAATTACTCATGATCTACTACATCTAGAGATAAGCTGAAAACTTATCTCAAATAGCACTCCTAAGTATACATTTTATCTGACACGATAAAGTATTTTATTATAGGCTTTAGTTTCTTAACATTTATTTACACAAGTGTGTATAGCATTCAATAACAGCATCTGAGAAGCTGTAAATATAGTTGGAGATGTTTAAACACACACACACACACACACACACACACACACACACACTCCTGTCAGTCCCACTAACAAGAAATTCCTTACTTTACTACATTACAATAATTTGCAAACTAAAGTCAATGGAAACTCATTAATATACTTCACATTATTCAATATTTGCTATGTTTATCAGATATTTAAAGCCTTCTTCCAAAAGTGCTAATGTTCTCAATAATAAAACAATTACACATTTTTGGAGGCATAATAGCAACATTCAAATGAATATTTACTGAAATAAAGAACAATGAAGCAATAAAGTATTCCATTTATTTGCATATTTTTGTCCAATACCCAATGTCATGTCCTTACAGTTTATCATAAACCTCAGAAAAGCAGGAGCTGAAGAAACTGAATTTGGAAAGTAAATGTGACTTGTATCCTGCTCGCCTTATGACCCTGGACAACACATTTTAACTCTCGTTTGTTTATTTTTGCTTTTGTTGCCTTTGTTTTTGGAGCCAGGTCCAAAAAAATCATCACCAAGACCAATGTCAAGTTTATTGCCTATGTTTTCTACATCAAACTGAAACGCTTCTGCACAGCAAAGAAAACCATCAACAAAATTAAAAAGCAACCTACTGATTAAAAGAAAACATTTGCAAATCATATATATGATAAGGGGTTAATAACCAAAATATGTAAAGGATTCATAAAACTCAATAACAAAAATTAGATCAAAAAACAGGCAGAGGACCTAACTAAACATTTTTCCAAAGCAAACCTACAGCTGCCCAACAGGCACATAAAAAAATGTTCAACATCACTAAGGAAATGCAACACAAAACCACAATGAGATACCACCTGTTAGAAAGGCTATCAAAACAACAACAACAACAACAACAACAACAACAACACAAGAAATAACAAGGATTGGGGAGGATGTGGAGAATAGAGCACTGTTGGTGGGAATGTAAATTGGTACAGCCACAATGGAAAACAGCAAGGCAGTTCTTCAAAAAATTTAAAATAGTACTACCATATAACCCAGCAACTCCACTACTAGGTATTTGTCTAAAGAAAATGACAACACTAATTCAAAAAGATATGTTCACTATGTTCACTGCTTCATTATCATAATAGCCAAGATATTGAAACAAAGTGTCCCTTGATGAATAAATGGATAAAGAAGATGTGATACACACACATACTATGGAATATTACTCAGCCATAAAAAAGAATGAAATCTTGCCATTTGTGACAACCTAGATGGAGGTTGAGGGAATTATATTAAGTGAAAGGAGTCAGACAAAGACAAATACCATACGTGTGGAATCTAAAGAACAAAGCCAATCAACAGCAACCTAAAACAAAACTCACAGGCACAGAGAACAGAACGGTGGTTGCTACAGCAGAGGAAGAATGGGGGTTGGGAAAAACAGGGAAGGGGGATCAAGAGGTACAAACTTCCAATTATAAAATAAGTAAGTCATGGGATGTAGTAGCATGACGACTACAGCCAAAAACATTGTAGTGTATACCTGAAAGTTGCCAAAAGCGTAAACCCACAAAGTTCTCACCACAAGAAAAAAAAATTGTAACTGTACAGTGACTGATGGTAACTAGACATATGGTGGTGATCATCTCACAGTGTATACAAATAGTCATATTGTACACCTGAAACTAATATAATGCTATATGTCAATCATACCTCAATTTTAAAAAAAATGTTTTTTTCCTACTATCCGATCCTGTTCTTCATCTATCTCATGGAGTTATTATGAAATCGTGTATCTGAAAACACCCTAAAATTTAATGCATAGACTATCTCTCATTATATTGATAAGGAAGCCAAGGATAAGAGAAATGTCTTGCCCAGTGTCAAAAGCCAGAGGGCAACAGAGCCAAGATAGTTGTGCTTGATTCCCCTACAGGCTGACACGGCAACTGTTAGGACATCAACAAAGCAGACAAGGGGAGAGAGCGGTTTCCATAAGTGCATGCGGAATTCTGCAATTATACGATCTAGAAATGCTGATTTTAATATACTTATTTTAATTTCAGCATACATGGAGTCTTGTGAGATTTCCAAAAAATCTTCGATTTATAGACAGGAAATATGCCATAAATCTTTCTATATTTGGGGCAGCTGAAGGTCATAAATGGTCTCTAGGAAAATAATTCAGGTCTACTTTGTCCTTCAGTTCTCTTTCCTCCACACTACAGCTGCTTTGGGGTTAGTCTGTTAGTTTGCTCATGCTGGGAATTTTCAACCTTTCCTTTAAAACATTAAACGTACTAAGCTACCTCAATGTGTGACTTTCAGAACATGCCTGATTTCTACCAACTGCGAGAAACGTGTTCAGATGAGGCTGAAGTTTATTAAGCACAGGTGAGAACCTCCTACAAAATCACCCAGTATGTAAGATTCAATACTACCTGGCAGTTTATGACTGCAGAAACTATCAAGGTTCTGACTCACAGATAGGCAAGACTCACAAAGGCTTGGAAAAAACTAACAAGCTAGAACAGGAAAGGTTTTTGTTTTTCATGGGTTTTGTTTTGTTTTGTTGTTTGTTGTTGCTGTTGTTGGACATTCAACAATAGTTTCCCTTTTGCAAACTGTTCAGAACTCCTTGCATGAAGCTCCCAGGCTATCACAAAAGACTGGATGCTTGTGCAACCATTACCCTCTGTTTACTATCCCAGACAGGAAACAAAGAAAGATAGGTGCCCAGCAACGGAAGCACAGCAGGAAGAATTTCAGTTGGCCCCCAACTTTCAGAGGCAGTATTCCACCCCCAGCAACATGCTCAGGACTCGGATGGCTTGAGGTTTTAACTGTCAAGATTGTGTTAGGCACAAATAATTCTTAAGGATGTATGAAAGCAGAAAGCCAAAAGCCTAGTACTCATTCAGAAATTGCCTGTCAAGATCCATTTCCCGTTCCCCAAGGTCTAGTTTTTAGAAATGTGAGCTCTGGAACAAATGAGGAGTCGCAGGCCTTTGTGGCAGGTAACTGAGAATATACCAGAAGCTGGATAGGTGCTCTAGTGTGGGTCTCTAAACAGCCCTTCATCTCCCCAAATGAGAGGGGGAGGGAAACTTTTTGACAATCCATCTGGAATTCTAGCATTTTTTTAAAATGTTTATTTTTGAGACAAAGAGTCAAAGTGTGAGCGGAGGAGGGGCAGAGATAGAGGGAGACACAGAGTCTGAAGCAGGCTCCAGGCTCAACGTGGGCACATGCCATGAGATCATGACTTGAGCCGAAGCTGGACACTTAACTGACTGAGCCACCCAGGAGCCCCTGATATTCAAGTATTTTAATTTGAGCTGGTGCAGAAGCAATACAGAAGCACTAGGAGATTCCAACCAGCACTATGAGGGGTACCAATACCTCAACTCTCCTCTTGCAAATAAATTTGGAGCATAGTTCAGTGATGATGACCTGTGACCATCACCAAATCTCTCTTTAGTGTCTTCTATGTACACAAGCACTATGTTATCTAAACACCGAGGGATAAACAAAAGGAGACAATGGGATCTTTGCCCTGGAAAGCTTAATTTGCCACACCCTCCTTTATAGCACAGAAAATACAATTCAAATTGTATTTATAATAGGGCGCCTGCGTGGCTCAGTTGGTTGAGCGTCCAACTTCGGCTCAGGTCATGATCTCACGGTTTGTGGGTTCAAGCCCCTGCGTGGGGTTCTGTGCTAGCAGTGCAGAGCCTGCTTGGGATGGGATTCTTTAGCTCTCCCTCTGTCTTTCTGTCCCTCCCCATCTGCATTTTCTCTCTGTCTCTCAAATAAATAAACTTCAAAAAACATAAAATGTATTTATAATGTCAAATACTTCAGGGCACAATGAGTCAAGATAAATATTTTACTCCTATCAGAAGCAACTTGACCTGTATCAGAAAGATGTCCTAAAAAAGTTCACATCCATTTATAGCTCTAGTATGTTTTATAACCTCTCCATCTGCACAGGGATGTCCAAATTATTCAGGTTAATTTTTATATGTACTAGCTAGCTTTTTCTCCACAGCTGACATTATTTCTTTCAGAAGCTGACATTATTTCTCATTTTAAGGTGGGAAAGCTGAGACTCAGGAAAGGTTAAATGATCTGGGCAAATCAATGAACCCATAGGGCCCTAAGCAAGGACACAACATCCCACAACATCTTGCCTCAGAATGGCCACCAATTATTACAGACACCAAACAAAATAACCTCTGTTATGCTTCAAGACAGAAAAGACACGCAGTAATTCATGAAGAAGTTTACTTTCTCTTGAGTAGATTTTAGTTTACATTATAATTTTATGTTTTAGTGAAAATTCAATCTTGGGAAATTTCTCTTAAGACAAATTTTGAATGCCTTTCTTGTGATGTAACACACATCTGTGTATGGCTGTTCCACTCTGACAGAAAGCGACACTCATGGTTTCCTCCCTGCTCACCTCTGACCTTTGGGATGGCCACGTCTAGCACATCCTGATATCCTTTTCTGCTTCCTTTCATGGATCTAAAGGCAACTCGAGGAGAAGGAGACTCAAAATAGATCAAAACTTCACCGCTGCTTTCTGTTTTTTTAAGCAAGACTTGCTGAGGATAAATTCCCACCGCATGCACTTCTTCCTGACCCCATTACCTCCACAAGCAGTCCTCTAAGCCAATCATCTATGGATGATCCCTAAGCCACTCAGGCACTCACTTTACTTGTACACATCTTCCATGAATTCTGCTGGCTTCCCATTCCGCATCGTCAACAACACATCGACTTACTGGTGGGTTTTATCCACGTGAAATGGAATATACGTTCTGCAATCCAGCCGAAATGAGGGTCTTTACTGTACTCCATTCAACTTTCTCCTTCATCTCAAAGTGCTTCCCCTAGCAAGCATCTTCTTGGTCCTCAAGGCTGCTGTTCTTGTACACTGTCTTCAGAGGAACCAACTCCAGTGACTGGCTCAGTATCTCTCATGAATCAATAAACCCATGGACCAGTCCAAAAATATGCTTTGATGAATTTAAAATAGGGGCAGGAGATGGTCTACAGCTACTTGAGAGCTCAGTGGGGAAGTGACTTCAGGGGACTCCAGCACTTTGTGGGTGATTTGGATCCCCAACTCCACCCTGAATGGTTCTCCCAATCCTGGGCCACCAGAAAGTTTACTTAGTTTTCTGGTGAATTTTGTATCTTATTTTCTTCCCTAAAATAGTCCAGTTTTAGAACTTCGAAGTTAAATTAGATGTCTCCCTGGAGTCAGATATGAATCAGGAATTTAACAAACAAACAAAAGTTTAAAAAACAAAAACTCTAAAAGTACTAGAAAAAATATTTTATAATATTTCTATAATCTTGGCAGGGAGAAGTCCTCCTTAAAGATGACACAATGCTTAGAAGTCATAAAGAAAAAGGCTAATATATTTGACCACATGCAAATTAAAAAGCTATGAGCGGCAAAAGATGCTGTAAACTAAATGAAGACTAACAGCAGACCAGAAAGAACATTACTTACCACTAAGAGGAAAACAATTACTTAAAAAAACGAAACAAAAACTATTAAAAAAAAATGTACAACCTTCACAGGACCAGAAAAACATAAATTTAAGAAGAAGATCCTATTTTTGTTCATGAAATTGGCAAAAATGAGTATAAAATTTCCTCAGTGTTGGCAAAAGAAGATTCTAGTAGATTCTCAAACAATGCTAGTAGAAGGATAATTTGCAATGATAGTTTTGAAAGATAATTGAACAGATCTTATTAAAATTTTAAATGGTCTTGGGCACCCAGGTGGTTTAGTCAGTTAAGGGTCCAACTCTTGATTTCGGCTCAGGTCATAATCTCCACGGTTCGTGGGTTCGAGCCCCATGTCAGGCTCTGTGCTGACAGCATGGAGCCTGCTTGGGATCCTCTCTTGCTTTCTCCCTCTATCTACCCCTCCCATGCTTGCTCTCTATCTCTCTCAAAATAAATAAAAATAAACTTTAAAAAATAATAAAGTAAAATAAAAATAAGCAAAATAAAATAAGTTTTTAAATTTTAAAATTTAAATTTTAAATAGTCTTTGGCCTTGCAATGTCACTTCTTTGAGTCCACAGAAATACCTTCATGATATTTTTAGCAAGAATCATTTATAATAGTGGTGAACTGAAGATAGCCTAAATGTTTTCCAGTAAAGAAAAAGTAAATACCTTCCGGTGAGTCTATGCAGTGAATATCAGGTACTCATTAAGAGAAATCAAGTAAGTCTCTTTTTACCACAAGAGAAAGATTTTTTTAAAGCAACTGGGATTTATTATTTAAAATGTACACAGAAAGACATTGGCATGGTAGAGGAAAAAAGATCTGGAAGGTTATGCACTCCAAAGTAACCCAAGAGAGAGATTAGAATCGGGTAAAAGAGAGATTTTACGTTGTATTTCATATTGTCTGTCGTTTGAAGAATAAAGAATCGTTTGAAGAATGCTATTTGAAGAAGGAAGAATTGTCATTTATTACTTGGTGATTTAAACACAGTCTTCTAGAGCATGAAAACAGGTGCTGGTCCTGTATCACCCCACTGAACTGTCCTTCTTTGTCATGTTACATTCTGTCACCCAGTGGACAACTGCCCAGGTCACGGTATAAGATATCCTCGTTTCTCTACGCCACACGGTTCAACACCTGTCTTCACTGAATCCGCTTTTTAAAGATGGGGAAAGCCAAAAAAGCACATGGTCGCAGATATTTTATGGCTGCAAAGCTGAGCCTACACATACTTGAGCTGCGGCTAACTCAGGAGTCATATTCTAAGGTCAGCAAGTCTGTGAAATTTATGGTGGTCCCGTGGCCAGTACACTTGACTCAACAGGGACAAAGAAGAGGAAGAGGAAGATGAAGAACTTGTGTTGAGTTGGCTCTTACAGAGGCCAGCACCCTAGGTGGGGAGACTTGGTGCAAGTTCTAGGTTTCTCACTTTTTAGGCAGATGACTTTTAACTAAATTTTAGCTCAGCTTCTCTGAGTCTCGATGGTTAAAATGGAATAGATAAAACGGGCTGACTGTGATAAATGTGATTTTGAACATGAAAGCCTTTGCAATGGACAAAGCATCATATATGGTGTTCTTTTTTTTTTTTAATTCAAGCATAATTAACGTACAGTGTTCTATCAGTTTCAGGTGTACAATATAGTGATTCAACAACTCTATACATCACTCAGAGCTGATCTCTGTAAGTACATTCTTAATCCCCTTCCCCCATTCACCCACGCCCCACCCACCTCCCCTCTGGTAACCATCAGTTTGTTCTCTATACATAAGACTCTGTTTTTTGATTTGTCTCTTCCCTCCCCCCCCCTTTTGTTTCTTAAATTCCACACATGAATGAAATTATATGGTATTTGTCTTTCTCTGACTGGCTTATTTCACTTAGCAGGAGTCTATAGGGTGTTGTTCTTATCTCCTCCCCATATCCCACCAACTGGAGATCCTTTTCAGGGGGACACGATGCTCTTCATAAAGGCAGAAACCCCTGCTGAAGTTCAGCACCATCTGACAACCTAACGTCCAACACTTTAATCAGATCATCCGGCAACTAGCTGAGTTTGGTTTTGTGTCCAGGGAGTGGAGAAGCTGCCAGGGGAGGGAGTGGCATTTTACAGCAGGAGGGCATGCCCGGGTGGTTAGAGGAGTTCAAAGCATGTCATCTCTGGGCAGAACTGAGAAGAAAGGGAAAGGGGACAATGTCCCTAAATCCCAGGAGGAGGAGGAGTAAGAACCAGAAGGAGAGTCCATGGAACACTGAGACCATGAAAGACTGGGAAGCATAGCCTTCACGGGTACCAGCCTGTCCTCCTGTGGGAAAGACAGGGAGATACAGGGACCCATGGAAGCCACCACCTCTCCTCTCCTCATTTTTACTACATAAAACCTTGGATTGAGAGGAACTTGTTCTGCAAGTGTCCCACAAGACAAACAAACATTTCTAATACATTTTAACTTGATACACAAGCGATGTCTTGCAATATGAATAGTACGTGATGCTGAACGTCACATGATCACAGCTGAGCCAATGGTTCTTGAGATTTGCTTTGATATACGAGTGCTTTGGATGACAAGCATGTTTCTGGAATGCATTCTGCTTGCAAACTAAGGTTTAACTGTATCTGTTTAGGACCCGAGCAATAAACCAAGAATTCAAGATTATCTTGAAACTGCACCCCCCAAAGTGAGGGCGACACCCTGATTTTAGAAGTTGAAGAGGCCAAACAGCCCCATTTGTTTTATTGGTGAAAACCTTCTCAGGTTAAGTGGCTTCCTCCAAGTACTGCCAAATGGCTAGTAACCAACTGGCAAAACTGGCAGCTAGAGGCGCAGCTCTCAGCCAAGGGCATTGCTGCCTCTCCCTGTCCTAAGCGTGTGAGAGTTAGTGATGGCTGAACGCCACTTAAAGGCTGCAAACAACCGCACAGACATGTTTAATCCACCTTCTAATAATCTTGGGAAAAGGCACTTGTCTTTTTTTTTTTGACAAATGATTAAAGAAAATTGCCAAGTAATTTCCTTTTACTACGAAAGCACAAAAACCACGGACTGGTGTTTTTTTTTAAGTATTTTGCAGGCTGCCCTACATCATAAATCTTGTCTTCTGAATTTTCTGAAACATTCTTCCCCAAAAGAAGAACCCATCAGAGTCTGACCACTCCAAGAAATTCCTCATCGTCCTGGTCTTGCAAACACAATGTGACCTATTTCTGTCCATTCTCTGCTTCCCTCTGCTTGAACTATAAAGAAACGAATTCTCTGATTCTATGGTTTTGACTCCTGGCTTTGCAAGTAGAAAAAAATAATAATAAAAGGAAATCTTCCATTCAGCTCAGGTGCCTTTTAATAGGAAGCCTACAGAAGTCTTATTTTTTTTCTTTCTATGCAGAAAAGAAAAAGTCAGTAGCAAGCTGGATGATAAGCAAAAGCAACTGTATATCTTTTCACAAATATTATTGGAAAGCTATCTGCACTGCGCAAGGGATATCTGAAAATTTCTGTTATGCCTATTTCGCCCTGAACAATAACTGAGTAAAGGAAAGTGAACTTCAAGTTTGCTTTTCAAATGCAGTATCAGGCGAAGAAAGCAGCCACTTTGTCCTAGGCTACTCAATGCTGATTCCAGGAAGGCTTTAGCCCTTAAAAATATTACAGAATTATTCAACTTTGATTCATGAATCTAGATATTGAGTCAATATAGGTCCCTGTTTATTTTTTTAAGTTTATTTTTTTGAAAGAGAGAGAGAGAGAGAGAGAGAGAGAGAGAGAGTGTGTGTGTGTGTGTGTGTGTGTGTGTGTGTGTACAACCGGGGGAGGGGCAGAGAGAGAGGAGCACAGAGGATCCAGAGCAGGCTCCTTGCTGATAGCCCAGTGCAGGGCTAGAACTAGTGAACCACAAGATCATGACCTGAGCTGAAGTTGGGCACTTAATAGACTGAACCACCCAGGTCCCCCAGTCCCTATTTCTAAGTGAGTCTTGGAAGTAAATAAGCCAAAAGGAAATAAAGTCCCAGTTTCTGATGATGTAAGGGTAGGGGTGGAATGTAGGGAGGAGTGGAGGTGGGAAAGGAGTGGGGATGGGAGCAGAAAGGGGAGTGGTGATGGAGGGGAGGGAGTAGGGATGGGGATGGGTGGGCTCTTGCTTGATGACTACAGATGGTACGAGGAGAACACACCAGGGACTGTGCCTGGTCCCAAGAGTTTGGGTCAGGAAAACAGGTTTCATGCTTATTTATTTGTTCAGATGCCTTTTGGTGATCACCCAACCATTATCAAACATGGCACAACATCACACCCATTATATCTACGATCAACTACAATCATCCTGATAGATGTGATAAGGAGAAGACAAACTGTCCTGAGGCCAAGGATGGAGACTGGGGCGGGCAAGTGGCTGGTTCAAACATTTCCTTCTTTGCCCATCACACCAAATAAATAATACAGACATTAAGCATGTTCAACTCACAGGAAGGAGGTTGGAAGGACTGGGCTCAGCCACTTCCCCTGATGTTTACTTTCTCTAATTCATAAGACAGTTTGCATAAAAACCAAACTGGGGTCTGCAATATTACTATTTTTGCCTACCCAATATTCATTATCCTATTACTGCTTAAATAATACCATAAATCTTTTGAGAGCCTATTCCCAACCCCAGGTGATGATAACTGTTGTTCTCCTTTGCAGCTAGGAAATGATGCCATTTAGGCCAATGAAACGAGCAGATATATGGAAGAACTCCTTCGAGGGTGTGAAATTTTTTGTTTTTCAGAAAGCATGACCCTTCCCTCTGCTTTCTTTTTTCCTGCCTTGAATGGGGATGTGATATCTAGAATGCAACAGCCATTTTGCAACCAGATGGAGACAAAAATGAGGGAAATCTACAACAATCAAAGAAACATTCACCCTAACACTGTCGAGGTCTTGAACTAAAGCTAGCAACCACCCATCTCTGGACTATTGTTAAATTAGAATGATAACCCTCTATCTGTTTAAGATGCTGTAGTTGGGTTTTCTATTACTGGCTGCCAAATGCATTTCTAAACAATAAAAACATTTTCTATCTTCTTACAAAATGAGGCATTAGATAAAATGTATTTATATATAAGTAAGGAGGAAAAGAACTCTAACAATAACCAAGGTAAAAAAGAGAAGTTAAGGAACAGCCAAAGACTTAAGAAATGAGCCCTCCAGTAATTTAAACCTTGCTTATCTGACAAGTGCCAATCTCTTTATTGTTTTCAATCATTGCCAACAACATAAGATAATTTCCTGAGAGCAGATGCATTAATTCAGAAATTCTAGCCAACGTTCATATCCATATCATTTATCACAAAGACTGTCAATAAAAGACCCCTGTTCTCCAAGAAGATAAAAAATGCATATATTTTATGCGAGTTAGTGCCGTTAACTTGAAGCAACAATTATAGTATCATTTATAAAGTACTTATTATGTACCTGAGGCTGGTGTTTTAAATCACTGTCTCATTTCACCTTAAGTTAACCTTATGGGGTAGGTTTAATTAGCCAGTTTTCTCAGATGGGCAGCTGGGGAAAATGGGGTTTAGAAGTTGAATGACTTGTTCTGGATCACATAGTTAGTTATGATGGACCCTGTATGACCCTGGTGCTCAGTGATCATAGTAATATTATGTTCCCGATTCAAAAAACAGTGCCCATTTTAAACTATTTTGCCAACAATGGATATGGCTTCAGAGCCAGACCCTAAGTTACAAGGGCTCCGGCATGCACAAAAGAAATGTACACATGCCCACAAATAATGAATGATCCTTCATCTATGTCGCTCAAGCTGCTTCAGACATGCCATAGTCCTGCATTTCCAAAAGCACCATTGCAGCCACATGTCAAATGGGAGCTAAGGAGTGACCTGTCAGCATGAGGAAAATGTCTGCCTTCAATTAAAGCACAAGTAAAGAAAGAAAGAAAAAGAAGAAGAAGAAGAAGAAGAAGAAGAAGAAGAAAAGGAATTATCCCCATTCTGTGCACCTAGGGAATCATCGATAATAGGGCCAAGGTTTCTAACTTAACAGCGGTTGTCAACCTGAGGGCCTTTTACCTTTCCTCAGCAAAAATTTCTTTCATGCAGCGTGAGCCACAGGGAGCAGAGTATCTCCACTGTTTGTGTTACAAGGAGCCAGAGAAGAAGTGTCTCCAGGTCCCTAAAACTGTTTGGGGCTGTCAAGGCTGGCAGGCAAATCACAAAGGATCAAGTCAAGCTTGTCATAACTGCACCTTAATGACTTCACAAGGTGTAGGACTCCCACCTGCCCCAAAATGTCAAACAACAATCCCCAGAGACTGTTTAGATTCCGGAGATACCTCCCCAGAGCCTTGACATGATACACCTAACATGCTTGAAATGGGCTTTAAATGTCATCAGATTAAAGGCCCTGGTTCCTAAAATATCTCTGCAAGAATCATCTTCAAATTCCTGGTGGAATTTCCTGGTCTTCAGTAAGGGCCCCCGTCTAACCTATGGAGAGATCCAGCTTGCAGGACTGTCGGAAATAACTGATCTTCTCTTCAGAGGATCTTTAGATCCATTACAATCATCACAAAATGGGTTAGAGGGCACCATTCACGTATGGTTATGGCACTTTGTTATCTAACATTCACATGGTTTCCTTGGGCCTTAAGACAAAGCCTACATTTAGCCTGAATCTGCACTTTACCAATTAAGGTTTCTGATGATGGCCGTACAAAAATGTCCACAGCCTTTTCATGCACCTATAATCTCAAAGGTCCAGCCGCTTGAACTAAAGCGGTAATCTGGTTTCCACTCTCTTGGAAGGAAGTGAGCAGAAACTCAAATGTGGGTTTACTAAAAACATTCCCACACCGAAGAACACTCAAAATGAAAAGAAGGTTGTATTTAGATTTCGTCTGATGCTAATGGCTGTCGTGACCAGGGTTACCATCACAGTTTATCATCACCATTCAAGATACGGCCACACCCCTGTGCTGTGGTGGCTGTCCACACACACCGGGATGTCCATCTACAGTGAGCTGAGGCCTTTCCACAGCCGTGCTCTCACATGTGGCAGCAGGTGTTTATGAAGAGAAAATTAAACCTCTGTGGAGGGCTTTCCCAGTTTTTTTTTTTTTTTCCCTAGAAAAATTATCTTTTCAGGACTAGTATTTTTTATATTCTATTTGCCTCCTTTTATCACTAATTATGCCACTGTAATCCCCCGGCAAAATAAATGAAAACTCTAGAATCCAGTCCTAAAAATGATCAAGCATTTTTTTAAATAAGATCCTCCACTCTCTCCTCTCTTTGAAGACACATCTATTTCATGCCCAGACTTAAGCAAATACGCCTTAATTACAAAATTTCCTATCTCTCGGGATTTGGGTTTTAAACGCGAAAAAAACTTTAAGTATTATTCCCTAGCAAAGTAAGAGAACAAAACAAAGTTTACTGCATATTCCATTCAACCTCTGTAGGAATGTCTGTTGTAAAATAACAAAAAAATCTGAGGATAATATAATTAAATAAGTATCACTTTAAAAAATAATAAATAAAACATCAGTGTGGGTTCAGAAAATGGGCTTGATCTTTAGCGTTATCTGAACAACCACTACAAGTAAAATACACAACTCAAGCAAAGTCCCAAACCAATAAATTTTCTAGGGACCATTTTTTCTTTCAGGCTTTAGTAAGAGAATGCATGGGCCAGCATTTTCTAAACTGTTAGTTCATAAATGTCAACATGTATTTCTTGGATAAAAGCAGTTCTATTAAATAAGCTGGGGCATAATACTGCATTCTGCACTTCAAAGGTACCTCAGACCACTGCAGGAACAGACTAATTCCCTACCTAAAGGTAGCCTCCCAAATGTGTTTTAAATTTTTTTTTTTCAACGTTTTTTATTTATTTTTGGGACAGAGAGAGACAGAGCATGAACGGGGGAGGGGCAGAGAGAGAGGGAGACACAGAATCGGAAACAGGCTCCAGGCTCCGAGCCATCGGCCCAGAGCCTGATGCGGGGCTCGAACTCACGGACCGCGAGATCGTGACCTGGCTGAAGTCGGACGCTTAACCGACTGCGCCACCCAGGCGCCCCCCAAATGTGTTTTAAATGAAAATCCCCAGGTCCCACCTCCCCAAATTTTGATTCAGTGAGTCTATGCAGCCTGGGAATTTGTGATTACAAGGCAAGATTTGGAAACTACCGCTGTCACACATATTGGAGATTCACAAGGCATATCAGCAAATTAAAAGTTAGGGAAAATCACACATTAAAAAAAAAAAAAAAAAAGTGCTTCCTTTCTTCAGCCCAATGTTTGCCAAACTCAATTGATGGAAAATCCTTCTGTCTTCCCACTTTCTCCCCCTCCCCCATAACTATTAACATTTTCCCACTGAATAAAGTTCAAAAAACACTAATATAATCAAATCCAGTGTTTCCATAACCCTCATATTCTTAGAATCTCATTTTTATATATACTTGATTAGATTTGGTAAGTGGCACCAGCAGACATGTTTATAGTACAAACTTATTGCAAGAGGGCTCCCTGGATATACACAGAGTTGTTTCCCTGTCTCCTACACATACACCTGCAGAATTGTGCAAAAAAAAAAAAAAAAATGACTTTCAGAAGCAGATTTCCACAATACTTCCAAATCCTCATTTTTATAAGCCCTTAAAGGTGGGGATCATTTCTTATTTATTTTTGTATCAGCAACACTTTGCACAGGGTATGAAATGAATCCATGTTTGTTGCTGGAGCTGTTCAAATGAAGATTCACAGTACTACACAGACTGAACCCAAGAAGGGATTAAAGCAGTTTACAAGAAATTTTTTGAAACATGAGTTAAAGCAAAAACGGTTCATTGTTGCCTAAAATCTCAGACAACAAAAATCTCTTCGAGGTCTACAACTTGGCAAGTTTCCAATTATTTCATGTCACCTGTTGAATGTGTATGTTTCACTACTTGCCATCCTGACCCATTCCAGGTTATTAACCAATTATACCCTATCAAGGAAGAGTTTAGAGTTAGAGAAGACCGTTAACACCTACCCAGGGGAAGACTTTTTTGATGGTCTACCCCTTGTTTGTGAAACATGCTGATTATGTGGGAGCAGAGATCCTGTGTCCTTTGCCCAGCTCTTTTCAGAAACCATTTAGAGTACATCCTGTTTTAGATTGTGTGTCTGTGTACATACAAGCAAGTGACCAAAGTTCCCCCATTAGAATGAAGGTCCCAGGAGAGGAGAAGAGGTGGGGGTTCCTTTTGTTTACTGACACAGCAGCCTCAGCTCCAGGAGAGTGCCAGGGCACTACTCCATGAACCACAGGGAACAGATGAGTGAATTAATGAATGCCACATTGATCACATGCTCTTGCTGGGGATGTGGTTACAGGACCAGCGTGTACCTCCTTGGCCTGCTTTCAGCACAATCCTCTTTTCCTGGCTAATCAAGATTCAAAACTACCAGTGTCCCCCGACAGTGTCCCCAAACATTGAAGCTCCACAGAGACCTCCCAGAGCTTGTATTAATTCAGGAAAGACCTTTGCATTGGTCACTGGTGTCGAATACCTCTAGCAAAAATAGTGCTTTTACTTTATGGATCTTTCAACTCCAAGAAACTGCAATGTGTTCATTCTCCGAACAAAGGAACGTTTCTCCATAAGCTGGACTTTTTCTTCAAAGAACCTGTCTACCAGGAGTCCGAGGAGCAGAGGGGAAACAGATAATTAGAGCTAAAATAAACAACCTGAAAAAAAAAGGAGGGATCTTCTCTTAGAACTATATACACCCTAAAAGACAAATCTCACTGGGTTAAAACTCTCTCCATGTCTTCCTCTCTCCATATATCCTTTATTTTCAAAATACACAACCATGGCTAAGGACATAAGGTTAGAGCTGCAAAATTGGGAGAATGCTTGGAAATGACTAAGTGAAAGGACAAAGAGGAGGGGAGAAGGAAGGAGAGGAGAAGGGAAGGCACAAAAGGCCATGTAGTTCCTAGGGAAATGCTAACTTCTCTTAGGCAACCTCAAAGAGGAGACTGCTTCCTGCTTCACCAGCAGGGCACTACAGGATGGGACATCGTGAAGGCTGCCACACTACCCCTCTCCATCTCGGTTTGCCCATTTCTAGAAATCAGCACCCGATATGGTGATTCTTCTATACTATAGGATGTTATAAGAGTTGGGGTTTGCAAAGTATTTTCCAGGTAAAGGCAGCCAATTGCTGTTAAAGAAAAACCACTCCAGCCATGGCAGATGGCTTGGAATAACTCTTTCACTCCAGTCACTTCGGGCCAACTTCCATCACAGGCAGGAGCTTTTGTGCTTCATAAATGCAAACAGAATAGCAAGGACTACTAGAATCAAGGCACCATATTTTAAAGCTTAATGAGGCTGAGGCCACGTAGGGAAAGGGAGCTACTCAAGAGCAGTCCATTAAGAGTAGTGATTGCACCCAAAGGCCAGTCTCCTGACTCGGGCCAGAACTCTTTATTCCACCACATCCCCTATACATCATGTAATTCTTGAAGTCTGAGGACAGGAAAAGATTTGAAAAAGTTGTGATTCCTAAAAAAGTGTAAGGCCTCACTGGTCAGTCTTGAGCATACAGCTACTAACAGCCATGAAGGAGCCGCAGACACTTGCAACACACTTCATCCACCTCAGTAAAGAGAACTCGATCATCACCAGTACCTGAGAGCAAGGCTTTATTTATTTGTTGCTCAACAAACACTCACTTGCATTCTGAAATTCCACACAGTATCTTACCTCACCACCCACCCAGCCTCTCTAGGCAAGGTTACCTTAGCCCACACACCAGGCAACCTCCCTTTCAAACAACCAAACCCCTTAGTTTTTTTCAAGCAAAATTGCCAAAGGTCACTCAGTAATAGCAGCCAAAATGAAAAGAACTTCCATTAAAAATAAATAAATAACGATTATATTCCTTAGAACAAAAAGATACAACTAAAGGAGAGGAAGAGTTTGCCTGGATCTCTATGCTTTGTGTTTGGAGGAAGAGGGAAACATTTTAAACTTGCATGCTTTTAGTTTTCTTAATCCTTCCTTCCTCCTTCCTTCCACCTTCCTTCCTTCCTTCCTTCCTTCCTTCCTTCCTTCCTTCCTTCCTTCCTTCTCTCCTTTTTTCCCTCCTCCCCTCCTTCATTCCTTCCTACCTACCTACCCACCCACCTACTCACCTTCAGAATCATCATTCCTAAAGTTCCAATTCCTCCAATTCCTACCAAGAAGTGCCACCTTTTTGGTAGCGCAGCTCTACCTTCCATATGTCCTATCACTAGGATTACTTGGAACAATGACTGGTTAATTCCTTCTTTCTTCAAATTAAACCCTGGGTATCTCTTTTCCTAAGAAGCCTGGCTCCGCAGTGGAGAAAGATTAAATGTGGGAAATCATTGCCTGAAAGCTCCAATGAGACTAATAAAGAGTTTACTCAGCCTAGCACACAGCAGCATATAGGTCCCACATACTAACCCCTAACCAAGACCCATGGTCAAAATGTTGACTGAAATAGAATGATTCCAAACAGTGATGTAATCATTCCCCCTTCAACACAAAGATAACGTGGATATCATGCAATTCCAGCTACAATTTACTTTGCATGCCTTTTTTTGAGCATAATTTTGTAGAGACATTAGAAAACAGATCAACAATTTGGTTACATAATTTGCCAAGACTAACCAAAGCAGTTAATTGTGAAGTACTCAAGAGGTAAACTATCCCCAATTCAACTTGTTAAGCATGGCTAGCTGGGGCATATTTTTGGCATGACATTAAGAGGACCATTGTGAATAGAAAAACAGACATGTAGATTAGTTTTGTTTTTAATCAAAGCAACGAATAAATATGTATTCTGTACATAGTTCTTCAAAATCCAACAGTTACCCTTCTGCCAACAAGTCTGTTATCTTAGGATGCAGACTGTGTCTGAGAACTGAAACCTCTCTCTTTTTCAGCTGAATGAGACCTTCTGTACTTACTGAGCTCCAAGTGGAGTGTCTTGTTTACACTTCCTAAGTAATCTCTTCTTCCTCTCCATTTTCATATTCCTAAATCTGCTTTGTTCAAGACATATCTGAAAACTGAAGCCTCTACAGAGGCCTGTGGGACTCTTTCAGTTTAGCATTGTCTATTCATTTTTTATTCAGAAACTCTTTTTGTGTTTTCACCATAGTGTATAATCACTGGAACCCCCTTAGGAAATCTTTTAATCATTTTATCCTTTTTGCATGGTATATGATAAGGGATTTAAAATCAAGCATTCATCTGAGATCAATACATCATTAAAGATTTTATCATAAAAGTTCACTTAATACAATCTTAATAATATTCATTACATATGAAGACAAATTTTCACCTTTCCCCATTTAATAAGTAATATATGGGGTTTAATTTCCTTTAAGTGTATAAGAAAAATAATGATATGCTTATAATTTAAATTTAAATGGCATTATATATATTGCAAAGCTGTAGTAATCAAAACAGTATGGTACTGGCACGAATATACACACACAGATCAACAGTGCAGAATAGAAAACCCAGGAATTAACCCACAAATATATAGTCAAGTAATATTCAACAAAGCAGGAAAGAGGATTCAAGGAGAAAAGAACCGTGTCTTTAACAGATAGTGTTGGGAAAACCGGACAGCAAAATACAAAAGAAAGAAACTGGACCACTTCCTTACACCAAACACAAAAATAAATTCAAAATGGATTAAAGACCTAAATATAAGACCTGAAACCATATAAATCCTAGAAGAAGGCATAGGCGGTAATCTCTTTGAAATCAGCTGCAGTAACTTTTCTCTACATATGTCCCCTGAGACAGAGAAACAAAAGCAAAAACAAACTATTGGACCTACATCAAAATAAAAAGCTTCTGCACAGCAAGGGAAACAACAACAAAATTAAAAGACAACCTACTGAATGGAAGAAGATATCTGCAAATGACATATTGGATAAAGGTTTAGCATCCAAAATATATAAAGAACTTACATATCTCACCACCCAAAAAAAAAAAATAATGCAATTAAACAATGGACAGAAGATGGACATTTCTCCAAAGACATCCAGATGGCCAACAGACACATGAAAAGATGTTCACCATCACTTACATCAGGGAAATGCAAATGAAAACTACAATGAAATGTCACCTCACACCTGTCAGATGGCTGAAATCAACAACACAAGAAATAAAAGGTGTTGGTGAGGATGTGGACAAGAAGGAACTCTTGTGCTCTGTTGGAGGGAATGCAAATTTGTGCAGTCACTCTAGGAAAGAGTATGGAGTTTCTTCAAAAAGTTAAAATAGAGCTACCCTACAACCCAGCAATTGCACTATGGAGTATTTACTCAAGAATACAAAAATACCAATTCAAAGGGATACATGTATCTCTATGTTTACAGCAGCACTATTTACAATACTCAAGCCAACATATGGAAGCAGCCCAACTGTCCATCGATAGATGAATGGATAAAGAAAATGTGGAATATGATTCAGCCATAAAAAAATAATGAAATCTTGCCATTAGTGACGACATGGATGGAGCTAGAGTATAATGCTAAGTGAAATAAGTCAGTCAGAGAAAGACAAATACCATATGATATCACTCATATGTGGACTTTAAGAAACAAAACAAATGAGCAAAGGGATGGAGTAGACACTGTGTTTTCTATTTTTAGTAACTGATATGATATGCAACTTAAGAACCCTGATCCACTCAGCTTGAGGATCCATCTGCCCAGGACAATCTCAAGGTTATTAGCTGGATTTTCATTTTCATGCTCCTTGTCAAATATTTGTATTTCCAACATCAATGTTTTGTAGGTTTCCTCTCTTCAACCGGAAGTCCATTAAGGTTACAAATGAAACTGTGTGTGTGTATGTGTCTCACTCTGCATGGGCTACGCTAGCAAAAAAACACAGGCTGCGTGGCTTGAACAGTAGAAATTTATTTCGCATTGTTCTGGATGACGGGAAGTTCAAGATCAAAATGCCGGCCCTTGGCATTCCTAGCGAGAACTCTCCTCTGAGATTGCAGACCACAACCAGCTCTTCATGGTGTCCTCACAAGAGGGGAAAGAGAGCTCTGGTGTCTCTCCCTCTTTTCAAAAGGACGCCAGCCAGGCCAAATTAGAGCTCCTTCCTTATGAGCTCATTAACTCTTACCAATCTCTTCACAAGCCCTATCTCCACAAACAGTCACATCCGGGGTCAGAACTTCTGAACATATGAATTGGGGGAGTACACAACCCCTAACTGTATGTTTAAGAATAAACATGAGATGGGGCTCCTGGGTGGCTCAGTCAGTTAAGCCTCCGACTCTTGACTTCGGCTCAGCTTATGATCTCGCAGTTTGGTTTGTGAGATGGAGCTCAGTGTTGGGCTCTGCTCTGACACTGAGGAGTCTGCTTGGGTTTCTCCCTCCCTCTCTCTCTCTCTGCCTCTCCCCCGCTCACACTCACTCTCTCTCTCTCCAGATGAATAAACATTAAAAATAATAATAATAATAAACATGTTTTAAGTATATAATGCTCAAGATACCAGCCAAGTGAATAAATTCTGGGCATGATCCTCTGACCTTCCCTAACTACCTGATGTGCCCAGAAGCTTTCAAATGGCTGCACTTGAAACGAAAAAGTTCTCACAGAGGAGGTGGAGAGAAGCTCCATTTTACAACTCCAGACAAAAGAGCCTGGCCTTGTGGCCTGACAGATGACACAGCCAGAAACCAGCAGGGCACCCAGGACAGCTCAGCCCCAATCCGGTTCAGCTCCCTGGAGAACTTCAGCGGCGTGCTGGAGGGCAAATTCAGGGGGAGAAACAAACATCAACAGGCAGAGAGTGGCAAGAGAATACTCAGAACAGCATCAGGCTGTAACTGCTTTGGCCAAAAGTCAGAACCCTGAGGAGAATCAGAAACTAAAGCCCAAATTCCAATTCCCAGGCCCACAATAAGCAGACGCTAAAAACAAACAAACAAGCTTGCAGTATATACTCCCTCTCTCTCACTTCGGAAGGCTAAAATCTCCTTTCCCTTCTACCAAACCACACCAGTGTTCTTCCTGGTTTCACACAATGAAGAGTTAGTGATTTTTTTGGTAAATGTAAAAATGATTACATTTGATAAAGTTTTTTACCAAAAAAGTATGATACCATTTCCATGTTTGTTTGTTTTTTTAATTTTTAATTTAATTTTCTTAAGTAAACTCCACACCATACCTGGGGGTTGAAGTCACAACCCCGAGATCAAGAGTCACATGCTCTACCGAATGAGCCAGCCAGGTACCCCACCATCTCCATTTTTTAACCTGAACCTGAGAATCTGTGAAAAATGATATGATCCAATGATCTTAATTTCTAATTAGCCAAGACAACAAAATTCTTATTTCTAGGGTTGGACAAGATATCTAATCATCTTGCAGTGGTCTTCAGTTTTGAGAATGTCATACAACTTTCCCTAAGGTTTGGAGGTTTCAAAAATGTTTATTCTGAGGCCATCCTATAGCCACTGGAAAAAAAATGCAAAGTAGGTAAAAGCATGTTAAGTTGACCACATTCACAGAAAACAAAGCTAGGATATGCTAAATGTCCTCAGCACCTTGCTTCCAAGAATTGTATCATGCCAAAACCCATTATAGCCAATTCTGCTACAACAAAACATATGTGTTCCTAAAAATCTCTGTGCTATGCAAATTGTGCAATAAAGACTGTAAGGTTTATGGGGAACATGTGGTTAGGGGTAAAGCAGTCCAAAAGGATACGGGTAACATTTTTTTAAAACAGGATCTTAATAAAAATGGTAGCTATTTTATACGTGTTAAGTGGTTAAGAAACACATCAAAACTACAATGTTTTGTATTTGATGTATTTCTTAACCATCTAACACATATCAAACTGGCACTTTACCTCACTAAAAAACCTAGAGTTTGCACCAAGAATTGGGTGCAGAAAGGGGTGCATCTTGTGAGTTACTCTGAAGCATGGTACAAGGATCATCTGATACCAAACAGAAAGTTGTAACACCAAATGTGGGTGTGGTGAGGCTCATAATACACAGGTCAATTAAGGCTACAGATGACTGGGATGTGCACACCTGTGCATTTTGGGTAGTCCTTAGTGGGTTTCAACAAGTTGCACTTTCCTGCATTCATCTAATGTTTCTCTAGAAAGAAATGTCACGTAAGCAAACCATTTGCTTTATGTTTGTTCTCTAATATATTAACTTTGTGACAAATTCTCATTTTAAAAACAAGGGTTATAGCAGACTTGACTCTACTGAGAGTTGATTAAACTTGTAAAAGAAATGAAGACTAAAATTCAAAGATTAGAAATCTAGGAATGATTTAAGGATCATCTATTCTAATTCAAGTCCTGATATTACATATAATATTAAGATATTAGTATCTTGTTTGAACTTTCTCTTTTAAAAATCCATCATTTTTAAATACATATTAATGAAGTATACTTGACATACAATATATTAGTTTCATGTGTACAATACAGTGATCAATTTATACATTACACAATACTCACCATGGTAAGTATAGTTACCATCTGTCACCATACAATGTCATTATAATATCATTGATTATACTCCCTAAGTTGTACTCTTCATCCCTGTGACTTACTTATTTTATAACTGGAAGTTTATACCTCTTAACACCCTTCACCTATTTTGTCCATCCCCCAATTCTACTTCTTTCTGGCAACTACCAGTTTGTTCTCTGTATTTATGAATCTCTTTCTGGTGTGTGTGTGTGTGTGTGTGTGTGTGTGTGTGTGTGTGTGTGTGTTTTATAATATCATATGGCATTTGTCTTTCACTATCTGACTTATTTCATTTAGCATAATATTCTCTAGGTCCATTCATGTTGTCACAAATGGCAAGATCTCCTTCTTTTACGTCTGTGTAATATTCTATTGTATATAATACCATATTGTCTTTATCCATTCATGTATCAATGGACACTTGGGTTGCTTCTGTTTCTTGGTTATTATAAATAATGCTTTACAAATAAATTATAAATAAACATAGGGGTGTCGAACTGTCTTTTTTTAAAGGTCTTGCTCCTATAGCTTAGGGACTAATAATCTTTCAAGACTCAGTCTAAGAGAAAATACTGGAAGAGAGAAGCTTTGATTAGAAAATCAAATGCTCAGGACACAGACCAATTCCAGTCCCTCATCTGATATGGGGAACACTGTCAACCTGGGTGCCTTAAGAGTTATATAGGAGACACACAATAATTAGCATCCAAGAAGCACATTCCTACTGTCCAAGTAAGAAAATACATGTAACTCAAAAACATACATATGTAAAGACAATGTTTTCAATCTGTTGGGTTCTCTCCATGATATTATTTTGAGATTCCTAAGAGTCATGGGACTGGGTACACATTAATCCTTTTTGTCTGGGTAGTGGGAAATGATCAGAGGGCCCTACTAGCCTTTTAAGGGTGATTCATTTACTTTCAGAGTTTCAAAAACGTCTGTAAAAGAAGAGGCCTGCTTTTCTCAGTAGGAAGCACAGAAGCTAGAAAGTGCTCCTCTCCAATTTCAACTAAAGAGGAAGAGAGAAAGATTTTGCAGTATCTTATCCAATGAGGCCTGTTAGAATCTACCTGGAAAACATTTCAGTAATCAACATTCAGTGACTATTACTGAACACGTACCATGTATCAGGCATGGATAGAGACTTCCAGAACAAACTCCCTGGGGGTAGCAACTAGAGCCTGCACTATTTAAATACTTCACAGGTGAGTCCTTTGAACACCCCCTGGTTGATAGTCACTGATTTAACACATGAAAAGGTATCACCTTTCATGGAAGGGATAAATCCAGTTAGAATTTTAGAAAGTTTGAAAAGTTGGAAGAGAAGAAAAATTGCCTATGAAGAAGTATCTAGTGTGGGTTTTTTTCTCTTGTTTTTTCTCATTTTCTTTTTCTCATTTTCTTTCTTTGTATTAAGAAGGAGATATTTGGGACAAAACATGAGAAGGAAAACTTTTAAGGTCTCCATGAGTATGTGTTCATCTGAGTTACAGTCTATTGATTTTGCACGGAATGTAAAGCCATCCCGCTGACACACAAACAAAGGAGAGGGACTTACTGACAAAGACCCTGGACAATAAGGAATCAGGGTGAGTATCTGTGGGAGAGAAACTTTAAAATCTAGGCCTTACTCTACCTACTCAATCTCTGGTAGTTCCAGTAAGAACCTCTGAGTCAAGGTCAAAAAAATAAAACCTTTCTCCTTCACAGACACCATCTTTCCTCAGTATCCACATTAGTTCTCTCTTCTCAAAGTCTAATCAATCACTAACAAAAAAAAATCCAGTTTGTTCTGTTAGTATCACCAGGTTTAAGCAGATGCATCAGCATGCCCTTTGGAAGGAAACATTTCCCACATGCTCTTCGACCCAAATTTTATAAAGTAATAAATAAAATAAGCTGACTTAAGTTGGGTATCCAAACATATACCTTTCCTTCATTTATGGCTCATGCGACAGACTGATAAACAGAGCCTGATCGCAACATACATCCCATGCCCTGAGTAGCAGCCATAAAAGAAAATATCATTAAAGGGATCTCCATCTCCAATAAAATACATCCTACACTTCTACCAAAGAGTCTCCATAAATTACCACCACTAAAGAAAATAAGGTGTAATCATTTCGTTCAATAAAGCTCAGCTGGTTTCCAACTGTACAAATTCCATAGTGATGTATAATCTGTTTTTGGAATTATGCTTCTTAACCAAAGGTAAAATCTTCCCAGAGATAACAGGCAATTGATATTCTAGTTTCATCTACTTTAACTTTAATAGAATAAACTTAAGGTCTATACACTTTTATAATAGTTCTTATTCATAAGATTCTTTGGCCTGTAGTTCAGTCTGAATTCTCAGAAAACTTCCTCTAAGGGCAGGGTGCCTGGGTGGCTCAGTCGGTTAAGCATCCGACTTTGGCTCAGGTCATGATCTCACGGTCCGTGGGTTCGAGCCCCGCGTCGGGCTCTGTGCTGACAGCTCAGAGCCTGGAGCCTGTTTCAGATTCTGTGACTCCCTCTTTCTCTGACCACCCCCCCCCCCCGCCCCGTTCATGTTCTCTCTCTGTCTGTCTCAAAAATAAATAAATGTTAAAAAAAAATTAAAAAAAAAAAAAAAGAAAATGTCCTCTAAACATATGTAAAACAAAAGAGGCATCAATGGTGATTTAGGTTTATTAATATCTATCCATGCCAGAGTAACTGACCAATCATTGTAAACGTTACTACTCATTTAAACAATCCCAGACTTTCGTTACTTTGACTAATCAAATGCACTATAATTTTTAATTCATAAAAATACAATCTGTTGAACTAAAATATTCTTATGTTGTTTGAGATAACTCCTACACCCAAAGTTTACAGAAATCATTGAAAATGTTGACCACATATATACCACATCTCTTCACTGGCAAATGAAAAGTTTTAAGTGAAAAAAAGAAACATCACAGAATCAAAAGTTGTTTTTTTCCTCAAAGACATGTAAACAGACATTCCGTCAATAACCATAAGATTGCCAAACTTATTTTTCCTTCAGATGTTCAAAGAATCAGAGAGATCTAATAGGATAAGCTACAGAAGTCAAGCAAAAACTCTCATTCCAATCATCTCTGTAGAGCCAATTAGTTGAAGGCCTTAGAAATAGAACAAGGTACCAATTCTCTGCGGCAGCAGATTACAGAAGTCCTTACATTTTAGTCGTCAGAGTAAGTGACAGGTAACCAGCATAAGAAACTTGGCAGGCATGCTTGCAATGCACATCTCTCGGTGGACTCCTTTTGCAGCCCCCAAAGAACTGTGCACAAAACCCCAGCCTGCCTGCTCCATCCTTCACTGTCTGAGATTCTCGCTACCACGGTAACATGAGAGGGCAGAAGGAAGCAGCAATCTTAGTTTCTTAAAAAACCTTTGTCCTGGAAAAAGAGAGGGGAAAAGAGCAAGGGGTGGGAAGAGGGAAAAAGGGAGAGGAACAGAATAATTACTTTCATGACAGTGAAGTGGTGTTTGCCGTAAACTAAATGCACAGCAGCCAGCTTTTTCGGTTTGAATGGCTCTGTCTGCAAGCTCCTGAAAGGATCTGGCCCGTACCTCTGCCTCTTGAGAGGAGAAAAGTTGTGTGTGTGTGTGTGTGTGTGTGTGTGTGTGTGTGTGTGTGTGAGAGAGAGAGAGAGAGAGAGAGAGAGAGAAAGAGAGAGAGAGGACTGGGGGGTGGGGGGAGAGTAGGAGAAGGAGAGCCAGAGAGCTAGTGCATGGACTAGGAGGGAAACAGAAGAGGAGGTGGCTGGAGGGATCTGAGGGAGGTGGAGGGGTGGGGGGGTGGGGGAAAGCACTAGTATGTGACCCACATATGGAATGAGCATTAGAACAATGAGGACAGGACAGGACAGCCAAACCAGTGCACTCTGGGGCAGCAGTTTTCAAAACAAGGCTTCATAGCTTTGCAGGAAAGGGGGGTGTGGGGAAACATGACACAAAACAAGCTAATTGAAATAAGCAACTGGATACAAAAGGAGCTGGCCAAATCACCAGCGATTGGGACACCGTGGGCTCCTGGATTTCATTTTTATACAGCTAGTGGGTTTTTTCCTCTCCTTCCTAGAAAGCTTTTGGTCCCAGGGGTTTAGAATTCCAGAGGACCCAATTAACACCATACTTGGCTAGCTCCCTGGTATGATCAATATAAATAAGCTGCCTTTTAGCATCTCCATAAAATAAAACAGCCTGGAAACTGGGTCTGCTGCTTTTTTATTTCCTCTGTAGAGTGACAGCCAAACTGGGGAGGCTGGGGGTGGAGACAGTCACACACATCTCAGACATGAAGTGAGAACAGATACGGGCACTATGAGTCGGTTGAACATATTTTAAAACCTTAAGTATAGGGGCACCTCAGTCAGTTAAACATCGAACTTCGGCTCAGGTCATGATCACAGCGTTCCCGAGTTCAAGCCCTGTGTTGGGCTCTGTGTTGGCAGTGAGGAGCCTGCTTGGGATTCTCTCTCTCTCCCTGTCTCTCTGCCTCTCCCCCACTTTCTCTCTCTCTCTCTGAAAATAAATAAACTTGAAAAAAAAAAAACCCTTAAGTATAACAGAATTCTGAAGTCAATGTAATCATCTCTCCTGTATCCTTCTCAAGTCTTTGATGGCCTGCACGCTGTTTCTTCTGTGAGGTTTTCTAAGCTTTAACTCACAAGCGACTCCAATGGCTACTGGGTTCTTCATAACATAATTCTGATGTTCTGGCAAATGATTCACTCATACATTTTAGAGAACCTTGTCTTGTAAACCTGACTTGGTTTCCCCCGATAACTTTCATAAGTCTCCCTTAAAAATGGCATTCTCTCTGGGGCACCTGGGTGGCTCAGTCGGTTAAACATCCGACCGGCTTGGGTCAAGATCTCATGGTTTGTGGGTTTGAGCCCTGCATCAGGCCCTGTGCTGACAGCTCAGAACCTGGAACCTGCTTCAGATTCTGTCTCCCTTTCTCTCTGTTCCTCCCCTGCTCACGCTCTGTCTCTGTCTCTGTCTCAAAAATAAATAAACATTAAAAAAAATTTTTAATGGCATTCTCTTTAGTTCTGCTTTCATTTTGTTATCAAACCACTGTTTTTTTTCCGAAGCCCAGAGATAAAACAATATCAAAAACAACATTGCTGGATTTAATTATTTCATAGAAGGAAGGAAGGAAGGAAGGAAGGAAAGAAAGAAAGAAAGAAAGAAAGAAAGAAAGAAAGAAAGAAAGAAAGAAAAAAAGAAAGAAACAAGAAACCATTTTCAAGAGGGACGTCCAACCCCAAAGCTCTTCCTTTAACAATATTTCATTTCTGGGGCACCTGGATGGTTCAGTCAGTTAAGTGTCCCACTTTGGCTCAGGTCATGATCTCACAGCTTATGAGTTTGAGCCCCGCGTTGGGCTCTGTGCTAATAGCTAGCAGATAGCAGCCCGGAGCCTGTTTTGGATTCTGTGTCTCCCTCTCTCTCTGACCCTCCTCCACTCGCAATCTGTGGCTCGCTCTCTCTCTCTCTCTCTCTCTCTCTCTCAAAAATAAATAAACATTAAAAGATTTTAAAAAACAATGCTTCGCTTCTAGCTCAACTAGTTTAATTTTTTATCTCTGCTTACTCTGGAAATGTACTTAACCAACCCTGTGAAAGAAAGAGATGGTGGTAAAACTTTCCAAAAATACACACACACACACACACAGAGAAAAAAAACTGTGAAAGTCAGGAGACAAGAGGGCAACTTCAAAATGAGTGCCTTGTTTCTGGTGTTGTAATTCCCAACCTTCTGATTTCAGAAGTGCGTGACCAGAAAAATAAAATGCCCATGATAAAGTCAGGGCTGGAACAGCTAGATTTACAGCAAGCAAAAAAAAAAAAAAAAAAAAAGAAACACTATATATATATATATATATATATATATATATATATTTCTGATAAAATTACTAAAGATCACATTTCCATAAGAATAAGCTCAATTTAAACTGTTCATAGAGAAAGAGGTCTTTAATTCCCATGTGTTACAAAAGGTCTTAAAAGAGTTAAAGCACAGACTATGAAAACCTGTGTTTAAATAATTTATAGGCAATGACACAAGCTGAGGAGGGAAATAAAATTAATAAGTGATAGGAATGAGGGGCTGTCAACACCAACTCCAAATTCATGCTCCTTGGCTTGATCCTGTATTTTATTTAACACAGATTTCTGCATATGAATAATTTGACTCTTCTTGTGAGGTCTGGTACTTCAAAATCTAAGGCTAAAGAACCTTGGGCTGTTAGAGAATCTGAGAGATGCAATGAAGAGGGGTGAACTGGTGGCCTCACTGGGGAGTGCCAGCTTGCAAGTATTAGCGGGTGTTTACAGGTGCAACTCCGAGTCATGGTCTAAGCAATGTTGTTTCCAAGTGTCCCAAAGTGCACTGCTCTGCACAGTGATCTCTCAGCTGTGGCACAGCTGAGCTTCTGATGAAACGTGCTCCACTTCAGCCTGCTTACGAGGATGCTTTCCATTTGCATGTATTTTTGCTTTACTTGATTGTAATTTTGCCTAGCCAGGTAGTGAGCCAAATCAAACAAAGGAAAACTTTTGAAATGTTCTATTAGCTTCCGCTTGATGTTGTTTTCTTCTCTGCTGCCAGGATGTAAATGGGCTGTGTGGTCTTCTATGGAGCTGCCCCAGGCAAAAGATTCCCGTTAAGTAGGGGCATTCCAGGTATTGTGGGGCCTGAGGCTTATACCATTTGGAGGTCTCTCTTTAAGAAAAGGTATGAAATTATGAATTCAAAACTAAGTAGGAAGCTTGGAAGAAGCCCCTGAGAATGAAGGGTTGTAAAGCTGAAGCTTCAATGACTTCACAGTAAATATGCCTCTCCTATCAATGCCTTCTTCCATAGGCACCTGGAGGGTGGAAAGACCCAGCTCCTGGAGAAAGCAGGCACTTCCTTCTTTCTACACTTTTTCTACACCTTTTCTTACTGGTGGTGATAAGAGGAGAGAGTGCTTTGAGCAGCTAGAAAAATACAGTCTGAATATTCAAAATGATAACATCAAAGGGAAGACTCCATGGGCTTTTATTTTCTTAGCAAGGTGAGGGTGTGTGCAGAGACAAGATAGGAGGGAGTTAATGAATCCAGTCATTCAGTGAAGCTTAATGTCTCTTAAAGAAAGGACGGTTTTGCATTTTTTTCTTATTTATTTAATAATTTCAAGTTTACAAAACAGGAGAAAAACTAGTTCAAAGAGTTTGCATATACTTGTCACTCAGTTTTTCCTGATGTTGACATCTAGCATGTTGACCATATAGCAATTCTAGGAAATTAACATTGATGCTATACTTTACTTGATCGACAGACTACTCATTTTTTTGCCAACTGTCACAGGTCACAGGTCCAGAATGCAATTTAGGAACCCACAATGCATTTACTTGTCAGGTCTCCTAGTGTCCTGTTATCCGTGACATTTCCTCAGTCTTCCTTTGTCTTTCATGATCTTGTTATTGGAGAGTACTAGCGAGTTACTTTGTAGAATGGCTCTCAATTTGGGTTTATCAATATCTTCTCATGATTAATTCAGGATGTGTATTTCCGGAAAGAAAGTCATAGAAATGATGTTCCCTTTCTCCTGCATCATATCAAGAGGTATATGATATTGATATGTCTTATTATTGGCTGATCATTTAAAGTGACAGTTGTTAGGTTTCTCCGCTGTAAAATTACCATTTTCCCATTTAAACTTATACATTCCTTGTGGGGAAACCCTTTGGGACTCTGCACACATACAATTTCTCATCATGCTTTCACCCACTACCTTTAATACCTATTGATGAGTCTTGCCTGTAGATAATTACTGCTGTGGTGTTGGCCAAATGGTGATTTTCTATTTCCATTATTCTGTCTACATTTATCAATTTGAATACTACGGTAAGAATGAACTGTCCCTTCTAGAATAGAGACTTTTAAAAGAAAAAAAAAAAAATAGGGGCGCCTGGGTGGCTCAGTCGGTTAAGCGTCCGACTTCAGCTCAGGTCACGATCTCGCAGTCCATGGGTTCGAGCCCCGCGTCGGGCTCTGGGCTGATGGCTCAGAGCCTTGAGCCTGCTTCCGATTCTGTGTCTCCCTCTCTCTCTGCCCCTCCCCCGTTCATGCTCTGTCTCTCTCTGTCTCAAAAATAAATAAACATTAAAAAAATTTTTTTTTTAAATAAAAGAAAAAAAATATATAAAAATTGAATTACCCCCAAACCGACACAGTTGATGTATCTATAAAATAGCACCTCTCTGTGCCAACCAATTTTTTGATGATGTGAAAATTCTGATCCTTTCTCTTTCAACTTTCTGGTGGCATTTCAAGATTCTTCAGCAGCTCCACTGCAGTAAAGAAGAGGGCATGAGCAAAACACAGCACAGAGAAATGTCATCAGTTTCCCTTTAGCAACTGTGGTTTATAATGAGAGAACTTTGAAACAAATGGGTAACTTTTCTTACAAATGTCTGTTAACCAAACTTGGCCAACCTGTCCCATTCATGTCTTTTTCTGGTCCAGAATTGAATTCAGCAATGCACACTGCATTTAGTTGTCATGTCCGGGTTGGTCTGACCCACTGAAAGGATCAGCATGATGCAACTGCCTGACAAAAGGCCCCACAGGCTGGCCACCACTGACACCTTGTATCTGATAATCAGATCTCCCTGCGCAGGGACCTCCATACCTATACTGGACCTCCTCCGTGCCTTTACTTCTTTTTGGCCCTGGCCCTGCCTCACCTCACCCCCTCCAGGTCAGTGGAAGATCTAATTTCTCTAGTCCCAGACTGAGGCTGTCCTCTTAACTTTCATTCTTCAAATCATGTCCTCCCAGTTAGAACAGGACAGACCTCCTCTTTCCCACTGTAGTGTGTCCAGATCGCAGACAGGAGCCAGGTACCAGCCATCTTCGCCCCTTCACATCTACAAACAACAGAGACAACTGCAGAGCTGATCTAACATACTAGCTTTAGATGGAAACTTCGGTCATGCAAACCACGTGAAGAAAGATAAACAGCCAAGAGGAAATTCTGTGAAAGCAAAGGGTAGATATTCATTCTAGGAAGAGATGACCAAGCTGTTACCGAAATCAGGGCATGCTCTCACCCAGTACACAAGTCCTCACCAATCCTTTCTCCCGCATGTGCTAAGCAGAAGTTTGGGCCTATATCACACTCTGCTGGAAAGGGTAAGAAGCAAAACAATGGTTAATCACTTCCCAGAGAAATCACTCTGGCATTGACATCCCAACCCAGGAGGAATCCTGATTTATTATGCGGGAAGAAAACTGGAGGCTGACAAAGGAGCTACCTAGACCCCTTCTGAGCACCAATGGGATGGAGAGGTGTACTGAGGCGCACTCCTCAAGCAGGCATGCCTCAGAGGACCAGAAAACCACCTGGAGAGGATTAAGGAAGGAAAAAGTCTTCAGAGGAAAAGGTCAGAAAGTGGCTGGAAAACCACATAACACAGCTCCCTTACTTCCCAGGTATATACTCTACAAACGGTCTTTAAAATCACTGAAACACCAGAGTATAACGTCAAATCCCATGGGCTTCCAATTGAAATCTTTACTTAACTATACAATCACTAAAAAGAAGTCTATATGTATTATTTATTATTGGAATCTGAAACCCTCTAAATTACACTTCAATGGGCTGTCAACATTTACTCAAGGTTTGCACCACCAGGTGTGAAACTTACATCCAAAATGAAATGATTGTGTGATGAGGTGAATCCAACCCACTCCCTGATATGACACCATTGTTCCTCTGACTATCCAACCCAAACTATAAATATTTCATAAAAGAAAGTAATTAGAAAGGTAGTTCAGCACCTAAGCTCTGTTACTGGAACTCTGAGCTAAGCAATAAATTTATTATTCTTAAATTCATTTTTATGACCAGAATTTCAAAGCCTGTCTAGACTCTACAAGAGCAAAATACTTAAGCAATGTCAATGTGTAGGACTCAATTCTTCAAATCTTAGAGTGATCAAGACTATGTTAGGCCCTCAAAGCATTAAATATCCAAATGGTATTTATTTCAAGATACTCACAAGACATAACCCCAAGGGCTGGTATAAGATATCTAGATCTGCATTCTTACCAACAGGTAAAAGAAAATCCCCATCATCATGTAGTAAAGACAGGAAGAGAAAACAACACAACAGAATTTAAAAACTGGTACCAACAGACTACTCCGAATTTAAAGTAAATGTTTACCTCCAAATTTATAAAGAAACTCCTCAGTAAACCGATTTCCACTTAAAGGGGTTTCCTCATCTGTGCATTAAGAATCAGCACAAATTTGAAATTATACAGGGGCTCTCAATCCTCCTCATTAATTCACTTCGACCAAGCATCCATGGACACATCACACTACGGTAGAAACTAAACATCTTTGATCCAAACTGCAAACACTCTAATGAGGTCGGAACGCACCCCTGTGACTCACACCCCGGATAGCTCTACCAACCTATTTTTCCACAAGCACCCGCTCTGTTCATTAGCTCTGCACTAAAACAGAAGACAACAACGCCCGAGTCTGTACTGATTTCCATAGTTGTTACTAAGTAAATACCATTTTGGTGAATAAAATTAAACTAAACCCACATTCTTGAAATGACTTCTTTTCCTTCCCTGAAATCTTATTAACATAACGCTGCCAGAAAATTAATCAACACTATACATTTGTTAAATGATTAATAAAAACAGTGATCATAATAATAAATTCCAACTTGAGACTATTTCTCATTCAAAACAGGTCTATGAGTTCTGTTTGGATTTTCCTGCCAGCATAAAAAAAAAATGTTTATAAATGTAGAGACTGTTTATAAATGCAGTACCTTCTATTCTACTATAGAGGTTAGATAATATTCCACAAAGGAGTGATTTCTACCAATTGGTTTTTCCATTTTTTCCATCTTTTCCCTAAATTAAACTTAATATACACATAAATAGTGCCAAGACTGAAAGAAAAAAAAAAAAAAAACTTAGGAAACAAAACAACCTTTTCAATACCAAGCTTAACATGGGAAAAGGCTAGGTGGATAATTACAATTTACATCTGCACAATAAACTGCCAGAGTTTTTCAGCCGACTAAATGCTACTCTAGTTCATTATATAGCCATGCTACAGACAAAGGCCATTTTTTTTCCTCAGAATTTCAGTTTCTGTGACATAAAACCACCAGGAGATTTGAATGTTATCCAATAGTATTTTAAAACTTTGTAGAAAAATACTTTCATCTTGTGTCTGGAAGTCTGTACCACTTATGCTAATGATCACCAGTGAAAACTAAGGCAAAGATATTTTCTTATGTAAGGGGATTATGGTATAGATGTGTGTGTGTGTGTGTGTGTGTGTGTGTGTGTGTGTGTGTGTGTGTGTTTGCATGCATCTCCATCCCAGGAGCAGACTAGAGAGGTTAACACTGACATTTCATTAGGATGTGCCAGTGGAATTCTAGGAGGTTCTACAGAGTTAGGCTGTACACTGAATGATTCAGCGCTTCTTTGGGCTCTATGGAAAGAGGTGGGAGATTTTGTGTATTCTTGTACTTTCACGTTAACCTAAAATACGTGCGCACACACACACACACACACACACACACACACACACATAATATGAGGCCCAAAAAGATGATCCGGTCATGACATCTGACATTTTAATCATTGTGATTTCCTGTTCCAGGGTAAGAACTGTGCAACACACTATAAGCTCACTCAGCAGAGGGAGACAAAATAATAATAGCTTAACTGCTTGTTGTGAGTCCCAAAGCTAAGAACAGTAGGTACAACTGACCCCACTGAGAATGGTGCTGGACTCAGCATCTAGCAAAGCTAGTTCTTCACCCTTACCCCACTGTCCATCCCTAGATGTAGTCTATTAAAGCAGGGTGACAGGTTGGCAGAGAGTTGCAGGCCCAGAAGTGGGGCATTCTGTTCCTATGTTGCTTCCTCCTTATGTGAGGAGAAGCAGGTTCTACAGGGGTCAGGAGAGAACTCCAGTCAGGTGAGCAGGGCCCTTGGTACTCATGACGCTCAAGTGGTTAGAACCTCAGAATTTCTCAGTCACATGCTTATCCACTACAGCATTCTCTCCTTTGCCATCTACCCAATCTACTCCCTTCAATTCCAAGTCCTTTTTCCTTAAGGAATGGTCAGCAGTTCTTGAGGAAAGAAGAAACTCACTCTCTTCCCTCTCAAATATAATTCATATATCAGGGTTAGCCAGCTGCCTTGATGGAGACAAACAGTCAAGAAAGACAAAGGCAATCAGAAGCCCAGCCCTGACACCCAAAGCACAGGAAGAGAGGGTTAGGGACTCCATGATTCAGAAAGAACTCATTTTTGTGTGGCACCTGTTGAGGAAAACTCCACGAAAGGTGAGCGACACAGAGCTGAACGTGCCAAATGTGTCATCTGGCCACCGTTATCTTTAAGGAAGCAGAAGAACTCAAGCCCAGAGAGAGAAGAAAACACTGTGAAAAACTATAAACAGCTTATTTTTTAATAATAAAAACATGTGCTTTATCAGAAACACAAACCAGGTAAAAAAGGAAACAAAATGTCTTTCATGTATTAGACAAATACATACTGAAGCCTTTCTCTGGGTCAGACACTGTTCTGGGTGCACATAATCCAGCAGAGGAACCAGAGTAACAAGATCTCCACTCTTAGAAAGCTGAAGTTTAGTTGCAAAAAAAAAAAAAAAAAAGCAAATAAGAGATGGTTTCATAGAGTGATGTGTGCTATGCACCAACATGACAGAGTGATAAATAGACACTTGGATAAGGAGAAGTCTCTATTTTAGATAACATAGTCGGAGGCCTCTCTGAGACTGAGTCATTAATTCAAAGATTTGCGAAGAATCAAGACAGAGGGCAGGACACTTGCAGAGTCTGCCATAACAGCCTGCCCGCATTCCTGTAAACTCTCATTAAGCTCCCACTCTTCACAAAAGCCAACAACACAAATCCTCTGCCTTTAAACTTCCACGTGTAGCAGGCAGCACCAACATGGTGACACAGCAAGGGCACCCCCAAACACCCACACAAACACCAATGGGAAGAGTCCATGACGATTTCTATAAAGTCCCCTTCATACTTGAGTGTGGGAAGCAACGTTCTGGGGACAGGACATATAATAAGTGATGGAATAAGAAAATGTCTGACACATCCATGATTCACATTTGCACCCTGCAGAAATTACTCTCATCACATCTAAGCACTTAATTGCACATATTTGTTTCATGTTTTCATCCATGGTTAGAACGTTCATTCATTGACAACAGGAAACTTAATCTGTTTGAATCTGAATCTTGAGCTTCTTGTACAAGGCCTGGCACATAGAGTCCATTAATGTCTGTTGAATGAATGGGATGAGGAGTAGACAGACAGGTTAATGACAGTTTGTGAAGGTTGGAATGGACAAGGCTATGGAACTGGACTTCTTTCTGTAGGTATGGGGACCATCAAAGGTTTCACAATTCACAACAAACCTTAAGGATGACAAAAATGAACTTAACCTACCATTGAACCCGGAAGCCTTCCCATATAAAGCCTATATTGGTAGTGCTGACAGCTGCTGCTGATGTTGTTTAAATGAAGATGTGGCTTTTTGTTTCCTTCGCTGAGGAGACATATATTAATTACAGTGCTTTTTAAGACATGAAACACGGTTTTAAAAGCTTGATAATCACTTCTACTAAAGGTTTCCTGCTGTGATTGTCAAATATAAGTCTTCACCCATTCCTTGTTACCCACCCCCCTGCCATTACCTCTTCCACATTGAATCAGTCAATCCATATGTATCTATTGTCTTCTTCCTCTGTGCACAGCAAGGAGCATTGTGTGAGATAACATATTCTTCACACATCAGAATCATAAAGTCGCTTTGAATAGGGGAAGAAAGTTTATGGCATTTTTGTCCCTACTATACTTTATTATCTAGTCCAACTTTTTCTCAACTCATCTTAAAAACCTAGTTCAATCCAGGTAACGAGGTTGCTGCTGGAAGCGCTCAGATGATAACCTGGGTTTCCTGGCTTCAGGTCATCAGGCTACCATACTTCGTCCTTATTTCCAAGGATGCCTAACACAAGTATCCAACACTTCTAAAACTCAATCCATTCCTTCAGATTAATTAACCCATTCTATACCCCACCATTGTAACTACTTTCATTTCTGTTTGTGTACCCAAGTGTACCTCTCCAATCTTTACTCCCTTTTCAGGCCTCAGCCAGATGTCAGGGCAGTATGTTCATGGAAGCGTGGAAGCCATCTAGAGAGCCAGCCCCCTACAGAGGAGCTCTGTTCACCAGCAGGAACTCTGGCATTGCAACAGATGCAACACTTTGGCAGCCAGAAATAACACAGATGTGGCCACACATCTTTAAGCATACAAGACACTGAGATTAGATAAGTGTCTTTATATTAACAAAAATGGAGCAGAGACAGTGGAAGCCCAGCCAATAAAATAGATCCATTCATTTAAAAGATCCATCCCAAGTACAGAATGGGGTAAGTTCAGATATGTACTGGACATTCTTGAGATTGCCAATCTCAGTCATATCCTGATAAATCCAAAGCACTCAACTTTGTTGGATTTACAAAGTTTAATTATGTATGCTATAAGGGGTTGTCTCCCTTTGAAAAAGAAAATTAGAAGAGGTAACTTAATCACCATCTTTAACAGTCTAATGGGTTATCATGAGGAAGATAATGAAAAGTAGTTGTCCAGCTCAAAGATGTCAAACCAAAAATTAAATCATCAGAAAAAGCAAGAGACGTCAACAAGCATAGCAAAGGTCCCTTACACTATGCTATTTTTAATTCATGTTATTTGCTAATGATTTAATACCACCTCATTTCATAAAACACTAGTTTGGAAATCAGAGAGCTAAGACACATAAAAAAGACATCACTGTACACAGAGAAATCAGAAACCCATCAAGAGAGGGGAAGCCACAGCTCTCTAAAGGAAGGGGACCCATGGGACAAGGCTGCATATTCTTGGGAAACTAACAAATGAAGAAGTTCTCCAACATTTCTACAGATTTCCATTTACTGCACCCAGAGTCATTTCCTTAAGCAGAATGCATTTATCTCTGTAAGACAGAAAACCATAATTTAATTAAAGTTAAAATGAAAAACTTAAAGATCTGCTACATTATTAGATCCTTTTGAAAGAGTTAAACGTTCCCATGCTCAGATCTCCTCTCTTCCTGTGCTTCAAGATAAGTGTTGGGAGATTTATGTGCCATGAATTTCCAATTACCCATCTCCACCAGCTGGGCTGTCAATCACCACTTGTCTTATCCTGGATGTCTTCACCACCCCCATTTCCTTGTTGTGCACACAAAAACAAGCTTACTCTTCCAAAAAGAGCTTACCACCAGGCAGGCATATGCTCATTTTTTATGTCCAGCTTCTGCTGGACAGAATTTCTAACTCAAATCACTGCCATCCCATCGTTCCAACATATTCAAATAAAGCAAGCGTTACCACAGATTGTGAACAATTTAAGATTTCAAAAGAAAATTTACATCATGCATCTTTCCAGCGTCCACTGAAGCAGAATTGATGAGCTCTCAAGAGCAATCCACCTCCCCCCTTTGACATCTGGAAGCAGGTGGGAGAATTCTAAATGATAACTACACTCCAATGCCAGCAGAACACAGAAAACAGTATGTTTGCAAATGCATGCTTACATACCCGTTGCGAATTTGGAAGGAAAAAAAATAATGGTGGATGCTCTCCACTGCTCTTAGCCACAGGTTTTGTCTAGAGAGTGGACATTTAAAAAGTAAAGTATCAAAGACTCTAAGAATCTAAAATGTCTCATCATCAGTAATGCCATTAAATATCTGAAGAATAGGGGCACTTGGGTGGCTCAGTTGGTTAAGTGTCCGACTTTTGATCTCAGCTCAGGTCTTGATCTCAGGATCATTGGGTCAAGCCTGCACTGGGCTCCACACTGTGCATGAAGCCTACTTAAACACACACAACACACACACGTGAAGAATAAGTGACAGAGAATAAGTGAGAGTTGTCATTCAATGGTCAGGATTATAGTGATGAGTCTTGATGGTACAAATTCATTTCTTGTGATTGCATCCAAA
Source organism: Panthera pardus (assembly GCF_024362965.1). NCBI lineage: Eukaryota > Metazoa > Chordata > Mammalia > Carnivora > Felidae > Panthera > Panthera pardus. The sequence continues at coordinate 74,342,179 of NW_026526677.1, read as the reverse complement.
GCATATACTTTAGTTGATAAACACTGAATACTTACAGTGTAAAAGGCTCTGTATTACATGCTAAGGGGGATACAAAAATAATACAACTCCTCTCCTATAAAACGTTTGTAGAGATATGTACATAAATACTTTCAATAAAAGAAAAAACTGGCATCAAAATATCAGCAAAATATCATGAGACTTCAGGGACAAGATGTTGCATCTGCCTGAAGAAGGGACAGGGATTCAAGGAGAGCTTCATGGAGGAGAAGGATTTGCCACTGGTAAACTACATTTGGTCAACTACTCTTCCAGTGCTGTAGACCATCCAGTCTTTGGTTGCTCCTCATACTTGGTGTTGCTTGTTTCTGGAGAACAGGTCAGAAACAAGATCACTAAAATTCAAGCTTCAATTTTGTTGCCCATTTGAAGTCTGGGTAATTTTGATGCATACAGAATATTCCATTACTAAAACAAAAGCGAGGGACCACTTAGTATGCACTGCTCTGGATCATTGAGTGGTCTAAATATTTAGCATAGGAAGCACATTCAAATCCAAGAAAGAAGTCAGAACCTTCTTTCTAGGTTCTGAACCTGGAGAATCCTATGGCCTTGGGACTGTCATTATTCAGGACAGTATGTGTAATGGAGCTATCCCTTTGCACACCATCCTAACAAAGAGGTCGCTGACAAAGTACAGAAAGCACGCTAACCACTGAGATCACCTCCATTTCATGCTGGGCTTCAAAACATCTATTAACTATTTCATCCATTTACACCACGGATTGTTAAAGGCCCATGAAATGGGAACATGGGCTATGACAAGTTGGGCCTGATAGCAGTCAACCAATAGCACGTTCTTAAACTTGCTTCCCGTCCCTTGGTCATTAGATAGATTGTGCACCCCAGCATTGCTGGTGCTGTGGAGATACTCAGGGACCAAGATCTCTGATTGACCCTCCACTAGATATGCAGCTACCACAAAAACCAATGTTTAGTGAGCCCTCTCTGTGTACTTGGTAGGATAAAGTGCTTTAGGCACAGTCTCATTGTAACCATTATGCAATCCTTAAATGCATATCTTATTCCACCATTTCTTAGAGGTAGAAACGAAGCCAGGATAACATTTAGTAGCTTGCTTAGGCCATGCACCTGCTAAGTATAAAAGTCAGGATCTGAATTCACTTCTTTCCAATCCACAGCCTATGGTCTTAACCACAGCTCTGTGCTACTTCCCAAAGACTACAATTCTGAATTTTTAACTCAGCAGATACTGTCAAAACTGTGGGTCTAGAGCTGAACAAAAATATCTCGATTACATCTATATACTCTGCGTCTGCCTCTGACCACTGAACCAGGAGAACCACTGACATGGCCTTCTCCCTCTACTCCTTCCTTCCTAACCCCACATTTGCCAGGAGCAATTGCACCAGACCAACATCCAAGCAACCAAACCTGAACTTGATCTGATAGGTTGGTAGCTCTCAACCGTGACTGCCCATTAGAATCTCATGCCTCAGAAAGTCTACCAGTCCAGGGTGGGACCTGGGTTTTTAAAAATATCTAACGTAATTCTCTTGTGCATCCAAGAATGGTAATTATTGTGTTGAAAGAAACAAAGTCAAGGGTTTGAGAGGCCCCTTCTTTCCACAGGCAGCACAACAGCTGGCTTCATCTCCTACTTTTGTGGAACATATTAATATATATCTCCACTGACAATGGATTGCTCTCTCAAGAAGAGAACAATTTCCCAACTGTAACCCAAAATTTAAACAGGAAGGAGACAAAGAGTCTTCTTTTCAGAAGACTAAAATAACTGGTCATGTTGGGAGATGCTTTTTCCAACTGAGAAGATGCATTTTGCTTGACGCTGCATCCATAATACAGTGAAAAAACTGTTTTTAGATACTGCCCAGCCCGGGATGCCAAACATATAACACTACTGTCCATTGCTCAACTCCTGCCCCTGGCCCACAGTGACACCACTAATCTAGTACAGCCTCCCGGCTAAGTCTGAAGGCAGCCGTAGAAACCTTTAATGGAGGTACTCCTAACAGCCTTAGAACCAAGTTTGTGTATGAGCTGAACAGTATTTTCCATCCCTGTGCTAGCTTACGCACATCTCCAAGTGAAGAATTATTTCATTCTACCTTGTACCCACTATTTCCACTTAGAAGAGTTTATGTCAAGTAGTAAATGCTCAGTAAATGTGAGTTGAATGAGTAAATGAGACAGTGACCCAAGAAATGCATTTTACAGAAAATCTCCGGCACTGTGATGTTCTTTTCTTAGCAAGCTAAGATTTCAGGTTTGCTCTCACAAGGTGATCAGAAAGACCTTGAGAGAAGAAGCCATGCTTATGGCCCCTGAATAAAGCAAGCAAACTAAAGTACGAGGGATCAATAGGGATTGACAGAGATTATGCAAGCTCTACTAAATACTTGAATTTAGAAGAGAGATACAGACAGGAGTACATGCCTGGAATTAACATCATCATGACCACCGGACTCCAGGCTCTGCATTTTATTTATTCATATTTCACCTTTCCAAAACGGGTGGGGGGGACAATGTAGAGCATCTGTATGATTCACAAAATTTCATATAATCCAGCAAAATGATGTTAAATAGAACAAAATAAAAAAGAGGCAAAGACAAAACAAAGTTCTGTTTCTTTGTGCTAGTGGTAGACAGCAACATAGAATCAACGCTCGATTACGATACCCTCTTTTGCCTGAGATATACTCATCTCTCAAGGTGTAATTCACACATCTCTTCCCAATGGATATTCTACCTAATATATAGTCCTATGCGGGTTCACACTTAATTCCACTATAGCATGATGTGGCAATTGCTTGTGGATATTGTGTCGTCCCTTAGACCACTTAGCACAACAGCAGTAGATACCTAATAATGTTCGTTCAACAGGTGTTATGGACTGAATGTTGTATTTCCTCAAATTCATATGCTGAAGCCCTAATCCTCAGTGTGGTCATATTTGGAGATGGAGTCTATAAGTAAGTAAATAAGGTTAAATGATATCATAAGTGTGGGGCCCTAGTCCAGTAGAATTAGTGTCCTTGTAAGAAACACCAGAGAACTCACGATTTCTCTTCCCTCACCCTTCTGTCCTCTCCATGTACACTCATCAAGAAAAGGCCCCCGGGAGAACAAAGGAAGAAACAACCATCTGCAAGCAAGGAAAACGGCTCTCACCAGAAACCGATTTATCAAAACCTTTATCTTGACTTCTAGCTCTCTAGACATGTGACAGAATTAATTTCTGTTGTCTATGGTATTCTGTTATGACAGCTCAAGCTAAGACAGCAAGAAACTGATGAACATAATAATGTCATAGAAAAGCTACTTCATTAGAAATATGGATCTCTATCCAACTAGGCACTTTGAAGTAAGGGGCTGTGGTTAAGTTGGTTCAGTGTCCAACTCTTGATTTCGGCTCAGGTCATGATCTCATGGTTTGTAAGTTCGAGCCCAGAGTCAGCTCTGCACCGACAGCATGGAGTCTGCTTGGGATTCTCTCTCTCCCTCTCTGAGAGCCCCCTCAAAATAAATAACTAAATTTAAAAATAAGTGGTTATAGTCCAGTGCCTCATTTCCTCATCTCTAACATGGACAAGAGAGAATCTCCTTTATATACTGTTAGTAACACTACAAGAATCAGGGACTTTCTGAAGGATTAAACAGCTATATGAACACAGGGCTGTGCGGCACTATTGTTATCAAAAGAGCTGGGGTTCTCTCCTACATGCTCTGATACTCGGTCTCCAGTGGCTGTGAGCACTAGAATGGCTCCCAATCCTCTTCTTGAGGCTTCTCTCTACCCACATAGCCATTATTTCTTTCCTAAGAACTATAAATGTTTAATAACAAGGTTCTTCATTTTTCCACATTTTTGAGAAATAGTTAACATAAATCGCTTTATAAATTTAAGGCATAAAGATGCCTCAAAACATGAAGATTTGATGTACATATATTGTCCAATTGTCACAATAGGTTCAGCTAACATCCATATTCTCATACATATAAAATAAAAAGAAAATTAAGAAGAAAAAAAGAAATTTTTCCATGTGATAAGAACTCACAGTATTTACTCTCTTAACTTCCCTATATATCCTATAGCTCTGTTAACTATAGTCATCATATTGTACATTACATCTCTTGTACTTATTTATTGTAAAAGTGGAAGTTTGTATCATTTGACCCTCCTCCCCACTCTCTACCTCTAGCAATCAGAGTCTGATCTATTTTTGTCTATGAGTTTGGTCCTTTCCTTTTTTAGATTCTACATACAAGTAAGATCATATAGTATTTGTCTTTGTCTGACTTACTTCACTTAGCATAATGCCTTTGGGGTCCATCCATATTGTCACAAAATCCTTTCTTTATGGCTAAATAGCATTCCAGTGCGCGCGCGTGCGTGCGTGTGTGTGTATCAATTTCTTTATCCATTCATCTACTGATGGACACCTAGGCTGTTTTCATGTCTTGTCTACTGTAAATAATGCTGCTATGAACTTGGGGGTACAGACATCTTTTAAAGTCAGTGTTTCAGCAAAGGAAACAACCAACAAAACTAAAAGGCAACCAACGGAATGGGAAAAGATATTTGCAAATGACATATCGGACAAAGGGCTAGTATCCAAAATCTATAAAGAGCTCATCAAACTCCACACCCGAAAAACAAATAACCCAGTGAAGAAATGGGCAGAAAACATGAATAGACACTTCTCTAAAGAAGACATCCGGATGGCCAACAGGCACATGAAAAGATGTTCAACGTAGCGCCTCATCAGGGAAATACAAATCAAAACCACACTCAGATATCACCTCACGCCAGTCAGAGTGGCCAAAATGAACAAATCAGGAGACTATAGATGCTGGAGAGGATGTGGAGAAACGGGAACCCTCTTGCATTGTTGGTGGGAATGCAAATTGGTGCAGCCGCTCTGGAAAACAGTGTGGAGGTTCCTCAAAAAATTAAAAATAGACCTACCCTATGACCCAGCAATAGCACTGCTAGGAATTTACCCAAGGGATACAGGGGTGCTGATGCATAGGGGCACTTGTACCCCAATGTTTATAGCAGCACTTTCAACAATAGCCCAATTATGGAAAGAGCCTAAATGTCCATCAACTGATGAATGGATAAAGAAATTGTGGTTTATATACACAATGGAATACTACGTGGCAATGAGAAAGAATGAAATATGGCCTTTTGTAGCAACGTGGATGGAACTGGAGAGTGTGATGCTAAGTGAAATAAGCCATACAGAAAGACAGATACCATATATTTTCACTCTTATGTGGATCCTGAGAAACTTCACAGAAACCCATGGGGGAAGGGAAGGAAAAAAAAAAGAGGTTAGAGTGGGAGAGAGCCAAAGCATAAGAGACTCTTAAAAACTGAGAACAAACTGAGGGTTGATGGGGGGTGGGAGGGAGGGGAAGGTGGCTGATGGGTATTGAGGAGGGCACCTGTTGGGATGAGCACTGGGTGTTGTATGGAAACCAATTTGACAATAAACTTGATATATTGAAAAAAAATAATAAAGTCAGTGTTTCATTTCCTCTGGATATAGTCCCAGAAGTGGAAATCCTAGAGAATATGTATGATTTTAATTTCAATTTCCATAATGACTAGTGATGTTCAGCATCTTTTCATGCACCTATTGGCCTTTCGTATATCTACTTTGGAGAAATGTCTGTTCAGGTCCTTTGCCTTTTTTTTTTTCCTTTTCCTTTTCTTTACTTTTCTTTTAATTTTAAGTAGGCTCCATGTCCAATGTGGGGCTTGAACTCACAACCCTGAGATTAAGAGTCACATGTTCTACCAACTGAGCCAGCCAGACAACCTGCCCATTTTTTAATTGTTTTATTTTGATGTTGAATTGTATGTACTCTTTCTATGTTTTGGATCTTAACCCGCTGTCAAATTATCCCATTGGTTAATTTTTTATTTTGTTGCTTGGACTTTAGGGGTTATATCCAAAAATTATTACTAAGACCCATGTCAAGGAGCTTTATTCCTTCATTTTCTTCTAAAAACTTCACGGTTTCAGGTCTTACATTTAAGTCTTTAATCCATTTTGCATTAATTTTGTTAGTGGTATAAGATATTGTTCCAGTTTCATTCTTTTACATATGAATATCCAACTATTCCATCATTATTCATAAAGAGACTGTCTTTTCTCCATTGATTATTCTTATCTCTCTTGTCAAAATTAGTTGACCTTACATGCTTCAGTTTATTTCTGGGCTCTACATTCTGTTCCATTGGCCTATGTGTCTGTTTTTATGCCAGTGCCATATTGTTTGATGACTAAAGCTTTATAGTACTAGCTTGAAATCAGGGAGTATGATGCCTCCTTCCTTGTTCTTCTTTCTCATGATTTCTTTGGCTATTCAGGGTCTTTTGTGGTTCCATATAAATTTTTGGAGTGTTTTTCCTATTTCTATAAAAACTGCCACTGGAATCTTAATAGGGATTATATCTATACAGTTGATTCTATAGATGGCTTTTCGTAGTGCTGACATTAAAACAATATAAACTCTTCAAATCCCTGAACAAAAGATATCATTCATTTATATGTGTCTTCTTTGCTTTCCTTCATCATTGTCTTATAGTTTTTAGAATAGAGATCTTTCACTTCCTTACTTCAATACATTCCTAAGTATTTTGTTGTTTTTGATGCTACTGTAAATGGGATCAAGTTCTTTATTTCTCTTTCAGAAAATTCATTGTTAGTGTACAGAAAAACTACTGATTTTTGTATGTTAATTTTGTACCCTAAAACAATTCAATTCATTGAATAGATTTAACAGTTTTTGGTTGAGTCTTTAAGATTTTCTCTATATAAAATCATGCCATCTACAAATAGAGACAATTTTATTTCTTCCTTTCCAGTTTTGATACCTTTTATTTTTTGTTCTTGCCTGATTGCTCTAGCTAGGACTTCCAGTACTATGTTGAATAGGAGTGGTGAGAATGGGTACGTACCTATGCTTTCTTCCTGATTGTAGAGGAAAAGCTTGCAACCTTTCAACAATGAGTATGATGTTAGCTGTGGGCTTGTCACATATGCCTTTTTTATGTTGACATGTATTCTTTTAATACCTAATTTGAGTTTTTATCATGAATGGATGTTGAATTTTATCAAATGCTTTTTCTATATCTATTAGGATTATCATATGGTTCCTTTCTTTCATTCTATTAATGTGATATATCATATTGATTGATTTTTGTATGTTGAACCATCTTCACATCCCCAGAATAAATCCTACTTAACCACAGTGAGTGATCTTTTTAACGTGCTGTATTCAGTTTCCTAGTATTTTATTGAGAAATTTGCATCTATATTCATCAGGAATATTGGCCTGTAGTTTTCTCTTCTAGTAATGTCCTTTACTGACTTTACTGTCAGGATAATGCTGGCCTTGTAAAATGAGTTTGGGAATGTTCCTTTCTCCTTGATTTAAGACTGATGTTAATTCTTTAAATGTTTGGTAAAATTATCAATGAAAACATCTGGTCCCGGGCTTTTCTTTATTGGGAGATTTTTACTGACTCAATCTCCTTACCAGTGATCAATCTAATCATATTTTCTATTTGTTCCTGATTCAGTCTTGGTAGTTGTATATTTCTAAAAGAATTTCCATTTCTTCTAGGTTGTCTAGTTTGTTGTCATATAGTTGTTCATAGTAGCCTCTTATGATCCTTTGCATATCTGTGATATCAGTTGTAATGTCTCCTTTTTCATTTATAATTTTGTTAATTTGGGCCCTTTCTCCTTTTTCTGTGGCTAGCCTACCTAAGGGTTTGTCAATTTTGTTTATCATTTCAAAGAATCAACCCTAGGGGCATCTGGGTGGTTCAATGGGTTAAGCATAAAATGGGGCTCAAGTCATGATCTCACAGCTCATGAGTTTGAGCCCCGTGCTGGGCTCTGTGCTGACATCTTGGAACCTTGAGCCTGCTTCAGATTCTTGTGTCTCCCTCTCTCTCTGCCCCTCCCATCCTCACACTCTGACTCTCTCTCTGCCTCTCTCAAAAATAAACATTAAAATTTTTTTTTTTAATTCAAAGAATCAACTCTTAGTTTGGTTACACTGTTCTAACGTCTTTATGTTCTCTAGTCCATTTATTTCTGCTCTACTTTGTATTATTTCCTTTCTTCTACTCAGTTTGTTCTTTCTCTAGTTCCTAAAGCATACAGTTAAACTGTTTAATTGGGATCTTTTCTTGCTTCCTAATGTAGGTTATGAACATCCCTTTAATAACTGCTTTTGCTGGATCCCTTAAGTTCTGGTATCTTGTGTCTCCATTTTTATTTCAAGAAACATTTTTATTTCTATGCTAGCTTCTTCTCTGATCTATGGGCTGTTCAGTAGAATATTGTTTAATTTCCATGCATGGGTGAATTTTCCAGTTTTTCTCTTGTTGATTTCTAGTTTCACGCCACTGTAGTCAGAGAAGATGCTTCGTATGATATCAATTTTCTGGAATTTGCTAAAACTTATTTTGTGCCTAACATGATATCCTAGAAAATGTTCCATGTGCATTTGAGAAGAATGTATATTCTGTTGCTAGACAGAATGTTCTGGAAATGTCTACTAGGTCCATTTGGTCTATACTGTTGTTCAAATCCACTGTTTCTTATTAATTCACTGTCTGGATTATCTATCCACTGTTGAGAGCAGGGTATTAAAGTTCCAAACTATTATTGTATTACTGCTTATTTCTCTTTTTAGAGTTTCTGCTTTATATATTCAGGTGCTCTGGTGGTGAGTGCATAAATATTTACAACTATTATATCTTCTTGATGTATTGACTTCTATATCATTACATAATAACCTTCGTTATCCCTTTTTTTCCCACCATTTTTAATGTCTATTTTGTCTGATATAAGTATAGGTACTTTTCTTTAGTTACCATTTGTTTGAAATGTTTTTTTTTTCCATCCCTTTACTCTAAGTCAATGCATGTCTTTAAGGCTAAAGTGAGTATATTGTAAGCTGAATACTGTTGGATCTTGATTTTTATATCCATTCAACCATCTTTTAATTAGATAATTTAATCTGCTTATTTTTTTAAATTTTTTTAATGTTTGTTTATTTTTGAAAGAGGGAGAGACAGAGCATAAGCAGGGGAGGGGCAGAGAGAGAGGGAGACACAGTTCTGAAGCAGGCTCCAGGCTCTGAGCTATCAGCACACAGCCTGACAGAGGGCTCGAACTCAAGAAGCACGAGATGACCTGAGCCGAAGGTGGATGCCTAACCAACTGAGCCACCCAGGCGTCCCTAATTTGTTTATGTTTAAAGTAATTATTGATAGGTAAGCACTTACTATTGCCATTTGTTTTTTTTTTTTTCTGGTTGTTTTGTAGACTCCTTGTTCCTTGTTTCTTATCCTATTGTCTTTTTTGTGTGTTTTGATGTCTTTGGGTATCAGTATGCACTGACTTCTTTATCATGTTCTTTTCTGTGATTACTACAGGATTCTCCCTTGTGGGAAATATCTTACATAAAATAGGCTTACATAAAATATCTTAAACTTGTAACACCCTATTTTAAACTGGTAACAACTTCAATAGAATTCATATACTTTATACTTTTACTTCTCCTCTTCCTCATGTTTCTAAAATTTACATGTTTTTACATTGTACATCTAATAACAGATTATTGTATTTATGATTATTTTTGCTTTTTTTTTTACTTTTAAGCTAGACTTGTAAGTAAATTTTGCACCACTACTGCCATATTTCAGAATCTAACTATGACTATATATTTACCATCACCAATGAGACTTACATTACTCTTTGAAATATTTTTATGACGTTAGCTGGTGCTCTTTACTTCCACTCAAAGAATTAGCTTTAGCATTTCTTGTAAGGCAAGTCTGTGGTAATAAACTCCCTCAGCTTCCATCATTTATGAAAGTCTTTATCCCTCCATTTCTGAAGGACAGCTTTGCCAGAAATTGAATTCTTGGTTGCAATTATTTTCTTTCAATATTTTGAGTATGTCATCCCATTTTCTCCTGGCCTGAAAAGTTTCTGTTGAGAAATCTGCCAATTTCTTATGGGGATTCTCTCATATATAACTTCTCTCTTTTGTCTTCCTGGTCTTAAAACTCTTTGTCTTTGACTTTTCATGACTGAATTATAATGTGTTTGGTGTAGCCTTATTCAGGTTCAATCTATTTGGCATCCTTTGGGCCTCAAGGATATGGATTTCCATGTCCATATGCTTCACATAGAATTTCTGTCCCTTTTCTTCCTCTTCTCTTTCTGCAATTCCCATAACACAAATATTGTTTCTTTTTATTGTGGCCCATAATTCTTGTAGGCTTTCTTCACTTTTTTTTTTTTTAAGTTTGTTTACTTATTCTGAGAGAGAGAGAGAGAGAGAGAGAGAGAGAGAGAGAGCACAAGCAGGGAAGAGACAGAGAGAGCGGGGGAGAGAGAGAGAATCCTGATCAGGCTCTGTGCTGTCAGCACGGAGCCCAGTGTGGGGCTTGAACCCACAAACTGTGAGATCACAACCTGAGCCAAAGTCAAGAGCTAGACCCTTAACTGACTGAGCCACTCAGGAGCCCCTCTTCACTCTTTTTGTTGTTGTTGTTTTCTCTGTTTGTTTCTCTGAGTGTATGGAGTCCTCCAAGGGTTATTTCTCATGTCTTATCCTCCAAGTCACGAATTCTTTTTCTGCAGAGTTGACTCTACCTTTGAAACTCTATTGAATTCTTCAGTTCATTTATTGTATTTTTCAACTCTAGGATTTCCTTTTTAGTGTTTGTTTGCTGGATGGTTGCTATTTCCTTGTCAAACTTCCTGTTTTGTTCATGCATTGTTTTCCTGATTTCTTTTAATTATCTGTGTTTTCTTATAGTTCCTCAAATGTCCTTTAGGGGATTATTTTGAATTCTTTGTCTGATCTCCATTTCTTAAAGGTTATTGGAGTTTCATTCGCTTCTTTTGGTGCTGTCACATTTACCTAATTTTTTTGTGATCATTGATTCCTTGCATTGATACATGCACATTTGAGTAATTGGCCTCCTCTTTCAGTCTTTGTAGGTTTGCTTTGGCAGAGACAACTTTCTACCAGTCAACTCAGTTTGGGTTTCTCAGTGTGTCTGTTGGTAATATCTTTGGGACATGCCACTATGGTCTATTTTGGGGTGAGACAACGGTTTGAACTCTGAGGTTGGGGATGGTGGAGTGCACATCTGGCTGAGAACAGCTGGTTGGATGCTGGCTTGGTTCCCTACCCAAGTGAGGCTGTAGGATGGGCTCTACAGTAGGATGGATTCTCTGGTCAGGCTTACTAGATGGTCAGAACTGGGTACTATATTTAGTAATAGTTAGGTCTGTGCATTAGCTTCTCTGCCCTGGCAGGCAACATGATGGGACCCAAAGCCTGTTTGGGAGCCCAAATCAGGCCAGGGAGTGCACTTAATTAGGGAATTAAGTACAGATGAGGCCACTGATTTTGCTTTCCAGATGAGGGAAGCCATAAGTTTTGCTCTCTGTTCAAGTGCCACTGTACATCAGGCGATGAATGAGCAGCTTCCCAGGTGCTCTGGTTAGGTTCTCTGGTCAGAGAGGCTGTGTTCAGCAATGAGTGGAGCTATGAATTAGAATCCCTGCCCTCGTGCAGTTGGGAGAAGCCACTCTGAAGCCAGTAAAGGTCAAGCCAATCCATACCCCAAGTTCCTGGGCTGAACAGGGTCACTGGGTTGCTTTGCAAGTTACCAATTCTACCTGCCCTTCTCTGGGCTCAAAAACTGCCAGACTCCACAGCTGCAAGAAGTTGTCACCAGTCCTTCTTGTCAGATGGGGCTGGAAGGCACTCTCTACAGGGAGTAGGGCTGTGATTCAGTTCCTTGTCTGGGTGTGGACACACCAAGATATAGGGCTTGTAAAACTCATCTTATTAAGGATCAGAATCAGGCAGATCTGCACCCCGCCAAGTTCCCTGGTCAGAGTGAGCCCCCAATTTGGTTCTGCAAATGAGCAAAGCCACTGGTTGGAATTCCTACTTGAGTACTTCAGGCATGAACCCAGTTTGCCAAGATCCAAGTGCTGGTTGTTATAAGCCTCTCCCCACCTCTCTGTCACAGTCAGACACCCAGTGGTGGTTCCTAGAGATTCCCCTGCAATCCCCATGGTGCTAGATCAGAGTAGTGGCTCCCACAAAGCAAACCCAATACTGGGGGACAGGGGTTGGTTGTCCCCCTGGGTTCTCTTTTCTTACTGGAGGAGCTGGAGATTCAGGGGACATCTCTTTGCAAGGTGCTGCACTGGTCTGGGGAGGAAGAGATCAATGTGAAGCTGCTTCTCTTACCCTTCTAATGCACTCTGTCTGGGTCTCTGTAGTGCAGAGGATGCTGCAGCCTGACCCCATGCCCTAGGATTCTCTCCATGACATCCTGTTCCTGAACAGGAACTTGTTCGTAAGTTGTTCTTGTTAGTTGTTCGTAAGATGGGGAATGAAGTCAGGAACAATGTAGTTCACCATTTTGGTGACATCACTCTCTGGCCATTATTTTTCAATTGCTCAATTAAGAAAACTGATAGCTAATATGTTAAGTAAAAGGGTATGTACTGTATTTTCAAATTTGATAAGGAAAGAATTCTGTAACATCTCAGTCTCCGATTCAAAATGGTAACAGTGGTGATATGAGGGTCAGGTGGTTATGTGTATAATTAAAATCTGCTTCATCTACTCTGAATTTTCAACAAATAATTGCATTACTTTCGAATTAAGAGAAAGAAAAAAAAACACACAGGGTAAAGACTCTTGACATTCCAAAAGAAAAGGCTGAAATCCTGCCCAGCAACCTCCCAGAGGCAAGAACAGAGAGGAGGGTGGGCCACAGTGCAAGTGGAAGCCCTCATCCCTCCTCCAAGGCCTTCCCTTCATCTCTGCTCTCCATCCCCTCTCTCAGAAAACCAGAAAGGTCCTGAGAAATCACCTGCCACAGTTCCCAAAGTGTTTCTCTCTTCCATCAGTTCAGGTCACTGGAAACTGATTTAACTGAGAAGAGTTGAGGACATCCCAGGCCCATCATTGTGCCCTTCTTAAAATACCTCTGATTTCAGAGCACAGTGGGAAATGCTGGCCTGTGCACAAAGCATGCATCTAATCCATTGCCAGGTACACAATGGATACCATAAATGTCAGTGCCCTTCCTCCCTACCACCTCCCCACCACTTACAGGTCCCTTTTAAACGTTTACTTATTTATTTTGAAAGAGAAAGTGAGGGCAAGCAGGGGACAGACACAGAGAGAGGGAGAGAGAATCCCAAGCAGTCTCTGCTATCAGCACAGAGCCTGATGAGGGGCTCGATCCCATGAACCATGAGACCATGACTTGAGCTGATATCAAGAGTTGAACACTCAACTGAATGAACCACCCAGGTGCCCCTACATGTCCCTTTTAAATAAAAGTGTCATCTCAAGTGCATAAATGTTTGCCATATGTAGTACAGTCTAAAATCTTTTATACACACAGATATGCATGGACATAAACTAGGTTTGCTTAATAAATACTGTAGCATCTCCACACTGTGTTTTAAAACTATGCATGCTAATTTTCTAGAAGGCAGAAAATAAGTGTCACACAAATTAAGTTTCCTCACAGACAAAAGCAGCTGTTTCACCTCACTTACCATCCCCATGGTCATGTTCAACAGCCCTGGCTTTAGTCCTACCACTGGAGGTATGTTTAAAATTTGAGGGAAAATACACTGCTGGACATCTGGATTCATTAAAAAATAACCTAATCCCCTCTCTCCCTAAGGATAATATTGATAAACCCATACGATATAGTCACACACTTATGCTAAACATACACACTTAGCATATTTAACAATTATTATTCTGTTTATTATTATTTTTTTTTATTTTTTTTTCAACGTTTTTTATTTTTTATTTTTGGGACAGAGAGAGAGACAGAGCATGAACGGGGGAGGGGCACAGAGAGAGGGAGACACAGAATCGGAAACAGGCTCCAGGCTCCGAGCCATCAGCCCAGAGCCTGACGCGGGGCTCGAACTCACGGTCCGCGAGATCGTGACCTGGCTGAAGTCGGACGCTTAACCGACTGCGCCACCCAGGCGCCCCTATTCTGTTTATTATTAATCTAAAAATATGTTTAACCAACAGGCTCTGCTTTGATTACAGGCCATCGATATCTATTCATAAATACACTTGTTTGGGTTTCACATCCCTGGTTAAATTCTGCCTTGTAATAAACAAAAGGGATTAAAAGTTGGACCAAACTTTTGTATGATAGCATCCACATAAACTATTACTTACATAAATTAACATTTTGCTTCAGGGAATAAGCCATAAACATAAAAGCAAACCATGCTTCTGGTTTGTTGTTGTTGTTGTTTTGTTTTTAGTGTTTATTTTTGAAAGAGAGAGAGACAGAGTGCAAGTGAGGGAGGGACAGAGAGAGAGGGAGACACAGAATCCTAAGCAGGCTCCAGGCTCCTAGCTGTCAGTACAGAGCCTGACACGGAGCTCGAACTAACCTCAAGATCATGACCTGAGCCCAAACCATGCTAATGTTTAACTGTCCTTCCTTTCTCTTGAAAAAAATAACTGCAAATTTTCAATTGTATTCTCTCTGCTAGGCTGATTCTTTTGTTTTGTTTTTTTAAATTTTTTAATGTTTATTTATTTTTGAGAGACAGAGAGAGCATGAGCAGGGGAGGGGCAGAGAGAGGGAGTCACAGAATCCAAAGCACGCAGCAGGCTGAGCTGTCAGCACAGAGCCCTACATGGGGCTCAAACCCACAAACTGCGAGATCACGGCCTGAAACGAAGTCAGATGCTTAACCAACTGAGTCACCCAGGAGCCCCTCTGCTAGGCCTGAATCTTAGAGTGCAAATAGACTTTGCCATGGAGCACGGAGGGAAAGTTTAACGGGAGAGACGGCAGAGCATGCAAAGGTCCAGGGAGAGGAAGAGAACAATGTGGTAGAGAATTCATATGTCTTCTTCATGGCAGGAGCACTCATGGTAAGAGAAGTGCTACGCAATCTCTAAAATGCATTTCAGCTCTGAATTCCTGTGATTTCGGAGACCTGAATACACTGGGGTTTTCTCTGTGGCTCAGACCAGGAACGCAGAAATAATTTTTGGCCATCAGAGTAGAATATGCATTTAGACCAGATTTCTTTGTCCAGACAGAGGTAGTCTGCACACGCTATATCCCTGTCCAGGAAAGACAGAGACTCTGCGTTCCTTTTTCCATCTGGGTTTCTAACTAGCTAATGTTCCTCCCCTCCCCAGCCTGAAGCACACAGGTAGGCCCCAAGACTGAGGGTACAGATTGGATGCCATTCTAACTTAACTTGAGGACACACTATTCTCTCCTTGCCATCTCTCTACTCTTCTGGCTGGGTCTGATTTCCCAAGTGCAAGCATCAGGCTTCCCTAAAAACACAGAAGCACACGCCTGAGAAGAAAGGAAAGCTCCCCTCAGTGAACACCTGAAAACTCAATCCCTCCAACAGAGCAGAGTGGTTCGGATGCCTCCTGACTTTGCTACCTACTAACCTTTGAACTTGACGAGTTACTTAAACCTTTGAACTTCAGGGTCTTCACGTACAAAATGGAGAAAATATTCACCTACCTCACAGGCGTGTGGTGTGAGAGAGAGAGAGAGAGAGGCAGAAACAGAGACAGAAAGAAAGACAGACACAGACAGAGATAATAAAAAGCATTTAGCAAAGCATAACCCAGAGTAAATTCTCAGTAGATGTTAGATATTTTTTCTCGGGTCCCTGAAAAAGACAGCTGAGGGGGTTCAGCTTCTCATATATCTTTGCAAGTCCAAGCCTTTCAAGTGAGCATTTATAACGTCACTATAGTAATTATGTGAAAATTCTCTGATAAGTTGCACGAGAGAAATCACATTGGTGTTCCAAGGTGGCTGGTGTGCAGCTAAAGAAAGCCATATAAACTAAATCCATTCCTTGTGCTGGTAAGCTTAGAGTATCTCCCATTAAATACTAACGCCACAGAAAACAGAACCTCTGGGCCATGAAAAGGCAGATTTTGCTGGAAAGTATTGGTTCATTTATTCAATATACTGATGGCTTATTATGGGTCAAGCACCATTAAGGAGCTAGTGATACAGGATCAGACAAACAATAGATGATAATCTTTGTCCCCAAGGGGTTTCCATTCTAGTAGAGGGAGAATGAAAAGGAAGATAATAACCAAAAATATATGCTAATAAGGAGCATGGAAAGAGGGCAGTAAAAAGCGATAGGCAGCACTGTGGGCAGGTAACAATTTTCAACAGGCCATTCAGATAAGTCGTCACGGAGAAAGCCACATGGAATCAATATATGAAGGAGGTAAGGGAGTGAGCATGTACACATGTGAGGGAAGAGCACATCAGGCTGATTTAGCAAACGGCCCTCCAGTGGGAACAGGCTGGTGCACTCAAGGAATAAGAAGAAGGGCAGTGTGGCGAGAGTCAATGAGCTACAGAACGGCAAAGGTAAAATCTGCGAAAAACAAGGGACCAGATTCTGCAGAGGCCTTGTGAAGTTAGATAGGAAGCCATTAGTGTTTGGAGCAGAGGGAAGATACAATCGAACCAGTGTTTAGCAATATTACTGAGTGAAGTGTTAAAAATAGACCACAGCAAAGAAGTGATGAAGCAAGAAAACCAGTTAATTATATTTGCAATATATTACAATCGTATACAGTTAACTATTATATGATTAGAAATTTACAATGTGTTATAGTATATCTATATCATGGAGACGCTGAGTTGGAAGAAAGCTAGCACTTCCATTGTTGAGATGAGACAAAGAAGGTGGCAGAAAAAGTCAAGCATTTGGGGTAAAGACCTGGAGACCCATACTGGTATGTGAAGATTCAGATGCTCTTTAGGGATCCTATTTGAATGTTGAATAAACTACTGAGTACAGGAGTCTAGAGCATGAGAGAGTCAGGCTGGAGCTCTACATTTAGGATGCACAGATGAGATTAAAAGCCATGAGACTGGGGTGCCTGGGTTAAGCATCCAACTCCTGGTTTTGACTCGGGTCATGATCTCACATTTTTGTGGGTTCGAGTCCCACATCGGGCTCTGTACTGGCAGCTCGGAGTCAGCTTGGGATTCTCTCTCCCTCTCCCTCACTCTCTGCCCCTCCCCCACTTGTGCTGTCTCTGCCCCTCAAAATAAATAAACTTAAAAAATAATAATCGTCTTTAAAAAAAAACACATGAGACTGGAAGAGATCACTATGTGAGTGTGTCTTGTTTTAGAAGAGAAGGGGTTAGAGGACTGATCCCAGGGCACTCCAATGGTCAATGATAAGGGGACCAGGAGACACCAGCCAAGTAGGCCAAGAAGGTCCCTGCAGAATATCAAAAAGGAAACCAGTATGTCTTCCAATGAAGAATGTGTCTTGTGGAAGAGGGAAGGAATGGTCAGTTGTGCCAAATGCTACTGACGGCTCAAATGAAGAGGGCTGCATTCTGACCACTGGATATGGCAATGAGGGTCACTGAGGACACAGCCAAGGACAGTTCCAGTGGAGTGACAAGGCTACAAATCTGATTGGCTGGGAGCTAGGAGAAACTGGATGGAAAGGAAGTGAAAGAATTAAGGATAAGCAATTCTTTCAAGCAGTTTTGCTGAAAAGGGGTGTATAAAATGGTACAATGTCTGCAGGGAGACGTAAAATCAAATGAAGGATGTTTTTTAATGATGAGAGGGATTACAACACATGTGCATGCCATTAGGAAGTAAGAGAAAGCAGAGAAGAATGCAGGAGGGAGACAGTGAATAGAAGTTTCTACTAAGATTTAAGAGAGTCAGAAATGGGCCCCCAAACCTGAGCCTGGAGCCAAACACAGGTAAGAGGCAGGGAAAAATGACTGTCCCCACCTGGACAAACCTAGGAGTCAGACCTGCAGGATTAACCCTTCAAACAGTGGAAGTTTTCAGACTGCCATCCAACATGTGTGACTAAAACGGCCATAGAGATCATTTAGAGAACACAGGCTCTCGGATGGACGCCAGAAGGGTTATCGATGATCGTTTCCACAACCCTGCACCTCTGTGTTGGGGCCTGACCTTGCCCTCTGACTCCTGAGCCCTGCGAGCACAGCTGAAGCTAACTGCAGATAATTGTTCAGGCTTCAGCGGTTCTGAGGTGGAGTTGTCAGTACATTCGCAAGAACAGAAAAGAAGGCAGTAACCTAGGACACCAACTACCCCTCACCAAAGAGCCAGTAAACCTAGAAAATAAAACATGCAAATATTTGACGGATGAGACTCATCCCCTAGGAACACTTTTTGAGAATTCTTGGGCACATGATGGCATCGCCAATGCTGTAAGTTTGTTTTAGTTTAAACAAGGTTCTCGTCTTCCTGCAACTCCACATCTGAGGGGTAGAAAAGGAAAGGCAAACGGGATAGGCAAACACGTGCAGGTCTATAATACGGATAAACAAACAGATTGATAAGGATGAGCATGTTAAAACACACAACGTATGAATTCATTCACTTCTTTATGTGCTGCCTTGTTCCGGGGAAGACTTTAGATGAGGAAATGCATAAATAAGCCAGCAGCAAAGCTAAAGGACAGGAGACTTGGGTACTGATTAGCCGTAGGCTCCGGGGATGCTCTGACACACTCCGAGCCAGTCTCCTCATCTCCAAAACAGGGTACCGAACCAGAGGATCTCAGGGCTTCCTCTGCCTCGACAGAGGAATGACTTCGCAATTCATCTTATCTCCCCAAAGTCCTTTCTCAGACCAGCAGCGCCTTCAGTCTTACAATGCATGCCTCCATGAACATGTCTATATCATAGACAGCTCCTTTGCTCTGCAACTTTTCTGTGCCTGCCAGATGGCTCCAAAGTCAGTTCACTTTAACAACTGTCCCCAAATTCCACTGCCCCCTGGCACATGTGGGACTTCGGAGCCAACAGACTCTTTCCAAGTCAGCATCACAACGTTGACGAAGATAAGGAGGTGAGTCCATGGTCGCAAAAACAAGCAGCTTACAGAATTCAACTCAACAAGGCCACTCGTGGAGAGCAGGGCTTGCTTCTTAAATAAATATCATGGCTGTTAGTTAGTTGAAGATTAAAAGAAAGAATGCATGTGGATCACTCAGAGAGGAGCGCAAGTATCGGAAGGGTGAGGAGGGATCTCGCCCAATTGCAAAAAAAAAAAAAAAAAAAAATGCGTAAGATTTGGAAGGTTTGGGATTTGCTTATTATTTCTGCACACCATTCTACTTCTTGATAGAGGCATTTCTGATTCAAACAGCAAGACAGGAAACCCAGGTCCAAAACAAGAGCTAAATATGACTTATAGTACACCATATTATACTGTACACAGAGTAGGAAGAGAACAGTTAGAAAGGACCCTTAGTGTTTCTGAACAAGTTGCTTAGCTGCACCATACATTTACTACCTTCGATATCACAGCAGGTTTTCACTCTAGACCACCTAAGTATGTAGATTTTTAAACACCACTTAAATGATCCTCTCCCACAAGAATTAAATTACCATTTATAGCCTATTCCTCTATTAAAAATTAATGAATTTACCAGCTCCTAGGACGGAGGCCCTCATTTGTTTTATAATGAAAAAAGCTTTGATCTGCAATTCTCCAAGGCTGTGATTGTTTTTATTCTTCAGTTCTTCTCATTAAAAATAAATACCTCCATTCTCTAAGATACACCTGCAAAGCACTTAAAACACCCATTTGAACAATAGGAAACCTATTTTCGTCTCCCCGCAAAAGAATCTACTGTTTAAAGTGCTTCTGCGGTGGGAAAAGCACTTTTCTTCACTACCTAGGCACCATTCTGGGTGATGAAGGGCCAAAATTGAAGGTTTGCAACTAATCAGTATTTACTGAGCAAGCTCAAAGGGCAACTTCTTAAAGCTGAAGATCTGAGCTGTAATCAGAATTCTTCACATATTGTCTCTCGCTCAAGAGGGAGTAACAAGGCAACTGGAAGTCACAGTCTGATGCATTGAGTACTTGAGGCGACATCCCTCGTACAGCCCAAACCACGAAGCAGCTTCTTCTCTCTAACAGATGCCACAAGCCTTAATAGCAAATGGCAAATTAGCTCTTAGAGCAGAACCAAAAAGTGACTGATTTTTTTCTTCTATGCTATGACGATACCAAAACGCTCATCACCGTGTCCTAAGTGTTTTATGTATTATTAAGACAAAGGCATAGGGAGGCTTTTCTAAATGAACTAGTTTTCAGAGACTATCGCTAATTCAAGTGTGGTCATTCAGGAAAACGGCTACCCCCAAACACATTCTATATTTGAATAACATGACCCATTCCACTCCAGTAACTATTTGCTGATTACTCAAAGGACTCCATGAGCAAATGGAGTAATAAGTTCCCTCCGTGTGTATAAGGGAAGGCTTCTCAAAGCTATTTCCAGGATCTGGGCACTCACATCCATTACTCACTGCTAGATTATCCAGGCTTCTGCGACATGAGATTTAGAATAATCAAAAACCCTGGACTGATCCTGTCACTGGCAGTGATTGCCTGCCTAGGAGTCAATAAAACAGACTTGAACTCTGAATTTTTCCAATCCACAGGCACCGCATACTGAATCTCTACAATAAATCAGCTGCTAGAATGACAAAGCATCACCAGCGATGTGTATCCCCGCTGCCAAAACTGGGGAGAGTTTCCCATTAGGAACCGTCTCTGATCTAAAGCCCCGAGCCAACAGCAAAGGGAAGCAGTCAGTCTCCAGGGAGAAGAGGGGAGTCACGCTGTTGTTAAGCAGCAATTTTTGCCAACACTCTCATCTCGGGGAAGAGCATTAGCAGTGGCACTCAAGAGTGCTGCCAAGCTGTTTACCCACTGCCTGCCACCCTGCCCACCACACCCATTATCTTCTGAGAAGGGGCAGGGAGAAGCAAGGTGGAACATTCTAGAAAACAAAACATAGAAGCACCCAAATAAGTGACGCTGCCATTTCCATCCTCAACTGCCTCAATTAAACACACATACAAAAATATATAACTGGTTAAAAAGATTTTTTTCTTAATTTTGGCACTGAATTATAACTATGCAAATGCCTCCTCTAGGAGACAAAACACTGACACGCACAACGGAACCAGATAGGAGTCTTCTGCCAAGATGACTGCTTTCCTCTAAGTATAAAGGAAATAATTTCAAATTTGGCTAAGATAGATAATTTCATAAAAACAGAGGAGACCTAACTGCCAGTCCCCAGATGTCACACAGATGATCAGCCACTTGACTAGATACCTCAAATGAGCTGCAGTGCAGTGGCAAGAAAAGGGCGAAGCCTCTGAACAGAACATGGCCAGCCCTTCTCAATCTGTAAGGTGTACTATTTCTACCCAGTCTCCTAGCCCCTTCACATCCCACCACACATAAAAGCTCAGGCAGCATAGTCAATTTACTTCCACTCTAGGAAGCCTAACCATTTGGCAAAATAATAATAATGATAATAATAACAATAACAATAACAATAATACCACCTTGTTAATAGATAGCAGCTTCTCCTTCCTAAAAGCTGGGCATGCATACAAGTGTGTGCCTAATTGGAAAGACAAACAGACTGCATGTGTTTTCAGAAGTTGTAATCTCAGCTGTGCACATGCAATTCCCAGCAGAGCCCACAGAGCTGACTTGAATACTCTGCACTCTCCCATTCCTACTCTATTAAAAATGGAAGACATCAGTCTCTGACTCCACCAGACAACCTCAACTTTCCAGGACACTCCTTAATTCATGTCCCAGAGATAACTACTAATTTGATGAGAGTCCGCTACCCTCCTATTTCTGCTCCATCCCATTCCCGTTGCATAAAGAAACCAGGAAGATAATACCTGTAATGTTATTTTCCTAACAGAAAATTCTATCACCCATGAACTCGAGTCTAGACAAATCTCCTGTTTCTGATGTCCCCGAGGTTGAGTAAAACTATCTTTGGCTCTACTTCAGCAGTTCAATTCCACTCAGGGGATATTTGTAGAGGCTCTTCCATGTGCCAACAATGCACTCCAAGTGGGGAAACGAAGAAGTATCAGCCAGTGGCAGCCGTCTGCCACCAAGACTGACCTGCAGTCATTCCTGGGACAACAGCTGAGGTACTATGCTGGGGGCATGTGCAAAGAGCTAATAAGGGGTAGAGCAGTGACGTCCTCCTAGCACTCATCCTCTGCAAAGTTCAGCTAAAAAACATCCAATACAGGTTTGTCCAAACATAGCATGCCTAAAGACTGACAACTGAAAACAACACACACAACCCCAGGGTAAGATGGGCCCATTCCAAGAGCCCTGGCTACCTTTCCATCTTAGCCATCCCCAGCCCCGAGCTCCGTCAAATTTTTTCAGGCCTGAATCCTCATAACATGATATTCTCATTCTTCCCCTTACCTTTCTTTCCCTTAAAACCCAAGAGATGGAATCTTTAGAAGTGGCACAAAGGCCTGTGAGCAGTAACATTATTGGCTATTCATTGCCTCCTCTGCAAAACCCATATTGGACCCCAACCACCTTCTCCAGCATTATTTCCTACGTTTTTTTCTTTTGATGTTCATAGCAGCTTTATTTGTAACAGTCAAAACTATATTGGGGCGCCTGGGTGGCGCAGTCGGTTGGGCGTCTGACTTCAGCCGGGTCACGATCTCGCGGTCTGTGAGTTCGAGCCCCGCGTCAGGCTCTGGGCTGATGGCTCAGAGCCTGGAGCCTGTTTCCGATTCTGTGTCTCCCTCTCTCTCTGCCCCTCCCCCGTTCATGCTCTGTCTCTCTCTGTCCCAAAAATAAAAATAAATGTTGAAAAAAAAAAAAAACTATAAACAACCAAATAATGTCCACTGTCATGTGAGTGGATACACAAATTATAGTTTGTCCTTGCAATGAAATCTATCTAGAAATAGAAACAAATGAGATATTCCTTTTCCAACATTATTTCCATGTCCCCGCTTTTGTGAACCCCACAGTCCATCCGAAAGGAATCACTTCTGGAATCACAGAGGCCTTAACCTCCATCTCCATATCGTTGATACACTGCACCCATTGCTGTGAAGACTTCCCCCCCGCCCCTTTTCTATATATCTATCCCTGAAAGCCAAACTGCCACCTCCTTCCCATCCTCCCAGGGTTATTCTGCACCTAAACTTCCTATTTATTTATTTATCCACCACACAGTTATTAAAAACCTATCCTGTGCTGTGTCTGATACTAGGGAGGTAGAGATAAATGGATAGACTTTGCTCCAAGCCCTCAGGACACTCACAGAGACATGGAGGTAGAGTAATGCAATACAATAGGGTGAGAGATTTATTAAAGTCCCAAAAACCCTTTTGTGTCCCAAGACACAAAAGAAAGAATATCATCTGCCTCGATGGGTCAGCAACGGCTTCAAGGAAGAGGTCTTAGCACCCCTTCTGGTCTTTAAGCTACTTTAAGGCAAGGTCAGTATCTAGTTCCTGCCCCTCAAGGAGGACTAGCCCAAAAAGCAGTCCGTGAAATAAAGGAATGAAGGCATGGATGAATGAATGACATATCAAACTCACCCTGCGGCTCTCACTTTATGCAAGCCCATTTCAACAAAAACTTCCAGAAAGCACCAGGATTCCGATCTCAGTAAGAAGGGATAGGAGAAGTATATCACTTAGCTGTTCCTGAATTGAAGGTGAGACCAGAAGCTTATTCAAGTGAATAGGCCATCATTAAGTGTAAAAGCCACAAAAGAAACTGTGTTCAACTCTTTGGGGCATTCACTGACTGCTGGCTAAAAACTCTCTGAAACCCAAACCCGTGAAAACTAATGACTGGAGAATCTAGGAGGTGTTAACAGAGCCAGTGTCCTGATAGAAACAGGCTTCCCTGACTGTCACAGCACCGAGGATGCTTTAGAGAATGATTTAAGATTTAATGCTTGAGGTGGTGGTTTCATGTCCAAACTTTTGACTGATGAACTTTATAATACTCCAAACTACAAGTCAAGTAGAAAACCTGACCGCCTCCCAACTCAGGGGGCAAACTTGCCACTGATAAGGAGGTCTCAGATGTGACTTTGCTTTAATGGAAATAAAATGATGAGCGGTGTGATATTTTCTGGGGCAGATAACACCAAGATTTTCCAGAGAATTGGTCTGGGTTGTACAGACAGAGCACTGAGCTGGGATTTGCACAGGAGTAGGTTTCCAAAGATCATGTTCGAGTACCAGCCCTATAACTTCACTGGTATGTGACTATGGAGAAATCATTCAACCTCTATACCTTAATTTTCTCATCTATAAAACAAGAATAGGCATGTTGACCTCAAAGGCTTAACTTGTAGAAGTTAAACAGGATTGTAAATTTCAGGTAAATGCAGCGGGTAAAAGGTACAGCTGGTTATTGAAGTCCTGTCCAGTGCTGAGATTACCTACATTCATAGCAAAAGTTAATATTGAACAAGGTTTAATTTATATTTTCTAAACAGCCTCATTAGAGTCAGCCAAACAGAATTACTATTCTTGTTCTATAAATGAAGAAACAGAGTAAGAAGCTGAGTTGTACCGGTTCTATCCTCAAAACGTGTGTTTGCAGCACTTCACATCGTAAACTCTCAAGCTTCACAGATACAATACCCACCACCACGGAATCCAGCCCTTTACTAAGGAACATGAGGCGGATTTCAGTAGCTTCCCAAGGGATCTCTACTTTCTGTACTTCTTCCTATCCCTGGTTCTTCCCTCACTACAGAGTACCTTTCCCAAGGCTTTACAACATTGCCTTGCTCAATATCCACAAGGATGTGCCTGAGTTTAAGTAAAATTTCAAACTGTTTTCTTTGCCATCCCCTTCTTTATAAGGAAGACAAATGACCCCTTTACTGTCTTCAGAATTCATTTTGCCAGCTCCTTCTTTTGCTTCTCACTCCGGCCATGCACATGTCCACAATCTTCTCTACTACTCTTCAGATCTTACCCATGTTTCAAGACTCAACTCGTGTTTTACAGCTTTCAAGAAGTCTTTATACGTAGAGTTAGTGGGAATCAGGTCTCCTATTCCTCAGACTCCCCCTGGACACCATCAACATTTTTATCATCGCACTTACCAAAGTTCATGCTGTATCATGTCTCTGAAACTTTCATATGAGACTGAAAAATAATTCTGTGGACGGAAGCATCTTTGATTTATCCGCAGCTCTTTTTGTCGCGCTTTACAAAACAGTAAGCATTTGGTACCTGCTTGTTGAAGTTAATGGAACTGAACTTATTTATCCTTCAACTACTCATTCCACAAATATTTACTGGATACCTTCTATGGGCCAGACACAATCATAGGCTTTCAGGATACAGTGTGAACAAAACTAATATTCATCTCTATTATCGATTGGAGGTGACAAAGAAATCGGTAAGTAAACTACTTGGTGTATCTGATGGTGATGATCACTATACAGCAAAATAAAATAAAAACCAGATCTGAGACATGTGCAGTTCCAGGGCAAAGTGTTCAATTTTACATTGACTGGTCAGGGAAAGCCCAAGTGAGAAAAATTCATAAGGCAGAATTGGTGACACAAGGTAACCATCATTTACAGAGCATCAGCTGTATGCAAAAATATCATTAGGCACTGTAAAATGCTGAAATCTAAACAAAGCATGCTTCCTATCCTTAGGATCCTTCCAGACTTCTGACATAGAAGGTGCAGACAAAAACAACTGATACAGGGTAGGAGACAAACCAAAGAGACTTAAAAATCTCTCACTAGAAGAGAGATATCAGGAAGAACTTCAAGGAGCTGACGGCATTTGAAACAGACCTGAGAAAAGGGGCAGTTTGGACGGGTCAGAGGGTGGGGGATAGGGACTACAACGGTAGGACCATTGGGGCACCTGTGTGGTTAGGCAACCAACTTCAGCTCATGATCTCACAGTCCCTGGGTTCGAGTCCCACATCAGGCTGTGCTGACAGCTCAGAGCCTGGAGCCTGCTTCAGATTCTGTCTCCACCTCTGTCCCTCCCCATGCTTGTGCTCTGTCTCTCTGTCTCTCTCTCTCTCTAAAATAAATAAACCATTTTAAATTAAAAAAAAAAAAAAAAAAAAAAAAAGAACGGTAGGACCCTTGAATATAAAGACTCTAGTTTAAATTCTAGGAAAAGGAGTAATCCAGACAAGCAAGCACTTTCCACAGGTCTCTGTGCTCTCCAGGGCTCCTGTTATCACACAGGGGGCCAGTGAGTGATTAGGGTGTCTGCCTAACTCCAGAAGAGGCTTCATTTCTTGTTTATTGATTCATTTACCTTTGACTGAGCACTTACCACAAAGCAATTACTGTGCTTGGCACTGAGAAAAAGTCATTTAAGACTTATCCTTGCCCTCAGAATATGAAGAGAGGCATCCCAATCAGTAGTTCATGGAAGACTTCCCAGGTGGGTGGATCCGTGAATCCACTTGCATGTGTTTAATCAGAAATGTTCTCTTGATTGTAAACTACACATACACTTATAGAAACTTAGAATACAAAAAACTTATAATACAAAGACAAAATAAAATAATCCTACCACCCGAAGAGCTTCTATCATTTTTAAGGTATTTCCTCCCAGTGATTTTTTTTCTTTTTTTTTTTTTTTTAAGTAATCTCTAGTCCCAATGTGGAGCTTGAACTCACAACCGTGAGATAAAAAGCCATATGCTCTACTAACTGAGCCAGCCAGGCACCCCTCCTGCCAATGATATTTTAAAATCTCTCTCTTGTCTTCCTCATGAAATATATACTAAAACATATAAATGAGAATACATATACATGTTTGTGCTTCATATGCTTTTAATTTAATATTATTTTATAGATCTTCTCTTATGTTATCAATAATCTACAGAAGTATCACTCTAATGGCTATGCAATATTGAATAGTATTTACTAAGCCATTGCCCTACTATTGGAATTTAAGTTACTCCAAATACAGTATTTTTGCTAGTACAATTATTGCTAGTTACAATAAACATATTTACACATAAATTGTTTCATTAAAAGAAACTCGTACAAGTGGAGTTATTAGGTCAAAGAGAACATGCTTATTTCAAATAGGCTTGAGTTTTGAAGAACCAAAAGAAGTAAAGTAATGGAAAGGGAGGGCAGTGTTGGCATAAGGAATAGTGTATATGAAGATTCATGGTCATGAAACAGTATGACAGCCTCCAGGAACGTCAAGTAATTTAGTAAAGGTAGATCAAAGAGGTGTGTACATTAGGGTAAGGGAGTGGCTGAACAGAGATGAGGCTCAAGAGATGGACAAGAACCAAATCATAAACATAAATAGTCTTGGAAGCAGTGTTGTGGGGATTTGACTCCATCATGGGGTAAGTTATGAGAAACTGAAATACTTTAAGGAAAAGAAGGACATGATCATATCTGTGATTTAAAGAGGCCACATTTATGGCAATGACAGATGGGGATACACTGAAGCAGAAAAGACGCCCTTGAGAGTTTCTGTAATAATCAAGGAGCATACTAAGAATGGCCCGAAGCAAGGCAATGGTAATGTACAAAAAGGGATACACACAAAGGATATTAAACTGTTGGAATGTACAAACTGTGATCACTGATTTCAAAGACAGTGAAGTACTCCTATCAGGGAGAAGTATAATTGACCCTTTCCATTTGAGATGGATTGATGTAAGTTATAGGGGGAATATACATGTCCTTCTTGTCAAATATGCTCTTCAGGTTCTCTCCAAAAATGTCAACAATTATCAATGCTCCCACTTACTTCTGACAGAATAAATGTCTTCAGTACCTAAAAGATTTTTCTCTGAATGAATGTACATCCTCCCTTTGTACCTATGGAGGCCATGATGGCCTCACCAGCAGTCAGTAAAGGGAGAGCCTGAGCCACACACTGGGACGGGTCATACCTGGACAGCAGGCAGATGGGCCCTGCATGCCCTAAGGTCATCTTATCCACAGTATAAAGGGCTTATAAAGTCTCAGGTAAAGGATACAGTAGTATGATTTTTTTTTTTAATTTTTTTTTTTAACGTTTATTTTTGAGACAGAGAGAGACAGACCACGAACAGGGGAGGGTCAGAGAGAGAGGGAGACACAGAATCTGAAACAGGCTCCAGGCTCTGAGCTGTCAGCACAGAGCCCGACGCAGGGCTCGAACTCACAGACTGTGAGATCATGACCTGAGCCGAAGTCAGATGCTTAACCAACTGAGCCACCCAGGCGCCCCAGTAGTATGATTTTAAATGATATTACTTTTCCTTGGACCCACCTCTACACCACTCATGCTAGGATTTCATCTGCCTGGTAAGCACATTTCTGAATTCAGACCTCTTCTCCAAGCATTCCTGTTGTTCTTAGCATCCAATAGTATCCACCAGAGGACAGGAAGCCATCCACAGTGTGAATACACAGGAGTAAAAAGGGAACACTGAATCAACAAACACGATATTTATCATATTTGAGATAGACTATCTTTTGAGATGGGCTGTTCTCCAGAAAAAGTCCCTCATTCTATCTCCATATCTTTTTGCGGGGGAGAGGGGCAGAGAGAGAAGGAGAGAAATAATCCCAAGCAGTCTCCGTGCTGTCAGCATGAGCTTGACGAGGGGCTCGATCTCATGAACCATAAGATCATGACCTGAGCCAAAATCAAGAGTCAGACACTCAACAGACTGAGCTACCCAGGCAACTCTCTCCATCTTTTCTTTTTTTTTTTTTTATATTTTTTTTTAACGTTTTATTTATTTTTGAGACAGGGAGAAACAGAGCATGAACAGGGGAGGGTCAGAGAGAGGGAGACACAGAATCTGAAACAGGCTCCAGGCTCTGAGCTGTCAGCACAGAGCCCGACGCGGGGCTCAAACTCACAGACCACGAGATCATGACCTGAGCCGAAGTCGGCCGCTTAACCAACTGAGCCACCCAGGCACCCCTCTTTTCTAATTGGCACTTGTGGTGAGGTGTGGGGGTGGAGGGAGAAGGGGTGGATGGACCTAACATGAATCATTGCATGTTACAAATTAACTCTGTGCAAGCAGGATTCAAAACTAAAGAGTTGAGTCACATTTTGTTTTTATTCTTCCATTTATTTTCACCATTGTTTATAATTTGCTTATATAGGGAAAATGTGCATATGTATATATAAATAGACAAATGAAATTTATGAAGTACATAGTATGTGTTTAAGTGTATATATGTTAACATATATACATATATATTACATAACATATATATATACCATGTATACATTCATACACATACTATGTACTTCATGAAGAATATACAGAGAATATATTTATAAAGTTGTCCACCCCTAACAGTTTCCATTAGTCAGATGATATGAGCATTGCTAGATTTGACAATCAAAAAAATATGACCCTTAATACTGAATATGAGAAATCCAAAGAGAATCAGCAAATTCTAAATGTGTAGAACATCCTAATATATGTTGACCTGTAAGACCTACCAGGACAACAGTGAAGCACAAACATGAGGAATATAGTCAAAACATTTCATGAATGTACCAACATTTTTTCACATGGAAGAAACTCTAAGGGAATATCCCAAAGGTGCTCTCTAATCCAATAGTTGGTCAATTAATCCAAAAAGGTGATTAAAGTAAAAAATAATGTCTTTAACATACAATTCTAACATAAAATACATAAATATCTCTATTCACCAATCATTTGACAAGAACCAAGACCTGTTTCAGCTGTTAAATGACACACATAGGTCATTCCTTATGATTCCCAGTTAGGCATTCTTTTTTTTCTCTTTTTTTCTTTTTATTAAGCTTCTTTATTTATTTTGAGAGAGAGAGTTGGGGAGGAGCAGAGAGAGAGGGAGACAGAATCCGAAGCAGGCACAAAGCCCAACATGGGGCTCAATCTTACCAATCGTGAGATCATAATCCGAGCTGAAATCAAAAGTCAGATGTTCAGACAACTCAGCCACCCAGACACCCCATAGCCATTCTTTAATGTAAATTGAACTTATACAGCAACTTCTAAATGTTACAGTCTTTTCCCTTCTCATACAGTTATCTCACCTGTCTAATTTGACAGAAATATTTTGGAAACTATCTTTTTCCCAGCATTTCACTTAGTTTCCCAGAAACAACTATCTTTATGAAGATGCAGTACACTAATTTACATTATATTTAATTAAAACATTTAAGTCCAAATGGTATCAGCCAGTTTGAGCACAATTAAAACCTATTCTTACAAGCACCTAACAGCTGGTGGGCACACCAAAGAGTAAGCTACCAGCTGCAGGCAATCAGTGAGTCACGGGCACCAGTCTGAATATTTCATATTGGGAAGGGAGTGTCTATGAACCCAGAAAGGAATTTCAG
Organism: Panthera pardus; assembly: GCF_024362965.1. Taxonomy (NCBI): domain Eukaryota; kingdom Metazoa; phylum Chordata; class Mammalia; order Carnivora; family Felidae; genus Panthera; species Panthera pardus. The sequence goes on along the minus strand of NW_026526677.1, from coordinate 74,311,819 downwards.
TGGGTTAGTTAAGAAAGTTTCTGTCACAAATAGAAATTATTTAATAACAAATATGGTTGTCCTATGAGACTATATTAATTATGGCTGCAATAATGCTACATAACAAACCACCCAAATCCAGTGACATTTAATAAGCATCTTATTCTCGTGCTCATGAGTCCCCAAGTCAGCTCTGATCGACGCAGGTGAGCACCTCTGGTTTAAGCTGTGGGTCAACTAAGCTTGATTCCTCATTGTAGATTGGGCTGTGTCTGCTCTACGCATACATATTCAGGCATCCAAGCACCAAGAGGAATTAGCTATCCAAGGGGAAGTTCTGCTCATGGCCACGGCAAAGCATAAGACAGCATCCAAGCCCTTTCTTGTGTCATGAATGCTAATGTCCCACTGGTCAAAGGGAGTCACATGACCATACCAGTCCTCAAGGACAGGTAGCCAACTTCACCAACCTTGAGGTCAAAGCAAGTCAAATGGCCAATTCCAAGATCCCAAAATGAGAAAATACACTACTGTGGAGATGAGGGAAGGGAGTGAATATTTTCAGCAATAATCTGCTATACCACACAGACCAAAGCAAAATGCTTACTTAGGGTCTTGAATATGTCAAAATTCTGGTTAAAACTGATATTCAAAGTCACTTTCAGCTCTTTCTATGGCATTACAATTTTGTGACTACTTTGATAAAAATGTATTGGCAGACTATGAGAATGTTAATAGAAATAAAAATGATTAGTGTTTCAGATATTGTTTTGTTGAACAGATTGCGCTAAAGAAAACATTTTTGCTCAGGACTACTGCCCCTGCAGATTTGAGCACGGAGAACTACAATTTAGCAGAAGAAGTATGACAGCAAAGTAGCCTTCTTTTAGCATTTAAAACTTGATTTAATAACATATGGGTTCTTTTTGAAAATACTGCTATTTTATAGGTATTATTATACATATGATATCATAAACATATGACAAACAATGCACTCTTAAATTTGATTCATTTTTTTACATTTTAATGTTTATTTATTTTTGAGAGAGAGAGAGGCAAAGTGCAAGCAGGAGAGGCAGAGAGAGAGAGAGGGAGGCACAGAATTCAAAGCAGACTCCAGGCTCTGAGCTGTCAGCACAGAGCCTGATGCAGGGCTTGAACCCATGAGACATGAGATCATGACCTGAGCCGAAGTTGGAGGCCCAACCGACTGAGCCACCCAGGTGACCCGTTTTGGTTCAAATTTTAATTATGAAAATATTCTAAAGATGAGGCACCCAATCCAACTCCTTCATTTTACAAGTTAGGAAGGTTACTGGAAAAGTGGAATTAGGAAACTTTATAAAAGGCTGTGATTCATAAGCATAAATGTACTTAAGTCTCAATTTTAAGAATCATTATCATCAAAATGAACATTCAGAGGTATTAGTTATTTTACACAGCATGTGTACTCCCGAAAAGTAATCAATTAGTAGATAAATGTTAAATTGGTGGCACAGACATGCTGTCTTCCAAAGTGAGGAAAAGCAGTGATTTAGGATACATGATGAAGAGAGGAATCAAGTCAGACTTTGGAAAATACACAGGTTTTGATGAAATGAAGAACAATAAAGAAACACACTCTGGAAAAGCTGGGGAAAGGGAGTCATAACTAAATGGCATGGAAAGAAGAAGCATAGCGTGTTTGCCAATCAGTGGAACCAGAGATGAACAGGGAGGCTTGTAGGTATTTAGAAAAAAAAAAAAAAAAAAAAAAAAGGTTGAAAAGGAGATTGAGCATTATGGCATCATTTGAAATCCATACACAAAAGTTTGAATTTGATATGGTGAGAAAGTTAAATATTGAAAGTGGCTGAAACTGAAAAGTTACTTGGAAGGATTGCTAGGGAGAAAGAAAGAAGGTAAATCTTGGGGAGGGTGATGGCCCCAGTGCAGTATGAGACAAGGAAAGAGGGTCTGGTACCGGATTACAGCACGCCGCATGGACAGATGGAGAGTGGAGAGGCTCTTGTTTGCAGGGTGGCACCCGGAAGGAAGACTGGAGCAGCAAGGGCTTAGAAATCATGGCCCATCTGGGGCGCCTGTGTGGCTCGGTCAGTTAAGTGTCTGAATCTTGATTTCAGCTCAGGTCATGATCTCACAGTTTGTGGGACTGAGCCTCGCGTCGGGCTCTGCACTAATGGTGTGGAGCCTGCTTAGGATGGATTCCCTCTCTGCCCCTCCCCTGCTCGTTTTCTCTCTGTGTCTCAAAATAATTTTTTTTTAAAGAAATCATGGCCCATACTGCAGCACAATTTCCTGTTATTGTTGCTGTCTTTATGTATATTGCATTAAATACTTGACATACACACTAAAATATGCAAGTAACCATCACGTTCGTGTGCAAATGGGCCCCTGTTGGAAAAATGTCTCCTAACAATCCCAATTACAAAGTCGCTGTTCTTTCATATCGAGGTAAGGGCTTCCAACAGCTGTGAAAAGCTCTATTAAACATTCATAAAAGCAAATAGCACAGCAAAATAAATGTATAAGAAAGGCTAGAAAAATGTGGGTACTGACAGAGTCACAGGAAAGGTCAAGAACTCAGCATTCTGTTTTCCTCTGGGTTTAAAAACATGAGTAAAATTAGACTGGTAAGGTAATATTAAGATCAATATACTACATAGCTCTGTCCCTAAACTGGGGGGAAAAAAAGCACAGAGATCTAATGAAATAACATAAAGCTTTCCACTAAGTGTAAAATGTTTTTTAAAATTTAAAAATGTATGTCCACTTTTGGCCAAAATGTTTTCTAGAAGAATAAATCCTCGATAGCTTAATTATTTAAGAATACTTTGTAACAAATGTATCACATTCACAAAAGCTAAGATTTGAAAGCAAACCTGAAGTGGACAAACTTGAAGTGGGTTTTCTGCACACCAAGCAATTCTGACAAATCCCCCCCCCTTTGTATCAATAATTCAAAATCAAACATTAGTGAACCTCCAAATTATCAGAAAATTTTCATTGGAAACCAAATCAAGGGTTTTGTCAAGGGTTTTTTGTTTTGTTTTGCTTTGCTTTGAGAGAGAGAGAGAGAGAGAGAGAGAGAGAGAGAGAGAGAGAGCGTGAGCCAGGGAGAGGGACAGAGGGAGAGAGAGAGAATCTTAGGCAGGCTCTACACTGAGCGTGGAGCCTGACACTGGGCTCAATCCCACAACCCTGGGATTATGACCTGAGCTGAAATCAGGAGTCGGGAGCTCAACAGACTGAGCCACTTAGGTGTCCCAAATCAAGATTGTGCAGTATTGTTACAGTAATAACAAGAGTAGCTGCTTTGTGAAATAATAGAAAATATATATATTGGTCTCTGTCGCTGGTCCCTAGCACAGAGCCCCTAAAACCCTTGTAATTTTCCTAAGTGATAAGAGCACTAAGAATATCTTTTGTTCTAATATCTGGTCTTTGGCCCCAGTTCCTGACACAGAATCCCTAAATCCCTTATAATTTCCTAGGTGATGGGGTGTTTTTTGTTCTAATGAGGCAAATCTTGGTGGGTTCCTGGATAGCTTCTGGCTGGTCACCAGAAAAACCAAGCCGTGATTAGAAGCTTGCAATTCACAACCCCCTTTCCCACACTCAAGGAAGGAGAGAAGGATTAGAAACTGAGTTAATAACTGATTACGTTATTAAGCCTCCATAAACCACCCCCCCTCGCAAGTATGGGGTGCAGAGAGCCCCCAGCTTGGTGAACATGTGGAGGTGCTGAGAAGGTGGCATACCCAGAGAGGGCAAGGAAGCTCCACATCCCTTCCCACATACCTGCCCATGCATCTCTCCCATCTGGATGTTCATCTGTATCCTTTATGATAGAATAAACCCGTAAACAAACATAAGTAAATATTTCCCTGTGTTCTTTGAGTCATTCTAACAAATTATTGAACCCAAGGTGACAGGTGACAATCCGAGACTTGTAATTGGCAAGCGGGGGCTGTCTTGTGGGACTGAGCCCTTAACCTACAGGAATTGAATTGGAGGCCACCCAACTGGTGTCAGAATTGCTTGGTGTGCAGAAAACCCACACATCTGGTGTCAGAAACAAAGTGAAGGGTGGCAGGGCAGTCATGTGCGAGTAAAGGAACACAGGGAGAGTGTTTTCTCCAACTTATGCTAATTTTCCAAAAAAAGAAAGACAAATTTTAATTATGCCCAACCATTTCTCTATCTATAATCATGATCTAGATTATGCATGTGAAGAAAGGATATTAAAAGAGATTTGAAATTTCAAGAATTTTAGTGCCCAAGAAAGATAATGGGAGTACAAACTGATTAAAGTAATAATGAAAATTTTAGAAATACTGAGACCTGATTTTTTAATAAGGAAGCTGAGAAATACCATCATAATTTTCATTAAAATTTTGATAACAGCAGACATTTCATTATGGGCTATAAAAACCAATGTGTCGAGCTACGCACTAACTTGCAACCTGCTGATAGCAGACCCCTCATAAAGTCAGTTTATTATACCAGAAATGTTCTAATAAACATAATCATATCCTACAAATCAAGCAACTTTGTATGCTAACTTCCGTCAGCTCAAAAGAATAATAATGGTTAAAACAAATGAGGGGATGAAGGCATTGTTTTTTGCCCTCTGTAGAATAACAGGGTCCTTGACTCCAAGCCCCATGTAAGCATTTACTGAATCCTCAGAAATATAATCTGGCTACAGAGCTTTAGTCTTCTCCTAATTTTGTCCTCTAGGCCTTTCTGTTCTTCCTCCTGCACCAACTTCTAGACCCTCTGACTTGCATTTCATTTTACACAGAGGCTCCATAACAACTTCATTTGCCGGCTTTTAAATTATTTTGATAAAGTGTACGATATTATACAGTTATTACAACTACGACCGCAAGAAACATTACCAGATCGATATCACCATCTCCCATTAAATGGCGATTCAGTGTGTCGGTAATTTCCTTTCATTGCACTTCAAATCCTAAAATACCCAAGATCTTTTTTTATTATGTCCTCTACAATCCCTGCAGGCTCAGAATGTTACAGAATCTGGAAGCTGGGGCGGGGGATGAGCTGGGAGGGAGATGAAGGAGAAGGTCTTAATAGGATTGCTACAAAGATGTTGAAGAAGTAATTTTATTTTTCCCCAAAAACTGAAATGGTTTCAAAAGGCAGAAGACACAAGTTCTCTATAAACAAACACAACACGTTAGTATAATGTAACAGCATAAAATACATGAGGTAAATAGAGGTAGTATATAATTTGGGAAAACATAACACTAGACATCAGACTTGTGATTTCACAGATACTACTGTTTGGGATGGGAATTGATTTGTTTAAGTAAAACAGAGGATCAATTTAAAGAAAAAGTATGATGGGGCACCTAGATGGCTCACTCAGGTGAGCGTGTGACTTCAGCTCAGGTGATGAGCTCACAATTTGTGAGTTCAGGCCCCACATCGGGTTCTCTGCTATCAGCCCAGAGCCCACTTTGGATCCTGTCTCCCTCTCTCTTCCCCCTCCCTCTCTCTGTCTCTCTCTCTCAAAAATAAATTAACATTAAAAAATAGGTACGAGATAATTGTGGTACAGGGGGATCCAAGCGATGGCATGTTGATAGAAAGTGAGATGTGAAAATCTGATGTACAGGAAACCAGCCCCCCAGGTCCCACGGGGTGGGCTTCCTCCAGTTTCCCTGGGATAAACACAACACTGGACAAGATACAGGGTCAGATCTCCATCTGGCAGTCGGACAGCAGGTTTGCAGATGAATATCTCATTCGGCTCAACAGACCTTACTTCTACAAAAAGTCTAAGCAGGCTTCCTTGGCGATCCTTTCCTTAACAAGGTTGTCCAAGGTCATGGACAAGAACAGAAGTGAAGGAGGCCTGGGGATTACCCTTCCTTTAACATTTCAGTCATCTGGAGCACATTTTCCCTGGGTTATCCAACCCCATATGACATGTGCTTTTCTAATAACCCGTCTTCCATGCAGCTCTCCTTCTTCATTCTCTCCCATCCCCCTCCAACCTACATGTGATCACACACACACACACACACACACACACACACACCTTAAAAACCCGCTGCACTGTGGCCACTGCATTTCTTTCTTCTTCTTCTGGCCCAAACTGTATTCTGATTTTTATGCTAGCTATCTTCATATTTATTAAGAGCTCCCTGAGCACATGATCCACATCTCATTCATCTTCCCAGTCACTGTTTCCACCACTACTCAATAACTCACAAAATGTCACACACGTATTAGGGACTTGGAAAGTAGTTTAATCATGCCATGGGAATGCGAAGTTTATGCTGGAACAGAGAATCCTTAACCAGAAAGTTGGCACAGACTTACCTACTTGATTTCTACACTGCCTGGTGATCTGCAACCAGGTGAGACTCTCATTTCTATGGGAGCATAAACTTCGCAGGGCACAATGTACAACACTAATCGCCCCACCAATTTCTCCTCTAATGCCATTTCAGTGGCTTCGCTATTCCTTCCCATCATTACCTACACATCTGACACGGGCAGGAATTTAGAAAAACATCAAAAGAGGGCTCTCTTTGATGAATAAGCCACGGATTTTTCCTTCTGTAACCCTGCAGAAGTAAGGTGGAGACCAATTATTGCTTGGGAGAGCTGTTCTTAATTCTCATACAGCCATATAGTGAAAAAAGAAAAAACAAAAAACAAAAACAAAAACAAAAACAAACAAAAAAACACAGCCTCATGACAAACCACTCCCAATCCAAGAAAGAAGTGCAAGGAATCAGTATACACTTCTTCCAAGAGTTGTCACTCAAGGGTTAAAAATGGGACAAGAGTTTTGCAACATCAAAGTAAATCTGCTTCCAAAATGGGTACCTAGAGGAAGACAGAAAGAGCCAACTCACATTGAAAAGATTAGTGGGATCTGGCAAGATAGTTTATTCAGATGAATGGGGCAAATCCAATTCACTCAGTCCAGCATATCAAAGGAATCGTTACCTCTCTCTTTAAAGGATAAGTCAAAAGAGTTCCAGAATTTACAGAGGCAAATATAGTCAGCCACTGTTTATTGAGCAGCAACTATTTTCCAGGCACTGTTGCAGACACTAAGAGTACAGCAGTGAATCCAACAGACAGATTCCCTGCCCCCAAGGACAGGAAGTTCTTGTGATGGAAGACTGAAGGTAGAGTGCATAAACATGATCACTTAAAGTACTGAAATGTATATGAAGAAAATGGAATAGGATCATGCTAAGGAAAAGGAAGCAGAAGCAACAGAGCCAAAGGTCAGGGGGCAGGCCATTCCAGAGGTTTAAGGTACAGAGAGAAGACCAGTGTGTCACAATAACCAGTAGGACAGTGGAGAGAAATGAAATCAGAGAGACACACAGGAACCGGGTCATGTGAGACCTCATGGCTATGGTAACAATTTAAATCTTAGGCTGATAGCAACAGGAAGCCACCGAAACGCTTTAAGCAAGATAGTGATGCGGCCTGATAGGCATTCTGGCTCGGGGTGGAAGATGGGCTACAAAAGTGCAAGAATGGAGGCAGGTGGTGCACATCTGGACTGGAGCCACTGCAATAGTCTAGGAGAGAGATACAGATGGCTTGAACAAGGGTTGTTACAACAGAGACAGTGAGAAGTGGTTAGGTTTGGGATATATTTTGAAAGTAAAACTTACAGGACTTGCTAATGGGTTAGATATGGGAAATAAGGAAATGAGAGAAACCAAGGATGACTCCTAGGGTTTTAGCCTGAACAACTGCATGGATAGCGGTACCATTTATGGAGATTGGAAAGACGGGTGAAAGCAGGTTTCAGGACGGTGACGGAGAGAACATTAGTTCTCTGTAGACATGTATGTAGATGATACCCCTTAGACATCCAAATGGGAGGTCAATTTGATATATAAACTTAAGAGTAATTAACCTATAGATGGTATTAAAACCAGTGGAATAAATGATGTCACTAAGGGTAAAGAAAAAGAATGTAGATAAAAAGAGAACAAGATCCAAGTTCAAGTCCTGAGATACTCTCAATATTTACAGATGGGGAGGAAGGTCAAAAAAGAACTCAATAAAGGCCTTCTCAGAATGGCCAGTAAGGTGGGAGAAAAACCAGGGGAGGATAAAGTAAGTGAAGACCGGAAATCAAAGTGTTTTAAGATGAAGGAAGCGGTCATCTATACCAAATGCTGCCGAGAAATCTCACCCCCTCTGGCAGCTTAGAATCAACAAGATGTCATCAATCATCTGTGGAAAAAGAGTCTTAATGGAGAAAAAAGTGGCCACAGCCAAAGTGGTAAGTGAACATCTTGCTCCTCAGATGGCTTCACCATCAATTATTTCTGAAGCGTTCAAACTAATAATTTAACATGTTAAAAAGAAGTGATGTCAACAAACCGCAAGAAGTGAATACTCGGGTGGCACTAGAGGCTGTGGGGTAGAATGCCCCCCAAAGCCCAACCTCCCTGGTGGGCTGCCAAATGGGAAGGGAAAGTGGGGTACCATGGATAGACAAGTCAAGAGAGCAGAGTGCATGTGTTCTTTTCTGAAAATCATCTTCTCCATTGCCCATATGAGGATACTCAACACTAAGTACCGACTACATACACATGAATGAGGAAGAAGGTAGGTAAATATTTCATTACCCAAGAGCTCCTGGTACTCTGCACGTGCACAGAACTGATATCCTTTCTTTTGCCAGAACTTTTTTTTTTAAGTTTATTTATTTTGAGAGAGAGAGAGAGAGAGAGCACACAAGAAGGGCAGAGAGAGAGGGAAAGAGAGAATCTCAAGCAGGCTCTGTGCTATGAGCACAGAGCCTGACACATGGCTCAATCCCACAAACTGTGTGATCGTGACCTGAGTCGAAATCAAGAGTCAGACACTTAACCAACTGAGCCACCCAGGCGACCCTGCCGTCACTTCTAAGGATAAATCCCACTCAATCTAATTCCCATCTGATGACTTCAAGCCATAGGCTCTTCTGAAAAATAACCTGAAGATTAACTGAACAGCAACAAGCTCTGTTTGTCCAAATTATATGACCCAGATTCATGTTTTCATGGGATGTGGATAAAATCAAGAAAATGAAAATAAATCAATGGGATATTTTCACTCTTAACTAATGTTCCATGAAAAGAACCAGGAGGAACCTCACCCAGCACACACTTGACTGCAGATCCGAACACAGACTGAAATGATTTGAATTCAGGGCACCTTCTCATGGATGGGGGCTAACTGGCCAGGCAAGAGAGTATTTCCTGCTCATTAAGACCACACATCTCTCAGCTCCCGCGGCCCTTCTGGAATCTGTCAACATTGCGAGTCATATCATAACGATAAGGAAATGTTTTTAACTTAACTTCTGACCTTCAGTCTAATGAATCTTCTAATTCTACCAGTTCCAACTGTTGAATAATTCAACAAACAGTGTTCTGACCCAAGGCAATTTAAGATATGGTGATATTTTTGCTGTGAGATGAAGAGGAGAAAAGAGCTGATTCTGCTTCCCCTTCCAGCTCGTCATGTTAAAAACACCTGAACACAACCAGTTTTTATTTTTCCCACACAGAGTAAAAGGCTGAGGTGGAAAAAAAGTAATGGTTTTAAACCACAGTCTCTCTTTATTGTAACCAAAATCTCCCCTGAAAATGTCTTCTCTTTCTCCGCCCCCCAACTCTTCCTTAAAAGGAAGAAAATTGTAAGTTGGAACACTGTTCACCAAGGGGTATAGTTTGTGCATGCTTCTAAATGCCAGAAGTTTCTGAAGCCAAGGGTAACTTATATTTTAGTCAATTCTCTATGAATGCCTGGGGAAATATGTAAAACATTAATCAGGGTAACCGCAATTGCATACTTACCATCTGAACGGAAAAGAAATATACACTGAAGAGTGACCAGAGATTAAAATTGAGTTCCTGATGCATCTGAAAGTTCAATTAGCTTCTATGCAAAGAACCAAACTTTTTTAAAAAGAGGAGAGGGAATTGTGGAATTAACAGTCTCAAGGAAATTATTTTTTGTTTTTTATAAAATTAAGAAAAGGAATTCCATACGAATCTCTTTGACAATTGGCATGTATGTTCAAACTCTTCCAAGTATTACAAGTAAGTATTACAAAGTATTGAAAAGATCACTGCTTAGGGGGTTAAGATGCCTGGGTTCCAGTCCGTTCTCTTGATCACTAATTAGCAGAATGGCCTTAATTTTGGTAGTGGAAAGAGCAGGAACATTAGCACTAGGCAGATCTAAATTGAATTTTTTTTTTAATGTTTACTTGTTTTTGAGAAAGAAACAGTGCATGTGGGGGAGGGGCAGAGAGAGAGGGAGACACAGAATCTGAAGCAGGCTCCAGACTCCGAGCTGTCAGCACAGAGCTTGACACAGGGCTCGAACCCAGGAACCATGAGATCATGACCTGAGCCACAGTTGGCTGCTTAACTGACTGAGCCACCCAGGCACCCCAAGGAAGATCTAAACTTAAACACTGCTCTGCCTAGTTCCACATCTCCCCAGGCAAGCTCCTTAACTCTGTGAATATGTGTCCCCACATGTGAAATGGGGATACCAGGTATCCCTCAGGGCTAGGATTAAGTAAATTAATGACCTGAACAGAGCTTATTACCAGGGTTTCTTCCTGGTCCCTTTCTTTCTCTGAACTGATTCTTTTTTTTTTTTTTTTTTTTTTTGAAATGAGGGATTTAGGGCAGACAACTAAATTCTCTTTATACTCTAAAAGCCTATACCGGTGGTAATGTACACGGAAGGGGGAAGGACCACAATTTTCAGTCATCTAAGCAACTGCACAACATCTGAAGACCTAGCTCCCCAGAGCCTAACAAAGAAATGCCCATATGTGTCATTCTGCAAGGCACATACACTTGTGCAGTCCCAAAAAGGATTTTCACAGACTCAGATTCCTTAAGAATTTCAGGATGCTAGCCTAAAAAAGGAATATCTCCAAATAAGTAATGTTAACCAATGGCTTCTGTTGAGAAGTGTCAGAATTGTACATGACTTTTTTACTTTCTTTTAATATAGTTCTAGGTAAAACTATGTTTTAGCCACTTAATCAGAAGATATAAGAAATGGGCAGGAAGTGAGAGGGCTAACTGGTACATCTATTTCTTTGGGATCATTTCCCTCCCCATCACCATCACTGCTTTCTTCCCTACATTCAAACCCTTTGGCTGTTCATTCCTCAAAGTGATGATGGCTCCCAAGCTGCCACTCTCAGCCCAAGGACCCTCCCCAAACTCTGTGCACGTTCTGAGCTGCTAAGGAGACTTCCAGCTCTGTGTTCTCTCCCCGGTCCCCAGTCCAAAGAAACCTACCATTTCTTTTTTATACTTAAGGTTAACTCATTAGAACTAATTAACTATTTAGATTTCTGGTATGTGATTAGAAATTTTTTACACACCTGAAGGAATGTCCCTACAATGAGCAACCTCTACACCATTTTCATCTTTGAGAAGTGTAGGCACATACAAAAAATAAATAAATAAAATAGGATTTGTTTTCTGTCCCAGTTCTTCCTTCTTGAGTAACAAATATTATGATAAACTCACAGGTGCCAAGTAGATCTCCTCTCCAGTAGATGTTTTCAATAAATGAGTCGTATAAAGAATCAGCACGGTGGGAATTCAGGGAGCAGTGGTGGGTGAGAGGTATGGCATTGTCAGGCAGGCAGCCTTTCCATGCCCTTCCACACCAGATTGGGGCACTGGCAAGGTCCAAGGTCCTCCCAGCAGCTTTATATCAGCATAGGGCGGCACACAGACCGTGCTGATGGGCCATTTGCCATTGGCATACAGCTCTGTGGGTGCCAGCATTAACAGAGAATTATGAGCATGAATCACAGAGAATGAAAATCATCAGGGTGAAATCAGGAAGAGGCACCCAAAAAGCATCCCCAAATTTTCAAATGGGGTTTCCATAAACCTTCTTGGAAATAACCACCTGACTAATAGAAGATACAGTATCTCTGTACAACAGAAATGAGGTGAGTCTTTGAGACAATTCTTGGCTTTCAACCAGAGGGCGGGCAAAAGAGGCTTTTTCAGCCACAACCACCAGAGAGCTGAAGTTGTTGGAGTGGAAAGGGACATGCATTTCTCCACGGCAAAAAGTTGTACTATATTCCCTAATACAAAATATACCCACTAGAGTTAAAAAGAAATGAAAGCACCCTCGATTGCACTTAATTTTCTGACAGAGACAGTGATAAAAGCTGAAAAATACCTATCAACCAAGACCATACAGCTCCATATGCCTCCCTAATGACATTTTAACAAGGAGGATTTGTACGTGTCAAACAGGGAATAAATAGCATTTTGGTTCTGAAGACACTTCTTTAGCTGCTGCCCATACTAAAGAGAAAATACAGTTTCAAGGATATTTGGACATAATTTTTCATTATGAGGCCAGATTCCCAAACTAGAGAATGAAATAAACAGCATGAATTGCTCAGGGAGCTACTTTGATATATTTTGAAAAGAAATGTACCTTATTTATTACCCCTTTCTCTTAATGAAAAACTAGTCAGTATTTCCTTAAAAGAGACGTTTAGAACCAGAGATAAATCTCCTTCCAAGTTAAAGATTTGGAGGAGAATATTACAAACCATGTCTTATGTTTAATAATAAAAAGTAGTTATTAAAGCCATAATTTCAGCTGGGACAACTGCTAAAGTTAATGCCCCCAAACAGGGAGAATTGATGGAGGGAAAGGGGAAAGAAGGAGGGAAGAGACGCTGGAGCCTCCTGCCCTTTCCCAAGACCTTAGCCATCCCTTGGGAAGTCTTCTCAGGACCATAGGTGTTCCCCAGAGGTGGTGCACCCCTTGCCCTCTCCAACAAATCTCGGTCTCAGGTTGTAACCTCCTGTTTACTCATGTGTCTTCCCCATGAGACTGGGGCCCTATGAAGACAGAGAAAAAGGCCAACCCCATTCACCATTGTATCTGTGGTGCCCAGTACAGTGCCTGGCTCTCAGTTAAAACAGGAGGGTGGAGAAGGAAGGAGGAAAAGAAGAGAGGGTGTACTGGAGGGAGAGGATGCATGAAAGCACAAGGCAGAGTTGTTTCTTTTTAAAATCTCCAACAGTTTTTGTTGTTAGCCTAGTGAAGGAGAAGGCACTAAGTTTTCTATCTTTTAAGTAAATATGGGGTTTCAGCTCCTGGACACCCCAAAACATGCTGAGCCATCTATAGTTCTCTGACTCCTGAGTGGTCATCTTCAGTAGCATTGTGGGTCCCCAAGAAGGGATCCCAAGACCAAAACCTCCAGGGAGCCAGTGGTAATTTCTAGACTCTCGGCTTAGCAATTGTTTTGTTTCTCCTGTCTTCTACTTTTTCTTCTCCACAGAATACTCACAGAATTAAGTCCCGACAATCTAAAAGGGTCATGGAACATCTCTGACTCTGAACCCTCTTTACTCAAGGAGAGTGGGGTTTCAAATCCAAGTTGAAATAAACACACGTTAATCTCTGAATAATAACAGTAAGGAAAGACATCTGATCTCTCTCCATAACTGCCCTTAAGATGTCAGCATAGCCTAGTGACAGCCACATTTAGTGCCAGGACCTCCACTAGGAGCTGGGAGTGGGAGGGAGAGACAATTGCATAACTCTGAAGATGAATGGCTTGTGTCTTCCTCATTTCTTTGTCTTTGTCACACGAAGTCAGAAAAGATAAATATAAAATTGCAAACTTAAGCAATATTCAAGTTTCATGTGTTTATATTCTGAAAAAAAGAAAATGAAAAATATTTCCATTGTCATAGCAACCTGGATTCACCCACAGTAAGTGTATGGTATGTGATAGGGTCTGCTGAATTACTGGTTAAGCTCCTTCTAAAGGTACAATTTGTTCTATAGGGCAAGGGGCAGAAAGCACTTTAATGTCCTTAAAACAACCCAAGATTGGTTTCTACAATTTAACCATTTCAATACACATTTTACTTATGCTATAAATAACCATATTTCATGTTGTATTCATATGTGGAATTCCTGGAACACGTACAAAAAGAAAACAAGGTTTGGAAATAACTGTTGGCGAGAACATGGAGAAAAGAAAACTCTCATGCGCTCTCGGTGGGAATGTAAAGTGAGTGGTGCAGCATTATGTGAAACAGCATGGCGATTCCTCAAAATCTTAAACAGAACCACATACAATCCAGAAATTCCACTTATGGATATTTTTTTCTCCCCAAGAAAACAAAACACTAATGCAAAAAGATACATATGCATCCTTACATACACTGCAGCATTATATACAATACCCAAGACATGGAAATAACTTAAGTATCCATCAAGAGATGACTGGATAAGGATGCGGCATATATATGCAATGGAATATTGGTCAGCCATAAAAAAGAATGAAATCTTGCTATTTGCGACACCGTGGATGGACCTTGAGGGTAAGTAAAATAAATCAGACAGAGAAATGCAAATACTATGTGATTTCACTTCTTTGTAGAATCTAAAAAAAACAAAAGAGACCAGCAAAACAAAACCAGACTCACAGATACAGAGAACAGACTGGTAGTTGCCAGAGAAGAGAGGTATTGGGGGGTAGGTGAAAGGGTGAAGCGGATCAAGAGGTGTAAACTTCCAGTTATAAAATGAGTAAGTCATGGATGTAATGCACAGCACAGGGAATATGGGCAAATAACACTCTACTAACTTTGTATAGTGACAAATAGTAACTAAAATTATAGTGGTCATTTCATAACGTATGTAAATGTCAAACCACTATGTTTCCCACCTGAAACTAACATAATACTCTATGTCAATTACCCTTCAATTTTAAAAAAGAAAACAAGGCTCAAAATATAAGTCTCAAGTTGTTCCACATTCAAATCTAAAGTAAATATCTGCATTAATATAATGTCCCTCGGCTTGTCATGAGACAGGGGTAAATGTCAAAGTACCCTGGTTTCTATTACTTATCATTTGTATAATTAAATGACACCTAAGTTTCTATTACTTATCATTTGTATAATTAAATTAGCTAAAGTCAACAAAATGACACCTAGAACACACAAGATAAAGTGGCATAATGGTAAAATGAGACTGTGGGCTTGGCAGTGACTGGTCAGTAGCTCAAACACAACTATGTGTCTCTGGTACTTAATTACTCTGCTGGTCAGCTTCTCTATCTGTAAAATGGAGGTAATGATACCAGCCTTGCAGCACTTCCCTGAACACTGCCTCCTAGCACAATGCCCAGAAGACAGTGGCTGTTCAGTCAGTATATGTCAGCTTCCTTTCATTCTAAAAGCTAATATCAAACGCAGACCCCTGCTCTTGGGAGCTTGAGAAATGTCACTAGAAAAGTTAAGTCAAGGTGAAAAAAAAAAGAGAGAGAGAGAGAGAGAGAGAGAGAGAAGATTAAAAGCAATACAAAGTAGGAAATGATCAATACTAATAGGTGACACACTGGGGAAATGTTTCATGATTTGTTCACTTTCAAGCATTTAGAATTAAAAATTAAAATTATAACATGTGTATAGACTTATACTCAAATACCAACCACTCTTATCACACAACATTTTAGAATAAATGGAATTTGACTTAGCAGATCCAAACTTCATATCTTGTGCAGACATGAGGAAGGAAATTTTAGAGGAAGGCTAAACAGTTTAAAAGCTTTATATGCAGTGATATGGTTACTACTACCACAGTATTGGTGATATGAAATATTTTTCAACAAATTAATTATATATGTGTGTATATATATATACACACACACACACAGTGTGTGTGTCTATGTATGTATGTGTATAGATAAAGATATATAAAATTCCAGGCTCTTATATGACCCCAAAACCCTGAGAAAGACCAAGTTAAATGAATTAAAAAGAAAATGATGGACAGAACCTGGGGAAAGGTGGAGCACAGGAAACCTGGCAGAGTTAACACAGAGGTGCTCCATCCACCACACCAATGATCAGCCCCTCAGCACTGCACTGGGAATACTGGGAACAAGGCCACCAAGGATTCCCAGGTGCATGTGACTAATATTCCATTTATTACAATAGACAATGTGGGGCATAGCAACCAGCTACGAAGTAAGGAGGAATAAAGAAGGAAAAGAAGAGGAAGATAAAAGACATTGCTATGGGCGTAGAAGGGCTCAAAGAGGAATACTTGCATTTTAGTAGCTACTCTGACCACAGTGACTGTCCCTACTTCTCTATACCTCTATGATTCTGTTGCTTATGGGACAGAACTGGCAGTCCTCCTTCAGAAGCATTTACATAATTTGCCTTTTGGCCAGGTATTGTAGCTTCAGAGACACGGATATCACCACCCAAACCCTTTTTATGGGGATATTTTCTAATCCTGGTCTTATCACAGTCCCATGTGGAATCATCTATAATTTTCTCAAGAAGGGTTATGTACTAAATTCCCAAATAATTATAAAAATAAAATTTGTTTCAATTATTTCACTAAATTATTTAACATTTAAATTATTTCAAACATATCATGCTCTGCCCTACTCATTTAGGACCAGCAAAAATTCCACTAGATGGAAAAAGAGGTTTGTTTGATTTCCTGAGATTCTCCATGTATCATTAAAGGGTCTGATGACCTTTTCTGAGCTCTGACAAGGGCCACACCAAGAATGCCTTAAAAGTATTTCATAACCATTTAGGGCTTGATTCCCCAAATTCTGAGCTAAGGTTTCATCAGCTGATAGAAAGAGCTTGATATGTGAAGAGACGTCTCTAAACTCAGGTAAAAGTGGGTGTATACTTGTTCTTCCATTGAAACTACTTCTAGACTGCCTACTTTCAGAAAAATACAAGAGAAGGAGAGACAAGGAATTCTGAAGGCTATTAAAACCACCCATGAGCAGTTATTACCTATAGAAGGCAGCTAAAGAGGTCTCCTATTTTATAATCTGTTCAGTAGTAGAATTTCCAATTAAATGCTCCTTCTCAGAAGGTTCTTATCACTATTCCATCATTTCAGATGCCTCTGGTAAGCAAAAGCTAATCTAACATGGTGGCCTTTGTCCAAGTTTCTTCCGGTTACACAGAAGCAAATTAATGCCTGAGTCCATTTAGCCTTCCAGAGACTTAGGCATTTAAAAAGTTTTTTTTTTTTTTTTAATTTAAAAAAGGCAAAGGAAAAAAAAGTCAATATACATTAAAAAGAAGCAATATAGGAATAAGAAAACCTGGGATTCAGGGGGGAAAGGAAAAAATAAATTTAACAGGATATTAATTAGAAGGCATTAATTTGAAGAATCCTTAATAAAAGGAATGGCTAAGATATCTTGGCATCCAGCCAGCATGAGCAGGTCAAAGAGCTAATGGTTTGGAGATTCAAAGTACACTGCACTTAATTCTTAGTTGTGGCGTTTCCACTTTTAGAAAGAAATATCCTGAGGAATCAAGTATTAATGTGTAAGCCACCAAGGGGTTGGAATAACACAAACACTTGGAAGTTACAAGGCTCTTAGGTTATATGTTGCACTGAACTGGGTCCAATCAGTGGCTGTAATTTGGCCGTGCTATGCTCAGCTGGACTGGAATGTCAGGTCATAAGATTCTTGGAGGTAAATTCCACAAATAAGAAAACAGCCAAATTAAAAGACAAACAGAGTGAGAACGAACAAAAGCTTTGTTCTTAAAATACCTCACCTTAGAGAACAATTCTCAACCCTGTGGGTATGAGGTCATTTTAACAGCCAAAATATTGGGGTGCCTGGGTGGCTCTGTCAGTTAAGTGTCTGACTTCAGCTCAGGTCATGATCTTACAGTTCCTGGGTTCAAGCCCCACGTTGGGTTCTGTGCTGACAACTCAGAGCCTGGAGACTGCTTCGGGTTCTGTGTTTCCCTCTCTCTCTGCCCCTCCTCAACTCGTGCTTTCTCTCTCTCTCTCTCTCTCAAAAATAAACTAAAAAAAAAAAATAGAGAAGAATCCAGTTTTTATGCCTTCAGTCTACAAATAAGCAGGTCTGTCACACATTCCAATTACTCAGAGGTCTGAGGATCCAGGTTGGGGAGAGTTACTTTAAGACATCTTTAGGGGCGCCTGAGTGGCTCAGTCGGTTGAGCGTCCGACTTCGGCTCAGGTCATGATCTCACTGTCTGTGGGTTCGAGCCCTGCGTCGGGCTCTGTGCTGACAGCTCAGAGCCTGCTTCAGGTTGTGTCTCCCTCTCTCTGCCTCTCCCCCTCTCTCACTTTGTCTCACACTGTCTCTCAAAAATAAATAAATGTAAAAAAAAAAAAATTAAAAAAAAAAGACATCTTTAAACAGGACATATTCCTCCTTACCTTTCCTATTTAATGATATGAACTCATTAAATGGCTTTCTTGCTTGGGTGAATTCCTCCTTACATTCTGAAATTCCTCCCATGATGAAAGTGAAGTAATTTTGTCTCTGAAAATACTATCTTTTCAAAAATCCCCTGAGTATGGGGATTTGAAATGATTTATGGAAACAACACTCATCTGAAGTAGTACACTGTCACAGCATTTTTTAATATGAGTAATGATACAGCTCTTTCTCTTTCAGTAACTCGGCCCTATAATAAACTATCACCACACTACCCACAGATAATGATATAACAATTTTTCCCAGCTATTCATACTACTTAATATGTGCAGACAAAAAGCAAATAGGATACCCACTACTTAAGTTATTTTGCTGTCTATCTGATGTCCTATATGCTGGCACACTCAGCCTGCAATTCGCAAATCTTCTCTCCTCTTCTGTTAAAGGATATTCTAGTGTCCACTTTAACTCATCAAAGATAGGCCATTTATTGCCTCTACTCCCTCAGGTACAACCTAAGATGGGAACTATACTGTCTCAAATTTGGGACAGATAAGGGACCAGGTGATACATTACCTTTACCATCTGTTTATTACAGATACATAAAAAATCCTTTCCAGTGTAGATCTTGGGTCCTGAAGGAGTTTATGGCCTTCTTCTTGTAACATACCTGGATAAGAGCGTGTTACACTGATGCATTTACCCACAGGGCCTTAAAGGCCCTTAAAAGAACCATTGCAAGTGGGAGTTTACAAAGATTTTTTTCTTTAATTGTCAGCAAAACTCAACTAAAGGAGAGAAGTCTAGCTATTTTTATGCCATCTGTTCCAATTTCATGCCTTACCACTTTTATAACCAAATACGAAAGCTGATAAGGATTTTTGCTCTTCCTTTTCCCTGTAGGACAAAATTTCCAGAGCCCTGGATCTTTTTTGTTTTGTTTTGTTTTGTTTTTTGGTATTTGACTCCTGGAAGACAAATAGGAGTCAAAGTCCAAGCACATAAATGAATATGTTTAAAATACACACACACACACACACACACACACACACACGGCTTCTAAGCTAAATCTGAAACATTCCTAACAGGAAACAAAACAAAACTGATGGAAGAGGGGTAGCAGGAAAAGAGGCCATAGCCCAAGGCTGCATCTGCCCAAGAAACCGGGTGACACTGACAGGTTTTATAAAATGAGTGCTTAGAATTCTGCATGACAGCTGTACAAACCTCTTCAACTTCAGCTTCACTTTCCTGACTCAAAAATAGTAGCAGCTCGGGGTGTAATAGATCCTATCCCTGGTTAAGGAAAACTGTCTTATGCTTGAAAAACTTGAGGGCAAACTGAAGTCCACCTTAAAAACACCCAGACCACATCCTCTGCTCTCCATCCCGTACACGAAAAATAGCCCAAGGAACAAAAAGAAAAGAAAAAAGAAAAATAGCCTAAGGAAGAAGAGATGAAAGCACGCTGAAAACCTTCTCCTTTAAAGACTGGGCAGGCCATTCCGGTCTCCTCCAGCATTTAGGAAGGCTCAGTCCATTAGTTTTCAATGATAGGTCTGGTTCCTTTCCAATTCATTTCAAATCAACAAAATTTCAAGTAATGTAGACACCGTAAGATAATTTGCAAGCTATGAGATGTAGAGAAAGATTTTGGTTCTTCCTGAAGTGCCGAGTTCTGAGAACCAAATACACCTATCCCACCACTGCAAGGTAGACTTCTTGTGTCATCTACCATATGTAAAGGTAAGACAGGAACACGACCTATAGTTCTCTTTTTATAATTTGTAATGTTCACTACATGGCCATCGGTGTGGTCTCTTTAGAAATTTCAACCCATCTTCTATTTATTACCCACTGAACAATTAGCCTTGATTATAAATATGGACAGTATAGGTGCTACCCCCAATTATTGCCATCTTCAGTGTCAAAGGGGAAAACTTCCTCTTCACTAATTAACAGACCCTTCTGTCATTCATTTAAATTGTATTTTTCCGCTTTAAATGTCAAGAGTCTAAATCTTACGCAGCAGCAGAAAGTTCAGAAGATTTCCATACTGTATTTCCTGTTCTTCCCTTTTCTTACTTTCTGAGAACTACTTGAACAATTCCATTCTCTACTTTTCTCAAACAGATACTATTTGGAATAGTGAGTCATATGAATTAAAGATGCAGGAGAATGCTAGGAAGGGTGACACTGCTTGCCCAAGATGCCACCAGCTAAGGGAAAGTCAGATCACACGGCCACAGTTCTTTCCTGCCCAACATCGCCCAACGCCACACACACACACACACACACACACACACACACACACACACCCCAACTGCATTCCTCTTTTCTCACCTAATTCTGTTAACACCACCATTGTTGTCTTTGACATCCAAACTCTAATCCTCCTCCCCTACACCTCATCAGTGGCTCAACTGTTCACTCTCCCTCCAAATGTCCTTGGTACTCTGATCCCCATCTCCATCCCACCTGATCTAGGTCCATTCCTTATACTCCTCATCACAACACACCTGCCTCTTCTGTGTCTGTTTCCTTCTACCCCCATGTCCCTCAAATACACTGTTTACACCGCACTACCTCCAGATAACTCTACACTGATCATGGTTCTCATAATGATGCCAAAATGCTCACATTCTTTCAGTGAAGCTCTACTGTCTAATGAATAAAGTCCAGGCTCCCTCTCTGACATCCAGGACTCTTCAAAATCTGGCTCCAATTTTCTCCCCCATGCCATCCTCCATGCAACCAATAGTCTAATCGAATGAAACCATGCCTGCTCCCTGCCAGTCACCTCTGTGCTCCCCAGTCCTGGGCCTCTGCTCACGCTGTGGTGCCCAGCTGGGACATCTCTTGGCACAACCAGGACCGGAGCTAATTGAAATGATCTCACCCAAGACCCTTCAAGCCAGGGTGAAATCTCCCTTGTCTGAACTTCATAGCATTTTGATCCCTTACAGCTCTTACCATAGTATACCTGGTGTTTTCATTTCTTCTCTAACTCACTTACTTCCCCCAATCAGGAAAGCAGCGAGTCAGTGTTTGTTTCACTGTGGGTCCATCTCAGACTTAACAAAACATCAGGCACACAGCAAGCACTCACATGCACCATTCCAATGGATGCATCTGGGATCCCAGAGGCTGGCTTCCTCCATAGGAGTATATTTATTCCTGGCACCAAGCACAGACATACACACACGAGCCGATAATAATGAAAGTCAGAGAAGCAGAAGAGGGAGGAGATACTTTGTCATCCTGGGGCAGTCTGAATAATAATAGAAAAGAAAAACCACACTAAAATAGAAAAGGTATTGGGACATATCCGGGACAGGTGGAGGGGGCTGGCTTCACTGTTCCTGGTTCCATATACAATTTCTAAGCGAGATGGGGGTAGAGAGAGGGGAGTGCTCTGGGTGAAAACTGATTACATAATAGGCCCCTTTGACCAGGAAACCCTGATATGCAAACAGTTAAGTCACTCAACCGATACCTTTAGAGACCATGGAAAAATAAAACGCTCAGTCATAATTAGGTTATATTGTTCATTAAAATACAGTTCCAGCTACACCCAAAGCAAGCCTGAAAGGAGCTGAATCTTAGCATTCAACAATGATTCAGAGGGGGGAAATGGGGCTACGTATTCGTGAGTTTTCAATCATATCAATCTGATTTCTCTTCCACCTGTCCTTCCTGACTTGTCTATCCCTGTACACACTCATTCTTCAAAGGCTAGTCAGGAGGGCAGAAGTTCACAGTTCTAAGGAGAAATGGATGAGCATGTAGGTTTCACTTTCTTGTTGTTACTTTTTAAAGGGAATTTTTTTCCTTCCTAAAATTTTGAGAGATGGAAAATCCATTAGGTAATTATGACCAACCCAAGAGACCAATTCAAGGCTGTTCCCTACAGTTCACTCTCCAGCAATTTTCCAGTCCACTTCCCTGGGGAAATGTTAAAGTGGCCTCCTCCACAGCTACTTTCAAATTTAGCCTGAACCTGGTACCACTGTAAAGCTTTAAATGTAAACTTTATAACAAGACCTGAGCTGAAATTGCAAACAGCTATGAAAACCAAGATCTCTGCTTTTTGCAATGGGGTAAAACAATCCTAGGCACAAATGGAAAAGAGCACATCAGGTTTGTATGCATTTCTGAGTGAACCTTGCCAGAGCTGTTCTCCCCCAGCAAGCCTCAACACGCACGAATTTTGGTATCGTCATTCTCAGAAGTCACAACTTCTGAGCTAGGGCCTGAGATTTTCATTTGGAATTTCTCTTTACCACCAGAATGCTCAAAAGCAGGCTGCCAACTTCTAAAATTCTCAAGAAATTAGTTAAGGTAAAAGAGCAAGGTTTGATCAGCAACCTAGGTAACCTACTGCTAGTGTTACAAAGAATCCAAATTGCCCAAAGTTTGAGACTGTATGATTTAGAGCTTAACTGTAGTCAAGAGAACAGCACTGGAATCAGGGCAGATCTGGGTTCCAATTCTGGCCCCACAACTTATTAGCTTTATAATCTCAGACAAATTAAGTGATGTCTGTAAACCTGTTTCTGAATCATAAAACGGGCATCATAATACCTACCTCATAGAACTCTGATGATCTTGACACAACACATACAAAAAATACTTAGCACGGGGCGCCTGGGTGGCTCAGTTGTTTAAGCATCTGACTTCGACTCAGGTCATGATCTCAAGGTTCCCAAGTTCAGTTCCTGCATTCCTGTTAGTGCAGAGCCTTCTTGGGATTCTCTCTCTCTCTGTCTCTCTGTCTCTGCCCCTCCCTCATTTGTGTGCTCTCTATCTCTCTCAAAATAAATAAATAAACTTAAAAAAGGGGCGCCTGGGTGGCTGAGTCAGTTGGGCGTCTGACTTCGGCTCAGGTCATGATCTGGCGGTCCGTGAGTTAGAGCCCCATGTCAGGCTCTGTGTTGACAGCCTGGAGCCTGCTTCGGATTCTGTGTCTCCCTCTCTCTCTGACCCTCCCCTGTTCATGCTCTGTCTCTCTCTTTCTCTCTCTCTCTCTCAAAAATAAATAAAGATTTTTTTAAAATGTAAAAATAAATAAACTTTAAAAAGTTTTTCAATTAAAAATTTTAAAAAGCTTTAAAATTTTGTTTTCAAAATAGTTAGCACAAAACATCCTGTAGCCCAGAGTAAATCCATAGTAAATGTTAATGGTATTAAATGCACTTAAATTACTATTAAACCTAATAGAGCCACAGTACCTTGTATTTAGAAAAGGCTCAATTCACACATGCCAAGTGATGCCCAGGTTGCTGTTTTTTTTGACTTTTGTTTTGTTTTGTTTTGTTTTGTTTTAATTTTATACTGAGTTTTCTTATTCTCTATTCCTTTTTTATTTATCTCCTCACTTGTTTATAATGTTAACAACCATAAATTTGGAGGACATCTTTTATCTTATGACCCCAAATGCTTTATATAAAGCTTACAAATGAGTCATATATAATCTTGCTCGCTTATAAATTTCCTGACTATAAATTCCAAATATTTAAGGCATTGCCTCTGTAGCTAAGGGAAACCATGACCATTTTAACACTAAGTGTGAATTAAACATACACTCGTCCTAGAGTAGTCTCTACCAGATACCCACATTCCTCCTGAAGCAACACACCCTACTCCACAAAGGAATTATTTGCTACACCAACAGATGCCAAATCTTTTCAAAGCAGAATGACGAAAGAAGGTAAAACAAAACCACCAAAGATACTCAGTGTCATTTAGGCTCAACAACAAAAATATATCCATTATCACACATCAGTATCTAGGAAAAAAATAATAGATTTTTATATTTTTTTAGATCAGTGTTTGACAAGAGCTAGTTTTAAAGGAGGTTCATTCATACTTAACCCACTCCTCAAATGTTGAACACCCACTATATGCCAGATCCCTCATTCATAGTCAAAAAAATTCCTTCTTTATTTAAAAAAAAAATTTAATGTTTATTTATTTTTGAGAGACTGAGACCAAGTGTGAGTGGGGGAGGGGCAGAGACAGCGGGTAGACACAGAATCTGAAGCAAGCTCCAGGCTCTGAACTGTCAGTATGGAGTCCGAAGCGGGGCTCGAACTCACGAGTTGTGAGATCATGACCTGAGCTGAAGTCGAAGTCGGACGCTTAACTGACTGAGCCACCCAGGCGCCCCATAATCATAAAAGTCTAAAAGGTAGGTGCTATTATTATCACCTCTTTACAGAAAAGGACATTAAAGCACAGAAAGGTTAAGTAAATTCCCAGTCTCCTAAGATTCGGGGAGTTGCAGAGCCTCACTCAGCCCAGAGCAGCATATACTTAATTACTCCACTAAACTTCCTCCCTAATATCCAAAGTGCCCAAAATAGCTCCTCTTCACTAATGAAAATGTAAAAATCTGATTGTTTCAGCATTCATTCATTCATTCATTCAATATGCTTTTTAATTGGCAAGGACTGTGCTAGGTAGTAGGAATTCAGTCATGAAGACATTGTATCTGCCCACAAGATGTTTATAAGCTAATGAGAAATTTTATTTAAAAAACCCTAAAGTTGGGGTGCCTGGGTGGCTCAGTTGGTTAAGTGTCCAACTCTTGGTTTGAGCTCATGTCATGATCTCACGGATCATGGGTTCAGGCCCTGCATCAGGTTTTGTGTTGACAGTATAGAGCCTGCTTGGGATTCTCCCTCTGTCTCTCTTTCTGTCCCCTCCCTCCCTCTCTCTGTCTCAAAAATAAACAAATATACTTTAAAAAATCCAAAATTAAAAATTATCCACATAATTAAATAAAGTTTACCAAAGAAATCCTAAAATTTTAAATTATATAAATAATTAGTTAAATAAAGTCAGGATTAGTGCTGCAACCTCTTGAAGGAACCTATGAAAGGATACAGCAAGGGACCCATCCTGATCTGGAGGGCAAGGAAACACAGATCTCTGGTGTTGCTAACAGGGCTATTAGCCAGGGTTAACTTTAGCCGTGGCATCTATAAACACAAAGTGACTCCCCCACTTGCACTCTGTCTTTCTCTCAAAAATAAAAAATAAATAAACATTGAAAAAAAATTATAAACACAAAGTGGTCAATGGATTTGTTTCTATAACATTTGGATTCCCAAGTCCTGCCCAGTGAAACTGTTCAGCCAACTGCCCGCATTTTTAATATTCAAGATGGCTGCCAATAAAGTTTCAAAATGCCAACCTTCCTTCTACCTCTCCCTGGCTGTCTCTGTATGTCCAGAAATTAGATAAGTTCCTACAAAATTTTAATAGGGTAACATGTCATAAAATGCTTTCCCTGGCCCCCAAATTTTAAACAGCTATCTTCTAACCTGGCATCCAACATTGCCTTGGAGTTTACCTAAGACTCCTCCTTGCCTAATAATTTAAAAGTTTTCATATATAAAATTCTAATATAAAGGAATGCCTTATTTTTCTCAAATGCTCAGTGGCAGGGGTTAGTATTTCCAGCCAACAGGAACTTAATTCTTTGAAATTTCTTTTTTTATACTTTGTCCTTTAAAATCTTTCTAAAATGCATTAATACAATGTTTTATCTTAGTAACAGTCTGGCAAATAAAATAAAATTCAGGCTCTTGGATCCTTCTGTGAGATTTCTCAGGATATTAACATTTCTTTAATCTTGTTTCATTGCATTGTCCATATTTGGATGTGGAGAATAGGGCCCTGGGTGTGGACAACGCAGTATAGTTTTAAGAGATGACAGAGAGAGGGCAGAGTCAATGGATTTCTACTTTGCCTCCCCCACCTTCTATCTCAGAAAGAAGCGCAGTATGCCAGATAAAAGGATGAGGAGATAATGTAAAAACCTTTAACCCAGAGCCCACCAGGGTACGAAGCCCGTTCCCCCGCAACCAGAGAAGCTTCATTTTTTTATCTATTTCAAATCTGGACCTTCCATGGGGGATTTCAATGTCAAGAAAAGATGCCACTGCTTTAAAGGTTAGAGAATCACTAATACCTGATTTGAATCAGTCTAAGTATCCAAACCCAAATGAATTAACTCTCAGAGCGATCTAGAAATCTGCAATGTGATCTTTTTCAGTCCAGACTTCATCGATAGTAAAGACTGGAAATCTTTTATAAATCTCTTCCAACTTGAGATTCTATAATTCAGTGAATCTGCTGTCAGCCTGGACCACTACCTGGACATCTGTGCAGTAAACAAATTCCTCACAAAGGAATTGTTAAGACTTGCCTCTTAAACAAGAACTCGGAGGAAAAAAATATGGCTAAATCATGGTTACAATTGTGTCTAAGAACAGAATTACCTCACATTAAAAGAAACGTGAGTTACTGTGAAGAAATAACTCTCTATAAATCCCAAGTACTGATAATTATGCTTAAGCTTTCCAGTTGGTTTCCTTTCCAAAGAGCCAATAAATATGTCCTAGGTGCCCTTGGCAAATGAGGCCCATTCCAAAGAGGAAAAACTCAGAGCAGAAACCAAGGAAATAAGCAGGAAGAATGAATAAGAATGAAGGACAATGCTGTCAACCGTGAAGTCAGTGTTTTGCATGACATGTTTAAATGTACCAAGGAGAAGATAGATCAACTAATGAGACCAACTGAAAAAAAGAGGAGAGACCAAATCTGAAGTGCTTTAGTAGGAGACAGGGAAGCAGAAGCTGTCCAGAGGGTGAGAGAGGATAGGAAGGAATACAGCCCTATACTCGTGTGAAGGACCAACTGTGCTCCCCACTGAGTGTGTATACATTACCCAGATCACTTAGCAACAGGGGCTAACATTGCCCAGGGCCTCCCCACACTGCCTAAAGAGAATAAAAGATACACTGCAAGGCTGTTCCCTGGGCAATGGGGGAGAGGTGAGAGAGTCTACAAGGAGCCCACGTTCCTGCAAAACCACTGCTTGACCCAGACAAAAAAGCAGTGGTAGAAGAAAAGTGTGGCAACAATTACAGAAAGAGCAGGAGATACTCAGGCTTGACTGCTGATGTCTGGGTGACAGTCAAGTCCCTGAGAAAAGCACAATGGAATATTGTTAACTTACTCCTCCCCACCTAAAGTTCTACAGGACAGGAGGGGAGGAAGGGGGCTGGTGAAGAGAGGTGTTCCCGGCAGATTCTTGGTGGGGAGTTCAGAGAAAATTACTACAGATAGCTACTGGAGGAAGGTTTATCAGCACTTACTTGCTTCTTCTCAGCCAAATGAGTGGCCTAAGTCAGCAGGACCCAGAAATCTGTGTATAAAAACTCCCCTGGTCCTAAGGCACAGCCAGGTTTGGGAGCCATGGCTTAGGAAACGGCTTTCACAGCACGAGACTGCTAGAGACTAAAGTGGATGGAGTCCAGAAACATCAGCAGGAAGGAAAGAAAATGATACATGGTCCCAATGCAGTGCTTGCGGCCAAGTAAATTCATCGAGGTGTTCAGTTGACATGATTTAGAGGTAGACTGTTCTCTCCTTGATGTCACCTCAAAGGAGAGACATCCACAAGCACAGGATTCCTGAAAAATGGTCATAAAGTTCTAGTCCTCACTCTGCTGCTGTTTAATGATGTCACTTTGGGGCAACACGGTTGGCTAATGTGGTTGAAATGGTCACAAGGGCAGCTGAGCCTAAAGGATTTCAGCCCATCTGATGCCATTTCACTTACCCAACACCAACTCAGATATACAACGTAGTAGATCGAGCTCTCGGTCCCAAGGATGGCACATGAAAACTGGTTTTAGGCAAAGTCAATAAATGTTTTTCTTCTTTCTTCCTTCTGGCACTTCATTCTCCCCAGATCTGTGGTTCTGGACTCCTTGGGGCCTCTCTGGAAGCTTCCTCCAGCCAAGTGGCTTCTGATCGCTTTACACGTTTCTGATCAGGTCAAGGCCCTGAGAGCCTTCATATTTCATAAGGTGATAAACGTTAAAAATGGAATAATATAAAACCCCAGATAACCTAGCCACATCGTTGAAAGTGATCAGTGAGTTCTTTGTGTGGAACTTTCAAGTTTGTTAAAGCAAAATGGGTGGGGACAAGTACACCAACAGCACTTTCGATGCCTAACTTTGTTCATAGGGTCTTTCTAGGTCATCGAGAATTCAAAAATGGATAAAAGCAAATCAGATCTTGTTTATTAGCTATCTTTCCCCTGCAAAAAATATAAGTTTCATGAGGGCAGGACCTTGCCTGTCTTTGTCTCCCACGTATCTCCTGCTTCTTCAAAAAGTCTAACACAGAACAGGCACTCCTTGCTTATTTACTCAACAAATTAATGAAAAAAGTAATTTGCAATTATTAAATATAACTTGTGGGCCTTAATCCAGCAAACTTATCTTTGTTAAGTTAGATTTCAATTAATACTACTATAAATATGAATTCCTTCAGCACGTTACTGGAGAAGTAAGAGGTAAGGTAACTAGGATAGGAAAAATACCTGGTTGTGGAAGATCTACAATCAGATCACCACAAGGTCATTTTAGTTCAATAATTTCATCAACTAACTTTCATTGATGTAGGAACTAAGCACCTGCTTTTTTGTCTAAATGTACCATTCTAAATGTTCCTGAAGAAATTAAGAAAAATACCTGGATGAATTCAATTAGTGTAACATGACATACAGCACAGTTGGTAAAGGAAAGCTATTGTCTCTGACATACTTGAGTTCTATTACTAATTGTGTGTGCAACCATCAACAAGTTACTTAGCCTCCCTGAGGCTCAGGTTGCTCGTCTGTACCTACCTCAGAAGCCAGAGGTGAGGAAGCTTACATGAGACCATCTATGCAGCACTTAGCACAGTAGTGGCGCTCAGTAAACACTCATGCTGCCTGCTACTAACTAACAAACTGGAAAAATGGGCACCTGGGTAGCTCAGTTGGTTGAGCATCTGACTCTTGATATCATCTCAGGTCATGATCCCAGGGTTGTGGGATCGAGCCCCACATCAGCGTGGAGCCTGCTTAGGATTCTCTCGCTCCCTCTCCCTCTGCCCCTTCCCCGTTCATGTTCTCTCTCAATAAATAAGTAAACTAAAATTAAGTATTTGAAATATATTTCATTTGGGTTTTTTTAGATTGTGCTTTAAAGGGAATTTCTCTGGAGTGCCTAGGTGGCTCAGTCGGTTGAGCGTCCCACTTCGATTCAGGTCATGATCTCAAGGTTTGTGAGTTTGAGCCCCGCATCGGGCTCTGTGCTGACAGCTCGGAGCCTGGAACCTACTTCGGATTCTGTGTCTCCCTCTTTCTCTGCCCCTTCCCTGCTCCCGCTCTGTGTGTGTGTCTCTCTCTCAAAAATAAACATAAAAAAACTTTTTTTTTTAATAAAATAAAGGGAATTTCTCTGGATCTGTGTGTTTACTAAAACTGTCTCAAGAAAACACCACATGTACTGTAGAAATTGACTGATACACAGTAAATATGGCTAGCTTTATCACATCACTTTGTTTGATTTGACTTTATGTAGCAACATTGTGAAAGTTAATGTCACTCTACTAAACTAGTGCAAAAGACACACTTATGCCCATAAATTCTGTTTGCAAACTCTGTTAAGAAATGACAGCTATTCTCAGAGCCTCTCCTGGCCTCCTCCCTGCCTCATCCCCACAGAGAACATAGAAGCAATGACTCTAAATCACCAAAGTGGAAATTGGTTCAGAGACCCTCTCCTCAAGCTTCGATTGTTTTGTTCTTTCAAAGCACTCTCCCTTCAGAATAAGCCACTTCTCACATGTAAGGGTTTAACAGTCTGGCATTCTTCAGAAGTCAGCTCTATTAATTACAGACATCCTCAAATGCAGTTTTTCTTTCTTTTTTCCCTTTTGATGTATTAAACTGGCTGTCAGAAATTAAATTAATTCAGAAAGGAATGACTGAATATCTCCAAATTAAATCAACTGTTATAAACTGCCTGGAATATGATTTTTTTGTTGCTAATACTAGACTTACCAACCTACAAAGTTGACTTCCTTGTTATTTAAGAGGACAATGGGCATTAATATTGTATAACTGCATAGGTCTCGCCAGAAAAAAGTCTCATATAACTGGTTTATATTATAATAAAAATGCTTAGATGTCGAAAATAGAAAACCATCCCTTCAATGTTCATATATAAGTCTGCTTTGTAAACAGGAAAAAACAAATGTTTTAGGATTCATCTATAAAACAAGAATTTAAAATGCCCTACAACTGGTTTATATTATAACCAAAAACACTTAGATACTAAAAATAGGATTCGTATATCAGTTTGTATCCCAAAACAGCAAGTAAGGAATGTTCCAGGAACCAGGAATTTAAAATGTTTATAAGCAGAGAAAATAATGAACTTTTTCATGAAAATGATGATAACAAAACTTCATTTCCTAGGATTTATGCATTCAGAAAATTTTAGGAAAAGAGATCATAGGTACCAACTCACGTATTATTCTTTTGCAGGCAATATAAAACGTAAACCCCCAAAACAGATGAAAATCTATTCTATTCTGTACCGGGATTATAGATTTGCAATTGGGTAATAATCTGCCATTATTAGCAAGGGTGGCCTCTCATTATGTAATGAATATTAAAACCTCTTCTTGGTTGTAAAGTCTCTCCAGCCCTCTCCAATGGCTTCCATGCGTGCAAGGCAAGAGGACAGGAGAGCTGCTGCCAGTGCCCCAGGTTTTTGCAAGGTGTTTGCACCGCTCTTAAATCGGTTTCATCATAATGACACTATCTTTTGATGCTTTACTCTTGCATATGAATCTGAAGGAGGGAAGATGAAGTTCTTTGTTACTGCAATTCGAGTATCCATCTTTTCCAGCACTCTCAGTCTACACACACAAAAGCCAAAAAGCCTCTTAAAAGAAGGTGATTTATGAACTTGTAAAACCCAAGAAGTCAATCAATATGTAATGAAGTAAAGAGAAAAAGAAAGAAAAGCAGGCAGGTGTGACAGAACGCTTGGTCGATGGCAATTACTGACATGCCTGGATTGAAAGCATTCAGTTCACTTACTAAGACCTCCAATTCTGATAAACACTGATTGATGAGTGAGAGACACATTTCAGATTGCATGTGCCTCTGCGCTTTCACTTCTGAGTCACAGGTGGTGTGTCTGTACTTACACACACAGGCTGCCTTGTTACGACCTCCCATTCCCCCCCTCAGCTCATCATTTTTATCTAAATTACTCCCTGCAAGTTCACCCGAGGTGATAATGTTTGTTTCCAAAGTGACGCAGCTGCCAAAATGTTTCCATGTTTCACAAGCAAAATGCAAGTATTTTAACTTACTTTTAAACCACAAACAAGTCTTCCAAAATGCCCGCTGCAACCTTAAAATCCAGCCTTAGATGCTGAAAACGCCGGATATGTTTAAATCCAGGTAGCCATTTGGTGATGGAGCACAGAATTCGGATTTTAGAATATTGAATTCTAGCCCCTCGCTAGGTCCCTAGTTAGCTATGTTGATCCTGGGCGATTCATCTGCCCTTTCTGAACCTCAGCTCATCTGTAAAGCAAGGGCTTAAATCAGATTCACTCTAAAGTTTCTTCCAGCCCTAACACTCCATGATTCTTGTATCTTTTCAGGATCATTAATGTAGTTATATTATTGAAATTCATTCTGCCCCTTAGAAACTATCTATGACAGGTTATTTAAATACCAAACTCTACGCCTTACCAAAATGTACATGGAAATGTCCTTGCACACAGTAGGGTTTGAGATCTTACATCAGACTGCCAAGTACTACCCCATGCGCTGTGCCTCTCTTACCAATATCTATCAGTTCCCACAATGACAATTTAAAAAACAAAGTTGACTAGAGGTTTTTGGGGCTTTTTCTTCTTTAAGTTTAGGTTTGTTTTTAATGTTTTAGCTCTCAAAAATAATGATGGATGTCAAGCACATGGTAAACTTTTCTGCACAGATTTAGTCAAAAGGTAAACTTGTATATATTCCAGCAAAACAGATAGGGTATTCATAACATCTGACAGCTATTCTAATAATCTTTCTCCAACATCCATTACCTTTCATATTTACATCTCTCCTTTGGCAATTCCAAACTGGAAGGAAAATATGCGGAGGGTAATGCCATCTGCATGAGATATGAAATCTAGCGTGAGATGTGTTGATTCAAATACAAAAAAATGATGCACTCTTCCAATTCATTTTCTGTGATTTTCCAACTGATACAGCAGCATATGAGATATAAATCAAGCCATTCTTATAAAAAAAGGAAAGCTTCAAAGACAAAGACAAATTTAAAACCTAGTCCCCTTTCCTGTAGGTAAAAAGAAAATGGTTGTATGGTAAGAGAGAGAGGAAAAGAAGAAAGGACCAGAGCAATGGGGAGAATCCAATTCTTTTGAAGCATGGGTCCTCTTGGGTGAAACCATTTTAACCATTTGTTGTAAACTCTTCTTAAATGTTCATTTGAATGCTATTCTTATTTCATTTATTAAAGTTGTCATCTACATGAGCTTGAATTTTTTCATGGAATGGGATCCATCTTGTTTTTAGAAGGTAATCTGAAATCAGAAGCTTGAATATAAAGACAGAAGAGTCCAAATACTTTAGGACAGAAAGACTTTTTCAAAGAAGTCAGCTATAATAACGGACTCAAAGTTGATAGCAAATGTTCAGCAACACCTAATAACCAGTAACCGTTGGTAGACAGGAAGACTTACTCTCTCTTCTATAGCGGTGACTGGAAAATGACTCCCTTCTGATCTGGAAAGGACAGTCACAGAAGTTCAAGTTACCAACAGAAGGGTCCCCTATATGTCTAACTATTTCTTCATGCTTCTGCCAGGTAGAAACAATGAAGAGAGAGTGAAAATGTGTGGCGAATTGCTTCGGTAGTCACAGAAAGAGGTAGGTCACACCAAGCAATGGCGAAAGCAGACAAAATCGTGCAAAAATTAGAGGCCTTATAACAATCACAAGAGAAGGGGCGCCTGGGTGGCTCAGTCAGTTAAGCATCCAACTTCGACTCAGGTCATGATCTCATGGTTCGTGGATCGGAGTCCCGCATCGGGCTCTCTGTTGTCAGTGTGGAGCCCACTTCGGAAACACTGTCCCCCTCTCTCTGCCCCTCCCTCACTTGCTCTCTCTCTCAAAAATAAACATTACAAATATTTTTTTAAAAAATCAAAATACAAGATAAGGTTTCGAGGCTCAACTAGGTAGCAAAGGTTAAGGCAGGTGGAGGAGTAGGTCTCTCTGCTGTGGCAAGAGCTTTCTCCTCTCCTACTTTCACCTTCCATGATTTCGAGGTCACTCTGCTAAACTACCCAACATACTCACCTCAATTCCAAACAACACAGCCTTCAACTCTCCTTCAAAGTCTAACTCCACAGCCACAGCCTGGTCTCTGTCGTTCCTTGGAGATGCCCCATCTCTGAAACCAGTAAGAAATCCCAACATCTCTCATAATTTCCAATCTTCTCCAACCCCCTCACATCTCTCTCTAAACCTGTCCTTCATCTCTATCAGGACTTCAGCCTGTGACACAGGAGCCACTCTTACTTTCATTCCCTTGTACCCCTCGTTTTTCTTAATATTCCCATTCACGAGCATCTAAAATTCTATCACTCCATGTCATTCTGACCCATATCTTTAGCCAACCTGCCATTCTGAATAACCCCTCCATCCATTTTGTTTTCTACGGCCTCCTAGGCTGCCACTGACCAGAGGAGAGCTTCAGAGGAGAGTTTTGTATAACAGGGTGATGTACGTGCACTGATCAATGAGCTTCAACCCCAGTAGAGCCCTCAATGCTACCTGGCAAACTTGATACTTCGATTTGGCACACTCTGCCTCATTGTCTACTTCACTAATTTCTTTAAGATCCCTACTTTTCCCATAATCTCTTTACTCTAGCCTTCCAACTTCCCCAAAGGAACAGAGGTAGTCCTCTGGGAACGCTCTTAGTTTCCTTCCTCTGCATGGAGTGATCCTCACCCTCTCTTGTCTTAAAAGAACTTCCCCTTTTGCAGTCCAAGGTGCAATCCCTGCAAGGCTGGCTTAATGCGTTCCCATCTTGTGTCTTTTGAGAACTTTTCTTCATTAATTCTCCCCACTCTCCTGTATTTTCATCTGTTCCCTTTTCAATGCACCCTGCACAACTCCTGGGGCACCATTTTCTTAGAAGACAGCAGGTGCCCAGGCTTCTGTTTCTACTGGCTCTTTCCTCTCTACCTCTAAATACACAGCAAAACCTTGGTTTGTGAGCATAATTCATTCTGCAAACATGCTTGTAATCCAAAGCATTTGTGTATCAAAGCGAATTTCCCCATAAGAAATAATAAGATTCCATTATTTCTTATTTATTTATGGGGAAATTTCTCATGATTCGTTCCACAACCCAAAAATATTCATATAAAAAAGATTATAACACTGTAGCATAATACAAATAAAGAAAATATAAAATATAAAGAAAAATAAGCAAACTAACCTGCAGTTACCTTTGAAAACCTTCGTAGCTGCTGCGAGGAAGACCAGAGAGAAAAGGGTTATTGTGTAGGACGACTTTGACTATCATTGACAGAACCACTACTATTTGGCTCAGTGGACTCTATTTCTGCATGGGGACCATTGTACATGCCTGCACAGATGTTGACTGCAGCACAGTATTAATAAACTCTTGTCATATACTGTATTTAATGTAACTGGCAATAAGGCAGCAGAGGAAAGGGTCTATATCTACAGGCAGTCTCACCTAGAATGAATCAAAGCATTCCTAAGTTTACCCTTGTATGGAAAAGCAAAGGACTGTCCATAGGTGCTTTAAAGTGACAAAAAAAAATACACTAGTGCCAGTTGTGGGCACCTTCCAATGTTCTGAAAAATCACTGATTTCTGTCAAACACCGCAGCCTGAGACTGAGCATCTGAGCACGGGAGATGATCGCTCACAATCCCACAGTGAGAGAGAGAGAGGAACCATGGGCTCAGTTGTGATCATGTGACATTCAGCATCATGAACTACTCATATTGCAAGATACTGCTCATCTATCAAGTTAAAATTTATTAGAAATGTTTGTTCATCTTGCAGAACACTCGCAGAATAAGTTACCCGCAATCCAAGGTTTTACTGTACTCATTTTCCACTTATGTTCATACTAAAAAGAAAAAAAAACAACAACAAAAAAAACACACACCTTCCCAGACCCAACTTTCTTCTTAGGCTTCATTCAGCTCCAACTCCTTCCTTTCCTCCACTGCCACACTTGTTGAAAGAGTATTCCCAATATGTGGCCTTCACCTCTTCCCTCACTTCAGCCCACTGCCATCTGGCAGGCATCCCCCTCCACCACTCCATTCAGCAGTCAGCATCACATCCTAACTGCCAAATCTAAGGGCCTTTTTCAGCAGCCAGCCACTGCTGCATCCGCGATTGCCCCGCAACAGAAGATGAGAGTGACTCGTGCTTTCATTCTTGAAAATCGGATTCCTTGGCTTTGTGGCTCCCCTCCCCTGGGTATCCCACCAGTACTCAGATTGCTCTTTCTCTGGTTCCTTTTCCTCTGCCCCAATCTTAAAATTGAACGACCTCAACTCTCACCAATTCTCACCCTAGAGCAGGGACTGCAAACCATCGCTGGCTTATGGGCCAAATGGGGCCAGTAGCATGTTTCTATAAAGTTTTGTTGAAACAGCGCTGCACCCCATTCATTTACATATCTCCTATGGCTGTTTTCAAGCTACCAAGGCAGAGGTGAGTAGTGGTAACAGAGACGGTATGCCCTCCACAGCCTCAAATACGTACCATCCCGTCCTTTACATAAAACATCTGCCGATACCTCTCTAGACAGTCTACATAGGGACTCCCAAAGTGTGGTCCCAGACCAGCAGCACTGACATTAGCTGGGAACGTGTTAGAAATATAGTCCTTGAGTTCCACCTGAAGCTTAATAAATGAGAAATAATGGAGGGAGGCAAAGGAATATATGTTTTACAAACCCTCCAAGTGACTGATGCTGAACTCCCGTTTAAGAACCACCGGTCCACATGATGACACTGGACAATCTCCAGGGCTTCAAGTACCACCCATGCATGAGATGGTGACTCTTGAAGCAAGCTCTACCGTGTTCGAAATTAGCATTTTCAACTACCTGATACCTCTACCTGGAGGCCCCTTCCTGTTCAGTCAACAAACCCTTTCTCTATATTATAGGATAAGCTATGATCTGTACAGGAGTCAAGGTGCCAGGTAAAAATGTATATTATGCAATATTTGGGACACATTTATACTAAAGAATTGTTCACTGTTTATCTGAAATTCAAATTTAACTAGAGATCGTATTTATTTATTCAATCTAGCAATGCTATGCACGCCATATAGTGAACACGAAGGAGTTTTTACCCAGAAGTAGCAGAGTTCATTCAGGAAGCCAATGGTATAAACACAGTGAAAAACAATATGATCACCTCAAAATCTCACATTTCAAAAATCTCTCTCGCTCTTCTCATGTCAGTTAACAGCTGCAAAGTCTTTGGGGGCTGAGCTACTTCAAAAGCCTCTTCTAAGTACCCAGAAAAGGGGATTCTGACCCTGGCGTGGAACCGAGGGAAAAGTTGTATGGCAGACAGGAACATTCTAATCTAGTGTGTGTATAAGAAACAGTCTGCGATATGAATCACAATAGAATGATAAGAAAAACATTAAATATACATGGATGCTCATTTCTTTAAACTGTGATCTTTATCAACCTTTATATACACTGAGCAGTAACATGGTTGAAGTTTACTATTGAAAGGTATTTTAATAAAAATTGGGTCCATTTTTTAAAAAACGATACGTAGTAAAAAAGTTCATGGTTTGGAATCTGGACCTAAAACTAACATCCTTGGCTCATGGTCCAGACCACAAACCAAAGCACTGAGGCTCATCTGGTAGTATTTTACCCCATTAGCCAGCCAAGATTCCAGGAAGAACTCTTCCACGTTGGGTCTGTGAACTCTGATGACAAAAGTGAGTGTAGAGTATTCTATTAACCAGCAACCTTTGTAACAAGAAAGTAGTCTTTTAAAACAATGAGTTGGGTAGGATGCAAAATGTCTGACCTACCAATTAAAAACAAAAAAAATTCTAACAGCTTACTAATTAGAAAAAAAAAAAAAAAAGAAGACAATTTCCTAAGACATAGAGCATGAACATTTTTATATCAAGACTTCCATCAGAGAACATTTCCATCTAACTCTGAGCAAATTCATTTTTAAAACTTTCTCCAAAATCCCCCAAAGAAAACTTACTGCTATTATAATTCACCCACGCTTGAACACAGTCCATGGAATCAACTGTGGTGATGGAAACAATGACAGCAGAGACAAATGAAATTCAGACTTTCTCTCATTTTTGTTAATACATACTCTACCTCTGTCTCCTCTCCTCGTTTTAATTAATACTGGTTGATTTCAATTCAACCAGTCCTGCACTCAACATCTGGCTGAGGTGGAAAAAGGAAGACAAGAGCAAAAAGGCAGCTGCCAGGTACCAAGATAATCTGCAAATCGAATACCACTAACTACCCTTGACTTTAAATTCCAGCATTGTTTCAGTAAATCCAAATTTACAACTCAGAAATTATATTTGCTTCTCTGCAAAAGTATAACCTGTAAGGCTTTTTTAAGTGAAAAGACTTCATCACAAACCACACATTGTTTCTCAGAACACATCTACTAAATACAATAAGATTTCCTTCTACTACTTGTTCTGTGAATAAATAAGAATTGCCAGCATATATCAGAAGCATAAAGTTGAGAACCTTGGCTCTTCAAGTAGTAATTACTGGATAACAAGCCACCCTAGGCTCCTGTACCGGGATGTGCTACTGTGAACGGAGAGTCCTGCTTTCCGGGAGCTGACTGGAAGACTCAGGTCACAAACCAAGTCCCTGGTGACTTCAGAGAGGACACTTCTGTGCCCAAACCAGCAGAACACACCCACTACAGCAAAATCACTATCTACTCCTCAACGGTTGCCAGTAGGCCTTACCTCATCCTCACACCTTAAATTCCCTGAGGTCAAGAACAGTGTTGTATTTATCTCCTTGACCCTCCCAGCAGCCAGCAAGAGGTCACAGGATAACAGGGTCTCCGTGAATACTTAAGAGCCAGTAAAGAAAAGGACAAGAGGTGGGAAACCACATAAAAGGGGGGTTCTAAGCCTTCCCTTTGAAGTTGCACTTAACTGGCCCTGCAAATACTGTTCCACTATTTTAACACTCATAGTTTTCTACTGCTCTTGATCAAAATCATAAGGAGTAATGCCTCTCTCAGCACAATTCAAGATAACCTGTCATTATCAGATGTCTGAGCAGTCCTTCACACCAGTAGGCAGTCAGATAAGGCACTTCTAGTCAGGTGCGGGTTTATAAAAGGCCAAAGGAGCATCTTTTAAAAATATCTGTATTTGATGCAGTACCTTAATCCAGAGACACCTTCTTAATCCTTGAAAAGGGTCAAACCTCATTCTAGAATTCTCAGTACCAAAACACAAAGTTGCTCGAATCATCCCTTCCAGCAATGCCATCGTTTCAATTCTTAATGTGGAGGAGATCTTCCTTAATGAGTACGATCAATATTCTTCTCCATAGGTCCTAAGCCTCTACCCCAAGTGTAACGTCTCTTTAAGTCAGTGGTTATTTTAGCCAAAATCTCACAACAAACTCAGTGTCTAAAGAGCACTGCATATGCAGGTGTGTAAAGAAAATCCACTGTACTGAAATAATCACTAAAAGAATAATTATGTAATGAGTTAACCATTTAAATATGGCCAGTTGTGGGGCGCCTAGGTGACTCATTAAGCTAATCGTCCAACTCTTGATTTTGGCTCGGGTCATAATCTGGCAGCACACAACCTGCTTGGGGGGATCCTCTCTCTCTCTCTCTCTCTCTCTCTCTCTCTCTCTCTCTCCCTCTCTCTCTCTCTCTCCCCCCCCCCCCAACCCATCGGCCCCTCCCTGGCTTGCACGCACTCTCTCTTGCTCTCTCA
This sequence comes from Panthera pardus, assembly GCF_024362965.1. Lineage (NCBI taxonomy): Eukaryota > Metazoa > Chordata > Mammalia > Carnivora > Felidae > Panthera > Panthera pardus. The sequence goes on along the minus strand of NW_026526677.1, from coordinate 74,272,604 downwards.
CTGTCTCAAAATAAATAAATAAACATTAAAAAATATATATGGCCAGTTGCTCAAACCACAAAAGGCTCATTCATAACTGCCATTATAAAAGAAATGGATATTTTTATAACCACATTAAAAAAAAACAACCTAGCAAACTAGTGAGTTAAAAAAAAATCTTTTACCTGAGCAAATGAAACACCAGCAATAATCTGTACTCATTAGAGATAGCTGGTTCTTACTGAATTAAAATCAGGTTCCTCCACCTTCAGTAACTACTTACTATTAACACAGCTGTTAAATCAGATGAAATCAAATTTGAATTGCAGACAATTAATTTTAAAATAAGTATTACATGAACACTTAGCAGCACAGACCCCCATTTTCTACGAAATACCTGCAGGAACTTGTCCCAGATGCAAGTGAATAAAACATCTAACTAAAAATACAACATTTAACAGTGATAAAAATACTTGAGACAGCAAGGGAAACATCACAAACGAGCTTTTCCAACACGTCTTGGCATACAAACAAGCGTATCTTGCAAATATGAGTTACTAGATTTCCTGAGGTACCCACAGTGCAGAGGGGAGAAGCAAGGAGGTCCCTGAAATGAAAACGCACCCGGAGGGAGGAGCTGTTCAGCTCAGTGGCCTCAGAATAGCAGGTTCAAAGCCAGCAAGGAGTTAAACACCTAGGCTAGTTCTGTAATGAATGCTTAGTAAGTTTGGCCAACGAATATCAAGTAGATACCAGGGCTAGAGCTACTGCTAAAGGGATGACCTCCTTGAATCTCATTTGCATAGCAATGAGATGTCACAAAGGCATTAAGTCTGAAACTGCAATGCTGTTTCTAATCCATGCTTTATGTTGTTGTGACATTAAGCAAACTGCGTTTTAAAGTAAAACAGAAACGATTCCAGCAATTCAGGCGTGGGGGAGGGCGCGGGGAAGGGGGAACAAGTATAGATTATAAAACAGACTGGAAAGTAGCTGTGCAAAGAGCTACTAAGTCACTCTGGGAACAAAACCATCTGAAAACAACAACAACAACAACAACAACAACAACAGTAAAATAACAACTTTCAAGGATATTTCCAAAGTGAGACCAGGTAAGTAGGTTGCTGGTTTTTGTCAACTGATAGATGTTACTTGGGCCAAGAATAATGCATGTCTACTCACAACAGACAAAACATCAATAAAATGAGCCAAACTCTCTCATCAAAGTGTATCTGTTACAACAGCCTTAGGCTGTTGCCTATAATGATGCAAAAGCCTTCAGTTACAGTTTGGGGTCTGTTTTTGTTTTGTCTTATTTTGTTTTAAGGAATTGTGCTTGCAAGTATTATTATCGCTAGCTAACATTAAGAGAAATTGGGGGCTTTTTCCCTCTACCATTGAAGGAATGCAACTTCTTAATATACTGGATTAAATTACACATACAGCTGAGGCTGCAAAGAAAACAATGAAACAGAATTGAAATCAAGCGTTTGTGTTAAAGGATTTACAAAATGAAAAAGGCATTCAACAAAATCTTGAAGACTCAAGCTCTATCTATATTTAAAAAAAAAAAGGGGGGGGGGGGGATACGTGTCACCAGTTCATTTCTCTCCCAGAGTGCTACACACCAAATTCAAACCCAGTCACAGTGCAATTAAACAAAAACAAAATAAAACAAAAAACCTCCTCCCTGATGCCTTGAACATGCAAGTTACCCAGTTATGGTTGTTTCCCTGCATTAATTGCCAAAGAACATAGACATTTTTACTCATTTCTATCACAAAGACAGGCAAAATAAAGTTTTAGCTGCCTGTTACTCAAACTCCTGAACCACCTTTCCAAAGGCATAAAAGATAACTCTCTTATTTTGTGATTTTAAGAGAACCTCAAGTTGTTCACCAAACCATATGAATCTACTTCAGGCAATGAAATTAATATTTCAGTGAGTCTTCTTCCATGAAATAGGAAGCCTTTTAGTAATGACCTTGGACGGGATAATAGGAAAGGAGAGAAAAGCAGGGTCCAAAGCCAGAGGGTAATTGTGATTCAAAGACTCTTTTATGCAAATAAGACCCCTAATCATGCTAATGCAATTTTCTACATTTTATCTTCCATCTTTGTATTTACATTCAGCTGAGAAGCCAAAATCAGAAAAGAGCAGATTTCCGGCTTTTTGATCCAACCTGTCCTGTTCAAGAACAGCGCTGGAAACCCGCCTGACTGGCAGTCACTGGAAATCTGACAGCCCACTCCAAGAAATAACGTGACAGAACTTAGGACATCCCGACGACTATTCTGAAGTTAGTTCCAGCAAGTGGCAAATGACTCAGGCAGAGCATCGTAATAACCCGCATTTACTGAGCATTGGTTAACATTTCCATCTTCTTTTGTGTTATCAGACTTGCCTGGAAGGGAAAAGTCATTTCTAAGAAGGAGAATCCATATCGTTGCCATGACTCTCTGGATGCATTCAATTTGCTTCCTGCTGACCTGGGTACACACTCAACTTTTAAAAAATGAAACCATATTTGCCATGGACTGGCAGGTGTTTTCAGGGACAGCGTAGTCTTGAGAAGACTCCAAGCTTCCAGCAGGATCACTATGGGGTCACTGTAACTTTGAGTAAGGCTGGGACAGGCCAGGAACTCAGAGTTCCACCAGGGAGAGAAACAGCTGTCGGGTCAGCAGAGGAGTAAAGAGCACATGTTGTAAAAGCCATGTCACCTTGGTCAAGTCACTTACCAGCTCTGTGCCTCAATTTCTTCATCTATAGAGATAAAAATAGTACTTGCCTTGGGGTGCCTGGGTGGCTCAGCTGGTTAAGTGTCTGACTCTAGATTTTTGCTCCTGTCATGAGCTCAGGATTCAGGAGTTCGAGCCCTGCATCAGGCTCTGCACAGACAGTGAGGAGCCTGCTTGGGATTCTCGCTCTCCCCCTCTCTCTCTCTCTCTGTCCCTCCCCCACTTGCTCTCTCCCTCTCAAAATAAATAAGTAAACTTTATTTAAAAAAAAAATAATAATAATGGCTCTTGCCTCATAGAGTTGTTGGGGATAAGTGAGGTAATATGCATAAGCCTCTCCTCAATGTTAGTTATTAACAAATACAAAAAACGCATGAAGGAACTGTAAATAAACAAATGTAAGTTACTAACATTGTCAAGAACTTCTTTTCAATACTCTATCGACTCAATGCTTACTGACCACCAGGAAGCCTGGAAGTGTTCTGTTTTTCAGGATTCTTTATCCACATTTTCCTTTTTTCAAGTTTCTCCCATACACTTGATTATCCCTACAGTAAAACTGGGATCATAAAACAGCCCTTTGTAGTTAACCATATGCATAGTATTTGTCATTGTCATCCATATTATTACCCAAATAATGCAGGGCAATAAGGCTCTGGGCTTCTCCTCAAACTTGCATTAAGAGCAGTTACATCACTGGTCCTCAAGTTCCTGAATAAACGGGGAGTTTTAGCACCTTCCCATCTCTAACAGCCTAGGCCCTGGCAAATAAGCATGCAATGGAAGTAAAATCTCTACTTGCTATGGAAACAAAACTTCACAATAGGTTCCCCAGTCCCTCTTCCAATACACTTACCACCTCTGGTTCTCTCTACATGGAAATTCTAAGGATGTCCCAGAGGATATACTTGGAGCAACTTTTAGGTGTATCAATTTTGATTAAAGATTTGGGGTAGAAAATTTAAGTATATTGATAACTAAGTGATTTAAAATATTATTTCACGTTGAAATAAAGACATTATGAACAGACTGTAAAAGTCACATAAATTGTTAGAAAAAATACTCACCCTCAAAGAAATCTGACTGATATCTATGGTCTATCTTTGCACCCTACTACCAAGCTCTGAGAGTAGGAGACTATCCTCCTCTTTTAGTACAAGGATTTGTGTGGCTACATTTGAGGAACCCTGGTTGAGGACAAGAGCTGTGGGTTCCAATCCCGGTCTTGCCAATTAAGCTCCATGACCTTGGTTCAATTCCTAACCATATCTTTGTCGCCTATGAAATATTGATGCTAACATCCACCTGTTAGGACACAGTCAACGCTGGGATAAAAGTATATACACAAAAAGCCTGATGCAGTAGATGTTTACTAGATCTTAGCCATTTTCTTCTCCCCCTGACATTTCCCCTTTCCTATGGGTTATTTAGGATCTCAGATCATAATGATTCTTGGAACTCTACCAGCCACCACCTAGAACTTCACCCAAAGATGCTAAATCAGTCCAGCATCGAAAATCTACGCATCTCATTCATTTATCCATTCAGCAAATATACATGAAGCAAATGTTGTGTGGCAGGCACTGTCCATGAGTTCAAGGGTCCAGGAGGCAAGAAAGAGTGTGAAAATATACCGTTCCATCTAGGTCATCATTTCACAGATGAAGCATTTTCCATGACAGCAAATGGCTACAAAGCCTTCTCAGTTGGGGGAAGGACAGAAGCCACTGACAAAACATGCTGGTGTCCCAGGTAATTCCAGCACGGTTTAATGTTCTCACCAGTGTTCACAAGGATACTGGGGTCCCAATTCAGTTCCCATCAGGGATATTAATAATAACCAAAAGCTATTAGTGAGGCCAAGAAAAGGAAATGAAAAGCCCCCAGACCCACACAAAGAAGAAGGCTTCCAGCAGCAAAGAGCCACCACGAAGAAACTGCTGGAACCTGGTCGCCAGTGATTCATCTCTGCAGCCTGCCCATTTACTCTCTTTCCAGTTCAGTGGTGACAGCGATCACACCATTTAGACTCAGCGCTCAGACTGCTCCGGCCTGCCCAGAAATCTGCATGGAAGCAAAGGATCAAAATGCCTTTTCAACTAAAGAACTGTGAATTAACTCTCTGCCTTTTTAATTACTCTCAATTACTTTCCCACTATTTGTAAGGATTTTTTTTTTTTTTTTTTGCATAACAAAATCCAACTCTAATCAATATATGCAGTATATCCCAGCTGATTAGTGTAATTCTTGCTCCACCATGATGCTGGAGTTGTGCCAGCCTTACCTAGCACACAATTAAATGTCTGGTAATGCCTGCTGCTACCCAGCAGGCCTCATGAGTTAATAGGGAAAAAACGGGATTCACATTTGCCTCCACCAGCCCCTAAGTGCCCTCGCTCTCTCTCATCTGCTTGTAGACACGTACGTACAAAGTGTGCCTGGAGAAATAAAGGCCTGGAATAATCACACAAACCTAAAAGACACAGGAGCATAAGAAAAGGGTCTCCAAAGTCTAACTCGTCACCTTCTCATTTCAGTAAATCCTTCCAGAAATAAGATATCACTCTTCTCACCCTCTATTTCAATACTGAACTGTGAGAGCACATTCTAAGTGTGGAAAAGATTCAAGAATCTAGGCCCACCTATATGCAATATTATGAATTATGTTCAGTGTAACTTCAAGCCAATTTTCAATAAACACAAATCACTTAATAAGAAATTAAGAGCATTACACACTTCTCATGCTCCTGTGGATTTGGTGTTAATGAGATTTTGTTTGTTAAGCTCACAGAATGACAAAGTGTCTAAAAGACAGACACGGCCTTTTCCAATTTCCATTCGTTCAAGAAATAGTAATTGAGCATTTTTTATATGTGACAATCCCAAAACACACACCTGTTCACCTGCTGATTTTACCAGCCTGCCCCTCAAATAATGCTTTACTGCAATATAACAGGGGGAAAAAACAAAAACAAAAAGTAGGTATTTGGAATTTATGTACTTATTTATTTATTTATTTATTTATTTTAATGTAATTGTTTTTAATGTTTATTTATTTTTAAGACAGAGGGAGACAGAGCACGAGTGGGGGAGGGGCAGAGAGAGACAGAGACACAGAATCTGAAACAGTCTCCAGCCTCTGAGCTGTAAGCACAGAGCCCTATGCGGGGCTCAAACTCATGAACTGTGAGATCATGACCTGAGCCAAAGTCAGACGCTCAACTGACTGAGACACCCAGGTGCCCCGGTATTTGAAATTTAACAAGACTTGCATTTTAATCTATTTTATTACTATGTGCCAGGTAATTTCATACATTCATTTATACACACTATGTGCCTGACACTGTAAATCCAATGCTTTAAAGCAAGATTCTCTTGCCCACAAAGGTCAGAACTGAGTAAACAGTACCCTTGGGAACCTTCATGTCTCAGTATACACCAGAATAGTGTGTTAACTGTAGTTCAGTATAACAATATTTATAGCACATGACTTGATTTTTTAGCACAATATTTATAGCACATGACTTGATATAGCAAATGACTTGATTTTTTAAATATAAATTAGAAAGACTCCAAGGATCCCTGTAATAACAACATTCTTATATATGTATGTATTTTATGCTTTTCTAAGACAGAAAAGGCTCAAAACTGAAATGTGCTCACACCTCCCAGTGTATTTTACCTTTGTGAACATTAATTTCCATGCGTATGTATCATTACGTAAAAATTCCTCTATCAAGACCTCCTTGAAAACAAAGTGGTGCTACTGAAAGGTGACCAGTATCTGGATGTATCTAACATGCCTTTTTGGTGTATTTGCCACACTCATTAAAAACGTACAGGAAAGAGGGGCACCTGGGTGGCTTGGGCAGTTGAGCAGCAGATTCTTGGTTTCAGCTCAGGTAATGATCTCACAGTTTGTGGGTTCGAGCACCGTATCAGTCTCCATGCTCACAGTGCTCTCTCACCCTCTCTCTCTCTCTGCCACTGCTGTGTACACTCTCTCTCTCTCAATATAAAGACAGGAGAGGGGAGGGGAGGAGAGGAAAGGAGAGGAGGGAAGGGAAGGGAAGAGAGACAAGAGAGACAGACACAGGAAAGAGCCACAGCTTTGACAGGTCAGCCAACCAAGAACCTGGGTGTCTATGCCTGGACGATCTTTCTTTTCAGTAGAAAATGTGGACCTCAAACATATTATATGGACCTCAAACATCCAGCAATAATAAGAGTGGGGGTTAAAGACTATGTTATGCTCCTCAGCCCAGGGAATGATGGTATATAGTGGGGAAGAGATACCACCACAGGTAATTTCATCACAAGGCAGACGGTATTAGGTGCCACAACAGTAATACAAACTGTAGTGGGGACCTGAGTGCAGAGATGTGGAAAAGCAATACAGGAGGTAAGGTTTAATCCAATCTGCAAGATGGCAGTGGGCTCACAGGGCTCCGACTAGTGACTACACGGGTTGGGCAGGGTGGGCACATATAAAGAGGCCGACAAGCACCAAGGAGAGCACAAGGTAAGAAGGCGGACAGTAGAAAGTTACAAGCCCTGAGCAACAAGGGGATACTTTTCTGGACGTTGCAAAGTCTGGGACAAGGAGTGATCCTTATTTCGTATCTTCATGAAACAGCTGATACTATCAGAAGTGTAATACTGGGTAGGAATGGCCCCAGAACTCTTCAGCTTACCATTTCCTCAACCTCTCCATAAATGAGGTGGGCTTTTCTATCCTAACTCTGTCCCATTCCTCTCTTGTCCCTCTGGCTTCTCATTGGATCCCTCACCTCAAAGTAGTGCTGAAGGAAAAGGTCACACTATAATTTTCAGACCGTCACATATTTGAAATAAAATATACTTCTCATACGTGGACACTCCTGCCTCCAAGGAATTTGATATACAAAAATTTAAAGTAAAAAAAAAGGCAAATTAAGGAGAAACAAAATGTTCATATAAGATAATGTGCCCCGGGATCTGCTTAAATAGTGAGTTTTCCCTAATTGAATGCATTTAAAATGTGATTTGCTTTGAAAAATATGATTTGCACTCATGTTTAAAAACGTATCTATTGTATAAGAGCAATCTAGGCTTATTCACCTTGATTATTATAATAACCACTGATGAGCTGTAGGAAAATGGCATATCTCATAAAATACCTGTATCTCCCTCTCTCTCTTTGAAGAGGGAGTATAATATGTTATTAATCCTACCTACTTAACAGAAATATAGAGAGTATAAACTGAACAGACTGTGTGCACTACTGAATAAAACTTGGCTATAAAGTGACGAACATAAATAATTACCCAGACAGAAATCTACACCTTCCAAAGGAAAAGAAGATTATCCAATTATTGGATAATTCAGGAAGATCTAGGAAATTGATTTGGCAATATAATATGTTTTCATCTTACACTTCCCAATCAATTGCCTACATTGCATAATTTCCTCATTGTGGGAGTTGCCTTCTGAATGTAAATGAGGGATTATGTCTCATTGTTAATCCAGGCTGTTCCAAGCAGATGAGGTCACTTCAACCTAATAAAAGATGCTGTGTGGTCTTTCTGACTTAGAGCACCCATGTGTTCTGTCCATTTCTGGGCCTACCTGGGTAAACATCATCCAGTTGAGAAAGCCAACTTTTCAAGGGTCAGGCACCACACTTTTTTAAATATGCTTCAGACAAAATCAGTCCCAGGTCATTAGAGCACTCAATACATTCTTGCCAACAACAGTGTGGACTTGAAGAACTGACATAGGCCTTCAGAAAGACTAACAGCGTAACGTGTACTTAGATCACCCAGACAACGAATGCGCTGCTACATCTACAAGAAAGATGGAATGACAGGGTATTTTTAAGCTCCTAGTTACGGAAATGTACCTAGGAAGACAAGGAATTAAGCAATCTTATGAAACTAGCCGTTCACATTAAGACCATTACAAGAGACAGCTAAAATTAAAATTGTAAACAGGTAGTGACAAATCCTCAAGGATTTGGTGAGCTGTGTTTCTCGCATCTTCCCTTGTTAACATTCCCAAGTTATTTCTTTACTAATTGTGGCACTTGCAAGCATTTATAATTATCAAATGCAGTTCCAAAAGAAATATATCCTACAAGTATATTTAAAAAGAAATGGGGCACCAGGGTGGCTCAGTCAGTTGAGTGTCTTACTCCTGATTTCGGCTCAGGTCATGATCCCAGCATCATGGGATTGAGCCCCACATCAGGCCCCACCTGAGCATGGAGCCTGTTTGAGACTCTCTCTCCCTCTGTCTCTCTCTCTCTCTCTCTCTCTCTACCCCACTCCCCCGCTTGCGTGTGTACTCTCTCTCCCTCTCATAATAAAAAAAACCAATTCCCAATCTCTTGTATGATTAGAAACTTTTCCATGCCAACAATCTGGAGTAAAAATCATTTTACCAGTAACCCATCAACCATAAAACTGAAAAGCACACTGAGAAATGTAGGTTGTAAACTCTGCAATCAGATAAATACAATGAAGGACTAACAGTTACAAAGAAGAAATTAATCTCACAAACTACTTTTAAACTGCTAGAGCAAAAATTCCACTATTAGTTTCACTTCCCATTCCTTGTTTTTCATAGGTACAAAGCCCTGCCTGATGTTTTGGTGACACTTCATAATGTTAGAAAATATCATGGGCTCACTCCATGGGGATAGGTATCAATGGGAGAAGCGAAATCATCCTAATCAGTTGCAAAGTCAAAAAAAAGCACACATCACTGAAGTCAAGAAGCACAAAATGGCAAATGATCAAGTTCCAACAGCTAAAAAGATCCAAGACATTATGAGCTTTTAATGAGTGAAACATGCCATGAGAAAGAGACCTTCTGTCAATAAATCCAAATCCTGGTTCACTAATTAAACCATCTACTACAGTGTCTGAATATGTAGACACCAGACTTCAACATTTCTTAATTATATTCAATTCCAGGCATATTTTTCCATTTAATTGACATTCTGAAATGCCTTTACAGTCCTATCAGATAGGTACCAAATTCTCAAAGGAGATTACTACACACTTCTGAATTCTGATTCATCTGATTGAAACTGTTATTATGAAACTTTTTTTTTTTTGGAAATGTAGAAACGATGCACACCCCACTGTGTCCATAACTCTAGCAACATTAAGGTCATCTATCTGTATGTGGCTCACTTTCCTGTGTACATTTCTTTCCACTAAGAGTCTCTATACCCAGGCCAATCTTATGAAACCGTAGCCATAAACCCTGGCCTGGCATGGAACTATAACCACATGAATCACACAACACTCTCCTCAACCAATCACAGAACCAACTGCCATCATTTGGTCACCACTTAGAGCCAAACACAACATTTTAAACTGCAGCTTTAGAAACAGATTTCAGATGCCCAAAATAGTTTTTTTCAGATGTCCAAACTATTAATCATACACTTAGAGACTTAAAAAAATCAACAAAATGTCATTTGTAATAGATGGTCTAGGTTTCAGAAAAGATCAACGTACCCCTCTACCACTTCTTCCAAGATATAATCTACTGGGGTGCCTAGGTGGCTCAGTCGGTTGAGTGTCCGACCCTTGTTTTCAGCCGGGGTCATCATCTCATGGCTTCATGGGTGTGAGCCCCACATCAGGCTCTGTGCTGGTGGTGCAGAGCCTGCTTGGGGTTCTCTCTCTCTGCCCTTCTCCAACTTGCACTATCTTTGTCTCTCTCAAAATAAATAAGTAAACTTAAAAAAAAAAAGATACAGTCTCATTCTGCCTTTGAAGAACAACACACACACACGTGGGCACACACACACCATGTTTATCTGGTAGAAAAAAATGATATTTACACTGTCATTAAGCACATTTGCCACTAGATTTAATCTGTATTATCTGGCATGCTTTCAGATGTTCATAAGTGTTAAGTAATGTTCAACGATATTTAGTAGCATTAATAATTTGGGGTTTCTTTCAAAATGTGAAACATAATCTCTGCTCCATCGTGCTCACTTTTTAACCTTCCCCGGTCCTGAAAGGCTATAATTTTTATCAGATTATTTGGAATTTCATCTAGTTGAAGTCCTGAAGTTACAATTAAACTTCCAGTTAACCTTTCATATCTGTGCCTCATTCAACGGCTGGGCTTATCTCTGACATCTCAACAAAAGAAAAGAAATAAAGAATAACCGAAATATTATCTGCAACTGCCCTGCAAAGTACAGATATCAGCAAGTCATGCTGAACATCCAAGGCTCTAGCCTTTTCACTCACGTTCTGGAAGCCAGCATTAGCATGCATACTATTTACCTTTTTTTTTTTTTTTTTAATGTTATAAAGTGAGTAACAGAGCTGAATGCTGAATTCCTAAAGAACAGAACACCTCAGAGTTCTCTGTGCCAAAGCTAACTCTGAGATTCCTAACGAAGCCTCAGAGGAAAACAGAGAACTAAGAATATGCCAAGTACATCAGCCTGTAGGAATGAAGTTTCTTCCGAGCATGTGCCAGGAGCATGCCTGCTAAACTTGGTAGGTTTCCTTCAACCTCCCACATTAAAAATGTTTGTTCCTTAGGTGTACACATCTTTAGCCACAAGCAGACTGTAAGTTCCTGGAGGACAGGATTCATTTTTTTTATTTTAATGCAACGCATCTCTTGTAATCCCTACAAATAAAAAGAGAATTGAGCAAACATCAATGGATTACATTAAATTCATTCCCTGAATTCAGAAGTACATAAAAGCAGACCCCAGAGCCAGAGTCCAATATGGAAGGAGGAAGAATTTTTATTCCTGGAGATGTGTGAAGCCTTCAAAATGTCATTTATCAGCTCCTGGACCAGCTGTGATTACCATCCGGAGAAGGAACTGAGACAAAGCAGAGTGAAATGGAGGATAAACCCACATTAGCAACAGGAGTGTTACCCACGGGCAAACTGGGAACCAAAACATTGTGGAGGGTGGAGGCCCTGAACCTCTAGCTACTTCCTTCAGGGCCAGGCCTGCTCCACTTCTGCTCAGCATAGATTCTCAGGGGCTACATTCCCAGCAGGAGAATGAAGACCACAAGTGTTCTTGGTTTTCATTCAAATTCCCTGAGGTCCAGGAGCTCTGGCCAAGAGTCGAACTCCGTACCTGAGACACAACCTTTAGAGTGGAGTTTCTCCAGGGAGGCTACCCCATGAAATCTGCTGGGAGGCTGTAAAAGATACTGATGCCTGGACCCTACCCCTAGAGATTCTGATTTAAATGGCCTGCATGCAGCTTGTGCACAGTGGTTGTCAGAGCTTTTGGGGGATTCTAAAGTGCAGTCAAGGCTGAGAACTGCTTTAGGACTACTTTGGGGAGCGCTGGGTGGTGTGAGAGGTCTCAAGGAGTCACCTATGAATAATAATAGGTAGTGCCATAAACAACCCATTAAATTTTATGAAAACAGCAAAAATGAATGCTTCTTTAAAGCGTCTCCTAAAAGGTAGCTTATTTACATGGATACTTTTTAGATACTGCCAATAGTCCACTAAAAATCCCAGAATTGGTGATACAACCACTAGAGAGCCCGTGTGTGTATATGCAGGAGAGGAAGTGGGGGCATGCCCATGCACCTGCAGGCAGGTTCCCAGACACAATTAAAACACCTAAGGGTCCTCTTTGAAGTTGATGGGGGGGCACAAAAGGATTATGAAGAAAAGGGCCTGAATAAATTCCCGGTACCTTCCCAAAATACTGAATAACATTCCAACAGCCTATTTGACCTATTCTGTTAGTATGCTCTTCCAGAGAAGGAGCCCTGTCCTAAAGAAATGAAAGAATTAATTTTGTAATATCTTGCCCATATTAGGCTTCACTAAGAATTACTAAATTGGATTATATTCACTTTATATTCCTCCTAAAAGTTTACTTCAGCTCATATTAATCTCTCCCTCGTCCTCTAGGACCCTGTTCAGTGACACTCTTTTGTCAATTAACAAACATGGCCATGTGTTGATTTCTAGTTTGCATACATGGGTATCTATCCTTTGGAGGCAAAGGATATATTTTACTTTTACGAAGGATATATCTGGATCCTGCCCACTGCCTTGTAAAGGGAGGTAGATTGAGTAAATATACTGAAAAGAAAGTTAAAACAAATGTATTTTTTAACGTTTATTTATTTATCTTGAGACAGAGTTCAAGCGGGGGAGGGGCAAAGAAAGAGAAGGAGAGAGAGAGAGAGAGAGAGAGAGAGAGAGAATGCCAAGCAGGCTGCCCACTGTCAGCACGAGCCCCCACAAACATGGGGCTGATCTCAGGAACTTCAGGATCCTCAGATCATGACCTGAACCAAAATCAAGACTCAGACACAAAAGAAATGAACTTTTTGAAGAGAGAAAAGAAAAAAAGAAAAAGAAAATAGGAAAAAGAAAAAAGAAAAGTGAAGGAAAAATAAAGGAAAGGACTTTAAATTCTATGTGACTTCACAGAATAAACACAAAGGGGTAAAATATAAGATATATAAGAGCAAAAGTTAATTAAACAAATTTCCTTTATTAAATAGAGGCTGTCATCCAGTCTGGGAAGCCTGAAAGTTCAAAAAGGTGAAATACCAAAATCTCTTCTAGGTCCCTCTCAATGTCCCCTGCAAGACTTTTCTGCCCAGACAAGGCAACACTCTCATAAAACATAATCTAAGGGAGGACAATCCCGCAACCCTCCCCAGGCCTCCTCCCAGGCCTGTAAAATCACACACATCCACCCAGTGAGGGAAGTAACACACTTTGATTATACAAGGAGTTGGATCATTCCGTCTTGAAATGTGTTCTCTATTTTCTCTGACCAGCATCATGCCAGTAAATCCATTCTCAAATTCCGACCCTTCTATTTCATACAAATATATCTCAATCCTAGAACAAGCTAAAATGAAGACTAACCTGGGAGTGCCATTCCAATCCAGAGCCACTAGAATGGTCATTTGTCACTGTTACACGTAACTGACAGACTATTTTGGTAGACCAGAAACTGGCTGGAAGCCACTAGACAAGTGTCAAATATGTTCTCAGTAAATTCAACTTGTGGCATTACACTGAATCTTTTTATTTTTATTTCTTTAAGGAAAGGCAAGCTGTCCTAAAATTATTAGAAATTTTAGGAAGAAAGAAAGAAATTTGGGGAAAAGGAGGCAATGTAAACAAAGAAAGAGAAGAGCTTTATTAAAGAAGTAGATACTCTTCAACTGACTGAAAATCAGTGAGTTTAAGAAGCTTGTAGAATGAAATTGGCCAAACCTAGAAAAGATATGTACCCTCAAGGTCTTTGCCCAGGAAGTCACCTAAGCAGCAAGTATCTATCAAAAGGACAAACACAAAACAAAGACCCAACCCCCATAACTGGGCAGAAAAATGCTCATAATGATATCTTCAACATTTAGAGACTGAAAACTATTTCAGAAAATTTAATCAATACGCAAACCAATATACACATGTTTCTTCCTTTAACACTTTTAACATTAGTGGAAATCAAGGGCTCTCTTCTCTGCAGGAAGGACTGGACAGGAGACAAGCCCCTCCTTCTAGGTCTGTCACATCCCTTCTTTTAAATTTCTATTCCTCCTTGGTGTTTCTCACAATCAGCAAAGACAAAGATTCATCAATAGCCCTTCCCCAGCAATCAAAGGAAATCAATCCAAATGGCCCAGCCCACCTGATCCCATCAGATGATCCCCACTCAAAGCTCCTGCCCAAGGAAGGAGCCTAAGAATGACCCACAATGGAAGAAATCAAACACCCCAAATACTATCCTTTCCCTCTTGGCCCAGAGGTAAAGCCCACCCACTAGTTAAGCGGACAGATGTGGGGTATCATCGAATGCCACACCCAACTCCACAAATGGTCCTATTTGCATTGTGAGCTATAAATATAGCAGCACAACACAACAAGAGCCACTGGGAGCACTCCTAGGACCAGCTGGTAATGACTAAATTTTCTCTCCTCACCAATAATTGCCTACTTCTTTCTATTTGACATAATTCATCAGCCAGATTACAGCAGGTCATTCTGCAGCATATGAAGAAAGCAAGGATAACATAACCTGACACATCAAAATGTTCTTCTGTGAGCAGCCTGAAGAGCTGCCGCTTTACAAAAAGCTGTGAGCTGGCAAAATAACCATAGAGCATACAGGTCAGTGGGCATCCACCCTGCTTATTGCTACTCATTTCATTTCTGAGGAGCTCAGCATAACTGTAATTGCTAGTTAACAGATACACTGGGTCCTATTTAAAAGAATTCCCAAAATGACTCCGCCAAGAACCAAAATAAATAAAATGTGGGAGAAAAAAGCGGGGTGGGGGCTGACAGCCAGTCACTGGTCAACAAACACTGGCTGTGAAAATCCTGCAGCTACAAGAGATGGACCCAGCCCAGCAGCGACTGATTTCTGATCTCTGAGCCAGCTGCCTGCCGTTCACGTGGAGTTCTCTGTGTGGTTAAGATATGAAGACATTATAACTGGACAGTTCTGGGAACTTTCTCATCCCAGTGCACTGTGCATAGAAACTGGCCCCAGCACTATTCATTGTCTAAGTTACAAAAAGACAACCACAAAGATTCATGATTAAATATCAGCATTCGGTTTAATTCTAAGAGACAACTTTTCTCCTTGTAAAATGTTAAAAAACCCTTCCCCCACCGGAATCCTATTAGGGGGGAAAAAGGCACATCAAAGCTAAAGTTATTATGCATTTTTTGTCTTTGTCTCTTGGCGCCCTGGTTTTCTTGGCTGTTCTTTATTCTCTCGATGCTTAACTGCTCCAATTTAGGAATAAGAGAAAAGGAAAGAGAAAGAAAGAAAGAAAGAAAGAAAGAAAGAAAGAAAGAAAGAAAGAAAGAAAGAAAAGAAAAGAAAAGCAAGGCAAGCAGAAGCAGTTGGCTCTGTGCAATTTCCAGGATTCTGCAGAATCTCCATCTCTCAATCTCTTCTCCCCCTTTCTTTCACCTCCAGACCCTCCCTCCCTTCCTACGCTTCTCAGATTCAAATCTTCACGTCACAAACCATAACATCATTCAAGCATTTGGTAAACGTTAAGAGAAGTTCAGTGCCTGAAGGTAGGGCCAAAATCTGGGCTCTCTTTGATCGACACCGGTAAGGGGGCACCTCAGTCCTCAATTCCTAGATGGCGGGCTTCCCCGTTCCACCACCTGAACTTGCCGCCTGGATCACAGGCAAAGTCGTCTGCAGTCTTTCTGGCCGGTTCTCAGTCTCCGCATCTATTTTAACTCGGCCTGGGCGCAATCAGAGAATCTAATCCTAGCAACAAAGCCAGAAGCACAAATCCACCGTGATGAACTGGTCGGCCTGCTCCCCCGCCCCCTTCCTCCCACCGCCCGCGACTCGCCTTTGAAAAAACAAGCGTTGGGGCCAGAAAATTAATACGTCCGAAGCTAGGAAGAGAAAAGCGACGGAATACAAAGTGGCCAGGAACGGTCTGGGTTTCGTGTTTATGTGTATTTTCTTAACCAAGGACCCTCCGATGTGAACCCGGGCTGGTCAAGCCCTCGGTGGGAGCACCGAGCAGCCCCCAGCGCTGAGGAGACAGCTCGCCCCCCGCCCCTTCTCCCGTCTGGCTGGGGCCGGGGTGAGTGGGGGAGGTTCGCGCGGGTTCGTCTGACACTTGTAAATGGAAGTGGGATCCAACTTGGAAAACAAACGCGCCGGAGTCTGGGGGCGGGGAGGAGCCGGAGGAGGGCCGGGGAGGAGAAAAGAGTCTTCAATCATTTGCGCGGTCCGCGCTTCCCTTCCTCCCGCCGGGGCTGCTGCAGGTTCGCCCAAACCAGAAGCGGAGTCCCGGTCGGCGCGCGGCGGCGGGAGACCGGGCTGGGGACCAAGGCGGGCCGAGTTCGCCAGGCGCCGGCCGCCGCCGCCACTACCGACCACCGCCGCCGACCGCCCACGCTCCGGGCCGCAGGCGCCTCTCCCGCCGGGAAGCCTCTCGTAGCCCCCCCAAAGGCGACCTCACCCGGTCACCGCAGCCTCGCTCTCTCCTCATATCCATTCAGGGAACCCTTCCACTGCCTAGTTGGCCCCCATTATTGCGAGGAGCTGCAGCCGCAGGATGCCGCCACCACCACCACACACACACGTCCGGGGCGCCCCCCTTTCCTCTTGTCGCAGGCTCCCCTAGAGGCTCCCCCAGCTCTCAGACAAACTCCCGCCACCCCCGCATCTCAGCCCCAAGCGCGCCGCCGCCCACGACAGCGGAGCAGGGGAAACTGCACAATAAAAGTTGCTTTCCGCGAAGCCTAATCGAGGTCAATGTTTAACCATTTCGGAAAACACGCGCGACAAAAGTCAGCGGGAGAGAGGAGGGAGGACTAGCCCACGGCACCGCTAAAAATACCCGGGCTCGCAGCCCTGCGCACGCCCGGGAGCCTGATGCACTTTAGCTCAGCGACCCCCACTGGCGGAATCCTGGCGCGCATGGCGCGCCGCGCGAAGACAGTCCCGGCCGTCGTCTCCGCCGCCTCGCGGCCGCTCCCCTCCGCCCCTACCCCGGCCCCCTCACCCACTCTCGTCCTGGTTTAGGGGACCGTCCACACCAGCCCGGCAAGGGGCCCCCAGCGCGGAGCTGGCGCGCCTTCGCGTTCCCGCCTGCCGACCCAGGGAAGGAGGCAACGCACCCCCAGTACCCTCAGACCCGCGCAGCTTTCTTTTCAAAGACATGCAACCTTGACGCGTGCAAGCCCGCCTGCCCGCCAAAAAGCATGCACTCTCCCCAGGCGCTCTGTTTCCCTCTCCCTGTGAAGGTAGCAGGAAAAATCCTCCCACCCAGCCACTCTGTTAAAAAGCTGTCGCCCTAGTCCGAAAGCCGCTGCCTTTCATAACATTTCACCCTGCCCACTACCCCCCGCAAGCCGGAGTCAAGCGTGGAGCCGACCTGTGAACTGTCCAAGAAACCCCTTCCTCTCCCCGGAGAAAGTGGAGTCTGAGCGCGCACACACACACACACACACACACACACACACACACACACACCCCGCCCCCCGGCTCCGCACTGCACCTTGCCAAGCAACGACCCAACTTGGCCTCCGGGTCGCCCAAGTACATCCATCGGCATCTGAACCTCCCCACTGCGCCCGAAAGCTACCGGCTAACTAATAGGCTAGCCGCCTGGATCCTCTCATCCATCCACCTGCAACCGGCAGCCGGGGCTTGGGGGACTCAGGGATAGGTGCAGCGATCCGCAAGCCCCCTCGCGGCCCTCCCCAAATCCTCACCCCCAAACTTAGCCAACTCTCCATGCCAACCTCCCGGCTACTGCCGCAGGACCGAACCTCTCTTCCCTCCTGGCGGCGGCAGCGGCGGCGGCTCGGAGCCGTGCCGAGGCAGGAACTTTACAAGGTGAAAAGTTTCCCCCACGCGCTCCGCGGGCTCTCGCCTCCCCGAGCCCACCTCGCAGCCCATTTGCACCCTGTAGTTGGAGCTTGCTCCCGGAGGCGCGCTTCAGCCGGTGCACCCGGCAGCCAAATAATCACACTAAAATCCCCACGCACCCTTGCCTGCGCCGGCGATCCACGGCTCCACTAGGCGCTGCCTCCGAGGTCTTCCGCTCCGAGCGCTCCAGCCCAGAGCAAGCCGGCCAACCGGCCGCCGCCGCCGCCGCAGTGCCCGCCGCGCGCGCTCTGGGACTGGAGCCGCGGGCAGAGGCGCTAGGCGTTCGGGGGGCTCGCTGGCGGAGGAGGGGAGCCGGGAGGAGGAGAGCGGCAGCGGGAGGAGGGGGACGGGGCGCGAGTTCCCAATCCGAAGCCCAGATCACAGCGCAGCCTGCCGGGAGCAGTGCCGGCTCTCCTGTCTGCTCCGTGCCGCCGCCGCCGCCCCGCCGCCGCCGCCCCGCCGCCGCTACTGCTCGCCGCCTCGCTGCTCCCAGCTCCCCATCACGGCCGACGCCGACGCACAGCCAAGCCCCTCTCTCGTCGCCCCCTCTCGCTTTTCTCTCGCTGTCTCCTCCTCCCAAACCGCGAGCGAAAAGGGCGAAGGGGAGAGAAGCCTCGGCGTCCGGGCTGACTCGCGATCTCGGAGCGCCGCGCAGGGGGGAGAGGGGGCGGGCGGGGAGGGGGCTGTGGGAGAGGCGCGGCGAGCTGGAGGGCGCTCCCGGCGCAGGGCCTGGAAGCTGGACTAATTTTAGAGCTCGAGTCTTCCCCCACCAGTCTCTCGGGGCTCGAGGAGAACACCAACGTGCCTCCCTGCTTCGCCTGGAGCGTGGTGCCGGCTTCGGGGAGAGCACACACACCGCTTTCAGCCCGATCAGTGGCCCAGCCAGGCGCGGGAATGGAGCTCACCATACTCAGAGGGCAGATGGGGAAACTGAGGCACAAGGAGGTTACAATGGCTTATCTAAGATCCCAAGGTTAGTTTGTAACGTGAGGATTAAACCATCAAAGGTTGTGCCTCTTGATTCCAAATGTGCTTCCCAGACAGGGCTCCTACTTACTACTTTGCACCTTTTTGAATCCTGGGGTCCTCTGATTCCCTGTGGAGAAGCGAGTAGGATTGGACTAAAAAGGTAACGAGGAGCATTCTTTAACCTCCTTCTCTGACTCCAAAGCGTTTATCAACATTTTTGTCGAACAGAAAAAGTACTTTGAAGAGAATGAGTGATTGATCTGGGGCTTGAGTTGCAACTCAACCTGCTAGTACGCCTGTTCCAGTAACTTCTGCGCCCGCACCTCTCCTAGTACTCCCAGACCACATCCACACGTCCACGCGCGGCTGCCCTGGAGCCCAAGCTCTCCCGCTCTGTGTATCCTCGCACTTCTGCCTTTCTTCCCCTGAAAGCAGAGAGGCAGTCTTAGCACCAGCCTCCCCTCCCCACCTACTCCCCCCCACACACAGCAATGCACATCTGTCCCTAAAGCAGCACACCAGCAGGCGAGTTGCCTCAGATGCTCTCTCCCAGGCGATTTCTCTTCGACTCCACTACCATTGGTACCTGGGGGAGAGGCGCGCTGGGCCTGCAGATCCATTCTCCACAAGATATCCTTACTCCTTTTGAACCATGAAATTCCCTTTGGGGAGCGAGGTAGGGGTTGTTGGGGGGGGGGGGCGCTTTGTGCTCAGTCACTAGAGTGAGCCCTTTCATTTGAAGAGCCAATTGAGTTTATCTGTCCTTCCTTCCAGCTCCCAGCCTGGGGCCTCTGCCCTGATGCCACTACACAATGGCGCTGCTACTCCCCACAGGTGGAAAGTTCCTCTTGAAAGCCTCCAGCAGCCTCGCTGCCTTGACTGCTCCATAAAGCACTGGCATGCTCTGGTCACTCTGCCCTGAGAGTTTAATGGGAATACTAAAGAACACTGACAGGTCCCCATACATCAGCTAATTCGCGGAGGTAATCGGCATGATGTAACCTCGGGCTTCATTGTCACAGAGGGCCCGAAGATGGGTCTGCAGTGAAGGGGAACCACTTCCAAGGCCAGAAGGACTTACCTGCCCTCCCAAATGTTATCATTTGAATAATTTTATTCTGATTTTATTTTTATTGCAGCATCTTCCTAAGGCATTGAAAACTTCATTATCATACAAATATGTCTCTGGCATGGCATTTTCCCCTGGACCACAGAATGCAGCTAACTGTGTAGCAGAAATTTTAATGAATCGGTGTCTTTCCCACCTGAGTGCTTCTGTGGAATGCGAGGACAAGTTGGCTCCCGAAACCAGGCATCTTGGGTAGGAGTCAGCTGGTTCTTTGGCCAGTGGGATGTTGAAGGAGATCTGGCAACGAGACAGGACATCTTCCACCTTCTGCCTGGGAACACTGCCAGGTATGTGTAGGTGTGGGCGCCACCGCTTTCTGCTGCTGCTGCTGCTGCTGCTGGTGATGCTCCCGGATTCCAGCTCCTCAGAATGTTCTCTTATGCCTAGGAGGCACCTTACAGATAACTACAGAAATCTGTCTAAATTTCAGCCTCCCTATCCCAAGGCAGTACATTGATAATAAAGTAAACAGTCTTTACTCCCAGGGCAGACATAAGCCATTATAGCCAGTGGGTAAGAGATTTCCTACCAGGATGATAGAGTGGTTTATCTAGTGGGCCATCCCTCCGGTCCTTTAAGACTTCCATAGTACTTAATACTCATTTAATACTGATTGTATTAGGAGACTCTTTTATTTCCTTAAAAAATGCCTACTGGGTGCTAGTACTGTGGTAGGCACAGACTTGAGAATACAGTAGGCTTTACGATAGCAGAGAATCTCTTGATCATAATTACATTTCTATTGCCAGTTCCCTACACAAGGTCTGACACAATCAACATGAGTAAATATTATAAGAATGAACACAGAAAGAAAGCTTGAGACTCTTCTGCTAGGCCCAATGAGTATGACATATCAGATGTGGAAAGGAGGCCAGCAAGTGAAAAACTGTGAATCTTTGAAAAAATAATGTTACTTTCTAGATCACACCTCGTATGTACCATTTCAAATCCTCTGAGTCTACCTGTCTATTTTAGGCACTGCAAAAGCAGTCAGTTCTAAGTGGGTTCCAGCCAGCTTCACACAAATACAGTCTGACAGTGCCTCGCCCTAGACCTCTCTTACATCTCTCTTCCCACCCAGAGGCTTCTTGATTGAAGCTTTGGTGTAGACTAAAATCCAGAAAGAAGCATGAGAGACTAAACACCCTATGGTAAATCTTTGACTAATGGGAGATGGGGGCCCATGGATAAATGCTCCCCCTTTTATCCTCTGACAAAGGATCCTGAAGTGTGTTACATAGATCTTCTCAAATGGTCTTGCTGAATTAAGCAGCCAGTCACCTAAGGCAGTGGCCAGCGTGGTAACACAACCTTGTATCGGTTCTTTATCCTTTGCTGGTTCCATCCCTGGGACCACACCCCCCCAAGAAAGTATGTTCAGTAAGTCTTTGTATCAGGCAGGCTCTACTTTCTGGCAATCCCAGGCTAAACATCTGCCACCAATTGAAATATTTATATCAAGGGATAGTCAAATGATTTTTCAAAATGCCCCATAGCGCGCGCAAACACACACACACACACACACACACACACACACACACACACACACACACTGGCTCCTCTTGGTGATCACTTACATTCTGCCCAGATTTCTTCTTATTAATCCCAATCATTTTGTTTTTGTGTTCATAAAATCAATGATCTGGGAAGTAATTGTCCAGCAGGATATCTGAGGCAATGCCCACTTTATTGTTAACTTTCTACAAACATTCAATACTGGTTTCCTTCACAGACGAGTTTGTTACCACAGTGGTCCACTGAGGAAAGTGGTAGAATTTCCTTCCCTGGAAGTATTCAGTGAAAGGATAGGTGTTTATCAACTTGAGTGCTTCTGTCAAAAAACTCTGGTAATACAATTTTCTGAAAACAGATAAACTCAAGTTATATCATAACAAGGAGTCGGTTTAGGGTGATCATTAAGTGAGCAGGCCCTGGAGGCGGGGAGACTGAGTTAGAATTCTCATTTTACACCTTCAGCCTGCATTGTCTTGGATAAGTCACCTTCCCTAAGTTTCAGTTCCTTAAATGTAATCTAGGACCTATAACTGTATCTATCCGGTAACAGGATTATAAGAATAAACAAGGGGGTGCCTGGGTGGCTCAGTCAGCTAAGGGTCTGACTTCAGCTCAGGTCATGATCTCACAGTTTATGGGTTCAATCCCCACGTGGGGCTTTGTGCTGACAGCTCAGAACCTGGAGCCTGCTTCAGATTCTGTGTCTCCCTCTCTCTGCCCCTACCCCCCCACCCCACACACACTCTCTCTCTCTCTCTCTCAAAAATAAACATTAAAGGGGCTCCTGGGTGGCTCAGTTGGTTAAGCATCTGACTTTTGCTCAGGTCATGATCTCGCGGTTTGTGAGTTCCGGCCCCGCGTCAGGCTCTGTGCTGACAGCTCAGAGCCTGGAGACTGCTTCGGATTCTATGTCTCCCTCTCTCTCTGCCCCTCCCCTGCTCATGCTCTGTCTCTCTGTCTCAAAAATAAATAAAACATTAAAAAATAAAAAAATAAAATAAATATTAAAAAAATAACAATAGAATAAATGAGATAATTCATAAAAGCATGTGCTCAACATATACTAAGCACCCAACAAATTTTAGCTATTATTATTCTTTTAGAGACAAAGAAACCACCTGGGTTTTTTTTGTTTTGTTTTGTTTTTTCTGAGCTTAAAGTCAGTGCTAGAAGCCAGAAAAAAGTTCAGAGTCTATCACTATACCTTCCATGCTAAAATTTTATGATTGTGATATGACATCTTCTTATCCACATAGCTGCAGGGCAGACTTTTATTCAAATACAGCAAAATAACGATGTTCTAGATATTCAGTCTCATGCAATCCATTATATCTGTATATTAACTGGATGGGAACATTTATTTGTCCTTTTTCTGCTCTTCCTTAATAAATAAGTCTCCTTAGATTTCAAATTCACCTTCAAAATTACACCATATAATTAAGATAACATATACCATATACTTCATATATAACCATAATTGTAACTTAAATACTTTTATAGAAAAATGTTTCTTCATTTGACTATGCTCATTCCTCCTCCTTATAAAACATGGAAGAATCTAAAAGATAGATTGGATACCCTTTATCCCAGTGGCTCTTATTTTGGGGGGGGGGGGGGTCACAGATCTCTTTGATTAAACTTATGGAACCTTGTTTTAAAAATACACACACACATATGCATATGTTTTTGCATCTGTTTCAGTAGGTTTCAAGTCCCTCCAAAGTCCCTCCATAAAATCCAGATTAAGGAAAATGTTGTGCATGAAAAAATTTAGTCCAGAGCTCAAATTCTGTTTCCTCAAGTTTTTACTTACTGAGTTAACATTGCTTTTTTAAGTCTGCTATTTAAAGGAAGGAATATGGAGTACCTCCGGGGTTAGGAGTACAAATTGTACCTGAAATGAACTTGGATAATTCCAAACTCTTAAGAACTCACTGTTAAAACAAGCATTTGCCGGCAAGGCCACCTTTGTGGGGGACCCAGTATACAACCAGAAGTACTTTGAATTAACTTCCACTTAGACTACAAAGCTTATTAAAAGATAAGTAATTAAAATGTGCTAATTTGGAGCTTACAGACTCCAAACTAAAACTCAACAGTAACCAAATTAAAACAACAGTAACTTCAGGATTTTTTAGTAATTACACCAAAAAAATATCTTGTTGCAGAGGAATATTTTATCACGGACATCTTTTAGAATTGCAGGAATATAGTCATACCAAGAAGCAGACTGACTTTTCTCTTTAAATTTTCTCTTAATTCTCTACAGTTAATGTTTCCACCCCACCTATCACCTGCATACCATACAGAATTCTCCTGCTGTCCTGCCGTTGGTAGGCACACCGCTGCATGGGGCCTTCTTTGCTCCTGAACTATCCTAAGGCTGATCCATCCCAATCCCCCTTATTTTAAAACAACAACCAAACATAATTGGACAGACGTAACTACTTGATTTTCACCAAATAAAACTGTCTTACCAACTGTTCTCATCCTTGGGGAAATTTATTTTTATATCCCTATCTTTGGCCCTATGATTCTCCCCTCTTTGACAACAGAGAGAGTAATAATAAATGTAGTTTCAGACACTCACTTTTAACACATCTATATTTTTAAAATGTTTATTTATTTATTTGAGGGAGAGAGAGCGAGTGAGCAAGGAACAGGCAGAGAATGAGGGAGAGACAAAGAATCCCAAGCAGTGCTGGCTCCATGCTCAGTACGGAGCCCCACGCAGGGCTGTCTCAGGAACCGCGAGATCATGACCTGAGCCGAAGTCAGACGCTTAACCAACTGAGCCATCTAGCGCCCCCAACACATCTATATTTTTAACACAATTGTATATTCTTTAGGCCAATCGTTTTTTTTCTTTTCAATTCATTCATTCATTCACTCAAAAAATACTCTCAAATAGCTATGTAATTGGCTTTTTGCTATGTGCTGGGGATATATTGGTTATCAAAAATGTAGAAGATATCTGCTCTCTTGGATCTTGAAACCAATGGGAATCACCATTTATTAAATGATCATATAAAGAAATGTAACAGACACAGGGCTACAAATGAATGCTTCAAGATGTTTGCTTAAATTTTTTTAATGTTTTTATTATTATTATTATTTTGAGAGACAGAGAGAGTGTGAGCGGGAGAGGGGCAGAGAGAGGGAGACATAGAATCTGAAGCAGGCTCCAGGCTCCAAGCTGTCAGCACAGAGTCCGATGCAGGGCTCAAACTCACAAACTGCAAGATCATGACCTGAGCCAAAGTCGGATGCTTAATGGACTAAGTCACCATGGCACCCTTCGAGTTGTTTGTTTAATGATTACCACCACCTCAGAAAGGAGGACTTCCCATTCCTCTCTCTATAAGCTATACTTATAAACTATACTAAACTGAAGTTCAACACTAACCATGGTCAATATGTAAACAGGATATCTAATGCTACACCTGATACATGTTTTGACATAATCCTATAAATGACGAATGTCATCAAATACTAAGCTATTAATAGTTTCAGGATCTCACTTCAACATCCTTTCATCTATCCTCTTGACCTCTCATTAAACCTTTTCCTCAAATATCCTGAGGAAACTTTAGAGTTTTTCATTCAAAATCACTGTTTTTAGGGGCACCTGGATGGCTTAGTCATTTGACCATCAGACTCCTGATTTCTGCTCAGGTTATGATCTCATGGTTGTGAGATCGAGACCCACATCTGGCTATGCACTGAGCGTGGAGCCTGCTTATGATTCTCTCTCTCTCTCTCTCTCTCTCTCTCTCTTCACTGCACAAGCTCTCTCTCTCTCTCTAAAATACAATTTTGAAAAATGTTTTACAAATCACTGCTTTTAAAATTATTAGTTATGGGTACTTATTATCTGCCCCTATATTTCAGTACATTAGATAGGTTATGAATGAAATATGCTTATGTGGGCTAATCAAGTTAACCACAATTTATAACATATTTCTGTTGGGAAAAGCATTCCAAGTTTAAAACAACTGGCTTACAGACATTTGGAACATTACTTGTTTGTAAATTAAGACATTCCTTTACGTCTTAATTTAAGGAAAAGGGAAAGTTGCTATGTAATATAAAAATGAGGTAATCATTTATTGTAAGTTCCATAAAATCTTAGAAAAGTAGAATTTATCTGCCTCACTGTCTTTTAATTTGCCTACATGTCACAGCTCCTTATTATTTCAGTCTTTATTTACTTCCCTAGTATACCTTCAAAAAATCATCTGGGCACAACATGGAGACTTTTCTCTACTTGCTAAAAGGAAGAAATACATGGTCTTCTAACTTACTCATTGACTAATGCAGAAAGGAAAGTTAAAAAGAAATCCACCTAAACTAAGGAGCCCCAAAACCAAAGAAAAGGAAAAAAGCCTTTCTAAGAGGCTGATGAACAAATAGTAGCAATTGATTTTTTTTAACTTGATCTTAATTGAATCAGCTAAGTATTATTAAATATAAATATTGGCATACTGCCTTAAATTAAGGAACACAGACCCCCCCCCCTTTTCATTTTGAATTCACAAAAAGGTCTATTTACCCTTATTTTTTGAATACTTCAGCTAAGCAAGCTAGTGCCTGTTCCATTTCACCAGGCCAAATGTTAGCCATGAATGTCAGTGTAGTTTTTAAGAAATGAGCTGCATCAGACTATTTGCATAACAAAAATGCCACCGAGAACCAGCCTCTCTCCTGCCCAGGGCTTTTGTCAAAGGAAGCTGGAAGAACATCATCTATTTTCATACCTGATAACTTTGTTCACCCAAAAACAACTACTTACCAAATACAGTTGCTTTTCAGTAAAGTGAAAAAAAAAAAAAATACTGATTATCAGGAAGTAGCAGGTTCAAGGAGTCGATAATAGGATTCAGTTTTTTTTTCATTTCAAAATCTACCAGCCTCAATTCAAACCAGATTTGCAGTGATTAAAAGTTCTTTGCTTTTGGCTCTGATTCAGGAGTCAATTTGAAACAAGCTACTTCTTCAGTACATTTCCCACTGGGCAGATTGGGTCACTATATAGTATTTGTACAATTGCTGAATTGACACAATTCGTTCATACACTGAAAGCCTACTATGTGCAGAGAGGCAGATGACCTTCAGTCCAAGTGGAGCTCTGTGTTCCCAGTGGTACCCAGTCTTTACTTCTGTATCACTTTTCACACTACTTCATTCTTATCTTCATCTGGTGTTGTCCCTCTCTCCACCAGACTGGAAACTTCTTAAGGATACAGACTGGTCTTTAATTCTTTATCACCAAGATAAGCATCCTAGGATGGATGTTCAACAAAACACTTACTTGTTGAATGAATAATTACATCTTAGTAGTAGTTTGGATTTTCAAGAGATGGGAGAGAATGGAATTTCCATAGGAAGGCCCACATTGCTTTCATCTTATTGAGCAGTGGGGGAGAGAGAGAGATAAAGAGAGAAGCCTAATTCAGTGGTTCTCAAAATGTGGTCCCTGAACCTGCTGTATTTGCATCAATTGGGAACTTTTTAGAAATGCACAGTCCCAGGCCTTACACCAGACCTGGTGAATCAGAAATTCTGGAGGTGGAGCCCAGCAATTTGAGTTTTCACAAATTCTTCTGGTGACTCTGATGCTCACTAAAATTTGAGAGCCATTAGCCTAGATCTTCCTCACTCTTTCTTTTTTCAAAAAACATTTTATTTCATTATTTTTTTTAATTTGAGAGAGAGAGAGTGAGAGTGAGGGAGAGGAGAGGGGCAGGGAGGGGGGCAGAGAGAGACAGAGAGAGAGAGAGAGAGAGAGAGAGAGAGAGAGAGAGAGAGAATCCCAAGCAGACTCCATGCTCAGCACAGAGCCCAACATGGGGCTCAATCCCACGACCTGGGATCATGACCTGAGTCGAAATCAAGAGTCAGACCCTCAGCTGACGGAGTCACCCAGGCGCGCCTCTTTTTTTTGTTTTTTTAATTAAAAAAAAAATAATTCCACTATAGTGAACATATAGTGTTATATTAGTTTCAGGTGTACTTTTTAAAAGTTTTTGAATTTTAATTCCTGTATTACTCTTAACATATACACATGTGCTCACAGTTCTGAGTAAGCCCATGGGAAGCCTGATTTTGTGTCCCCAAAGACAGAAATGCCACACTTCTTTAACTCAACCTTTAAATGGGTGCTCAGGATGTATTCAGTTAGCCTAATTTGGCAAATACTCCAAATTATCCTCCTTTGCTTCTCATGGGGAGGTGTTTGGACTTGAATTGCCAGGTAATTGCTTCAATTAACCAATTCATTTTGCTTAGGTAAGCACAGCTGGTGGCAAAACCATCCAAAGTATCCTAAAAGCATTCTAGTCTATTCCCCTCAGGTTGAAGCCAACCAGAGACCTGCCAGGGAGGGGAAATGAACCACTCAGGAAAGAAACAGAATCGGTACCTGCATCTACTTGGCCCTTTCACAGGGTTCTTTCCTACACCCTCGTTACTACAATTGATGCTACTATGACGTGGCATGTGAGTGAGAGAAGGAAGTGCTTTCCAGCCCAGCATTGGGTCCACTTTGGGTGTCTTTCCCCATGGTTGGAATCACAGCAGGGGATGTGGGGCAGGTCACCTCAGCACCTTTGATTTTCCTGTCAACATCAAGTGCAGTTGTGCACGATTTAAGTGTGTTGCTTTCACGTATATTGTTGCCGTCGGAGTCACGGGGGCACACAATTTCTGAAACCTTCAGACGGGAATTTTGAGGCAAGTGATTACAAGTAATCCTTTGGGTTTTAAGAAGTAATCAGATTACTTACATGGATTAGGCATCTCCAAAAATGAAAGAATGCTTAAGGAGTTACACAGAAAGTATTTTCATTTTCTCCAGGTTTCGCCTAAAACAAACTAGTAACCTTTTTTTTTAAGCCATGCTACAAGTATTACTTTCCCTGCGATATTTGAAACCTCGTGCCAATAACTTTTTATTTGCCTTTAAGACAAAATCGACTCGCCTGATAGAACCTTCTATCTCTCTGAGTTGGAAGGCTTCGGTGAAGGAATGTCTGAAGAAAATTTCATTTCTCAGTACATATTTCTGAGCTTGTTTGGGAGTGACAGTAATGGCATTACAAGGTATTGGAGCTCTGCTCCTGGAAGCTAGCAGAGAGGCCACAGCAGTGTGAAAATCTCCTGCAAATCTGTTGAACATCCTTCAGCTCCCAGAGGTAGTAGCACACAGTGTGTTTTTATTAGTGGTCACAGTCAAGGAAGCTGGCCCGGTCTTGATATTGACAAATAACACTTAGAGGTCACATCATAATTGCATAGTTGTTTTTTTTTTTTTTTTTTTTTTTTTTAGCAGGGAGTGCAGTGTTTTATTCTAAAACTTTGAGTAAACATGCATGCTTTTAGTCCATTATGGTTAGAATATTTGGAAGCTATAGAGAACTCTGGAAGCATTAGTCTTTAATTACTGTAAATTTGAGTGCTACAGTAGAGGATTTGTAACAACATTCTGATAATCTTGGACTAATAATAAGATCCAAGATAGAAAAAGACAACTACTTTTGTTCATTTATTAGCCCATTTGTTGACTTGCGCAAGCATAAATGCATTCCATAAACACTCATGAGTGCCTATTATGTTCCAGAAGCAGAGGGCATACAGGTTAATGCAACATAGTCCTGCCTCAAAGAGCCTACACCCGCGCTATTTGTATCTAGTCACCTCTACCGTGCTGGAGAACACAAGTCAGCAGTAATTTGATGTAGTCGAATACTTACCCTGCTGCCTTTCCAGAGGGGCTTTCCCTGTCAGAGAGTCTCTAGGTCCCTAACTTGCCTTTGTTGTTCAGAGAAAGGGGGACCATTTTTTTTTAAGTGAACAACTAATAAAGGACCTTTCCAGAACAGCCTAGGATCTCAGGAGTTTGTCTCTGTCTCTCAGGGTGTAGGGGCCCCAGTCTGCTTCCTGAGCAGTCTTCAGGGTTTTTTTTGTTTTTTTTTTTTCCCCCGTGGTATGTGTTTTCCCTTGGTGCTAGCAACTGGATTCCTCTGGGAATAGAAAGAGCTGCTGAGCGATTGCTCAGCACAAATCATTCTCTTACCCCAAAGGGGTTAGAAATGGCCCTTCTGAGAACAGACTTGGGCAGGCTTTTTACATATTGTGGCAGCCTGCACCAGTGCAGGAATGAGATGGCTTCTCCCTACCACTGCTCTAACACAGCATGTATTTCGTCAGATTTATTAGCATTTGCCTAGCAATTGATTAACTTGGAAGAAACAGTCGTTTTTAGTCTGAATGATCCTTCCATCTTAAGTATAAGAAGCATATCATTGTGGTTTTGCATTAACAAGGGTTGAGAAATAACAATCTTTTCTAACCCTTGCTTTTCACAGTGCCAATCCCTAATTTGGCTTGGCATGTTGAGTGGCACTCCTTCATGTCCCTGTTGAAGTCACTGAGAAACTGCATCAGCAGTAATCTTGCAGCATAATCTGCTACTCAAATGTCCATAGTTCTTAAGGGAGCCCGCCTGAAATCTTGGCCAGAATCTTTGAACTCCAGTCCAGCCTCAAACCTGCATTTGTCTCACAAAGTCTCTGACCCTGCATGCTATCGTCCA
This sequence comes from Panthera pardus, assembly GCF_024362965.1. Lineage (NCBI taxonomy): Eukaryota > Metazoa > Chordata > Mammalia > Carnivora > Felidae > Panthera > Panthera pardus. The sequence continues at coordinate 74,242,289 of NW_026526677.1, read as the reverse complement.
ACATTGGCAGTTTCTGCCTTGTGACAGGGACCCATAAGGACCCTCCCAACCAAAAAGGATGAGGAAGCAAAGGAACGGGAAAGGGAAGGGATATTTTACAGTATCAGGATAAGAGAGCCCTTTTTTGTTCTAAATCAATAACCTTACACACATATAACATACATGTAACATGATAAAACATATCATAGCATACATAACATATATATTACATATATATAAGTATATATAAACATATGCCATCTAGCTAGCATAACCTAAAATATTTAGTTGCATTAACCATTCAACCTATAATTCTTATATGTTAGATATAGTATTTGCTTTGCTTGCTTCTGGCCAAGTTCCTTGCTCTCAGTATGCTTACACTTGAGTTGTAGTGACATAGGAGTATAACAAAGACCAGTTAGGAACACAACCAAGACCAGAATCATAAGGAACATTATCCAACTGCCCAGAGAGTAGGGCGCATGATGAGCAATTTTTAATTTCTGGGAAATGAGAAATTACTGCACACAGAGATAGTCAGAAAAGCTTCATGAAAGAGGTTCAACTTTTGCTGAACCCTGAAGGACAGGAGGGGATCCAGAGAGGTGGGCAGGAGGAATTGGTAATGTCCAATGACATATATAAAGGGAGTAAGATTGAGAAGAAATGCATAAACCGTGTTCCAGGGGTAGCGAGACTATTGGGCTACTTTTCTGTGACAGACAGCCAGATTTTCAAGGTCCTGGGCAAGATGCTAGGCAAGGGAGTCTGAATGTCACATTAAGGCAGCTGAGAGACATTGAGGATTTTTAATTCAGAAGTGACAAGATGAAGGTAGTGTTGAGGGCACCGATGGTGGCGGTGTGTGATCCGCTTTGAAACGGGAAGGCTGGGCAACACTGGGCAGTGGCTGAGAGGGCAGGACTTGCTGCTGGTGGATCTGGGTTCCAGCCTCCGCCCCCTACTGTCAAGCACGTGCGAGTCACTTAACCCTTCTGAGCTCTAGGTTTGGATGGTGTTCTCTATTCTTTTCAGACATTCAGCAAAAACTGTTGAGAACCTTCTCTTCCAGGCACTGTTTTAGGCACCAGGGATATAGTGGTGAGCAAAACAAACAAATCCCCTACCCTGAGCTCCAATGCCCCAAGAAAGTAAGAGAATTGAGGATTAAATGAGGTAATATATATACAGTCCACGGCATACAGCAGATAATAAATGGTGACTAGAAAGTCCCCTGTAGGTATTTATATTCTATACTTATATTTCTATTTCATACTTAGGTTATGAAATAGAAAAAAATTCCAACAATGTGCTTTTCCAGAACCATTATTTTCCAGAAAATAAGCACAGGTAAACCTTTCAGGATGTGGATTCCATCCCACTGGCTCTTTCTCAGAGAAGCATCTGTCCCTCTGTTCCAGTTGGGCTGGACTTCAATAACTTGCACCTTTCCTGCCTGCATGAGTCAGACCCTGGTGATCCAGGAACCACTTCTCCTCCCCAGATGCCTGGGCTCCAGAGTCAGCCATAGGTCTCTCCTTAGCCCAAAGCAAAAAGCCTTTTCTTCCTTTAGCCACTCCCATCACCTCATGCTTTCTACCTGATTAGATGATGAGAACTAGAATTATGTCCTCAACACTTCTGTGCACAGGTCCACTCTGCTCAAGCAAAATGTGGCCTTGAAGGAATTGTTCATGATCTGAGCACCTACATTTTTTGTCACCAGATGGCTGACCAAGAGAACAAACTATGTTTGGTGTCTTTAATATGCTCCCAAGCAATGCCAAGCAAAGCACTGAAATACATTTTATTTTTATTTATACATTAGCAACTCTGTAATCTTTACTTGGAGACTGCTGCCAGTCCCTTATTCACCAGTATTTACTGACTATCCATTACATGCAAAATGCTGTGCTAGATGTTAGGGCTGAAAGTCTGGAGCCAGCATCCATGCTCCTCCCTGTTATATATCAGAGGAAATATCACTAGACTAGGAAGCAGAAAACAGGAGTTCCAGTCTTGGCTGTGGCATATGATCCTGAACAATGCATTTAAATTCAATGGGAAACCAGAACAATATAAAAACAGTTAACATTCATGGAGTTACTATATGTTTGGCAATGTGCTAAGTGCTTTACATATATTATTTTGTCCTCAGAGCAACCCAGTGAATGTTGTTCATTTTATCACTATTCTCCTTTTTATGTAAGTGAAGTGAAGCTTGGAATGCCCCCCACCCCACTACCGCTGCTGGAAAAACCAAAGTTGAAGCTACATCTTTCTCCGGAGCCCTGAGGCTTAGCCTTCATTCCCCAGAGTTGTTTATTATAAACACCTAATTGGGGTGCCTGGGTGGTTCAGTTGTTTAAGCACCCAACTTGGGCTCAGGTCACGGTCTCACGGTTCGCGGGTTCAAGCCCCACCTCAGGCTCTGTGCTAACAGCTCGGAGCCTGCTTTGAGTTCTGTGTCTCCCTCTCTCTCTGCCCCTCCCCTACGTGTGCCTCTCACTTTCTCTCTTTCTCTCTCTTTCTCAAAAATACCTGAACATTAAAAAAAAAAAATTATTGTAAACATCTAATTAGTATCTATTAAAGAGCACTCTGAGTTCTTAACAAATGTAGAGAATACTTTTTCCACTGTTAAACCTTTGAAACAAAGAGTTGTATCTGATTCTTGTGTATACCTTGCTCATGCTTAGCATGAATGAGCAGGTGATCAAGCAGCATTTATTGGATAAAACATTTGTATACCTGTGCTACCTTATTCCCGGCCCTACTGCCACATCAAATTTATCTCCATGACCACGGAACTGTCCCAACTGTTGCTATTTACAGGATGGGGATTTGATACGATTTACGTATTGAAATGAAGTACCCTTAGCTCTAAACTTCTGTTTTTCGATCACTTCACAATTTTAAGTGCACACAGATATGTAAAAGACTAAACAGTCATCCTTGGGAATTTCTACCCTGTTAAACTGAGAATCCATCCTACAATATTGTCATGACTACGGTATGAAGACAGTGCAAAAATGCCAGGGGAGCACCAAGCAGACAGTGCTCATTCAGGGAGAATAAATAGAGAAAGGCATCCCAGAGAGGTTATTTTGGGGAGGATTTTCAAGGAAAGAAATGGCAGGTGGCTGTAAATGCCCTACCAGGATATGATACACCAACCCTCTCCTCTGGTTTTCTTCCCTCTTCCCTTGGTCTCCTAACATCATAAGACTAACAGTAAAATATTTCTTTTAAATAACATTTATTGTTTTTTTTTATATCTTGTTTTGTGTGTTAAATAGTTATAAATTTGCAAGTGCAGAGTAGATGAGGCATTATGGCAGACACCTCTTCTACACCACTTGAGATCTGCCTGTGTGTTTTCCAGCTGCCACTCTGTACCAGCTCCCACGACTTCATGCAGACTGCCTCAGGCCAGAGACAAGACACTCCACCTGGTGTCCATGTGGGTGCAGCCCCGACGTACAGGAGAATGAACACTCTCTTGTGAATCTTTGTCCAAAGGGAGATGGGTACCTGTGGATAAAGTCTCTTCTTTCCCATCTTCCTACGGATGATCTTGAGGGTCTGGTTATACAGCTTCCTGGACAGTACTGTGGGGATCAGCCTGATAATGCATTTGTGTGGGCTCTCCTTCCTTCTCTGCTTCTCTCTCCTTGTCCCCGTCCCTGCCCCCCCCCCCAACTCTTGCTTCCTTGAATTGTGTTCCCAATAAATTAATAGCACACATACCCTCTGCCACAGGCTCCACTTCCTGAGGGACATAGGTTATGGCAAACATTGAAAATGGAAGCTTAACATCTTAGCAATGAATATCCTTAAAATTAGGCCTTGAGTTTTGACTCATGGATAGCAAATGTCATAACCTGAAATATAAAGTGAAAAGGCATCAATTTATTTGTTGGACTAGCCTACACACTTAAAAATCACATTCTTCAAAGATATTTAATGAAAATGACCTGGGTTCATGTCCACAATATTAAAGATGAATAAAAATAATCCATTTATTCTCTGTGACCTAATTTTATGTAAAATGTATATTTATGTACATGTAAGGGTGACATGAAAAAAACCCTTTAAATGTTTTTGTTTTTAATGTTTATTTATTTTTGAGAGGGACAGAGACAGAATGCAAGTGGGTTCGGGGCAGAGAGAGAGGGAGACACAGAATCTGAAGCACGCTCCAGGCTCCGAGCTGTCAGCACAGAGCCGGACGCGGGGTTCGAACTCATGAGCTGTGAGATCATGACCTGAGCTGAAGTCAGATGCTCAACTGACTGAGCCACCCAGGTGCCCCACCCACTAACATGTTAATTGTGATTATCTCCAGGTGGTGGTATTATGGATGGTCTTTATTCTTTTTATATATCTTTCTGGAATTTTCCTAATTGTCTATGACCATACTTTACTTTTAAAGTTAAAGGAAAAAATTGCCAGTTATTAGAAGCGAACACAAAGAGTCATTTATTCCTTCTTTTAAATTTTTTTCTCCATAAAAGCAAAAGTGTTTTTCTGCCTGATGAAGCACAGTGGCATCCAGATCCTCACCTTTTTCACAGATCAAGAATTGGTATGTTTTATGCCGTAATTCAATTGCCAATAGAAGCCCAGAGATGTCTTCATACTTTGGGTCTGTGGGAGGTGCCATGGCAGTGAGGCTGAGCACACATTCACCTGGTGGGAGGATGACATTAATGACTATTATGATGGGGGAAGAACACTGAGTGAGTCCTAACAGCATACATAAAGCTGTTGTCAGAGCACAGAGGTAGACATGGCCCCAAAGCCTAGATTTAATCTCCATTTCTGTAAGGCATCCTGGCAGCCCTTAGCATCACCCTCAATGGGTGATGATTGATAAGGAGAAATAAGCACAGAGAGTTTTTTGTATCCTTAGCATCATAATTGCTTTATATACAGGAGCAGTAGGTGACTGCCTATCTAGGTTAGTGAGAAGATTATGGCTAGCCCCCAGTCTGTCAGACATGCCTGAAATTCCACCATTATTACCTCACTGTGATGGATTAAGTGATACCCACCACCAGGTTAGGCAGAGTCCCTCAGCATACTCCTGGGAAAATATTATACCATTATCAGTCCTTATCATTTAAATTAAATGTCATATTTTTACTTCTTTGACAACAAATTAACAACAGATTAAGAGGACAAGGAGTAAAGAAAGGACAGAATTTGACATCAAACACTCTACAAAAGCAAGTTACTGCCTAGTATAAAGGAAGTTAAAATGGATATGTACCAGCTACCAAAATAAGGATTTAATATCTATCCACCTACCTACCTATCTCTCTGTCTATCCATCTACCTAATCTCCATTTATCAAACATGACTTCGGGTCTATTTGACTGCAGAGTCCATATGGTAAATCACCCCCGATTCTTCACCTTTTCTCTATTTGTTTCCTTTGCCATGTGACTTTACAGTTGTCCCCTCTAAGCTTTGAGCTCAGCTACAATCTTACTTAGACCAATGGCGTATGAATAGAAGTGAAGCCCCTGCTTATTTCCATTTGTTCCACACCATTGTCAGGAGAAGAGCAAGTCCCAACTGGCCCACTGATCCAAGGAAGATGGGAGATACTTGAAACAGCTTCCCCAAATGAATGCAGACTAGATCAGCTGACCCCCAGGAGAGCTCCAGATGCATAATCAATAATTAATGATTCCTATTTTATGTTTATTTTTTAGAAATCTCCATTTTTTGTTTTTGTTTTAAAATGTTTATTTATTTTTAATTAAAAAATATTTATTTATTTTTGAGAAAGAGAAAGAAAGCACAAGTGAGGGAGGGGCAGAGAGGGGGAGACAGAATTCCAAGCAGGCTCTGTGCTGTCAGCTTGAACTCATGAACCATGAGATCATGACCTGAGCTGAAATGAAGAGTCAGATGCTCAACCGAATGAGCCAACCAGGTGCCCCTAATGATTCCTATTTTAAACCGCCAAGTTTGGAGTGATCAATTACATAGCTGAGTGACACAATGCTCTTTGAATTTCTATAAGTTCATTGTATCATAGCTCAAATAAGTTTGAGCATCTTGTTTACAGGAACTATTTTTTCTCCAGAAAAATATTTAGCACATGGTCTGTGACTGGTAATGTTTACTGAATGAATGATTCCCAACCTCCCTTTCCAGTCTTAAATCTATGTTATAGGTTAAACTGGATACCCCCGCAAAAGATATGTTGAAGTCCTAACCAACCCCCTAGTACTTCAGAACATAAACTTATTCAGAAAAAGGGTCTTTGCAATAGTGATCAAGTTAAAATAAAATCATTAGGGTAGATTGTAACCCAGTATGACTGACGTCCTAATAAAAAGGGGGAGTTTGGACACAGAGACAGACGCACACAGAGGGAAATGATCTGAAGACACAACAAGGAAGGTGGCCATGTCACTGGGCTGAAGAAACTACAAGTTAAGGAACACCAAAGGTTACCTGCAACCATCAAAAGCTAGGAAGATGCAAGGAGAGATCCTCCCTAGAGACTATACAGGGTGTAGCCCTGGCAACCCCTCGATTTTAGACTTCTAGCCTTCAGAGCTGTGAGACGGTGCATTTCTGCTATGTGGGCTGCCCCAGTGTTTGGTGCTCAGTTACAAGGGTCATTAGAAACCAATCCAGCCCTCTGCTCTGCTCCTCACTCTCTACCTCAGCCACGCCACTCCCATGCCCGTTTACTCCTCTCTCCCCTTATTTATACAACTCCTCTGTTTGGAATTCTCTCCTTTCCCTTCCTCAGTGATTTAACTTCTTATACAACCCTCCAACCTCAATAGAAATCTCGCCTCCTCTGAGAAGCCTGATCCAAATACCATAGGGAGAGTGCATTTCTCACTGTACCGTGTTCTCATCTTCCCTGTTTCATGGCCCTCCTAAGGTATTTGTCACATTGTAGTTGATTACCTGTTTGGACACTTCCCTCCCACCCCACCGCCAAGGCTGTAAACTTCTGGAGGACAGGAACTCTGTATTATTTATCTGTCCTTACATCTTCCTTTTCTGCTACGGTTTCTGGCTGGTATAGGCCTTTGGTAAGTATCTGTTGACTGACCATAGAGGTTTAAAGGATGAGGCTTTTCTTTGAGAATAAAAAACTGAGGGGTGGCCAGCGGGACACCCGAATGGTGGCAAGAGAGCACTGCTGTTGTGGGGAGAGAGCATTTCACAGGGCTGGTGAAATGGACCATCAGGAGGAGATAGAGTGGCTACTTAAGCTCTTTCGCAGTGTCCAACTCTCCCCATGGCAAAGATGTGAGTTAAAGTGCACTTCTGGGTCTAGTCCACACACTGAGCATCTGCTCTTTGTCTTTGGAAGTCCAAGGAACTTGAAAGGAAAAGAACAAAGAGAGCTGAAAGCCTCCTTCTAGCTGCCCCACTCTGAGCCCTCACACTGGAAAATGAAGATATCGGCTGGGGGGGGGGGGTCTTTGAAGTCGAGAAGATGTGGGTTGGGATTTCCTTCGTACCACTTGTTTACTGTGCAACCTTGGGCAAGTTCTCTCACCTCTCTGAGCCTGTGGTTCCTCATTTATTAAGACGGAGATGACGCTTCCCATTTCCTAAGGCCGTGGTAAAGATCAAATGATACACACAACCTGAGAAAGAGTGCTGTGTGCTAGACATTCCTAACAGCCGGCTCCCCTGCTTTAGGCCCAATCAACTAACAATTCAACACACAATGGGAATGTTGCCTCTCCTGCAACACAAGCAAGTGGTTAGAACAGTCTGATCTTCAGATCATACTGGCTTATTCTGCGGGAATCACGGTAAAATATATGAAAGTGATTAAAGGGCAGGAAAAGAAAAATGGTACAAAGCCTACAACTCTGAAGAATATATGTCAAGTTCAACCTTTTATATGGTTTTACAGATGAAAACCTCACAGAAATCAGGGTGAAAATGACAGTGGACAGACCCTTAACTCAAGCAATAAAAGGGGTCTCTTTTTGTAATGATAGAAGTATAATAGCTCTTGGTTAAATTTATCAGGGTTCACAGCTTTTTAACTGTTGGATAAAAATCACAGTATGGTACCTGGATTCAGGAAGGAATATAAATAATATATTTATAGATGCCAACAATTTTGTGGCCTCATTTCATACCTGTCACCTCCCATTAGGAAATACATCTTTCTGTGAGTATTCAAACACACTAATCTTCCTCTCGTCTTTAGAACTATTTCAATTTCCATTATTAAAGCCGGTTCAGAGGCAAATTCTTGTTCTTGAAAATTGCAGTTCATGAAAATCCCCTTCAAACTGAGCAAGATTATTTCCACAGTGTCTGGTTCCTCCATGTATGCATTTATTTTTATTTATTGGAAGAGGGTTCTGGCAGCCAAACATAGGTTTAGCAACAGGTTGGCAGGTACGCCAGGTGCTCGACATGGCTGTCCTTACAGCCTTGGGTCAGCCTCTGCTCAGAACACCCCAAAGACACCTCATAGATGGGGATTCCTCGCAGGCTCAAAGAGGGAGTAGAGACAAATACAGAGCTTTGCCTTATGGTGAATACAAATATATTTAAAATATATTTACCCCCGGAGGATTAAGTTTTACTATGTGTAAAAAAGAGAATGTGAGTTTTAGTGCCTTTCCTAACCAAGTTCTCCTATTAAATTCTTTAAGTTACATATGAGAAAAATAAAATTAGAGAAAAGCAATATAAATAACCGAATTGTAGAGCACGTGTAATAAACACCTCTAAATCAGGAGGGCTCATAAAAAGAATATTTTGAACCTTTTACTAATAATATTAATATAAAAACACTTAAAAATTAATATACCCTCTGCTGCCCTTTTTCCCTCCAGGAAGCTGAGAATGCTTTGCAGGTACTCTCAGCCACTCTTTAACATGCGCTATGGGGTTGTGGACGGCACAAACTTTCTCCCCCTGATTTGAGTATGAGTAGACCAGACCACAGAGAGGTTAGGGAAGTCTCCAGATTGTTAATCCCCATATTACAGGGTTAGGGTTATACTTTTTCAAATTCTTTTACACAGTACATGTCACTTTATTCTAGCCCAGAAGATCTGGCTTTAACCTTCCCACACAGCCTTCTCCCATTTCCAGAGCCAGGAGGCTTCCTTTATAAGTCTGGTATTCACGCCTCTCTTCCAATTATGAAGTCACTTGACTCCTCTCCCAAAATCTGCCCTCAGGCAGAAGCCAGCTCAGATTAGGAAGGTTTTGTGCAATCTTTTTCCTCCCACAAACTCCTGTCTAACAATCAGACATTCCTCAGAGTACTAACTCAGATAGTATAAAGCTAGCTGAAAAATACAAAAACCAAAGGCAAGAGTCAGAGCCGACTACTTCTAAGCCTCAAGACAGTGTAAGATAGGCATTATTTTCTCCTTGAAGGGAATCCTGCATGTCTGTGTTGATGCATCAATCATTTGTGGAGAATTGTGCTCATTACTAGGAAGACAAAGATAAGAGAACTTATGTCAATATAATGTTGTAATTTGTGCACTTAAATACTACCTTTTCCCCCAGAGAGGAATAAAAACAAAAACAACCCACATATAATGAGAAATTTTTAAAGAGATTTTTGTGCTTGAAAACAAGGTAAGCCCATAGCCACAAATGAAATAAGCAAAATAAATGAAAAGTAAAGCGGAGAGGGTGTCCTGTTGGCCTCCCAGCCTCTGGTTCAGAAATAGGCAGAGTCAGCCAGGAATCCAGTTTATGCAGGAAGCTGTACTGAAAATGTTTCTCAGAGAAGTGGAGACCTAAGCCAGGCTCAGTGCCTTTTTTTTTTTTTTTTTTTTTTTTTTTAAGTTTACTTATTTATTTTGAGAGAAAGCAGCTTGAGGGGGGAGAGACAGAGAGAGAGATAGGGAGAGAGAGAATTAGAAGAAGTCTCCGCCCACTATCAGCATGGAGCCCAAAGCAGGGTTCGAACTCATAAATTGTGAGATCATGACTTGATCTGAAATCAAGAGTCTGACACTTAACTGACTGAGTGGTTCAGGTGCCCCCAAGCTCACTGCTTAAAACTAGTGGCAGAGGTGCCTCTGCCACTGGTGAAATAATGTGGAAAAAGTATGTCATCTGTCTTCTAAGATGGAGTTTATATGTAGCTACACAGCTATGGAAGCTGGAAGACATTGTCGCAGCCTCAGGACCAAGAAGGGAGTCAAGCTGGCTACCAGTCCTGCCAAAGGGTTGGCAGAAAGCAAACTCAAAGGTTTGACAGGGTAGGGTAGGAAAAGGAGAAGGGAGAAGGAACAAGAAAGGGAGTAGAAGAATGAGAGGGAGAAAGAGAGGGAGAGAGTAACAGAAACATCTCTACTGAGATTAAGCTGCAACCCCAAATCTAAAATACACTTAAAACAAACAGAACAATTAACAAGGACATCCAAAAGTTTACAAATGGAGGAGGGATTTACCACAGGATAAATAGGAATAAGAATTTGAATAAAGAATTTGAATAAAGATTATATAATAAGTGTGCTCATGGTTTTTAAAGGAGAAAATGAAAAAAAAAATCCCTATTATGAAGAAAAGATCAGGATGATATTTTAAAAAAAAAAATTAATGTTTATATTTGGGGGAGAGAGAGAGAGAGAGCACAAGCTGGGGAGGGACAAAGAGAGGGAGACACAGAATCTGAACGAGGCTCCAGGCTCTGAGCTGTCAGCACAGAGTCCAAAGCGGGTCTCGAACCCACGAACCGTGAGATGATGACCTAAGCTGAAGTTGGACACTTAACCGACTGAGCCACCCAGGCACCGCCAGGATGATATTTTTAAAGCACAGTAGAAATAAAACAAAACTAAGTGGATATAAAAATAATTTACAGAAAATACCATACTTTATAGTAAAATAGGCATTCTTTTAAACATATGGAATAGAAAAAGGTGCCACTGTCATGAATTCTCTTTGATATTTTATTGAAGAGAGTAGCCAGTGAAATGAGATTAAACAAATATTGAAATTAAAAGCTTCCTTTTAAAATTCAAAGGCAATAGGGGCGCCTGGGTGGCGCAGTCGGTTAAGCGTCCGACTTCAGCCAGGTCACGATCTCGCAGTCCGTGAGTTCGAGCCCCGCGTCAGGCTCTGGGCTGATGGCTCGGAGCCTGGAGCCTGTTTCCGATTCTGTGTCTCCCTCTCTCTCCGCCCCTCCCCCGTTCATGCTCTGTCTCTCTCTGTCCCAAAAATAAATAAAAAATGTTGAAAAAAAAAATTTTTTTTAATTCAAAGGCAATATTTAAAAAGTGAAAAGAGAAATCATGAACTGGGAGGAAGTATGAGCAACAAATCCACAAAGGTCTAAAACTGACACTATTAAAGGAACTTGTACAAATAAACAAGAAAACTGCAACAAATCAACAGAACATAAACAAAAGTCATAATAGGCTTCACAGAAGAAGAAACCTATGAGGGGCATGTATACAAAGAGACGTCAACATTAGCAGTAATTCAGGAAAATGAAAAATATGTGATTTCAGACCTATCGTATTAGTAATAATTAAAATGGCTTATGATACGAAGTGTGGGTGAGGATATAGATCACTGGAAATTCTAATACACTAAGAGATACTTCAATTCTAAGGTATACCCCTTAGAAAAACTCCTGCACATGTTCACTAGGTGGCTTATACAATAATACTTACAGCAGCACTGTTTGCAATAGCATATGACCAAATGTACATTGATGGGAAAATGAATAAATTGTGATATGTTTACATAATGAAATATTATACAGCAGTGAGAATGAATAAACTAAAGATACACTCATCAATGTGAATACATGTCACAAATAATTATATTAAGTAAAAAAAAAAAAAAGCAAGATACAGAAGACTACTACACAGGGTATACCATTTGTATGCATTTTTGAAATGTGCAAAACTATTTTAGGGATATATAAATCTACAGTAAAATTGTAAAGAAAAACCAAGAACTTATACATACAAAATTCATAATACGAGTTAACTTCTTGTGGGAGATGCAATAAAACTGGAAAATATTGTAATAGAAGGTTTTAAAGGTTTATGACTTATTTTTTAATTAATTAAGTAGTTAATTAATTAGTTATTTTTGTTTGAAAGACAGAGACAGAGTACAGGCAGGGGAAAGGGGCAGAGCAGGGGAAGAGAGAATGTTAAGCAGGCTCCATGCTCAGTACAGAGTCTGACGCAGGACTCAATCTCATGACCCTGGGATCACGACCTGAGCCAAAATCAAGAGTTGGATGCTGAACCCACTGAACCATCCAGGCACCCCTATTTCTTATATTTTGAAGCAGATTATTTAATACATGAGTACCAATATATTATAAATTATGTACCATAGTAATATTCGTTTGTATGTATGACATTCATAATAAAAATAAGTGAATGAAAGAAAACATGTAAGGAAGATAGAGGATAGATCACAAAGCTCCAAACTGTGTCTAATGGTTGGTGGCTGGCTCAGTCAGAGGAGCAGGTGACTTTCGATCTCAGGGTTGTGAGTTTAAGCCCCACATAGGGTATAGAGATTACTTAAAAATTAAATCTTTAACAAAAATATGCCTAATAGAAATTGCAGAAGAAGAGACTAAAGAGAACGGAAGGAAATTGTCTATGTTCTGTAATTCCAGGTAATCAATTCCTGTTGTGTAATGGAATGGAGCCAGAGAGGAAAGGAGACCCTGGGGGTGTGCCTTACAGGCAGTATTTGGAAAGATGATGGGGAGAAATTTCCTGTGTCAGAAAAATTACAGGAGTCCTCAGATTTGAAGTATACTTTGAATGACGACAAGGATGAATAAAAATTAAAATATGCACCTCAGCACAATTTTAAGGATGAGGAGAATATCTGTAAAGCTATCCAAGAAGAAGACAGATTACCTAGAAGGAACAATAACCAAATTGAAAAAATACTTTTCATCAGCTAAATTATTTGCCAAAAGTCTAATGGAACATTAACCCAAAGTTCTAAAGGAAAATAACTATCTACCCTGATTTATATACCCAGATAAACTACCACTTCAGAATAAAAGCAAAAAAGAGATACGTCCGAATATAAAAAGACTCTGGGTTTATTACTCTAAGACTTTCATCAAAACGACATCCCAGAAAGAAGAAAAATGAAACTAGAAGGAAGAAATGAAAAGCCAGAAACACTGACAAACACAGACTGATAAACTGTTGGGAAATTTAGAAGTTATAATATAACTGAATTTTTTTACATTGAAATGAAAACTCTAGATAACTACAATAAGAAAGGTGAGCAGTGCCAAGATGAGAGAAGATCTTCAGTATATAGTTAAAACAGAAAACATACCGAGGTCCCCAAGTTGGCTGGGAGAAAGAAATAGTAAGACATTCTTAGAAGTATTTAGAAACACATGCTAAAATTTTGAGGGTAGACAGTAAACAATAAAAGTCTAATAAAAGAAAAAAGAAAAAAAGTCTTCTACACTATCCATAACAACAGGAGAATTTTAAAAAGGATGTAGAAAAAGTATCACTTCAAATGGAAGGCAGAATGGCTAAACAACAAGAACAACAAAGGAAAAATACAGTAAGTGAAAATTATCAAAACCAGAAGATGATAGGAATAGTTTCAATCGTATCAGGAATCACCGTAAATATAAATGTATAATGTTCCACCTGCCTACTGCAAATGAGAAATTTATTATATCCAAAAATGGATTCCTGATCTTCACTGCACCTTCCTACTCCCACTCTAAACCTATACCTAAGGTGTTCTTCAGCTTATTTATGGCAACTCCATCCTTCCAGTTGCTCGATCCAAACCTTAAAATCATCTTTGATTCCTTCTTATATCCCATATTCCATATCCAATGCATTAGCAAATCCTTTGGGCTCTATGTTAAAAATATTTCCAATATGTGATTACTTCTCATCCTCTTCATTGTTACCACCTTGGGACAAGCTACCATCATTTGTTGTCTGGATTATTTCAATGGTTTCCCAATTGGTTTCCTGCTTCCAAATTAGACATCCTTCCTCCCTCACTGCCCTTAGTCTCTTAGGCTCTTTTCCCCTTAGACTTTCTTACAAAGCCAGGCATAAGAATCCTTTAAGATGTAACTCAGATCACATACCTTCTGCGTGGAAAGCCTCCAATGGTCATCTTCTCACCTGGAATAAAACTTAAAGTTTCTAAAATGGCCCAACTGGCCCTACAGGATCTGACCCTAGTGATGTCCTTGATCTCATCTACTGTACTCCCTCTTCTTCACTATATTAGTTTCCTATTGCTGCTCTAGCAAATTACCACAAACTTAGTGGCTTCAGCAATACAAATTATTTTATAGTTCTGGGCATCTGAGGTCTCTCTGGGCAGAGCCAACATCCTTCTAGAGGCTCTAGAATCCATTCTTCACCTTTTTGAGCTTCTGAGGCTGCCCATGTATCTTAAATCATGCCCCTCCACAGCTCCTTCTTGACTTTCCCGCCTCCCTCTTTCCCTTTCAAGGACCCTTATTATTACATTGGACCCACTCAGCTAATCCAGGATAATTTCCCAATCTCAAAATACTTAATCACATCTGCAAAACCACTTTTGCTGTGTAAATTAACATATTTACAAGTTCCTGGGATTAGAATGTGGACGTCTTTAGGGGTTCATGATTCTGTCTTCCACACTCACCATGCTGCAACCATGTGGACTTCTTACTCTTCCTCAGACATTCTGGTCATGCTCCTGCCTTGTCACTTTTGGCTATTCCTTCTACTCAGAATGCTTTCCTGTGAAATATCCTGTGACTCACTCACTCAACTCGTTCCTAGTCTTTGTTCAAATGTTCCTTGTCTGCAAGGCCTTCCTTACCTATCTTACTTAAAATTATACCTCCATAATATTCCAAAATCCCTATTTTCCTGATTTTTCCCCCTATAGCATTTGTCACCTTTGAACATAATATAGTTAATTATCTATTAAATGTGTTGTCTCTCCCCACTAAGGGCAGGAATGTTTGTCTGCTTTATTCACTGGTGTATCCTCGGTGCCTAGAACAACACCTTGTCCCTGCTTGGTTCTGAATAATTATTTGTTGAATATGTGAATAAATGAGTAGATGTATGGATAGATGGATGGAAGATTGGATGGATGGATACACACACACACACACACACACACATATAATATGTAAGACATTATATACATTATATATGTAAGGCATTATAACACACACACACAGATGACGCAGAATAAAATCATTAAGAATAAAATGGGTTCGAGGGTGCCTTGGTGGCTCAGTCAGTTAAGTGTCCAACTCTTGATTTCAGCTCAGGTCATGATCTCATGGTTCATGGGATACAGCCCCACACTGGGCTCTGTGCTGGTGGTGTGGAGCCTGCTTGGGATTCTCTCTCTCCTTCACTCTCTGCTCCTCCCCTGCTTGTTCACTCCCACTCTCTCAAAATAAATAAATAAACATTACAAAAAAAAAAAGAATAAAAGGGGATTGGAAGGCCTCATAACTGGGTTCAAATTCCAAATCTATCACTTGCTAGCAGTGTGACCTTAGCCGAGTTAATTAACTTTTCAATACCTCACATTCTTCATCTGTAAATTGGGAGTCATAACAATATCCAAGTGGTAGTTTTCTTGTACAGATTAACTAATAAGGGTTATAAGCCTTATTAATAAGGCTTATTATTAATAATAGAACAGAATTTGGCTATTTATGATTATCATAATAATAATAACTCTGATTGAAGAAAACACAGCTCTTGCCCTCTAGGACCTTGTCCAGAGCAGTGGTCTTCTGAAGGTGGAGGCAGGTGCTTATTATTATTATTAATGTTTATCTATTTTTGAAAGAGAGAGAGGAGGGGGGGAAGGGGAAAAGAGACAGGGGTCAGAGGATCTGAAGCAGGCTCTGCACTGACAGCACAGAACCCAGTGCCAGGCTTGAACTCATGAACCATGAGATTATGACCTAAACTGAAGTCAAGACACTTAACCCACTGACCCACCAGGTGCCGTTTATTGTTATTTTTTGTCTAAAGAAGGACATGCATCAGGTTGTCCCAGTTGCTGTGGGGACTCTTCCTGGGCCCTCAGTCTGTTCCATGGATAGGTGGGAGTGTGCTGTGGGAAGAGTAGTAGTTCTACACCTGTAAGGAGCCAGGAGAGGTTCTTTCCTTACTTATTTACTATTGCTTCCATTTACTGTGTCAAATGGGTGTTGCCAAGTGGATTTATGACTGGATTAAAAAGATCCCTTCAAAGAAAGAATGGATTGAAGACAGTACTAATAACACAAACATAAGCAAAGAGTAAAAAATGGCAAGGCAGACATTTTTTCTTGTCAGCCACATTAGGAGCTAAAAATAATGCCAAACTATTCTGATGTGTTGAGAAGCCACATAAAAATACAATACCAAGATGACTATTTGAAATATTGATTTATTTCCACTCTCTTAATGATGAACTTTGCCCCAAGTATAAATTGTGTCCTAAACTATTAGCAAATTGGTAGTCTGAAGACATTATAATTACCAAAATATTGAACACATCATTAACATTTTTCTCATATTAAAGTTTGTATTTTCTGTATGAATTTACAATATGCATTAAACGTCAGAAAGATAATACTGCAAATGATTTATAAATACATATATATAAATACAATACATATATATGTACATATATTGGTAGAACACATTTGATCTACATCAAAACATGGTTTACTGATAAGATGCTGGTACCAAATAAATGTGGACATGATGCAAGGGAGGAGAGGCTTACAGTGCATTTTGATGGGGCACCTGACAGAGGTGAGCATAGAGGCATACAGAGCTTCTTTGAGGTGGAGATAATCTAGCCTAGAGGAAATCAGGGTGGAAGGCTGAAGGGCAGTAGTCCTTAGCTAAGCATGGAATGTGTGGGAGGGCATTCCAGGGAGAAGGAGCAAAGACAAAGAGGACATGGCAGACTCAGAGAACTGTAGGTGGTATAGGAGGTTAATGGTGACTCAGAAAGGGTGAATGAAATCCAAGTCCACAGTGCAAACCAGAGATTTTAACTCAGGCCTTCCGATATCAAATTTCCAGTATTTCCCTTGGGAAGTCACAAGATGCCCAGGTTAACAAAGAGATAAAAGAAACACACACACACACACACACACACATACACCCCAATGTGGGCTTTGGAATCAGACAGACTGAGGTTAGGATCCAAACAAAGTCATTTGTTCTGTGACCTTGATTAAGATGCTTCTCTTTTATAACCATGGGTCCTTAATCTGCAAATGATAACTATCAGATAGGATCATTTGAGGTTCACCCTAGTTGGCCTGCTGTACTTAGCACAGCAGCTGGCCTATGATGAATGCTGTAAGGTAAGGATTTTCTAGGAAAGATTAGTTCAGGGGCAGCATTCTTCCAGAGCCACCATGGGCAGCCTGCTAACAGCATTGCAAGTGAGGATACAATTTGTTTGCATATTCCTCACTGAAACTTGAATGGCAATAGAAAGAAGGCTTCAGTACGGTGAGGCAGCAGATGAAGAAAATGAGAGGTAAGGAAGAGACCTTTAGAATGAGTCCTCTTGAAATGGGACAAAATTGAAGTAGGTGAGAGATGTTTAGAGAAACTCCCAGCGGAAAGCGCTTTTGAAAGGAGAATTCTGAGCAGGGGAAAAGGAATGACCCTTCCCTTTGGAAGAACTATCTAGCGTAAACCACTGCCATGCTCTATGGTCAGGGCTTGCATGGAGCTGAGGAAAGGGACAGGCAAAGTTTTCCACTGGTTTACTCCAGTTGTGCCTTCAGCAATGCTCCAAGTCAGGCAAGGAAGCACAACAAGTAGAATCTTAGCAATGTAGAATCCAAAGCAATGTCTGGAAGAATTTCAATTACCAAGCAATGAAAGAGGAACAAAGGAGAAATAGAGGTATGTGTATGTAGGGGGGTAGTGTATACACACACATAGCACGTGTACATGTTTAGAGGGGAAGATGTTTTATTTTTATATTTTGAAGAATTCATTAAAAGAGAATTCACTCATTTTATCTCAGGAAAACCCAAACCAAGAGAATGACATTACAGAAATCAGAATAGGAGGCAGTTTTCAACTTCATGGGAAACCCATAGCATATTGTAACTCATTCACAGCATCTGTCAGGTTCCTTGCGTCACTGCTTTTTTTATCCACAGGACTGTCTTGACCATGGTGTTGGTAGCTCTAGAGGACTGAAGAATACAGGGGTTATGCGCTGGCCTGGATTTGCTTTAAATCCTTGTATGCAACATTCAGGCTCTCTTCCCCCTACTAGCATATCTGGTGACACAGCCTAGCAATTAGACTGTGGCAGCTCTCGTCACAGCTGTGGAGTGGGCACATTTCAAGGCAGTACTCCATCTCTTCCAGGCAACAACAGGGCTAGACTTGGTCTCTTCCCAGGGCTGCTCTCACCGCAGGAACACCCATCTTCTTTGCTGGGGGAAAGAAGGCTGCTCCAGCCACTGGGTAATTTTCACTTTCATGGAGATTGTTTATCATCATGTGATGTGATGGACAGTTAGCATAATTCGGTGTGGGGCAAGCAACTTCTCTGAATCCAGAATATCTCATCTACCAGTGAAAAGATATTATTCATTTCAAAAGATTGCTGCAAAGATTGAATAAGACTGAAGTACCAGGCACAGTGCCTGGCATATCCTACCAATACAACAAATGATAATTTCTTCATTTAATTAAAAGTTACTGAATTCCCTGGCAAGGCTTTCTTTGCATGGAGGAAGAGGACTCTAGACCTGAACTATTCTCACTGCTAGTGATCCCATAGATAAGAAGACAATCTCCCTTAGCATCAATTTCAATCTTCAGAGAACACAGATCAGCTCTGTTTGGGTCACATGTCCACCCTCAGACCATGACAGCATCCAGAGTGATGGGATAGTTCAACAGCTTATGCCACTTGACCCTTTGCAAGTGGGAAGAGTAGACAGATAAAAATAGCAACGATACAGATGTGGCCATTACTTGAGTATAAATGACATAAAGTGGTGGAGAGCTGGGAGAGATTCACAATGGAAGCTTTGCAATGCCACAGTGAGAGTCATGACATCTCAATGTGTCAGGTTCTTCTCATTTCATTCCACAATTCTAAAACAATTTGCCATTTGTTCTAAAATTACACCAAGTAAAAACAGTAATATATATTTAGAGTTAAGAAGAATGAATAAAGAAACAAAATAAGGGAAAGAAAATTATCAAAAATAACATTCTCTAGGTGGCCATTACACAATAACCTGAGAAACAATCAGGTGCATACTATAGAGCTTTAGAAAAATCTAACTGCACAAAATCCTGGAAGATCTGCTACCTGGATACCACTAGTGAACTCAAACGCTCTCTTTTTTTTTTTTTTAATTTAGAAATAGAGAGCACAAGGAAGGGTGGGGAGGGTGGAAAGAGAGAGAGGGAGAGAGAGACAGAGAGTGAGGAAATCCCAAGCAGGCACCATGCTCAGCACAGAGCCCCATGAGGGGCTTGATCCCACGACCCTGGGATGATGACCTGAGCCAAAATCAAGAGTCAGCTGCTCAACTGACTGAGCCACCCAGGGGCCCCTCAATATCTATTTCTAATTTCTATGAGGTGCCCAGTGAATCCTGGAGAAGTCTAGATGAAGTAACAAGAAAGAAGTCAGGGGCACCTGGGTGGTTCAGTCAGTTAAGCATCTGATTTCAGCTCAGGTCATGATCTCATAGTTCATGGGTTTGAGCCCCATGTCGGGCTCTGTGGTGACAGCTCAGAGCCTGGATCCTGCTTCAGATTCTGTGTCTCCCTCTCTGTCTACCCCTCCCCCACCCTCACTCTGTCTGTCTCTGTCTCTCTCTCTCTCTCTAAAATAAATAATAAACATTAAAAAAATTAAAAAAAAAAAAAAAAGAAAGAAGTCAGACAAGAGAACACAGCTAGGGAAGATGGCCTGCCATAAAGTTATGAGATGGATAGTAAAAATGTACTTTGGGAAAACATCAGGCAGTATAGAGCTGACATCAAATTTTCATAGCCAACATGTATACTCCTCCTCCTCCTCCTACTATCATAATAGTAATAATGATAATAATAATAATAATAATATAGCAACATCTCTATAGTATGTATTGTGTGCCTATACGAAGCACTCCATATACCACTTAATAGTTACAAGAGTCCTATGAGGTAAGGATGTGCTACTGATCTCATTTTGACACCAGTTAGAGGTAACAAAAATAATGAGAGGGTAAAAGGCCACTTATTAAAAGAAATAACAGTTTCCCTGGTGAGTTGTAACCTTCCTTTACCTATAGGAATGTCAATTTGACACTATCTTCATCTAGAAAATGCAATTATTTTAAAACATTGCCACAAATTTATTTTCTGTAAAAATTGTATATGAGAAATCAAGTGTCATTACGCTAGGAGAGCTCTTCCGGATTTCTCAGAGCAGTGATAGGACCCACATCCCCTGGTGTCACTTCTGGAGATTTTGCTTGTTAATTTTGGCCTTGTGAAATGAGCAAATTTGTAGCTTTGTTGCCATAGAGTACAAAGCATTTGATTTATAAGGTTGCCACGTTAGGACATAAGGCACTTTCTATAATTAACACTCTCATTAGAATACATTTCTTACTTTCAAAGTTAATGGCAGAGATTACACTTGGGAGAATTAGTGAAGGATTGTCCAGAGACAGATCATAGATATTTCAAAGCATCAGGTTTGATAAAGAATGTCAACTGAGCACAAGGAAACATAATAGATTTAAGTACACTTTAGCTTTACCTCTAGTTATTTCTATAATGTAGAGTGTTCTTTGCCCCATATGTCATTCTTTTAAGAAGTTATGGTACGAAGCTACTGCATTGCTTATTCCCCATAATTACCTGGTGAGCCAGGCTGCGATTTTACTCCTTGGAGATGGGCCACAGGATCAGTGTGGCCAACTATTTAACCCATATTAGTTATAAGTGGGAAGCTAGACTTCAAATCTTAATTTGCATATCTCTTAAATCTTTGAGATTTTGATTTGAGACAAATGATTCTCTGAAAATCATGTGACTGTGTTTCATATATTTTCAAGATAATTAAACAAACTTTCAAATAAGACAGAATCACTCACCAGCCCACCATGCTATAGGCCATGATTCCAATCATAGCCTAGTCCCTGTCTATATGCACATACGTGTTATGTATAAGTAATACAAGTGAACCAGATAGTCTCAGGCTTCAGGACTTAATTTCACCTTTAATCCCCAAATATCAATAGTTGGAGTTCTCACCCCTGTTGTCGGGAGGGCAGTGTGTTGTTATGGTCCCCTTCTAAAAAGTTTCTATGTATCCCAAAGAAGGCTTAGTCTTTCACATATTCCATTCTGTGACAGAAGTGGCTTCGACCCAGCTGGTTCAACAACTGGCTCTCCAGGAAAAAAAAAGGATGTGCATATATATAAACTCATATATCAAGTTTATCATTAAATTTACTGATATAAAGGATGTGTAATACAATTTACCATTATAGTGAAATATATAATTGTTTTTATAGTAAATTCCAAATAGCAATTGATTCTTACATAAGGATGTCACTGATTTATTATTTATTTTATTTTATTTTTAGAGACAGAGTGTGTGAGTGGGGGAGGGGGCAGAGGGAGACAATCCCAAGCAGGCTCCATGCTCAGTGCAGAGCCCAACTCAGGGCTTGATCCCACGACCCTGGGATCATGACCTGAGCTGAAATCAAGAGTCGAATGCTCAACCAGCTGAGACACCCAAGTGCCCCTGATTTCACTGTTTTTTGCAGAACTTTTGTGCCCATAGAACACATATGGTTGTGACTGACAAAACGTGTGGTCCTGACATAAATGTTGGTTGATATTTTGGTTTGCATAAAGGAATATAGCAAAAGTGAAACAACGAAAACAAACATTGTACAATATTTCCACCCTCCTGATACAAGAGGTGTAAGTAACTTGAAGAGCATAAGTACAATATAATAAAACAGGAAGTGGTGGGTTTTGAATATTTGTTACCTTCATTGTTAGTAAAATTTTTTTAATTGTAAGCTTTTATAATGAGTTTTTAATAACGTCTGCACTTTACAATGATCTCACAAAATCCCTGAAAATTAAACAGCTGGGTCTTAGAAGCTGTCATGAGCTGCCTTAGCATACTATTTCCTAGGCCGTGTTTCTACACAGTTTCATGTTCCAGCATCTTCGAAAGACTGCCCCCCTCCACTCACTGCTACCCACAGGGGAGGAGGGGAGCGTAGGCTCAGGAGGTTTTTCAAAAAGGAAAGGCAATCCACAGAGATACACCTCTACCTACATCAAAGGCAAACTCATTATTATGCAGAGCAGTTACGTTCCACACACCTTCTTATTTCAGAGGACTTTTGCCTCATTGAGTGTAACCAAAAGGGCCACCAAAATATTTCCTTCCAAAAAGGAATCATCTGCTCTAAAGATAAACTCTAGTTTCCACCTCAGAATGCAGACCCTTCTTATAATTGTTTAAATAGATCTCCCTCTCTTTAAAAGCAGGATTAGTTTAAAAACTATGCAAGTGTACTCTATGTTCTAATGGGCTCAATTGTATTATAAATATGATACATATCTACAACATATACATGTTGTAAATATTATGTTAGTCATACTGTAAATGGTATGTGCAACTGTATTTTACATAATGTTTCCTATTCTGCTTTCCCCACATAATATCATTGTAAACATTTCTCTATTGTGTTTGTAATTTCCATTTTACTGGCTGCATGTAATAGAATACTTCCTACTGATTATAGCAATTTTTACTTAAGTTTATTTATTTATTTAACAAAAAGTTATGGAGAACCTACATGTGGTATTTTGGGACAGTCAAATGATCAGTGGTGCATAAAACCATCATGGGCCCCCTTCATGCAACACATAGTCTAGTGGGAGAGAGAAACATTACACAGAAAACACTGAAAATTGGGATAAAAGCTGGGTGGAATGGTCAGCATATGATTGGAGGGATTAGCAGAGGCAGGTCCATGTACGATTTTATAGGCAATTTTAAGAAGATTAGATTTTATTCTGATTGTAATGAGAAGCCTTTGAAGGTTCCAAATAGGGGTGCATGGAATGCCATTTATATTTTTAATAGCCCTTGTGTGGCTGTTATTTGCAGAAAGGGTTGGACGGGGCAGGGACACAAGTGAAGGGATCACTTTGAGGATTGGGAAGACGCTGGTGGTTTGAACCGGGGTGTTTTCTGTGATGATAGAGGTAGGTGGAGATATCTGAGGGTCCTTTGGTGTGGATGGAATGACTTGAACCATTAGGTGGATGGAGCTCTTCCTTCTTCAAAGAGGATGCATTCACTGGAGGGACTGGCAGGTGCTTGGCCTTGGAGGACTAGGCTTCAGGATGTCGGGTTTTGTTTCTGTTTTTAATTTGTTTATACATATTCAGTACTTCAAAGTGTGGTAAGATGAGGTGAATCTCTCTGCATATTTTCTGGTAACTAACATAAAAAGCAAATTTGAAATCTCAGAGAGCAAATTAAAGAATATATCTGATAGGCAGCATGATACATGAAAATCAAAAGAGACTTGGAAAGTACTAGAGAGAGGAAAGATGGAAAATTCAGGGTTTCTGACAAGTCACAAGGAATCATTGGAAACACCACGTTATGAAATTCTTCAAGGACTAGCTAGTTATTGGCATAAAATTATTAGAAGCTTATAAGTTTCCTGTATGTGATTTTTCCCCCTACTTATTAAAAATGGCTTTTGCTTAAACCATGAATGAGGCTAGGGGTTAAATAGTGTTATAAATGGGGAAAAACCTGGTTATAAGTGATTTAGCTTATATTGAAGTTATATCTTAGATGATCTGAGTTATGAGACCTCTGAATAAGTTGTAAAGATAACTTTCAGTTTCTTTTCTAAAAATAAAAGTCCTTTTGCAATGGGACACCTCAAATATGGATAGACCTGATTTAGTTACTCTCTGGTTACTGTGCCTCTAACCTGACCTGTGCTCTCTGAGCTCCAGAACCTGGATTGTAAGTGCCATTTGGGTCTCACAAATGCAATCTTCCCTCTAAAAATATCTTAAAATATTCTTTATGGGAACCTCAGGAGGGCATCCAATACATAAGCTTAAATACATACTTGTCAACAACAAACTACACATAATATCATAGATGTTTGTCCTTGGAAAGGTTACTCAGCCTTGATTTGCTTACATGAATTGTAAAGACAATAATACTTAATATATAGGGTTGCTTGAGCAGTAAGAGAGATCCTGTTTATAAAGTATTTTTCACCATGCTTGGAAAGGACTAAACCCTTAATAACTAGTAACTATTATTATTTTATTTACTAGGGTCAGGTTCATCATCCCGTTATTATCTCAAGTCTTCCCCAGTAGGGTTTGTTGAAATACTTATTTTCTGTGCTTGTTAGATTTTTATCTTCTTGTCACTTTATTTCATAGTATCTGCTTATCTTGCTCTGAGGATTTTGCCCACACAAACTGCTGCTGGACAATCATTTAACTGAGTCCCTACTATGGTTTGCAGGACTTTTACAAAGGAGAATTCCTGCCTTGGTTTTGGCTGAGGCCCCAAATTGGCAGAGGCAAACAGCTGCGTTCTATTTCTATAATGGAGTGAAGTACCAGGCCACCTATTCAAGATCCACAAAAGAGTTTTCCAACTCCAGCTATATAGCCCTTGAATCAACACCCACCTTTAGAAGAAGAATAATAAGGTAGCAATTAGAGAATGTAGGTAGAAAGGCTATGGCAGCACCGAGGCTGGGACACCCCCACTCTGTACACACTCACCCCACGTTGAGTGAGAATTGCTTTGAGGAAACCATGCAGACTAACTGACCTGAGTCTTCTGTAGGCCCTGGGCCAAGCGTAGAGAGGCCCACAGTTATGAGGTTGTAGCTGGTTAGTTGCGTTCACAGCAGAGGAGAGGCAGCTGTGTTAGGGAAGCCTGAACTCTCAGTTTGTCAAAAGGATCCTTTGGCAAAAGGATGCGTGATGACTGCTTGATGAGCAGATGTGGGACAATATGAGACAAAATCCACCCAGAGATGTTCTGAAATGACTTGAAGAAGGAAGAGTGATGTGTCCTCAAAAGGGAGAGTCTGCGTGGCATAGATCATGCAGATGGGGGATTTTATGGGAACAAGCAGATGAAGCGTTGCCTCAGTTGTGAGAACTGAAGTGAAAGATCCCAGCAATGACACTGTCTGCAAGGAATCCAGTCTAAATGTCTGCCAACCCCAAAGAGACTTAATTTTAGACTTGCAACAAGTCCAGAGCAAACCAAAAGTAGATTAGTAATGTCAGAAAGTAACACCTTTCCTACTCCCTACCTCTTTTCTCTTCCTTGGCTTCTAACTTGGAAAAGCATGTGCAGCCCAGGGTTGGTAGAAGGCGGGGGGGGGGGGGGTGGTAAAAAGTGCTCCCCTCATTGTCGCTTATTAAGAGGACATGACTGCCAGACCCTCGAGTGGCCCTGGCAACTGGAGGCTCCTCCTCCCTCCCATGTCCCTGGCATGTATGCTCCACCCACCATTCCACTGGAGCCATTTTGAAGGACTTGAGAGAGCAATGTGCTATTGAGACCCTCTGGATGGTATACCTGACTGAACCCCACTGAGGTCTTTATATAAACTTTTCAGATTCTGGCTGGTGGGTGTGAACATCTACTCATCTTGCAGCCACCCAGGACAAGTCTCTTAAGTAAGTTCTCCCAATTGCCAACCCTGCCACCTACCAGTCTGGAGTGGCCTACGGTTTTCTTTGGTGTTTCCTTGCCCTAAGTACACAGGGGTTGCTTGGTTTCCAATTTTACCCTGGAACTCCCTAGGTTGTGAACCAACACCCATCCTTCTGAATGAGGAAGAGAGAAGTTTTGACTTTGGATGACTTTATTATAGTGAAACAGACATATTAATTACTGAAATAAGACTATTTTTTGAGATTATAGTAACCAGTGCATGTAGTATGTACGTATGTATGTATGTACATATCATTTAAGAGGGAATGAACAAGTTATGGAGACTGCCTAGATTTCATCTAATGGGCAGGGGAAGAACAACCCCCCACAGAATGGCTTTGAATGCCCAGTTGGAGGACAGGGGCTCCTTCATTGCTTCTGAGTATCATTTAGCCAATCTACTGGTTGCATTGGCACCCAGTAGTGCATCAAGTGTTTGAATAATATTTACTACCATTTTTTGAGCACCCACCAAGTGCCAGACACATTAGATTCCATCTGCCTCCAATATACTTTTCCTGACCTAGGCTACTTGTTATATTCATTATTATACATTCTATCTCCATTGAAATAATATTCTCTTACTTTCTGCTCCCATACATCCATAGACTTCCCCAATCTAGCATGTTCTATAGATTTTAGTTTAATTCCTTTTTTAATTGGCTATCTTCTCCATTAGTCTGTAAAATATGTGAGGATAGGTCTTCCTGGCATGGTGACTGTTAGTAAGGTATTTTCAAAATTATCTCAATTAATTGTCATAATAATCTAAGGTATTATTTTGTGGGTAAGGAATGTAAAGTTTGTGGGTAATATTGTGCCTATATTCAATCAGCTGGTGGTTGGTAGAGTTAGAATGCACAGCTTGGGTTGGAGTTGGTCTTTCTGACTCCAAGCAGTATGGGAATTTACATGTTCCATTTTCCTCTGATAGAAATAACTCGACTAAATATATCTTGGCATTGAAAAACTCAAAATTGTAAACAACAGCAACAAAATGATGATGAAGGGTTCTACCCATGGATTGCACCATGATAACCTAAAATTGTAACACAGAATCTCAGCAGTGTCTTTTAAAAAAATTCCAGTATATTGAAAATTAGGTGTAAATTCAATACCTTGTTAGTCATTACTGTTTGTTTACTACTTTCTTATTAAAGAGCTAGATGTTTTAATGTATTGTACATTTTAAGTGAATAAAGGGAATATACATTCATTCCTAATCCTAATTAAAAATCTAACAAAACTCCGTTTGTTTTTTTTCCCTGTATCAGTGCAGATATCAAAGCAAAACTGCAGAAGAGAGAGAAAAGTAAATGCTGTTGCAAGCCTTTCTCTTCTAAAGTCTCATGATAAAATATTGTACAGCAACCAACACTGAAACTGAAAATTGCTTAGACTTAATTCAATTTAGAACTCATTTTCCCAGTATCATTCATGTTCAAGCTATTGTGCTGGGTACTGTAGGAGACAGAAAGGTAAGTAATTTGTGGATTCTGCCCTCAAGACGTTTACAGTTTGGTGAAGATAACAAGTGAAGTGCTGCAGAATGAGAAAATAAAGCATTCAGAAAGCAAAGGGAAAAGTAAGAAAGGGAGGAAGGTATAAAAGAAATAGAATAAAACTTCCCAGAGCTGAGATGCATCAAGTCTTTTGATGGAAAGAGCTCATGCAGTGTTAACCAAGAGAAATGAAAAGCATCATAGTTGGTGTGCTGGCTACCTTTTCTTTGCTCTCTACCTTAACTCTCCGCCATTTACCATTTTCTAAGATAGATAATATCATCTGCTCCCCATTCCCTGGGCCTTTGAGTTGGTTTGGCCAATGAGAGTCCTAGTTAGAGATGGGAAGCAGGCAGAAGGGTGGGCTCAGGGTGTTTATTCCCCCAGGTCTGTCTGAGGAGTCTCTTTGGGCTCATTATCCCTCTCAAACACAAGTCACTGCTGCTCTTAAGATGGTCTTCTGCAGGACTCCCTGGTGATCCTGTCTTTCCTTGTCTCTGAGCTTAGGAGTGGTAACAGCTCTGAAATTACTAATCCTGAGTAGTATCTGGCACTATCCCTAGTGGTTCTCCTACACCTCCCACCAAAAACACCTGAGAATTTCCTGGACATAATTAAAATAAAATAGGAAGCATTGCTCTCTGCATTTCTACTTTCCTAGCTATAGGTTTTGCAGTTTGGAGAAAAGAGTACTTAGTTTCATAACTTTAACTAGGTCTTTGCTAAGATGGAAACACATCTATCTGTTTACTGTCGTATTACCATGACTATACAGTCCTTGGCCCACAGTAGGTGCTTTATTGATACTTTTTGGGGAGGAGGGAGCAAACAATTCCTAAAGTTCTGGCTTATTAAGTCACTTGGAAATTGATTTCAGTGTTCTCTACTTGAACACAGTGATGGTGAATTCACACTGGCTGGAAAAAGGCCATTCTATTGTAGATAGTGGTATTTGGTTCATATCCCTCCTACCACCTGGGCCTAGATTTGAATTAATGCCTCAGATGAGTCTCAGTAGTACAGAATAATAGGGTACTTGTCCCTGCCTTATTTTGAAATCTGTGTATCTCTTAAGAGTTAACTGACTCTTGGTCAACCATGCCAGGTGTTTATCCATATAGATTTTACAATTATTTCTTGTGCTTTTCTACATGGATGTACATTAAATCATATCTTCTTCATGTTGTATTTATGAATTTTGTGAATCTAAATATTTTATAGTTATCCCTACTATATTTTGGGAGGGGGATTTTTTTACAGAAAAAAAATTAGGCATAATTTCATTATAGTAAAGGTTGCTGTTTTTATGGTACAGTTCTGCACGTTTTGACAAATTTATGTAGCCATGTAACCACTACCACAATCTAGATAAAGAAAACTTTAATTGCTCCAAAACATTCCCCACCACAGTTATGTAGCCAACCAGCCTCCCACTCCCACCTCTGGCAACCACTGCTGTTTTCTGCCCCTATAGTTTTGCCTTTGCAAGAATGTCATTTCAGTGAAATCATTTAGTATAAAGGCTTTTGACTATGGCTTCTCTCATTCAGTATAATGCATTGGACACTCAGTTACAGCTTGTTGAATGTACCCAGTGTTTGTTCCTTTTCATTGCTATTATCCCATCATACAGATATACTATAATCAAGTGTATCCATTCCCCAGTAGAGAGACACTTGTGCTATTTCTAGATTTTGGCAATTACAGATAAAGCTGTTATAACCATTTTTGCCCTTCTTTTTGTTTGAACATAGGTTTTCACTCACTTGGAGAAATATCTTGTAGTGGGATTTCTATGTTACTTGTTAAGTGTATGTTGAATTTGCAAGGAATTGCCAAAATGTTTCCAGAAAGTGGCTGAACTCTTTTGCATTCCTCTCTGCAATGTATGAGAGTTCCTGTTAGTCTATCTACATCCATGTCAGCACTTGGTATTTTCAGATTTTTTAAAAAATTCAATTTGATTCTAATAGGTATATAGTTGTATCTTACTATGGTTTTTATTTTGTCTCTAGTGACTACTGATATTGAGCATCTTTTCATGTATTTATTTGAAATCTTTATCTCTTCTTTGATGAAGTGCCTGTTCAAATATCTCCTCCATTTATTATTGGATTTTAAAAGTTCTTTACATAATTTGGATATGCTCTTTATTAGAAATGTGATTTATAAACAGTTTCTCCCTCTCTGTGGCTTATCTTTTCATTCTCCTGATATTTTCTTTTGAAGAGTAAATGTTCTTAATTTTGATGAAGTTCCAATTTTTCAAATGTTTTCTTTTATGAGCTGTGCTTGGGGTGTTATATCTAAGAAATTCATGTTTAACTTCAAGAATGCAAAGCTTTTCCTTTATGTGTTCCTGTAGAAATTTTATAGTTTTAGGTTTGACATTTAGGTCATGATCCATTTTGAGTTAATTTTTATGTAGAGTGAGAAGTATGGATTGAGGTTCATTTAAAACATAACGCATTTTTATCCAATTTTTCCCCATTATTATCCAATTGTCTCGTGAGCACCATTTGTTGAAATGACTTTCCCTTCTCCACTGAATTGTCTTTACACCTTCATAAAAAATTGATACTATGTGTGTGCTTCTATTTCTGGACTCTTCTGTTCCATTTATTTATACTATGTCTGTACTCTCTCATCAGACTCTCTTGACTTTGATAGTGTGATATTTTGATTTATAAAAACATATATTTGGTCATTTAGAGGACTAAAACATATTTCTTATGCATGTTTTGTTTTCCTCCATAGTTCTTGGCTCACAGCTTCCCAAATCCTTGGAATTTCCTAAGTGTTGGGAATGATAAAGGTGTCTTTTGTTATGTTAATGAGGTGGCTTGTGGAATGCCCCTAGGTCACCTGAGGATGAAGGCTGGTCACCACAGAAACCAATCATATCATTTAGAGAGTTAGAATTTTCAGTCCCACCCCAGACACCTCCAGGGAGGGGAGAGGCTGGAAGTTCAATTAGTTGCCAATGGCCAATTATTCAATCAATCATGCCTATGTAATGAAACCTTCAAAAAAGCCCAAAGGACTGGACTTGGAGATGTTCTGAGTTGGTGAACACGTGGAGCTGGGATAGTGTCACACCTCCAGCTCCATACCCTTTCCCCACACCTTGCCCTATGCATCTGATCTAATGATCTAGTAAAGTAAGACATAAGTAAAATGTCTCTCTGATATTTCTAGTAAGAAAAATGTTTCTTTGAATTCTGTAAACCATTCCAGTAAATTAATCAAACCTTAGGAGGGGGTCTTGAGACTCTCTTATTTATAGCCAGTTAGTCAGAAGTATAGGTAGCAATCTGGGCTTGTGACTGGTGTCTGAAGTGCATGTGTGGGGCAGTCTTGTAGGACTGACCTCTCAATCTGTGGGGTCTGATGCTATCTCTGGGTAGAGACTGTCAGAGTTGGGTTAAATTGTAGGCTACTCAGCTGGTGTTAGAACACTGCTAGCTGTATGTGTGGGGACCCTCGACACCCACATTGGAATTGGTACCGGAACCTAAAGATATACTCTTATAGTAAGTTTGGAATTCGGGTAACATGAAACTTCCAACTTTGTTCTCTTTTCTCAAAACTGTTTTTGAGTATTCTAGTTTATTTGCCTATCTATAAAAGTTTTAGAATGAGTTTGTCAATTTCTAAAAAAAAAAAAAAAATTATGGGATTTTGTCTAGGATTATGTTTGAATCTACAGATCAGATTGTGGAGGATTGGCTTATTAACAATTTCAAATCTTTCAATCTGTGAACTGGTGTATCTCTCCATTTATTTAGATCTTCTCTGATTTCTTTCAACAATCTTTTGCAGTTTTCAGCAAATAGATCTTGCACTTATTTTGCAAGATTTGTACATAAATATTTCATTTTTGGGGTGTTATTGAAAATGGTAATTCAAAACACTTAAATTTCTGATTATTCACTGCTAGTATGCAGAAATGATTACATTTTATGTTAACACTGTATTCTTCAACTTTGCTACTCTCTAATTAATAGCTTTTTTGAAGCTTCTTTGAGATTTTTTACATAGATAATCATGTAATTTGCAAGTAGAGACAGTTTTATGTCTTCCTTTCCAATGAGTATGTCTTTTGTTTCTTTTTCTTGCATCTCTATTACGTTTCTTCTTTTTTTATTTAGCCTATTGTTCTAGCCTGTCAAGAACTTTGGAATCATGAAACTGTCACCTCGTTTTTTCTTTGTTGATCAAAAAGTTCACCAATTCCTCATCTTATTTTTAGTTTAGAAGTATGGAACCAGATAGTTTTGTAAAACAAACAAAATAAAACCATTTTTTAGGAAAAATTTCAAAAATATATAGATGTGGAAAAATAGATTAACACCTCATACCTATTACAGAGTTTCAAAAATTATCAACTCATGGCCAATTTATCTCATCTGTATCTTCACTGACTCCCTCTTTGTGCTCCCACCACTGGGGCATTTTAAGGTATGTTCAAACCACATATTATATTCAGATAGAGATTTGACAACAAACTGTTCACTATGCTGTAAGCGGTCCAAATTGGGAATGCTGTCTTACTCATAATTTTATATCCACTGCATAGCTCAGCATCCTGCAGACAGAATATATGTTCAAAAATTTTTTTGTTGAACTAAATTCTTATGGGACCTGTCACTTTAGTATAGTTTTAAAAACACTTTCTTTTTTTACTTTTTGAAAATCAGTCTACCTTACTTTGAGGTCCCTTCCTATATTTAGTTGTTTATGCAATCTTCTGTTTGAAAATATTTTATTTAATACACATTACAAAATATAAGAAAGCATATGAGTATCAAAGCATAATAATGTAATCTATACTCAACACCCAATTTAAGAACCAGAATTTTATCGTAACACTGAAGCTGCTATTATTCCTTCAAATTCTGTGTTCTTGGTCTCTTTCTGTAAGTAATCTCTGCTGTGAATTTTGTTATTCTTATTTTATTTTATTTTATTTTATTTTATTTTATTTTATTTTATTTTTTTAGAGAGAGAGCATAAGCTGGGGAGAGAGGCAGAAGGAGAGAGGGAAGGGGAGGGAGGGAGGGAGGGAGGGAGGGGGAGAGGGGGAGGGGGAGAGAGAGAGAGAGAGAGAGAGAGAGAGAGAGAGAGAGAGAGAGAATATCTTAAACAGACTCCATGCTCAGCACAGAGCTCGGTTATGGGCCTAATCCCAAAACTGTGGGATCATGACCTGTGCCAAAATCAAGAGTTGGATGCTTAACTGACTGAGCCACTCAGTTGACCCTATATTTTAAATACTTATACAGGGTCCGTGAGTTTGAGCCCCACGTCAGGCTCTGGGCTGATGGCTCAGAGCCTGGAGCCTGCTTCTGATTCTGTGTCTCCCTCTCTCTCTGCCCCTCCCCCGTTCATGCTCTGCCTCTCTCTGTCTCAATAATAAATAAACGTTAAAAAAATTAAAATAAATAAATAAATACTTATACATATAAATATATCCTTAGAAATGGTATTATTTAGTTTGGCTCATTTTTGAGGTTTATAAAAATGCTATCATGTTAGAGTTAAATTTCTGTACATTATTCTTATAGCATTCAATTTACATTATGTAATTATTGGTATGGTTTGACTTAAAAAACTTAAGTCAACTTAAACTATCTTACTTTCTATTTGTCTGATCTGTTCTTTGTTCTTTTTTTTTCTGCTTTTCCTCACTTTTTTTTTTTTTAATATTATTGTCAAATTGGTTTCCATACAACACCCAGTCCTCATCCCAACAAGTGCCCTCCTCCCTGCCCATCACTGACTTTCCCCTCTCCCCCACCCCCATCTACCCTTGGTTTGTTTTCAGTCCTTAAGAGTCTCTTATGGTTTGCCTCCCTCCCTCTTTGTAACTTTTTTTTTCCCCTTCCCCTCCCACAATGTCTTCTGTTATGGTTCTCAAGATCCACATGAGTGAAAACATATGGTATCTGTCTTTCTCTGCCTGGCTTACTTCATTTAGCATAATACCGTCCAGTTCCATCCATGTTGCTGCAAATGGCCAGATTTCATTCCTTCTCATTGTCAAGTAGTATTCCATTGTATATATAAACCACATCTTCTTTATCCATTCATTTTCCTGACTTCTTTTGGATTAATCAAACATTTTTTGGATTGTACTTCCCTTCCACTTTTTTTTAGTTAAATCACCTTTATAATGTGTTTGGTGATAATTGTAAGGTTTAAAATATAAGTCTTTAACTCATTATAGTGTATCTTCACATAATATTATATTACTTCACATTGAGTGTATGAACCGTGTAACAATTTCTTCCCTCCCACTCTTTGCACTATTGTTGTCATACATTTTAGTTCTCATGTGCTGCAAACCCTTCAGTATATTGCTACTTTTCATGCTTTAAACAATATATATGTAAAGTTATTAAAAATAAGGAAAAAAGTCTTTATATTTACTCTCATTTTTACCATTTCTGATGCTTTACATTTCTTCACACAGATCCAAATTTGCATCCGATACCATCTTCCTTCTGCCTAAAGAACTTTGTTTAAAATTACTGCCATCCAAATCTACTGGCGTTATTTTAGCTTTTGGTTTTCTGGAAAAGTCTTTGTTTTGTCTTCCTTTTTTTTTTTTTTTTTCCAACGTTTTTTATTTATTTTTGGGACAGAGAGAGACAGAGCATGAACGGGGGAGGGGCAGAGAGAGAGGGAGACACAGAATCGGAAACAGGCTCCAGGCTCCGAGCCATCAGCCCAGAGCCTGACGCGGAGCTCGAACTCACGGACTGCGAGATCGTGACCTGGCTGAAGTCGGACGCTTAACTGACTGCGCCACTCAGGCGCCCCATTGCCTTCCTTTTTTTTAAAGTTTTTATTTAAGTGATCTCTAAACCCAATGTGGGGCTTGACCTCATGACCCTGAGATCAAGAGTGTCATGCTCTTCTGACTGAGCCAGCCAGGCACCTTCCTTTTTGATGGGTACTTTGCTGAGTGTAGAATTCTGGGCTGACAGATTGTTTTCTTTCAGCACTTTAATTATGATATTCTATCATAGGTCTCAATATTCTCTAGGTCACAATATTTCTGAAGAGAAGTTTGCAATCGTCATTCAGAACTCCAACTACATATATGTTAGACTATTTGATATTCTACCAGTGCTCTTAGATATTCTGCTCTGATTCTCTCCCTCTCATCTTTGTCTTAAGTTTGGCTAATTTCTCTTGACTTATCTCCAAGTTCACTGGTTCTTCCCTCAGCCATATACCATGTCCTGATGTGTCTGTTGAAAGAATTATCTCTGATATCAAAATTTTATTTATAGCTTTTATATTTGACATTTTTAATAGTTCCATCTCTCTGGTACATACAATCCCCCATTTCTAACATTTATTTATTTTTGAGTGAGAGACAGAGCACAAGGTGGGGAGGCGGGGGCAGAGAGAGAGGGAGACACAGAATCCAAAGCAGACTCCAGGATCTGAGCTATCAGCACAGAGCCTGACGTGGGGCTCAAACTCACAAACTGCGAGACCATGACCTGAGCCTTAGTCAGACACCTAACTGACTGAGCTACCCAGGTGCCCCTACAATCCCTCATTTTTAAATCTATGTTCTCAACCTGTTAGATTTTTTAGCATATTAATCAAAGTTGTTGTCTAGGAGTTCTCACACCTGAATTTTCTCTGATCCTATTTATTACTTTATCTCTTGACAATAGTTCTTTTTTGTTGTTGTTTTGGTCTGTCTCATAATTTTTTTAATATATATATATTTTCTTTTTAAGTAATCTCTATAGCCAATGTGGGGCTCGAAGTCACAACCCCAAGATCGAGAGTAGTCGCATGCTCTACCCACAGCCAGCCAATAATTTTTGATTGAATGTGCTACATCATTTGTAGACAGCAGAGACTGGAGTCAATAGCATTTATTCCTGGAAATGGACTTGGATCTTCTCAGACTATTAGTGTTGGGGGTTGAGTCAATCTAGTCACTAGTTCAATTGGGTTTCTGTGCCATGGCTGCTATAGTTACTATTAGCACACCATAGGCTTTGAGTTCCTCCAGTAGTGAACAGCCATTACCTTCATCTTACTGTGTGGCCTGGAGTACTGGAGGGTTATTTCCTGTGCCTCATCTCTACTCTCACCTTTTAGCAGTCCCTGTATGCTTATATTACAAAGTTCTCTTTCTACTCTCTTTTCCCTTCCTTAGGGGTAGATTGCTGTTGCTTGTTACTTGTTGCTAGGTTTGCTGTGGGACTGGGGGATATTTTGGTTTTCTTGGGCCAGTCTCATCTTTAGCCAGGATCTATGTGCCTGGACCTTGAGGATGGGGTGTGTATAGTGTGCCTGCCAATTCCACTTGTGGCAACTACACTCTGTCTTGTGTCTGTGGCAGGTTTTAGGCAGAAGGGTTTCCTGACCTTTCCCTAGGGTAGCAGACCTCTGCTATATATTGGTGCAGGACCCTGGACATAAAGATTTTCCTTTCTCTCTCCTGGGAAGACAACTTGTTTCTCCTCTTCCCCAAGCAGGTTTCTGGTGGCAGGAAGGGAAGTGTTATATTCTTCCTTCAAAGAAGGATGGGTTTTGCTTCTATCTCTTCCCTTGTGACCCCAAGGAACAGAGGGTTTGCTGCCCTTCCCCAAGTGGTTTAAAGTTTTTACCTTTTTTAAAATGTTTATTTATTTATTGAGAGAGAGAGAGAGAGAGAGAGAGCATGAACTGGGAGGGGCAGAGACAGAGGGAGAGAGAGAATCCCAAGCAGGCACCACGCTGTCAACCCAACATGGGGCTCGATCTCACAAACCATTGAGATTGTGACCTGAGTCAAAATCAAGAATTGGACCCTTAACCAACTCAGCCATCCAGGTGTCCCAGGCTTTTACTTTTTATAAAAGACAGGTCAAGGGAAATGGATGGTGCTTTGTGCCTTAATCCAAGCAGATTACTTTCTTTTAATTACTTATTCTAAATTTATATGCTGCCCATATGTGGCCTTTAGAAATTTGTTAATACTTTAGCTAATTTCTTCTTACCTTTTTTTGTAGCAGCTCTGTGTTTTGCTTGTGCTCTGGCAAAGGTAAAATAATTTCCATGTCTTATTTCTCCTTGGAAGGGCTTGTCTCTTTCTGAAATTCAGTTCTTGTGGTTGCCTCGTGACCTCAGCTCCCTGAAGGGTTCAAGAAAAGTTATGATTTTGTATACTATCTGGTTTTTGTTATTGTCATCAGGACAGGAACAACAGCTTAAGTGGAAGCAGGATTTATATGCTTTCTTTACTCAGCATTATATTTTTAAGATTCATTTATATTATTGCATGTAGCTGCAGCTCATTTATTTCCCCTGATGTATAATATTCTGTTATGTGAATATAGCATCATTTATCCATTTTCCCGTAAATAGGCATTCAGGTTGTTTCTAGTTATTTATTTTTACGAATAACCTTGTTTTGAACACTCTTAATCATACCTGTTGGTGCACCTTGGTAAGTTTCTCTAGCTTATACATCTGTAAGTGGTATTGCTGGATTGTAAAGTATATATGCTGATGTTCAGCATTACAAATAATGCCTTTGGCTTGGCTTTTCATTTAGGCCTTCATACCTGAAGAAAAGCTGCACATGTCACAAGTACTTATCTTATTTTCTTTTGGTCATCACTTATATCTAGCCTTCCTTTCTTTACAACCTCTTGAGTTCTAATTCTACTGGTTTTTTATTTGAATCTTGGCTTCACCTGTGGCTTATGATCTAGCTCTTACTCACTTGATGCTTTTAGTTCATTTGCCTGATTTTTGACCTTCCTTTCTTTATGACCTCCTTATGTCTAACCTTCCTTTCTTTATGACCTCTTGAGTTCTAATTCTACTGGTTTTTTATTTGAATCTTGGCTTCACCTGTGGCTTATGATATAGCTCTTACTCACTTGATGTTTTTAGTTCATTTGCCTGATTTTTGACCCTCAGTGCTTCTCAAACCATTTTGGTTTGGATCTGCTACTGTAGTTTTTATTGCTTTGATTGATAGAATATAATATTCCACATTTTATTTAGCCCCTCAACTCCCCATCTCTTGCTCTGGCCAAATGAGCCAGCATCCTGCCTCAGTATTTACTTCTTGGCCTACTGTGTTTGTGTGTTATTATTTGAACACTTAAGGTTGAAATAACTCCATCAATCATTATCCTTTAGGTAGACTTAACTTCACTCTAGAAACTGGGTAAGTAGTTAACTAGTCAGAACTGCAAGCCTCATTTCTCGACTTTGTCTTCAAGGATAGCAAGAAAGATAAAATCGAGATTTAGATACACAGTTCACCACACAGTGATCTATTCTTTGCCCTCAAAATCATGTGTTTCAGACAACTGACTTCATAAGGCACAAATTAAGAGGTTTTTTTGTTTTTGTTTTTTTTTTTTTTTTTCTGCTTTGGTCTTCTAACAATGAAACCATGAGCCACTTAGAGTGCTCACAGGCAGGCATTAGTCCTTGGGCCATATTACGTATAAGGACAAATTTAGTGAGAGAGTCAATGTTTATAATCTTCATGTAAATTGTCTGGTAATATATTTTAATTTATTTTAATTTTAATTTTTTGAGCCAGTAAGCATGCATGCTCATGCCAGTAGTGGAGGGGTGGAGGGACAAGGAGGGAAAAAATCTTCAGCAGGCTCTATGCTCAGTGTGGAATCTGACATGGGGCTCAATCTCATGACCATGATTATCATGACCTGAGCAGAAATCAAGAGTCAGGCACGTAACCGACTGAGCTACCCAGGCACCCCTGGGAAAATATTTTATGATAACAGAAATATAGGTTAAGAATAAGAAGTTTGGAGACGAATTAAATAAAGAAATTCTTATTTTCTATGTGCTACGAGTTTCATTTTCCCTAGGGAAATATTGATTCAAAGCAGCCGTGAAGTGCATAGAATTCTTTTCCCTTGATAGCTATAAAATTAGGAGAAAACATGGTCTGTGCTCTCAAGGAGATTAGAATTTAACAAAGATCAGTATGCCAACCAATATCAGTGAGTGCATCAGTAAACACATGGTGGAAAACACACATAAATAAGTAACATAGTCAGACGGATATAACTTAGTAGTAAGAAATAACTGGGTCAGAATAGGCTAGGCAAAGGCAGCTTGAGAGTGAGCAGCCTCATCAAAAAGAGAACGGACATGAATAAACATTTCCTTATCAGAGGTACATTTTAAAAGGCCTGTATCTTTCCTGATGCGAAGTTGTCAAAGTGTTGTTCCAGATGCTGTTGATGTCCTACTGTGCTACTCTCAGTGCATCAGGCCTCTAGCTGTTTTGAGTATTGGTTGAAAACAGCTCACAACTGCCCCTTGTCTGGAGAACTGTCTGAACTTGGTGATCTCAGTGGTTCCCAAAAAGTAGCATTAACCTCCCTGGGAAACTTGCTACAGAATGCAAATTCTCAGACTCTCATCCAGAACTGCTGAATCACTCTAATGTGTGAGGCCCAGAAATGTGTTTTCTAAAGAACTGCATGTGATTCTGATTCAGAGTGAAGTTTGGGAACTACTATCCTAGTTGAGATAACCACCTTGGGGGGTGAGGCAGCACCCCTGCCCTGGCTCCACAGCTGATGACCGGTGGGTACAGAGTAGTAAAGGCCTCCTTCCTCTGGGGTGGTCAGACAATTCTGTGGTGTGATTTATACTTCAGAGAATGAATCATCAAACTATGGTCTCTGGGGCCAAATCTGGCCCACTGACTGTTTTTGTAAATAAAGTTTTATTAGAACAAAGCCAGGCTCATTTGTTTTATTGTCTGTGGCTGCTCTCATGCTACAATGGCAGA
The DNA here is from genome assembly GCF_024362965.1 of Panthera pardus. Classification (NCBI taxonomy): domain Eukaryota; kingdom Metazoa; phylum Chordata; class Mammalia; order Carnivora; family Felidae; genus Panthera; species Panthera pardus. The sequence goes on along the minus strand of NW_026526677.1, from coordinate 74,203,214 downwards.
GCTGAGTAGTTGCAAGAAAGGCTAACTGGCCCTTTACTGAAAAATCCTGCCAGGTTTTGTTCTAGAGTCTCGCCTAACCCTAACACATCAGGCCATTGCTAGACTTCACTTGACACCGTGTCCTTGCTTGCTTCTCTCTTCCATTCTGCTTCCTTCTCTGACTTACAGATTGCATCCAAATCTGTGCCTCAGGCTCTACTTCCTGACAAGAGAACTGTCAGGTATAGTCACGTTTTCCCTTATTTTTCTTTGCTATTTTTCTGCATTTGCATTGGCTTCAAGGGAGTCGTGAAGTTTCCCAGACCAATATGCCAACATTGCTCAACAGGTAGTCCCTCAATAGGTCTTTTGGATTAGACATACTCCTCAGAAAGAGGTGGCACTTCTCATCTCTGCAACCCCAACTTTGTTTCTACCACTTTAACAGAGTGTCAGCAAGAGAACTGCCTTTGTTATTCTGATATAAGGGTCACATATTATTATTATTTCCTTTGTATTTATAATTTATAGAGCACCAGAAGCCTCCATGACACATCTCACCATGTAATAAAATAAATAAATAAATAAAAAAGGCTCTGCAGGTGTCCAAGCACCTCTAAAAATACAAACAAAAGTAAGATGAACACCCCAACCACCAGTGAGGACAAAGTATGGGCAAGAGTTAGGTGAGAATATCCTTGCAAATCAGTTTGTCTGCAGTTTGCTAAACATCCTACTGAAGGAATTAAGCTTTACTTAAATATTCCTCAGTACTGCATTCGACTTCCTGAGTTGTTTACCTTCTTAATAATGAAAGAGTACTAGACTCTTCCCATTATAGTGATGTTTTCATTGTGCTATACTGGCAGTTGATGCTTAGAAAAATATTCATGGTTTATAACGCAGTATGTTTTAAAATAGTTTCTCACTGACAAGCCAGAGGAAGTAGAACTAACACAACATGAAAAATATAATTAGTATCAAGTGTTGAAATAGCAAAAGTCATTTTCTGGAAGGATAAAGTGCTGAAATGAGGAGAGAGAGAGACGGAGAGAGAGGCATTAATGAAATAGGATCAAGCATGATGAGGCTGTACTTTATTGGCTGAGGATTCAGGCTGGGGTAACGAATGAAGGGACTGTTCTTATCTGTGTTTGGAGGTGGCTGATCATTTCATAAAGTCTGAGGCTGTTTCTTAAGACATAGGAAAAAACCTGGGTGCCTGGGTGGCTCAGTCGGTTGGGCGTCCGACTTCAGCTCAGGTCATGATCTCGCGGTCCGTGAGTTCGAGCCCCACGTCGGGCTCTGTGCTGACCGCTCAGAGCCTGGAGCCTGTTTTGGATTCTGTGTCTCCCTTTCTCTCTGACCCTCCCCCATTCATGCTATGTCTCTGTCTCAAAAATAAATAAACATTAAAAAATAAATAAATAAAAAAGACATAGGAAAAAACTATTTTCTCTATGTGTCTTCTTTGAAATACCTGTTTGCAGGTCACAACACCACAAGACCACTGTAGGATCTCCAAATGGATGGTTTCACATAGCTAACAGGAAGGTGCTATATGTATGGTATAAGAATAATTTCTTATACTAGGATAGGAATGTTATGAGCTCAAGTTTAATTTAGAATGTCATTTGTTAATGAATTTCGGTAAAGTGTTTTACATCTGAGGGACTTTTATCAAAGCACTTTTTGGCTTTCCCCTTGATTAAAAATCATTGTTGAATGTTAAGTTGACTTTTGAACAATGTGGGAATTAGGAATGCCAACCCCAGTGCAGCTGAAAATCCACACATAACTTTTGGCCCCCCAAACTTAGCTACTAATAGCTTACTGTCGACTAGAAGCCTTGCCTATAACATAAATAATCGGTTAACACATAGTTTGTAAGTCATATATATTATGTGCTATAGTCTTACGATAAAGTTAGCTAAAGAAAATGTCCTTACGAAAATCATAAGGAAGAAGAAATCCATTTACGGTACTGTATTTATTGAAAAAAATCCATGTATAAGATGATCTGCATGATTCAAATCTGTGCTGTCCAAGGGTCAACTGTAATGAACTGGGGAGCTTCACGATGAAGAGTTGCATACTCACACATGACCCTTAGATTTTAATATAGAAATTCAAATCTTACAATGATATGTATAATGGAGTAACAGACAATAAAACATTTCACATTTGTGTACCATTTTAAAATTCTTTCAAAGTACTTTCATACTTAAATTTTATTTTACTCGCACAACAGTACTGCAAAGGAGACTAGATACTTAATTTAATAATCATGCTCAAAATAAGCTTAAGAATTTATATTTAATAAATATACAGTAGAGTCTTCAATAGGAGCACATACTTTGAACAAACCTAGAAAAGATCTGGGTCTAAATATCAGCTCTACTCTTACTAGCTTTCTAACATTGATTATGTTATTTGACATACCCTAACTTTATCTTTAAAAAAGATTATGGTGGGGCGCCTGGGTGGCTCAGTCGGTTAAGCGGCCGACTTCGGCTCAGGTCACTATCTCGCGGTCCGTGAGTTCAAGCCCCGCGTCGGGCTCTGTGCTGACGGTCAGAGCCTGGAGCCTGTTTCGGATTCTGTGTCTCCCTCTCTCTGACCCTCCCCCGTTCATGCTCTGTCTCTCTCTGCCTCAAAAATAAATAAACGTTAAAAAAAAGTTAAAAAAAAAAAAAGATTATGGTGTTACTTAATATCACCCAAGGTTATATATGTAACTACCCGGCACGGGGTAAGTGTTCAGCGCATTGTGGTTCTTTTTGTATTTACCCTCTCAGCTATATGCCTCCAAAATTTGAAAAAGATAGAAAGCAGCTCCCAAGTTAAACATCATGTAAAATGGATAGTTGGTGACTGCAACAGAAAAAATGCTATCTAAACCCTGCCCTCCCCCCAAAAATAGATAGTGCCATAAACCTAGGGTGAGTTAATCTCTAAAGTAAGTCTGAATGTAGCTCTAAAAAGAAACCTCATTAGTTACCCAATGTTCACTACAGACAAATGAAAGCATACACATTTACAGACAGAAACAAATCTTTTCTTGGAATTAAGTTAAATGAGGTGAATTTCTGTGGGGCCTTTAAAAACTGATATTTGCAAGCACAGAGGACATTGCCTGGCTACAGCTTTACAAAAACAACAGAAATACTGATGAGACAGTTTTCATATCGACCCTCAGTAAAGGCTCAGGGCAAAATCTTACATCATCAATCAGCAAAGGCATTTCTATGGAGAACTGAGATAATTTGGTCCAAGCACATTGTTTCTTGGTGGTCTAACTTAAAATGCAGCGAGCTTGGAGAATCTAGGAGAAAGGGTATTTAGCATACCCATTAGACCATCTTTTTCAAATATCAGATGGCTTAAGCCAGCTGTCGGCAGGCAGGTGCTGGCTCATAGACCATTCATGATTGACCTCCCTAACAACTATTCCACGATATTGGCTAATGTGAAACCCTTATGGGGGCGCCTGGGTGGCTCAGTCGGTTAAGTGTCCGACTTCAGCCCAGGTCACGATCTCACGGTCCGTGAGTTCGAGCCCCGCGTCGGGCTCTGGGCTGACGGCTCAGAGCCTGGAGCCTGCTTCCGATTCTGTGTCTCCCTCTCTCTCTGTTCCTCCCCCATTCATGCTCTGTCTCTCTCTATCTCAAAAATAAATAAACGTTAAAAAAAAAAAATTAAAAAAAAAAAAAAAAGAAACCCTTATGCTTTAGACACTAGACATGAAAGAGGCAGAGTCATCATTATGTTACGGAAGTAAAGAGCTTCACTTATACGTTTGCCAAGTCAGAGGGCCAACCCATTTCAGCAGAGGCTTGGGAAGCAGGAGTATTTTTAGGTTGGGATGCTATTTCCCTTCCAACAGAGCTCTGACTTTTCTCAAGTGCTTGCCAAGAACTCCTTGGTTGAATCCCTCAAGTTCTGTGCCTTATAAAAACAAGGACAAGCACATCCTCCTATAACAGAGTGAAGGGTCTTTCCTGAGTCTGTAGTTAGCGACAAAGGCACTACTAGAACTTTCACTCTTGGATTCCCTGGACCAGCATTGTTTATGGTAGTATGCACTGCCTAAGCCCCTAACCAACCTAATCATGATTCTATTTCAGCATGTTGCTTCTGCCATTCCTTCCGGTTCAATCCATTACAGATTAAATTATCAATAATCTTGTTGCTGTCACAAAGTCCCATTTTGGATGTCTGTTTCCACAAACTCAGCTAGTTTCCCTGATATCAATATAGGTTTTCAAGGACTTTGGCCCAGTCATGGAGAGTAGACTTGATTTAAAAACAATACCTATGTCACATGATTTATGTTGCTCTTACAAATATTTCCATGAATTTTTATGGTTCTTCTTTTAAGAGCCCATAGTTCCAAGATTTGGAGAACAGAATGTACTTTGTAGGTTCACCTATTTGACTCATAAATGGAGTGATGTCTGTGCAGGTGGCATTTGCTTGGGAGATTAAATTGATGTTTGTACAATATCTGCTCACTTATTTTTAAGATTGTCTTGCTGACGATGTAGCAGCTTCCATGTGCTATCCCTCTGACACCCATGGCGAAGGGGGATTATGATAATAACATGAGCTTAATTTTTAATCCAATGTTGCACCTGGACTCTTAGTTAATGTAGAGTATCTTTATCATTATATCTTTTGTAAGAGAAATGTTCCCAGGCATGAGAAATATATTATTTTCTCCTGGTCTCATCACAGAATCAAAATTTGGCAGTTATAGCCTCCATCTTTACTGTATTTTGTATTACAAAAATGAAACGCTCACTTCTGAAATGTTCAAAGTAAAAAACAGAGCTCGCCCTTACCTCAATACTATTCCCTTGGGGATAACCCAAGTAATCACTTTGTGGGGCATCTCCCCTCCCCCTTTTTTTTTGAGAGCAAGGAGAGAGAGAGAGAGAGAGAGAGAGAGCATGCGCGCACATGCAAGTGGGGTAGGGACAGAGGGAGGGAGAGAGCAAGAATCTTAAGTAGGCTCCACTCTCAGCACAGAGCCCAATGTTGGGCTCAATCTCACCACCATGAGATCATGACCTGAGCAGACAAAAGTTGGCCACTTAACCAGTGGAGCCACCCAGGCACCCTGTGAGGCATCCGTTTTGAAGAATTTTGGTTAATGTTTAGTCTCAACAACTTAATATTTATTTTTAAGAGAGAGACACACAGGGTACAGTGGGGGAGGGGCAGAGATAGAGGGAGACAAAACCCAAAGGAGCTGAGCTGTCAGCACAGAGCAGGACATGGGGTGGAACCTCTAGATCATGACCTGATCCAAAGTCAGAGGCTTAACCGACTGAGCCATCTGGGCTCCTCTAGTCTCAACAATTTAAAGTTCCATCACAAACAAAATATATCCATAATTGTATTGACTCAAATGGTTACAGAAAGATTTTGTGCTGGGAAAGAAGGCAGCTGTTTGGTGAAGTACTTTTAAATGTACATGTCTGGTTTTTAAGCTGTGACTTAAAGCCAATGAAACAGATCAAATAAAACAACACTGAAACCCTCCTATGGAAAAACATAGGTACGCCTGGGTGGCTTGGTCGGTTGAGCGTCCAACTGCGACTCAGGTCATGATCTTGCAGTTTGTGAGTTGAAGCCCCGCATCGGGCTCTGTGTTGACAGCTCAGAGCCTGGAGCCTGCTTCAGATTCTGTGTCTCCCTCTCACTCTCTGTCCCTTGCTCTGTCTCTCTCTCAAAAATAAGTAAAAACATTAAAAAATTTTTTTTTAAAGAAAAACATGAAGTATATTCATTCCAGAACATAGAATAGTCTCCATTTCAGAACCAATCAGTAAGATTATTGATAAGTACTTTTATTCTCTGTTGTTCTGGGTTCACTCAATCATGCACAAGTAGACCCAGATTTCCAGAGGTGAAACAAAGACTTTTATGCCTCAAGTTTAGAGAAGACGTTTGTTGTCTCAATGAAGAATATATTCAGTAAACACTGCAGTTGGGACTCATTTAGCAAGACTATCACACATGTGAGCCAACGAATCCAGCCCTGTCCTGTGCCTCTACTACACGTCTCCATTCATCTCAGGAGAGGATGGCCAGAACTTCTGCAGTACAGAGTTAAGGCAGAGGGGTGTGTCCCACAAGTCTGAGTTAACTGAGAGCAAATGCGAGGTTGGGTCCTAAGCCCCTTTTTTAATCTCTTCAAGATTGGGTGTGGAAGCTGACTTGACTGGGAAGCTTTCCGTGATCTCTCAAACCTGGGGATCTCTCAAACCCTCCCACATGTTCCATGTGCATATTATAATTGAAGGTTACCCGAATTTCTAAATGGTAAACCCTTTGGTGGTAGGGGTTATGTTTTATTCATGATTGTCTCCCTATGTCCTAGTACATTTCCTGACACACAGTGGTTTCTCCATAAGTGTTTATCGAATGCATGAATACATAAAGGTATTAATGTTTACTAAATTCTCCATTCCCATCAAAGGCTTCTAAGCAACAGCTTCAAGGTTTTATTAACTGCAACACTAGTTGGTTAACACACTTAAGAAAGTGAGCCTGCTCTTTTCTGAGGCATGGCTCAGTTGTGACCGCTTTTACGATTCTTAGAGAAGAGAGCTATTGTTCTGAGCCGGGCACTGAGTTGAACCAAGGTCTGATAACTTTGACACTCTCCCAAACAAGTACATTTAGGAGTTTGAGGACGTGCATCCCTTTTGAGTAGCCTAAAATTCTATCCCAAGAACTAACCACCCTCCTAACTGGCAATCTCGTTAAGGCAGTGCCTGCAACTTGCTTATTTTGCTTTGTGGTTGAAGGGCTGAAACACACCTGCTGGTCACTGCCAGAGCACCTGCAGACACCCCTGCGCTGGGCACAAGGTGGAGAACAGCACTGCAGGGGCAGAATTCCACTTCTGGGGGAGATGGGCAGGTCTCCTGCACCTCAGCTCCCTGTCCTTGGGGCTCCAGTTCTCAAAGTAACTCCCCGGTGAGAGTTACAATGTTTTCCACAACTGGGCTGCAGTTGTCTGGTTTCTTGTCTTATGTCTTCACACATCTATACCCTTTGAAGGCAGGATTGTATCTTGTTCATTGTTGTGTCACATAATGCAATACAAGAATTAAGGAGGAGGTAATTATTTCTGCTTTGTGGGGGAGTTTCTCAGGATGTACTCAAGTTGGAAGTCATGTCAGAAAGATCAGGAAGCCAAGAATGTTTTTTTGGTCCTTTTCCTCCACAACTAAGCAGAGAGAGAGAAAATTAAAGCAAGTAGTTTCACCATGTACGTGTGAGAGAGGTGAGCAGTATATTCTAGGATTGCACAGACCTATCCAGTAGGAAATTAAGTGCAGCCATGTTTAGAGCTAATGAAATAGAGGGAATAGAGACCATCCTGAAGTTAATTTCTGAAATTAGTTTTAAAAACCATAAAATAGCAGGGAGGGGAAAGGTATAAGAGAAGCATTTGTGAAGTAGATGAATAGTGTAGAAAAGAATGAGGCAAGAACAGCTCTGAGAACTTTGGTCACTCCTACCTAAGAATTGAAAAAATTATTTTTTTTTTAAATATTTATTTTTCAGAGTGTGTGAGAACGAGCGAGCGTGCGTGTACACACAAAAGCAGGGGAGGGGCAGAGAAGGAGAGACAGACTCCCAATTCTGCACCTTCAGCTCAGAGCCCCAGGCGGGGCTCGAACTCACCAACCGTGAGATCCTCATCTGAGCCAAGATCTAGAGTCAGAGACTTAATAGACTGTGCCACCCAGGTGCCTCAAGAGCTGAAAAAAATTCTTAAGGGAAGTTAGAAGTGAACAAGAATGGCTTCATTCATTCATTCAACAAGTGTCTCCCAGGCCACATGTTAGGTTTAGGGGATGTGATCAACAAACAAATATAGTTCTTACTTTCATGAAGCTCATGGTCTAGTCTCAGGCAACAGTGGGCAGTGTTTTTAGTTATCTCCTGGGGTATTTACCTTTCAAAGACCTGGTAAGATTTATATCTTCAAGGGACAGAGAAAGAATGCAAGTCTTCTAGGAGTTTTGGGGTATATTTCTCTGTTGTCAGAAGTCAAGGATAATGCCTATTTAAACATTTTCTTTGCAGTAGGGGTCCGATAGCACAGGGTACTTCCTCCCTTTCGCTGTCAATCAACACAACATCCTTCCTTTGGTTCTCTTCACTTTGCCTGGGATCTTCGTCTTGGCCGCTCAATCAGGCTTTGTCCCAAATGCACAGGCTTTAATCCACCGTGGGCCCGCCGAGCTTTGCAAAACTGCACGCTAAATTGCCCAGATGATTATCTTACTCTCCCACCTTGTCTGCTGGCCCCAAAGCCAGCGGAGTAGGGGGCACCCGCCCTACTCCAACCTCAGCGCTTACTCCTTTCTAATGCGAGCTCCAGCCCCGAGTGGGGCATCTAGAGACCGCAAAGCTGCCCCCTTAGAGGCCAGCCCACCGTGGCCGCCACGCACTTCCCTTCTCTGCGGCAGTGGGCTCGGCCCAGTTCCTCAGACAAGCGCGTTTTTGAGGGTATCCCAGGGTGGTCCACAGCTTCTAGCGTACGGGCCACCCCTCCCCACACAGAGGTGGGTGGCCAGCTCGGGATTTCCCCCCACAGAGGCCTCTTCCCCAAGACTCGTTTCCGCCGACCCCGGCTGGCTCACCAATTGCTGGTTTGCAAACCGGTCCCGTACCCACAGGGCGAGGACACGCTAAGGAAAGAGGCTGCTCCTGGATAGGCCCGTGGCAGGTTTACTAAGGGAACTTACCTGCGGGCTTGTCTTGGGCCGACGCAACTTGCATAAACCTCTGCGCCTGCGCGCCAGAGTCTTCAACGCTTATAAGGAGGCCTTAAGGGGGCTGAGTCACGTGTCCTGTCCAGGTGGTGTCAATAGCAAGCTGCAGTTTCCAGGCTCCCGGCCGCCTCCTGGAGAATGGCTCCGGCTGTGCGACACGTGAGCGGAAAGGTCACCCCGAGGGCAGAGGGGTGGGAGAGGGGCCTCCGAGGGCTCATCCTGATCCGGGGTCTGACCTCCCCCTCACCACGCCAGGAAGCAGTAAGGGAGAAGAACGACGCCAGACCCAAGCACGAAGAGGAAAAGAATACCTAGAAGGGAAACCTGAGAGGTAAGAGAAGGCTTGATAGAGAACACATCTGAGTTCCGTCTTGAAATCCCCAAGGCCAAGATGAGGAAAGAACGCCGAGGAACAGCTCAGAATTAAAAAAAAAAAAAAAAAAATCCAGAAAAGTAAAACAAACAAAAACCGTCATGCTCTGTGTAAAGGAGTATAAATACTTAGGTGTTTTGGAATGTAAAGAGCAAGACATGCGGTTCCTGGAGATTGAAAGGTGAGCAGAGACGCTTCTTTCCTGGTTTGTTGGGGAGCTTGAACCTGTCATGTAAGTAATGTGCTGTCATTGAAGGTTCTGTGTGGTTATTTTATTTTATTTTATTTTACTCTATTTCGTTTTATTTTAGAGAGAGCACCTGTGCGTGAGGGAGGGAGGGAAGGAGAGAGAGAATCCCAAGCAGGCTCCCCACTCAGTGTGGATGGAGCCTGACAGGGGCTGAATTTCACCAACCTAGAGATCACGATCCGAGCCAAAACCAAGAGGAGGGTGCTTAACTGGACTGAGCCACCCAGGGGCCCCTTGAAGGGTTTTAAACCAAGGAAACATCAGGATTTTGGATGAACCATGGTGGTAACTGGTTGGAGGACAGATTCTGGAGAGAAAGTGATGTTCAGGAGATATGAGGAGGGTTTAAACCAGGGAAGTAGTTGTAGGAACAGAACAAAAGGTATCTTCTGGGAAACATTAAAGAAGTCAAGTTGGAATTACTTAGTAATTCATTGCAGTGTGGGGAAATGAGGGACATAGAGAAGTATGGATGACTTTTCCAGGTTCACTGGGTAGCTATTGATCCGAACAGGGAGAGGGCTATGGGAGAAGGAAAAAGAAGATGAAAAGTAACTTTTGTGGCTGTTGAGTTGATAAGTTTGAAGTTCCAGATGAATATATGGGTGTAATACTAATAGGTGGAAAATAAAATGCACATAGGAATTTGTATTTATCATCAATATAGCTTGAAACCTCATTGTACATTGTGTTAAATGCATGTATCAAGTATTTATATATTTATATGTATTATAAATATTTATATACAATATATAATTTAATATATACTTATATTAAGCTAATATATAACTTATATATATTTATAAGTTATATAAATATGTTTAAATATTTAAATGTCAGATATCAATATTAAATAAAAATATTATAATATGATTTTATATAATATTATGTAAATATGTATTAAATTAATATATATAACTATTTGTACATTTGCATTTCTGTTTAAGGTACTTTGCTGATACGGCATGTTCCAGAAGGTAATTACACTGTATTTTAAAAAACAGTGATGCAGTATGTTCATTAGTACTTATGCCTCCCAGTACTTCTGTGGTCAACAGTGAATGGCTGGGTTCAGTGACTTTGGGTCCAGTGCTTATTAACTCTTTCTCTGGTGTACACAAAATCTCAAATTTTCAGGACCAAGAGGTTGTCTGTAAAATTCAAGGCCAGTCAACCTTTTAGTTTCTGGATACAATGAAGAAATGTATCCATTGAAGATACAATGAAGAAATATTATTTGAAAATTAGAATTGCAGGGGCGCCTGCCTGGGTGGCTCAGTCGGTTAAGCGTCTGACTTTGGCTCAGGTCATGATCTTGCAGTTAACGAGTTCAAGCCCCATGTGGGGCTCTGTGCTGACAGCTCAGAGCCTGGAACCTGCTTCAGATTCTGTGTCTCCCTCTCTCTCTGCCCCTCCCCCGCTCATACTCTGTTTCTCTTTCTCTCAAAAATGAATAAACATTAAAAAATTAAAAAAAAAAAAGGAAAATTAGAATTGTAACCATTCCAGAGCAATCAAATGAATCCACCTTTAATTTACTAGTCTACTCTGCACGAAGAGTCTCCAAAAAGAATCAATAATCTTAACAGGCATTTTAGTTCTTTAACATAAACAGGATTTAACATCCATGCAATCCTAGTTTAATACTATTAACCAAGGAGTATGCAAATCAGCAGTGTTCTGGTCTGTGCTGACACTTTGTTAATACTTCATTAAGAAAAATCAGCTCTTGGTACTTGAGGTTGTGCCGAAGATGGAATATTTCTTTTCCTTTAAATCCACATATTTCTCTGCAAAGCCCCAGAGCTTCTTGGAATATCTATCATCTATCTATCTATCTATCTATCTATCTTTCATCTATCATAATTAAAAAAAAAAAATTACACCTTCTACTAATATCCCTAAACCCATAGAGAGTTAGATGTTCTCAGAGTGACCCTTTAAGGATTAACTTTAGATCCAAAGTAAACTGCTCCACTTGAGGATGGTTGTCCTGACAGGTGACCCTTGTGGTGGTGGGCCTATGAAATATTCTAGGATAGGGTAGGTTTGTTGCATTCAACCATGTTTTTATTTATTCAGTATTTATTAAGCACTTACTGTGTTCTAGGCTTTGTGGCAAGAAGATAAATAGGTCTCAGTCTCTATCCTTAAGGAATTCATTGATTAGTTGGGGAACCTGGATGTAAATATTTATCTTACAATATCATATGTTAAATTTCAAACTGGAAATATGAACAGCATTATATTGGAGCTCTGCCTGTAGGACATTGATACAGAAGAAGGAATATTTGGTCTGAGCCCTTACGGATAATTAAGGATTTCCTATAGGAAGAAAAATGTGTGTGTGGGGTGTGTGTGCATATGTTTGTATTCATGGTGGTGGTGATGGAATCGGGTTTGATAAATCTCAAATGTATCCTGAATTACAAAAGGGCATGATATATTGAGAAGATAAGTCCTATTGGAACAAAGGGTATTTGGCCATAGAAACAGGCCACCCTTGTTAAGTTTAACAGAACAGTTGGACCTCAATGAATTTCAACTCTTGGAGTCCTACTGGAAGGCCTAGGGTAATTTCCTATATGTGGGGTTATAACTTACTGAGCAATATTATTTTTTTAAGTTTCTTCATTTTGAGAGAAAGAGAATGCTTTGGAGGGGAGAGGGAGGGAGGGAGGGAGAGAGAGAGTGCAGAGTGCAGCACAGAGCCTGAAGTGGGGCTCGAACTCATGAACCATGAGATTATGATCTGAGCCAAAACCAAGAATCAGACGCTTAACTGAGTCACCCAGGCATCCCTTTACTGAGAAATATTTTAAGCTATAACAGACCTCTGAATCTCAAATATCTGGGATCTTAGAGTGCTGGGGCTCCACAGTGAAGCCTAAAAGACGTCCCTAGTTTTTACTTAAGTAACTTAAGTGCTAGGGTTAATGTTGTAGATGAGAGATCAATTGCTTGCTCATGACTTTTAGGCTCCCATTTGTCTATAATCCAACCCAGACTTTTGCTTTTCCTTCTCTATGGGACTTTAATGCCACCCAGAAAGAAGAGACAAAATAAATGTCAGCATCTAGATCTTCTGCATGCTGATCAGTGCATGTTTACACTTTTAGTAAGTGACCTGTGTGCACCTTGCAGGTGCTGAGACCAATTGTCACTTTGATATGAAGAGATGGAAAAATGGAGGACACGTTTAAATAGTGACATTTCTGGAGTACTGAATCAGTTTCATGAGGGACTGATTATTCTTTATCATAAATGAACCATTGCTGAGCTCCTACTATGGGATTAACACTGGATGAGATGGTTTTCCTTACAGGAAGTATGCAGGTTGGAAAAATCTTTTATTCCTTTCAAGATCCTGGAGACAAACTATTATCAGCTTGAGGCAGTGGCTGTGTCTGTCTTGTTCATCTTTATTTCCCTGGCACTTATGAAAGTATTCATTATTTGTGGAGTGAGCAAATGTTTCCTGTATGGTGTTATATAAAAAAAATTTTTTTAAGATATTTTTAAAATTCTATTTGCAAGAATTTAAACTTAGAGGATGAGAAAAAGCAATATAAGTATCAGTCTATATATTGAGAATGTTCTCATACAGTATTCTTATGATCTTTCCTTAGTAACAGAGTAACAGAAGTCATAAACACTGTATTTAGGGTTCAAATAGTGTGTCTTCACTTCAGATGAATAGAACACCACCACCCCGCCCGCCCCCCCCCCCAAGATTTGTTCATGTTGGACAGCATGACCTAACCAAAATGATGATTAGCTTATTGTATTTCTTAAGACTGAGCAGTTAAGCTAATAGTAGTAAGATCCTACTTAACCTTTTGCCCTAGGTTTTGGAGGAGATAACAGTAAGGGGAAGACCCCTATGGCAGGCATAATAGCCTCGGGGAAAGGGACCAGTTAAGTCAGGAAGTGGTCAGTGAGTCCTCTATGAAGCTTTAAGCCCTTGTCACAGCCTGGGACTGACATTCACATTTGTCACTACATTCATTCAGATGATCCCCAAAGACCTAACACTACATCTCCTTTTCTCCTCAGGACAGGAAAAGCCAGACAGACTCTGAACCCTAGTCCAGAAGGAGTCATCAAAGCTGCATCTGTCCTGAGGGCCTCATGCTTGAAAGGAATTTTGTAGGGTTATCATGTGGTGAGCCTCCAGGAAGGGCCACTCCTATTGGTGACCATTGGAGGGTTGCCTGGAGTTGTGCAGTGAGCATTGTGGTCATGGGGTGGCCCTGGTCGTCTATACTGGAAATAGGACTAGATACATGGGGGCTGTAGAGGTGGTATGACTCCTCTCTTTGTTCACAAATGCAAATATACTTGGTATAATGATTACATGACATGAAACAGGTAGAGACAACAGAAAAGGCTGTAAATAACTCAATCTGGTACAGTAGACTTTCTGAGATTCTATTCAACTTTATTTCAATTACCTATCAATTATTTAGTACTCTCTTTAAGTCATGCACTGTGTAAATGCTTAATATATTACCTCTTGCTAGTGGAAAGTGCTCACCATCACTACAAGAGATATCCAGAACAAAGCTTGCTTCACCACTTCTTTCTCTCTCAAAGTTTTGTCTTTATTTTATTCTTTTTTACTTTGCCTAAGTTTTTGATTTTAATTCCAGTGTAGTTAACGTATAGTGTTATATTAGTTTCACATGTACAATATAGTGATTCAACAATTCCATATATTACATACATTACTCAGTACCCATCAAGATAAGTGGACTCTTAATCCCCTTCACCTATTTCACCTGTCCCCTCACCCACCTGCCCTCTGGTAACCATCAGTTTGCTCTCTATATTTAAGAATCTGTATTTTAGTTTGTCTCTCTCTCTTTTTTTTCTTTGCTTGTTTGTTTTGTTTCTTAAATTTCACATTTGAGTGAAATCATATGGTATTTGTCTTACTCTGACTTATTTAGTATTATATTTTCTAACTCCATCCATGTCAATGCAAATGGCAAGATTTAATTTTTGTGTATGTGTGTGTTTGTGGCTAAATAATATTCCATTGCATTTATATACCACATCTTCTTTATCCATTCATCTGTCAATGGACAATTGGGCTGCTTCCATATCTTGGCTGTTGTAAATAATGGTGCTATAAACTTCGGGGTGCATGTATTCCTTTGAATCCGTGTTTTTGTATGTTTTTGGATAAATACCCAGTAGTGTGATTACTGCAATCATAGGCTAGTTTCACTTTTAACTTTTTTAGGTAACTACATACTGTTTTTCACAGTGGCTGCACCAGTTTGCACTCCTTCCAACAGTGCATGAGTGTTACTATTTCTTCACATCCTTTCCAACAACTGTTGTTTCTTGTGTTTTCAATTTTAGTCATTCTGACAGTTGTGAGGCGATATCTCATTGTAGTTTTGTTTGCATCTCCCTGATGAGTGATGTTGACCATTCTTTTCATGTGTCTGGTGGCCATCTATACTTCTTCTTTGGAGAAATATATGTTCATGTCTTCTGTCCATTTTTTTCAGTGAATTATTTGTTTTTGGGTGTTGAGTGTTTTAAGTTTTTTATATAGTTTGGATAGTAACCCTTTACAGGATATGTCATTTGCAAATATCTCCTCTCATTCCATAGGCTATCTTTTAGTTTTATTCATTGTTTCCTTTGCTGTGCAGAAGCTTTTTATTTTGATGTAGTCCTAATAGTTTATTTTTGCTTTTGTTTCTCTTGCCTTAGGAGACATTATCTAGAGAAAAGTGGCTACATCCAATGTAGGAGAGATTACTGCCTATGTTCTCTTCTAGGATTTTTATGGCTTCAGATTTCACATTTAGGTGCTTAATCATTTTGAATTTATCTTTGTGTATGGTGTAAGCAGTGGCCCAATTTCATTTTTTTGCATATTGCTGCCCAATTTTCCCAACACCATATGTTGAAGAGGCTGTATTTTTCCCATTGCATATTCTTTCTTCCTTTGTCAAAGATTAATTGATCATGTAAACATGAGTTTATTTCTGGGCTTTCTATTCTATTCCATTGATCTACCCATTTTTGTGTCAGTCCCATACTGCTTTGATTATTATAGCTTTGTTTTATAATCTGAAATCTGGATTTGTAATACCTCCTCTATGTTTTTCTTTTTCAAGATTGTTTAGGCTATTCAGTTTTGAGAGGTTATTTGTTTCTAGGAATTTATCCATTTCTTCTAGGTTATCCAATTTGTTGGCATATAATTTTTCATAATCTCTTATAATCTTTTGTATTTCTGTAGTGTTGGTTGTTACTTCTCCCTTTTCACTTCTGATTTTGTTCATATGAGACCTCTTCTTTCTTTCTTTCTTTCTTTCTTTCTTTCTTTCTTTCTTTCTTTCTTTCTTTCTTTCTTTCTTCTGATGAGTCTGGCTAAGGGTTTATCAATTTTGTTGATCTTTTCAAAGAACCAGCTTCTGTTTTCATTGATCCATTCTGTTGTTTTTTGTTTTTTGTGTTTTTTGGTTTCTCTTTCTAGTATTTCTTTTTTCCTTCTAATGCTTTTGGATTTTGTTTGTTGTCCTTTTTCTATTTCCTTTAGATTTAAGTTTAGATTGTTTATTTGAGAATATTCTTGCTGCATAAGGTAGGCCTGTATAAACTTCCATCTTAGAACAGCTTTTGCTGTAAACCAAAGATTTTGGACCACTGTGTTTTCATGTTCATTGGTCTCCATGCATTTTTTGATTTTTGTCTTTGATTTCTTGGTTGACCCACTCATTGTTTAGTAGCATGTTATTTAACCTCCATGTAGTTGTGTGCTTTCCAGGTTTTTTCTTGTGGTTAGCTTCTAGTTTCATAGTTTTGTGGTCAGAAAAATGCATGGTATGACTTTGATCTTCTTGAATTTGTTGAGGTTTGTTTTGTGGCCTAATACATGATCTGTTCTGGTGAATATTCCATGTACCTTTGAAAAGAATGTGTATTCTGCTGTTTTAGGATGGAATGTCCTGAATGTATCTTTTAAATCCACCTAGTCCAATATGTCATTCAAAGCCACTCTCTCCTTGTTGATTTTCTGTTTGCACAATTTATCCATTGATGTAAATGGGGTGTTAAAGTCCTCTAATGTTATTGTATTGCTATCAGTTAGTGCCTTTTTGTTTGTTATTAGCTGCTTTATGTATTTGGATGCTCCCATTTTGGGCACATGTACATTTACAATTGCTATATTCTCTTGTTGGATAGTTCCCTTTATGATTGTATAGTGTCCTTTTTTGTTCCTTGTTATAGTCTTTGTTTTAAGGTCTATTTTGTCTAATGTAAGTATTGCTACTCTGGCTTTCTTTTCACTTCCATTTGCATGATAAATATTTCTCCATCCCTTGACTTTCAGTCTGCATGTATCTTTAGTTCCGGAATAAGTCGCTTGTAGGCAACATAGAGATGGGTATTGTTTTTTTTTTTTTTTTCTTTAATCCATTCTGTATGTATCTTTTGATTGCACCATTTAGTCCATTTACATTCAAAGTAATTATTGATATGTGTGTCCTTATTGCCGTTTTGTTACTTTTTTATGGTTGTTTTTTTATTTCATCTCTGTTCCTTTCTTGTTCTCTTGTGTCATAAGTTGACTTTATTTAATGAAATACTTGGATTTCTTACTCTTTATTTTTTGCACATATTTTTTGAAGTTGTTTATTTATTTTGAGGAAGAGAGAGATGGGGGAGGGGCAAAAAAAAAAAAAAAAGAGGGGAGGAGAGAGAATTCCAAGCAGACCCCACACTGTCAGCACAGAACTTGACATAGGGCTCAAACTTATAAACTAGCTGAAACCAAGAGCTGGTCACTTAACAGACTGAACCACCCAGGTGCCCCTATTTTTTTGTGTATCTATTACTGGTTTTTAATTTGTGGTTACCATAAAGTTTATTTATATTATCTTCTGCATGTAGCCACCTACATAAAGCTGATAGTTGCTTGATTTTGAACCCATTCTTTACTCCTGTGCCCTCAACATTTGAGAACATCTTTGACATCATTTTATTGTGTGCTTATTTTAGCTGATTTTTACAGAAATACTTACTTTTTCCCCTTTTTTGCTTCACGTTTTTTTCTTTTTCGTACTTATGGTTTTTGTTTTCCACTCCTGAGTTCCCCTTTCTTATGTGGCTGGCTTAGTGGTCGTGAATTCTTTTAACTTTTTTCTTTTTTTTTTTTTTTTTTTTTTTTTTTTTGCCTGGGAAACTCTTTAGCTGTCCTTCTATTCTGAATGGTAGCCTTGCTGGATATATTATTCTTGGCTGTGGATTTTTCCTTTTCAGTACTTTGAATATACCTTACTACTGCCTTCTGGCCTGCAAGGTTTATGCTGAAAAAGCAGCTGATAGGCTTATAGAGTTTCTTTCGTATGTAACTGCCTTCTTTTCTCTTGCAACCTTTAAAATTCTTGCTTTATCACAATTTTTTTTGCCATCTTATATTTATATTTAATTTACTTTTGTATTTTTAATTTAATTAATTGTAATTATTTAATTTTCTGTTCCTGTTTCTCTTCTCTTTCTGGGATCCCTATAATGTGAATGTTATTATGCTTGATGGTGTTGCTCAGTTCTCTAAGTCTGTTCTCATTATATAGTGTTTGTCTCTTACCTGTTCAGTTTGATTGCTTTCCATTACTCTATCTTCCAGGTCCCATATATGTTCCTCTGCTTCTTGTAGCATACATTTATTCCATCTATTATATTTTTAATTTCTTTTATTGAGTTTTCATCTCTGATGTGTGTTTGTTTTTTTTTTTTTTTTTTAATATTTCTTTGTAAGGATCTCACTGATGTGCTCCACCATTTTCTGATGTCCAGCGAGTATCTTTAAGTTCATTACTTTAAAATCTCTACTGGGCATATTACTTATTACTGGTTTTGCTTAGATCTCCTGCTGTGATTTTGTCCTGTCCTTTCATTTGGGATATGTTTCTCTGTCTCATTTTGTCTCTCTCTGTCTGTCTGTGCGTTAGGGAAATCAGCTATATCTTCTGCTTTAGAAAGTAGTGGCTTTATGAAGAAGAGGTCCTGTAGTGCTTTGCAGTGTAGTACCCCCTGTTCGCCAGAACCTGGCACTTGAGTAGTGTGTGTTGCTTGTGTCCTGCTGTTGTCTGATTCACTATTTCAGTCCAGATGTGTTCATTGACTCTCTGCCTGTTGTGGGTTGTGCTTTGTCTGTGGTGTTAGTGAGATCCAGGCAGGTCAGCTCTGAGAGGGTGTGACCACAAGAGGACTCGGGAGCAGGGCAGTGGTGTTAGCAAAACTTACATTGAGCTACTAGCCCTAGTCTGGGTTCCTGGGAAACATTGAAGCTGGAGTCACAGCATTGGCAGATGGGGTCCCGTGGTGTCTCTGTGCACAGTGGCTGGGCAGGGTGCTTGGAAACATGGCATTAGCAAATTCTGTGCTTAGCCCAGGGCCAAGGCCAGCAGGCTTGGAGTGAGAGGGTCTCCAGGAGAATGCATGGATTGGGTGCACTGTGAGCAGTTCGGATAGCAAGTGTCTGTGTAGTGCTGCCTCCTGCTGGTGGCTCTGTATTTATGTTGTGGGGTGGGGCAGGAAAACAGCACCTGCCAACTAGTTCCTCTGTTCTGAGAGAAGTCCCCCAACATGCTCCAAAATCAGTATAAATAGATCTTCCTTCCATTTGCCCCAGGCGTGCAAACTATCCCTTCTGTGTTGCATCTCTGTGGTTTGCTGTCCTTTTAAGGGTGGAAACTTAGCTATCACTTGCCTTACTAGCTTACGCAGTGCAGAGTCAGCTGACTTTTAAAGCTCCAAGCTCCTTGTCCTGCTCCTTATGCATTTCCTCATGGAATTCAGCCCCTCTGATTTTCAAAGCCAGGTGTTACGGGGGTTTGTCTTCCCTCTGTGATCTCCCTGGCACAAGGGACCTTTTCCTTCCTTTCTCTATGCTTTCAGCTCCTTCCCACCTCCAGGCAGCTCCTAACCACTGTCTCTGCCCTTCCTAACCTCTCCGAATGTAGATTCTTCTGTACATTTAGTTGTGGAATTTATTGTGTCAGTCTTCGGATTGCTCTGTTTTTGTTTTTTTCATAGATATGAGTCATATCTAGTTTAACATGGGTGTGGGTTGATCTTTGGGTCCTCCTGTTCTGCCCTCTTCCCCAGCTCCTCTCCAAAGGTTTGTATTTCACTCAATTATGAACTGACATTGAAAAGGTGGGGAGGGGGGAGGGTATAACCCAGTAGCTCTGCTCTTAGCATTAGGGGCTTCATTAGGAATATGTATTAATAAATATACAGGTTTGAAAATTGCACCCCATATATTACTGACCTACCATCTGTGGCTAGTGGCTGTGTTTTGGTGATACGTTGGTGGGACAGTTGACTTCATAGTTAGAATTCTACCTTGTTCTTAGTAAAACAAAGTTTCTGTCACACATGACTTCGGCTGTCATAATTTCTAGAAATAAACCCCAGCATTTCCAAGGAGGTTTCTGACAATTGCTTGAAGAAGGTTAAATTAAGCCTGGATACAAGCTTAATATTTGTTTCCTTGAATACAATTGCAAAGAAATTAAAGCTCTAGATTTATGAGACTACCTTTGAGGATATTTGCAGAAAAATCATTATCCCACTATCAGTGGAATTTTTTGTGCTTTTATCTACATCGTGTTTTTAGAGTATTAATATATGATAAAAATATGAATTTTGATTTCTTCTAAGTAAAAGCATTTCAGAAGGAGCAGCTTACTTATTTACTTGAGGTCTTTGTTTTATTGTTAATAAAATCGGGATAAAACTAATTCACCTCATGTAGGGGTTGAATGGCAGCTTATAGATAGAATGACTGTAAGGGGTAATGTGAATATTTTAGTGGAACAGAAATGCTTATTAATAATAGTAATAAGCAGTGAGGAGAAGTAGAAGGCAAGACATTGTCACATTGTTTTCTTAAGATTTTAAAAAACTTTGGCTTTCTTGTGCATGTGACACTTTCCATTGTGTTGAGAGAATAAGAGCTCTAAATGTAGTACTTGGTTGTCTAAGGAATTCTTGATAGAGACAGATTTCTTATGAAGTCTAAATTGTGTCACTCACTGTCTGAGTTTTAGCATTAAGATCTTTAGAAGATATTTTGTTTATTCTTAATGTAACCCCAGGCTGAATTCTCTTAGGTTATCATAGAAGAAATGTCACCTGAAAGTGGAAAATATCCCTGAGATTGCTTCAGGCTTGAGCACATTTTTTTCTTGTCAAAAAATTAAATCCAATCTTGAAAGTTATTAGTATAGCATATAGACTCCCTTCTTTTGGGTTCCCAGGGATTAAAGGACAAAATGACGAGAAGTGGGAGGAAAGGGGATTATTCTTACACTGAAAAATACTAAAAAATGTTTGAAAGTATATTCCACGACTGAATACAGCAAAGATATCTGTGTATCTGCTTGTTATATCCCTGAGTCTCTGCAAAGAAAGGGTGTAAGCGTTTGGGTGTATGAACAGGATTCCGAAGCAATTGCTTATATCCAAATCTTTTCACCATTTCCTCCCCAAATATCAGTTTATATTAAGGAATGGGTACATTTAAAAAAAATATTTATTTTGAGAGTGTGTGTGCAAGCAGGGGGGGGGGGGGGAGAGAGAGAGAGAGAGAGAGAGAGAGAGAGAGAGAGAGAGAGAGAGAAAATATCCCAAGCAGGCTCCATGCTATCAGTGCAGAGACCTAACATGGGGCTCAGTCCCACAAACTGCAAGATCATGACCTGAGCCAAAATCATGAGTCAGATGCTTAACTGACTGAGCCACCTAGGCACCCCCAAAATGGGTACTTTTAAAGTACACATGAAGTTACTTAAGAAATAGCTTTTTACGTAATACCTGAAATTACAGATCTTCCTTGACTTACGGTGGGGTTATACTCCAATAAAATACCATAAATCGAACATACATTTAGTACATCTAACTTACCGAACAGCACAGCTTCACCTAGCTTACCTTAAATGTGCTCGGAACACTCAACGTACTTTAAATCATTGGACAAAAAGTCAACTTTGTAATAAAGTGTTGACTGTCTCATGTAATTTATTGAATACCATACAGAAAGTGAAAAACTGTATGGGTGCAGAATGGTTCTAAGTGTATCAGGTGTTGGCCGTCCTGGTCATGGGGCTGACTGTGCACTGGATCTAGCTGCCACTGCCCAGCATATTGCCAGCCTGAGAAAAGATAAAGATTCAGAACTAGAAATACCGTTTCTACTGAATGCGTATCACTTTGCATCATTGTAAAGTTGAAAAGTTTCTAAGTGAAACCAATGTACGTTGGGGACTGTCTGTATTGCCAAGGGCAAACTAACAGTATTTTAGTTATAGACTGTGTTTTTGTGGGCTTTCCATGTGGAAATTAGAAAGGCAACGTTCACAGTAAATCCATTTGACTTAACAGTGTCCTTTCACTCATGAAAAGCAGCCTTGGTACGCATTCTGTACTCTGGGTACAGAAGAGTACATATTTTGGGTAATTAGAAAAGGGCAAGAGAATGGAGCCTGGAGAACTGCCAAGAGGGTGTGTCACTGAAAACCCACCCTTTACCTCCCAAACAGAGGGAAAAGGGTAGCTTAGCATTCTGTAATTATAGTGTGGGGTTTGCTAATGCTCCCATGAGTGCTGGAATCCAAGACATCTTGATGAAGATCAGAAATCAAGTTACCCTAGAGGCATTTTGTTTTTGTTTTTAAGCAGATGTTCACAGGGCTGCAATCTTTATTAAGCAACAGCACCAGGGAAATGTTACAGACAAGAATGCTTCCTGTCCATCACAGTTTAGATTGGCTTGGCAAAGGATTACTAATGACTTGGAAAATTCCAGAACTAGTTTGATGTCAGAATATTAGGGACACTTTATGCTGAGGCCAGAAAGGTGACTTTGTACCTCTGGGGGTAGTCAATTACCCAACCAAACCACAGATGTTTTATTCAACACACTATCCTAGGCCTTTCGTGGGGGCACATAAAGAATTATAACATACAGCCTCTGTTCCAAAAGAGCTTGCATTTAGTTGCAGAAGAATTCAGAGGTGTATGAAAAATTAATGGCATAACGCAGTATATGTAAGGTGCCCAGTGAAAGGTACAGAAAATAAAGGTTAAAGGGAAGAATATGTATGAGTCAGGGTTCTTTGATTGAAATCAACAATAATACTCTCAATCACTTGAGCAAAGGAGAATTTATTTGAAGACTTTTAGGACTCATAGGCTTGCCGGGAAGTCCTGAGAGTCTGGCTCAGAGGCCTTAGGAGACAGGATATCAGGAGCTGTCCAAAAGTCTGAGGTGCCATCAGTCCTTGGATTTGAAGAAATTCTAAGTGTTAAGTCACTCCCAATTGTGGAAATTATTTGTCAACTCTTTAATATTCTACCGTAGATGTAGAGGGGGTGTTTGTAGTATGCTAGGGATAATGCATGAATCCTTCTGCCTGCAATGAACAATGCATGAGGAAAGGGATCAGCTAGCAAAGTAGTGGCACCCAGATTATGGAGTGTCTTCCTAAAATTATCTTACTGGCAGTGGAGAACACTTTGTAATGTTTAGCAAGAATATAGCGTGGTAATAATAGCAATGTTTTAACTCTGTTCTTTGCAGTGGTGAAATTTCAAAGAAAATAGCCACTCCCTTCCTTGTCCCTGAGGTTTTTGAATTCAGTCTATGGGGTGTCTATTCCTTAACGACTTCCTTTCTTTGCAGCAGCCTTTATCATGCCTTTCCTAGGGCAATGCTTCTCAAAAGAATGTCCCCAGGCTACCTGCATCAGAAATGACTGGGGAGATTTGCCTTGCTGAATTAGAATATTTGGGAGCGGGGGCAGGAATCTGCATTTTCAACAGGTTACCTGAGTGATTCTGTGCACTGAGGTTCAAGAACTACTGCCCTGAGCAACTTAAATGGACAGATAGGCACACAAGCAAGGGTAAGATCCTTCCTTCCTGCCTTTCCTTCCCCCTCATCTTCTTTTCTTTCTCCCCATCTCTCCTCACTCTCCATGTTTTGCTCCTCCTCCTCCCCTCTTTCTTTCCTAAGAAAAAATCCACTCACTGAGCACTCGCTGTGTACAAAACACTGCTAAATGCCTTGCTGAATGCTGGAGACTTAAAGACATACCTGAGGAGCTTAAAATATATGTCTGTTCAAAATAGGCATTGGCAGGAAATCAGTTCTATTTCAAGGTGAGCCTTTTATGGGAAAGACGTTTAGAATTTGCTTTAAGTAAGGCTCACTTTGATTTGCAAGTGGGGCGGTGCTCGAATCAGGATCTAAGGATTTTCAGTTGTTGATAAAGGGACAGCAGCTGGTGGAATCAAAGGGTTGGGATCAGGGTGAGAACCTCCTCCAGATCAATTCAGAACATTAGTGAGAGTGTAGGGCAGGCACTAATAAAGTTTGGGTTGATTCTCTCTTCCCTATCCACTGCTCTTGTTCGAGATGTAAAGAGAAACAACATTTATTTAGCCTACCTAATGCTTTGTAGATACCATCTCATTTATTGTTTACAAGAATCCAGTTACTAGAACAAAACCTAGCACAAGTGGGTTTTGAGTGGATGTTATTATTGATTCATTCATTTAGTAAATGTTAGGCAATGTTCTAGACACCAGGAATGCAGCACTAAAGAAAAAAAAAAAAGAATCTCTGCCCTCATGTGACTTATATTCTAGTGTTGCATGTTATTTTATATCTTGTATTTAGCCTTATTAGGTAGACAGTACAATTCACACTTTACAGATAAGAAACTGGAGCTTGGAAAAGTTAATTTGCGAGAGGCCAGACGGCTAGGAATCTGCAAGGTTTAGCTGTAGAAAGGAAATAGATTCCCACACCTGTTTGGCTTCCAAACTCATATTTTTTATGACATTATTATAGCTTCAGGCATATTTTTTTATAAAAAATGACCTCCCTCCCCCTGGATATGTTGGTTATCCTCTGAAAATGAAGTAAATTTCCTAGAGAACAGCCTTTATGCAACAAGATGCTAAGGAGAGCTGAGAAGACCCCGAACAGGGCATTGCCCCAGTTTCTTGCATCCTGTGCAGAAATCAGATGACTCCAGTTAAACTCCTGTAAATGGACTCTGGAACTGAAAACTTAGATGCCGTTTGGAAATGTCCCATCACATTTCTAACATACACTTCTGCTTCTGATATTCCAGCCCATGACTTTTGGGAAGGGTGTTGTGCCTCTGCCAAGAAAGCAGCGGTCACTGCTCCACGTTAATAGTCCTGCACGTTGGCGAACTCACTGAAGGTTGCCCACTGTGCCTCTCACCTGTGTGTGGTTTCCTGTTTCCTTCCTGCCCTGGTGCTCCTTTTCTCTCAGGGCCCTGTGTGCTGACATTCCCAGAGCCTGCTGACACAGCTGAAAATGATCTAAAAAAAGTGCCTGTGTAAGAGATGTAATACCTTCCTCTTCCAGGAAGAGGCGTTTACATTTTAGAAGAGGGCACTGCTTAGCTGAAGGAATGAACTCCTCACCTGCAATCAGGGATGGCTTAGAGAGGGTACTATCTGAGGCTTGCTGAAATGCTCCTCCCACTCTGTAGATTTCCCTCTCTTCCCAAGCAGAATTAATTGCTTTTCCTTTGAGTCCATAAAATTTTGGTAATACTTCTTTTATCATGTTTAGCTCAGTCTAACCTGTGTGTTAATTAGCTGTGATTATAGCCTTGGTACAAGACAGCACTGGACCCGCTTCTCAAAAACATTGGTATGCCTGTGGTGCCTGCAACAGTGTTTGCACTCTGCCTGAGCTCCATGATGATTTGGTGGAGCTATTGTATGGAATTGGAGCTATTCTGGAGAGGGCAAATTTAAGGGTGCAGTGTGTACTTGGACTTTGAATCCCTTCAGAATAATTTGCCAGAGACGTGAATGGGTGTAGGGAGATGAGATGAGATTCTCTAAAGAGATCAGCTGAATACCATTTGTTTGGTCCATCTATGCACTTAAACAATACAAATTTGGGTACCACCTGACCCTCACTGCACAGTGACTTTGGATGTGTCACTTTCTCTCAGGGATTTCACTTTTTTCGCCTGTTAAAATGATATGTTTGTCGTCAGGATTCGGTGAGATAATGTGTGTAAAGTGCCGTGCACATTTCACAGCACATTGTACCTCTTCACTACCTGTTCTTTATTATTTTTATTTTCACAATATCTGAGATTGAGGATACCTCCATTTTATAGATAAAATACAATGACTATCATGTATTGGGTGCAGTCTTTCATTCGATATTTACAGCAAGTTTGTGGGAAGGTATCGTTATCACTCCCACTTTTATGAAGAGGAAGCAGGTTATATTCAGGGTCACTCTGCTGGATAAGGAGTGAAGCTGGGATGCATGCTTCGTTCTGATGAACTCCTGAGACTTCATTCTTTCTGCTATGACAAGCTGCCTGTAAGGAATGATTGCCACTTCAGAATTGCACTCAGCCTTCTTAAAATACTTCTGTTCTTCAAACGAAATACCTCACGTCAGTTCTAAATCTGTAATACTTGGGGAATTAGGGCCTCATCCCATGTAATGCTGCAGTGTGCTCTCTGCGCTGCTAAAACCTCAGACACAAGGGTTTTTACCCTTGAGGCATCTGCTGGTGGGAGGCTGATCCTTACGACATCTATGAGGTGCTTCGAGAGCACCCAGAATGAAGGACACTCGTGAATGCAAGCCCGTGGTGTTTCTACACACGACATGTTTGTTGCTGCTGCTGAATATATTAGCTCATTACACTGCCTCCAAATAATTAGAAAGAATGTGCAGCAAGCATTATAGAATGTATACATTTCAAACCCAAGCTGTCATGTTACAAGCTTTCAGTTACTAACATGTGAATTTTAACTATTGTTCCCTGTCAGAGATAACTGATGGCAGAATAAAAATTGTCGAATGTAACTTCAGCATTCAAATGTGAATGGACAGAGCCGAAAGAAAATCTGATTGAAAACTGGACCCTTGCCAGCTCTTGAGTTCTGATGGAGCTCTGAGACCTGGGGAAAAATAGCCAAGTTATAAAATATCATTTCCTTTTGCTTTCACTTTGTTTCTTCAAATGTAACATTCCCATGTAGTCCTTAGTTATGTTTGATCACATCAAAGCTAGGTTAGATACATCTTCTGAAACACTCAAAATATTTTGCTAAGTAACCCAGAGCAGTCATTTTCACTTAAGTGTAAACAAATTCCAAATCTATTAGAAGTGAT
The DNA here is from genome assembly GCF_024362965.1 of Panthera pardus. Classification (NCBI taxonomy): domain Eukaryota; kingdom Metazoa; phylum Chordata; class Mammalia; order Carnivora; family Felidae; genus Panthera; species Panthera pardus. Next base: position 74,176,581 of record NW_026526677.1, on the reverse strand, counting down.
TTCTAATCCCTTTTTTTCTTTGTTCAGGATTTGTACTGGTTCTTGAGAAAATTTTCACGAATCTTTAGCGAAATGAAAATGAAGGGCAATGTGGTGTATTTTCCATGAAGCTAAATTCATTTAATTATAAGTGCTTATCCTCTATTTTGTGATTCAGTCTTTGCAAAAGTTTCTGTGTTGGAATGTCCCTTTGATTATGAAACGGTAGTTTCTACATTTAATAAATGTTTTTGGCATCATCCAAAGTTGCCAGCTCTATTTCTGTTTGCCAATTTTTTGTTTTTAATTTACTGACCTGTGTAATGCAAGTTTGGGAACCACTAGTGTGGTAGAAAGAGCACAAGCTTTGACATTGGAAGTCCCTGAATTTCCTTCCTTCTAGTTCTACTACAAGGCAGAAGAGCTGGTCGTCACTGGTCCTCCAAGAATCTCACCTTCTCCATTTGTAATGTCAAGGTGCAGGGTTGTTGAAAGAGTTAAATGGAATCACATATGCAAAATACCTAGCTTTGAATCCTACTTAATTAACAATTATTTTTCCTCTTTATTTTTTTCTTATAGAAGCACAGTTCATGAAGAGAAGAATGTGACCATTGTTTGAGATTTGGGAGAGGAGCAGATAAGGGAGACACCTCACAAAACAGAGAATGGAGGTCCCAAAGGCAGGACGTATTTGAGGTAAGCCTTTGGTTCTGTACCTTATAACATTTTCTGCCATCGAGGAAAGTCTTGGAGGGCGGCGATTTGTCTTGTTGCCTTTGATTTGACAGCATCACTGGCCCAGGGCAGGCTCAGAGAGTCCCTGCTACAAGAGGTATGACCTGGGAAGTGGGCACTGATTTGGTTATTTGCATGCAGGAAATTTAGTGGGGTGTATTTTCCAGTTTACTGCCTGTAGGAGAAATGAAGGAAGAAGGGCCAGGCAGAGATCTCTGCCACCACTACAGGGAGTCTTGGAGCTGGGATGACCCTGGAGTTGCCCTGAATTGGGGCAGGGGATTCAGGCCTTTTTACTCTCTGCATTGATCAGTCATAGGATGTGGGCTTGAAGCAGGGAAGGGAGAGTGACTTGGGAGGAGAGGTCCCTGTCTTTAGCTGAGGGCAATCTCAAGAGGCGTTTTAGTGGCAAGTGCTCAGTTGCTGTTATGGTTAGAATTGTGTCCCTCCAAAAGTTGTCAAAGTCCTAACCCCTGATACCTGTAAATGTGACCTTATTTGGAAATACGGTCTTTGCAGAGGTCAAGATGATCAAGTTAAGATATGATTAGGGTGGGTCCTAATCCAGTATGACTATGTCCTTATAAAAAGGGGGACATTTTTACACAGACAGGTGTAGAGGGAAGGCCATGTGAACACCCAGCCAGATTGCCATCTGCAAATCGGGGGAGAGGCCAGGACCAGATTTTCCTTCACAGCCCTCAGAAGGAACCAATCCACACACATCTTGATTTTGGACTCCCAAACTCCAGAGCTCTGAGACAATGCAATTCTGTTGTTTGTGGTACACTGTGTCACAAGAGTCCTGGGAAACAATTGTAGTTGCCAGTGCTCTGACAGCGGGACTGTGTATACCTGAGTTCTGAAGTGGGGGGGGAGGGCGTGCACATCACAGTGTTACTAACAGAACTCCATGATGTTTGTGGGATGAAGGAGCCTTCCTGTTCCAGCTTTGACCAATGTGGGGCCATGTTTCTCACTGAAAGAGTTCTATGAAGTAGGCAATGGACTTGTCCTTCCCTCTCATGATGTCCACATATCACTGTGATGAAATGTCTGGTCCTATAAAGCTGCCTGAGGCTGTGTCCAGAAACTGACAAAGAAAGAGGGATCTGCACGTGCTCAGAAAACACTGAATCTTAGGTGCCTTAGAAACCATGTATATTTACGGAGCTGGGTCTCAAGGTAGGCTCGAACTGTTCTGGGCCTTATTACTGCTCGTGCATTGTCAGCTTGACAGGCCTGTTTAAGGAAATGGGATTTTAAAATATAACAACAGTCCTGGCTATGGAGAAGGAAGAAGGTATCAAAAACTGACACTAAGGAATTTTTATGTCACAATATGGCTCAGAGAAAATGCTAATTTACTGGGCTGAGCAATTCTGTCAGGATGGAAGAGAAATGGGGATGAATTCACATAATTTTAGATTGATGTTTGCTGGTGCTCTATGTTTCTGTATTACTTTTGGATTTTGTCCAGCCTACCAAAGGTAGGGGCTGTCTTATTCATCTCTGTATTCTCAGCACCAAGCAGGATGGACAATTCTGGGGACTGAATATGTGTTTAGAGCTGGGGAGTATATGAAATCAGCCTACGTAATGCCTTTGTCTTCTTCCTGCAAGTTGTGAGTGTTAGCTATATTCTTCTTCCATCAATAGAACAGTGGGAGCAGAGAAATCCATTATCTCGCTCATGCCAACAACTAAGCTGTCATAAGAGTCTGCATTGCAAAATCTTTATTTCCGGTCAGAGGCGGGAAGAAAACAATTTACTTTCTAGTGAACTCCAGGCAAGTACTCAGGGGATGAGGTTGAAAAAAATAACTGTTGAATGGATATTGAAAGCATAATTAAAGCCCTTCAATACTTACAGGTTTTTGTCTTTGGATGGTATATAATAAGTTTCTGTCCGTTATGGAAACCACACAGCTTATTGCAGAAAGGCCCAGGCTCCATCCTTGCTTACAAATCAACACTGAGGATTCATGACAAGCAGGTAGTAAGTAGGTGGTCAGTAAATATCTTTGGAATGAAATTTCATGCTGCAAAACGGAGACAGGTTCCCACAGAGTCTATGTCAGGTCTCCACTTAACTTCTTTCAAGAGAGAACAGCCATCTCTTAGATGGTACACTTCTCAGCTCTGCTTCCTCTCCTTCCCTTCCTTCCTCTCCTTCCCTTCCTTCCTCTCCTTCCCTTCCTTCCTCTCCTTCCTCCCTCCCTCCCTCCCTCCCTCCCTCCCTCCCTTCCTCCCTTCCTTCCTTCCACCTTTCTTTCCTTTTTCTTCAGTAAGCTCCTTACTCACTTCCCTGTTCGTTCATTTCTAATGTCTTCTCAGAAATCCAAAGTACTTAGAAGTTATTAGCAATGTGAGGGGGCAGATGGTGGGGAATGATTGTGAGAGTCCAGCATACCCTGCTTCTGGTATGGAGAGCTCTGAAGGTACCTTACACCACACAGCTCCCCTGGTGCCTTAGGCTGAAGCTGTACTCAGCAGGACTGTGTCAGAGATCCCACCTTTGCTGGGCCTCCTCTCCTCCCCATTTTGTTTCCCTGACTCCCTTACTATTATCTTTGGGGACACTTCCTTCATAATGTCCTTGCGCATGAATTCTCGTGTCAGGGAAACCTAACTTCAGACTTGCCACATTATGAGGGGGGAGAAAAGCCTACTCTTGACTGAGGTCCATCTCTAAAAACTGCCCCATTTCTCTGCCCCCTTTCAAAGCAGAATGTCTCAAAAGAGTCATGTTGTACCTCTCATTCTTCTCTGTTTCCTTCCTCAAACTATTCTAATTAGTCCTCTATACCTAACACTCCATGGAAACTGCTCTTTTCAATATCACCAGTGACCTCTATCTGGCCAAATTCAATAGCTCTACCTCTTGATCTCATTTTCCACAAATTCTCAGCAGTAGATCACTCATCTGACCCTTCCAATAGAGACGCTCTCTTTTCTTGGCTTTCCTGACATCACACTCTCCTAATTTTCTTCTTACCTTATAGGTCATTCCTTCCTGACTTTTGAGCTTGCTCCCTCTTCTCTGTTTGGCCTATTATATGTTGAAATACATCATGGTTTAGTTCTTGGATGACTTCTTTCATCTATTTACGCTTCTCGCTGTATGTGCTGAAAACTTGTGCTTCTTGCCCCAGTTTCTCCATTAAATTTTAACTTATATACCCACCTGTCTATTAGACGTCTCCACTAGTGTATTTAATTAATGTATCTCAAAGTAAAAAATCCCAAAAAGAACTATTGTTTCTACATGCCAATAACTTAATGAAAAATTGTGTTTCTTACCTCTCCTCCTGGTCTTAGTGAATACAACACTTTCCGCTATATTGTTCAAACCAGAGACTGAGCAATCATCTATTTCTCTGTTCTGCCCACCCTGCCATATCTAATTGATGAGACAGTCCCACTAACTATGCCACTACAATATGTTCTTTATCTGAGCTTCTCCTCATCTCCATTGCCACCACCAGTCCCAGCTGTCATCTTTTATCACCTGGACTACTGACTTGGTCAACTAACTAGTCTCTCGCCTCCTCTGTCTACCCTTCTCCCCACCTGCCTAGATCATCCTTTGAACACCTATGAATGATGAGATCACATAATTCTCCTGCTTACAACTCCGCAAGGCTTCTTTTTAGGATAAAAATCTAAAATCCTTACTATAATTTTCCTTCTGATTCTTCCCTTTTCTTAGATTCAGCCATTGCAGACCTCTGTCTTTGCTAGCACATGACAAGTGCTAGAGTGTCGAGCTTGTGGCTCTTCTTTCTGCATACCAAAGCCCTTGGCTTTTCTTCTTCGTTTTTTTTTTTTAGTTTATTTATTTTGAGACAGAGAGCACGAGTGGAAGGGTAGAGAGAAGAACAGAGAGATAATCACAAGCAGGTTCTGCACAGAGCCGGACACGGGGCTCGATCCCATGAACCGTGAGATCATGACCTGAGCTGAAACCAGGAGTTGGTTGCTTAACTGACTGAGCCACCCAGGTACCTCTCTTTTCTTCATTTTTGCATGAAATAGATCTCTTTATTTTTTTGTAGCTAAACTCAGTTCCTATTCTTTTTTAAAATTTCTGTTTTTCCAATTTTATGGGGGCATATTTGAGTAATAATTTTATGTATTTAAGGTGTACAACATCATGATTTGATGTACATATCTGTTGTGATGGTTACCAAGATTAAGATAATTGGGGCTCTTGGGTGGTTCAGTCAGTTAAGCCTCTAACTCCTGGTTTTGGCTCAGATCATGATCTCTCGCAGTTCGTGAGTTTGAGCCCTGAATCAGGCTCTGCGCTGACAGTGCGAAGCCTGCTTGGAATTCTCTTTCTCTCCCTCTCTCTGCCCCTTTCCCACTCGCTCCCTCTCTCTGCCTCAAAACAAATAAATACACTTTAAAAAAAGATAATTAATACATCCATGACCTCACATGGTTCACTTTTTTTTTTTTATTTTACAGTGAGAACACTAAATATCTTCTCTCAGCGGTTTTCAAATATACAACACAATATTATTAACTATAGTCACCATGTTGTACGTTAGAGCCTCAGAATTCATTCTTATAACTGTAAGTTTATAACTTTTAGCTCACATCTCTGACTTCCCTGTCCCCCCAGCCCCTGACAATTTCCATTCTATTCTCTGTCTCTATGAAATTGACTTTTTTTTTCTGGTAGATCCCACTTATAAGTGATACCATGCATTTGTTTGTCTTTCTCTGCCCAGCTTATCTCACCTAGTGTAATCCCCTCCACTTTCACCCCTGTTGTTGCAAGCGTCAAAATTTCTTTCTTTCTAGTAGCTAAAGAGTATTTCATTTTATCTATTCTTTTATCCATTTTTTTCTTTATCCACTCATCTGTCGAAGGGCATTAAGGTCGTTTCCATATTTTGACTATTGTGAATAATGCTGCAATGAACATGGGAATGCAGATGTCATTTGGATACCAATTTCATTTCCTTCAGATACATACCGGGGAGTGGGGTGGCTGGGTCATATGGTAGTTCTATTTTTAATTTTTGAAAGAACTGTCATATTGTTTTCCATAATGCTATCCCAATTTACATTCCCAGCAATAGTGTGTAATACTACCACTTTCCTCACATCTTTGTCAACATTGGTTAGCTCTTGTATTTTTGATGATAGTCATACTAACAGGTAATATCTTATATGGTTTTGATTTGGATTTACCTGATGGTTAGTGATGTTGAGCAATTTTTCATGTACCTATTGGCCATTTGTATGTCTTTGGAAAAATGTCTATTCAGGTCTTTGCCCATTAAAAAAAATGAATTATTTGCTTTTTTTGCTATTGAGATGTATGAGTTCTTTTTTTTAATTACATTTTTAAAAGTTTGTTTATTTACTTTGAAAGAGTATGTGCATGTGGGAGGGGCAGAGAGAGAGAGAGAAAGAAAGAAAGAAAAAGAAAGAAAGAAAGAAAGAAAGAAAGAAAGAAAGAAAGAAAGAAAGAAAGAAAGAAAGAAAGAATCCCAAGCAGGTTCCACACTGTCAGTGCAGAGCCTGATGCGTGGCTTGAACTCCTGAACCTTGAGATCATGGCCTGAGCTGATACCAAGAGTCAGATGCTTAAGTGACTGAGCTACCCAGGTGCCCTTTTAATTAAGTTTTAACTTTAATTTCAGTTATTTAACATACAGTGTGATATTGGTTGTAGAATTTAGTGTAGAATTTAGTAGAATTTAGATGTAGAATTTAGTAATTCATCACTTAACATACAACACCTGGTGCTCATCATAACATGTGCCCTCCTTAATCCTTATCAGCTGTTTAACCCAGCCCCCACACACCTCCCCTCTGATAACCATCAGTTTGTTCTCTGTGGTTAAGAGACTGTTTTCATGGTTTGTCTCTTGTTTTTTTATTTCTCCTATATTCATTACTTTTGTTTCTTAAATTCCACATGTGAGCGAAATCATACGATATTTGTCTCTCCCTGACTGACTTATTTTACTTAGCATGATACACCATAACTCCATTCACGTCATTGCAAATGGCAAGATTTCATTCTTTTTTGATGACTGAGTAATATTCCATTCCACATCTTTATTCATCAGTTTATGGACATTTGGGCTGTTTCCATAATATGGCTATGGCTATTGTTGATAATGCTGCTACAAATGTTGGGGTGCATGTATCCCTTCAAGAGTTGTATGGATTCTTTATGTATTTTGGACATTAACCTCTTCTCAGGTTTTGCTGTACAGAAGCTCTTTAGTTTATTTATTTATTTTATTTTTTATTTTATTTTTAACATTTATTTATTTTTGAGACAGAGAGAGAGCATGAACAGGGGAGGGTCAGAGAAAGAGGGAGACACAGAATCTGAAACAGGCTCCAGGCTCTGAGCTGTCAGCACAGAGCCTGACGTGGGGCTTGAACCCACGGACCACGAGATCATGACCTGAGCGGAAGTCGGACGCTCAACCGACTGAGCCACCCAGGCGCCCCAGAAGCTCCTCAGTTTGAAGTAGTCCTACTTTAACTTTGTTGCCTGTGCTTTTGGTGTTTTTACCTAGGAAATAATTGTCAAGACCAATGTCAAGGAGCTTTTCCCCTATGTTTTCTTCTAGAACTTTTATGGCTTTAGGTGTTACATTTAAATTTTTTGATCCATTTGAGTTAGTTTCTGTGAATGGTGTAAGACAGAAGTCCAGCTTTATTTTTTTGCATGTGGATTTTCAGTTTCCCTAATACCATTTATATAAGACTATCCTTTCCCCATTGTGTGTTCCTGGTGCCCTTGTGAAAGATTAGTTGACCATATATGAGTGGGTTAATTTCTGGTGTATGTATTTTGTTTTACAGGTCCATGGTTCTGTTTTTATGCCTGTATAATACTGTCTTGGGTATTATAGCTTTGTAATACAGTTTGAAGTCAATTTTACCTCCATGGTTAAATCTATTCCTAAGTATTTTATTGTTTTTGATGCTATTGTAAATGTGATTACTTTCTGAATTTCTCTTTTGGATAGTTCATTGTTAGTGTATAGAAACACAACTGATTTTTGTATGTTAATTTTGTATCTGCAACTCTACTGAATTATTCTAACAGGTGTTTTTTTTTCTTTTTTTGGTGGAGACATTACGGTTTTCTATGTATGGGATCATGTCATCTGCAAACAGATAACTTTCTTTCTTTCTTTCTTTCTTTCTTTCTTTCTTTTCTTTCTTTCTTTCTTTCTACTTTGGATATCTTTTATTTCTTTTCCTTGCATAATTTCTGTGTCTAGAACTTTGAGTACTCTGTTAAATAGAAGTGGCAAGAGTGGACATCCCTGTCTTTTCCTGATTTTAGAGGAAAGGCTTTATCTTTTTGCCATAGAGTATGATGTTATCTATGAGCTTGTCATGTATGGCCTTCATTAGAGTGAGGTACATTCCTTCCATACCTAATTTGTTCAGGGTTTTTAACATGAAAGGATGTTCAATTTTGTCAAATGCTTTTTTTTTTTATTTAAATTTGTTTTGGTCAAATGCTGCATCTATTAAAATGATTATATGATTTTTATCCTTCATTCTGTTAATGTGGTAAATCATATTTATTGATTGAAACCACTCTTGCATACCAGGGATAAATCCCACTTGATCATGGTGTATGATCCTTTTAATGTGCTCTTGAAGTTCTTGCATTTAGTTTCTTGGCATTTCATTGAGTATTTTTGCATCTGTGTTCATCAGGGATATTGGCTCATAATTTTCTTTTCTTGTAGTGCCCTTGTCTGGCTTTGGTATCAGAGTAATGCTGATCCTCTAAAAAGGAGTTTGGAAGTGTTCCTTCCTCTTCAAGTTTTTGGGAGAGTTTGAGAAGGATTAATATTCATTCTTTGGTACAGTTCATTTCATATTAATATTTGGTACAATTCGTCAGTGAAGGCATCTGGTCCCGGGCTTTTATTTTTTGGGAAAGTTTTGATTACTGATTCAATTTCTTTGCTAGTTATTGGTCTGTTCAGATTTTCTATTACTTCATGATTCAGTCTTGCTAAGTTTTATGCCTCCAGGAATTTATCTACTTCTACAAATTAGCTAATTTTTTGGCATATCATTTTTATAGCAGTATTTTATGACCCCTTGTATTTCTGTGATATCAGTTGTCTTGACTTTTGCTTATAATTTTAGTAATTTGCCTCATCTCTCTTTCTCAGTTTAGCTAAAAGTTTATCATACTTGTTTAACTTTTAAAAAAACTCCTAGTTTTCTTGACCTTTCTTATTGTCTTTCTAGTACCCATTTAATTTACTTCTACTCTGATCTTTATTTTTCCTCCCTTTTGTTAACTTTGGGCTTAGTTCTTCTTTTTTTCTAGTTCCTTGAGGTTTAAGGTTAGATTGTTTGAGGTCTTTCTTTTTTCTTAATGTAGGCATTTACTACTATAAATTTTCATCTTAGAACTTCTTTTGCTGCATTCCATAAATTTTAGTATGTTGTGTTTCTAATTTTGTCTGCCTCAAGTTATTTTTGATGTCCGTTTTTATATCTTTTTTGGCCCGTTTTGTTCAGAACCATGTTGTTTAATTTCCACATATCCATGATTTTTTAAGCTTTCTTCCTGTTATTGATTTCTAGTGCCATGCAGGTGGTCAGAAAAAGATACTAGATCTGATTCCAATCTTCAGAAATTTGTTAAGACTTATTTTGTGATGTCCTTGAGAATGTTTTGGGTATGCTTGAGAAGAGTGTGTATTTTGCTACTCTTGGTTGGAATATTCTGTATGTCTGTGAGGTCCGTTTGGCCTATGGTGTTATTCAAGTCCATTGTTTCTGTATTGATTTTCTGTCTGGACAGTCTGCCTATTGTTGAGAGTGTGGTATTGAAGTCCTCTACTATTATTTTATTGCTATCTCTTTCTGCCTTCAGATCTGTTTAATATCTTTATGTGCTGTGATATTGGGTATGTATATATTTATATTTTTGTTATATACTTTTGATGAATTGACCCCGTTGTCATTTTAGAGTGAAGTTTGTCTCTTGTTACAGCTTTTGACTTGGAGACTATTTTGTCTGATATAACTGTAGCTATGCATGCTCTCTTTTGGTTTCCATTTGAACAAACTGTATTTTTCCATCTCTTCACTTTCAGCCTATGAATATCCTTAAAGCTTAAGCAAGTCTTTTGTAGGCAGCATATAGTTGGGTCTTTTTTTAAAAAAAAACAAAAACAAAACAAAAACAAAAAACAGCCACTCTATATCTTTTAATTGGAGAAATTAAACAATTTTCATTTAGAGTAATTTTGCTAGGTAAGGACTTACTATACTATTTTATTGTTTTCTGATTGTTTTGTAGTCTTTTGGGTCTTTCTTCCTCTTTTGCTGTATTTATGTATTGATGATTTTTTTTGTAGTGGTGGTAGGCTTTTGTTCTTTTTTGTTTTTCATTTGTGTGTCTCATATAGATTTTTTTCTTTGTAGTTATCATGAGGATTTCATAATACATCTTATAGTCATGAGCATATTTTAAGCGGAAAACAACCAGAAGTTCTGCACATTACTTGCCCCACTCTCCACACTTATGTTGTTGATGTCACAATTTACATCTTTTTATATTGTGTGCCTATGAATAAAATATAGCAGTTGTAGTTATTTTTAACTATTCTGTCATTTAACTTATGCTAGAGTTCAAAGTGTTTTGTACATTACCACTGCAGTACCAGAGTATTTTGAATATCACTACTTACCTTTACCAGCAAATTTTATACTCTCATATATTTTTATGTTACTAATTAGTGTCCCTTCATTTCAGCTTGAAGAAATTCTGTTTCTTGTAAGGCAGGTCTAGTAGTGATAAATTCCCTCAACTTTGGGCAAGTCTTTAACTCTCTTTTGATTCTAAAGGACAGCTTTGCTGGGTAAAATATTTTATGTTGGCAGTTTTTTCTTTGAGCACTTGGAATATATTATCCTACTCTCTCTTGGCCTGTAAGGTTTCTGCTAAGAAGTCTGCTGATAGTCTTACTCAGGTTTCTAGTACATGATAAGTATTTTTTTTTTTCTCTTACTGCTTTCAAAAATCTCTTAGTCTTTGATTTTTGAGTTTAATTATGATGTGTCTCAGTGAAAAATTCTTTGGGTTGAATGTTTTTGGGGATTCTCCAAGCTTCCTGTATCTGGAAGGCCATATCTATCCCCAGCTTTGAAAAGTTTTCAGCCATTATTTTTTTAAATAAGTTTTCTGTTCCCTTCTCTGTTTTCTCCTTTGGGGACTTCCATGATGCAAATATCATTTCTTTTGATGGTGTCCCATAACTCATGTAGGCTTTCTTCACTCTTTTCCTTTTTTTTTTTTAATGTTTATTTATTTTTGAGAGAGAGAGAGAGACAGAGTGTGATTAGGGGAGGGGCAGATAAAGAGGGAGACACAGAATGCAAAGCAGTCTCCAGGCTCTGATTGTCAGCACAGAGCCTCATGCGGGGCTTGAACTCACAAATTGTGAGATTATGACCTGAGCCAAAGTCAGATATTTAACCAACTGAGTCACCCAGGCTCCCCTTCTTCACTCTTTTTCATTGTTCTTTCTCTCCATCCCCCTCTGGCTAATCTCAAGATACCTGTGTTCAAGTTTGCAGAGTTTTTCTAATGCTTGATTGAGCCTACTATTAAAGCTCTGCATTGCATTTTAAATTTCATTTATTGTATTCTTCATGTGCAGGATATGTTTAATTCTTCTTTATAATTTCTCTGTATTTTGAAATTTTCAAATTTTTAATACATTATTTTCTTGAGTTCATTGAATTGTCTGTGTTCTCTTGAATGTCACTGAGCTTCCATAACATAAGTATTTTGAATTCTTTTTCTGGTAACTCACGGGCCTCAATTTCTTTGGGGTCAATTAACTGGAAAATTGTTTTGGCATTTTGGGGCTGTCATTTTTTTTTTTTTTTTTACTTTTTTTTTTATGTTCCTAGTGACTTTGTGTTGATGTCTGCACATTTGAGTGCAGTGTTTTTGGACTGGCTTCAGTGGGGAAAGATTTTCACCTGAAAGTGGCTGAGAGGGTGCTGGCTGGCTGGAGTGCAGTGTTTCTGGTTCTGGGGAGAGTATAGCATCAGAGTCTTCATGTAGCTCTGTCAGCTTAGGTCAGTGTTGGCAAAGACGATGGGTCTTTTCAGTGTCCAAGACTGTGGAGGTCCTGTGAATGGCAGTGGTAGCTTAAGGGTATCGGTGTCTTCAGTGGTAAAGGCTTGTGGGTTAGCCTCTTCTTCTTTATTGTCCATGGGAGGAAGTTCTGGATGAGGACATCTCTCTTGGTGCCAGGTCTAGTGTGCTGGTACTCAAGGTAGCAGTGGAGCCAGTGGCCTGGCATCAGGAACATGTGGAACTACCATGGTGTCTGGAGAAGGGGTACATGTACATGTGCTGCAGTGGTGGTGCTGGTGCCAGAAGTGCAGGCATGCGCACATCTCCTCAGAGCTGGGGTCTGGGTCTTTGGGGCTTTCTGCGGTGATTCAGGCTGGGGGCGAGAGGTGCAGCAGCAGCGTGGACCCTGGAATGACAGAGTGTGGTGGTGGCTTAGGCCTATGGGCAGGGTGCAGAGCATCAGCAGTATGGCCGTAGTGATACTGGACAAAGCCCCAGCTCAGGACTCAGAAAGTAAGTCTCAGAGCAGCAACAACACAGGCCATTGTTGCTAGGCCCAGCTTCACTTCAGGACCCAGGAAGATGAACACAAAGATGGAATAGCACAGATCAGTGAGAGTGGGTCAGTGCCAGAACTTAAAACCCAGTGAGTTGGGGACAGGGCACCAGCAAAGCAGCACAGTCTTTAAGCTGGAGGGTCAAAGCTACACCCAGGGGGTGGGGCACAGGGCAATGTCAGCTTTCCCTGGTGATGACGGGTCAAAGCTGCAACTTACACCTCTGGGGGTGGGGCACTGAACTGCGGCAGTGCAGCTTGGTGATGTTGTGTCCAAGCTGTGACTTAGGACCCAGGAGGCAGTCATAGAATAGCAGCAGCATGGCCCTAGCAATGGTCCATTGAAGCCTCATGTCTGGAGCCAGAGGGCAAGATACAGAGCATTGGCAGCTTGGACCCAGTTTGGGCAGGTTAAAGCCTTGACTTAGGGCTCAAAGGGTGGGGTGCCAAGCAGTGGCCACTCTGGTCCTATAGATGGCGAGGTGCTGTGGTGTCCTGAACCTGACAAGTGGTTCACAACAGCGACTAGAGTCTCTGGGAGCAGGTCTCACTGTAACAACAACTCCAGCCTTGGGGTGGGAATGCAGTGATGGGGACTCTGGGTGGCTCCATCAGTTGGATTCTGCATTGGTAAAGACCATGGAGGTCCTCAGTAGCAAGGGCTACAAGCATTCATAGTGGCGATGAGGTTTGCTGTGTTTCTCCTGCTTTCCTTTTTCCTTTTGGGGTTAAATCTCCCCGTGGAAATCCTTCTGGATACTGAGCTGCTCTGGACTCAGGGCTGCCGTGGTTCAGGTAAACCATTTCCCATACTTGTCTATGCAGCTATCCTAAGTTTTTGAGCTTTGCAGGATTTCTCCTACTCTTTCATAGTCCAGAGCTTTGCCAAAGCCTTTTTTTTTTTTTGTCAGTTTGTAGTTTATTTATTGTTTTTGTTGTTTTTGTAGGGGAGATAAGAATTAGGGCATCCTGGCCCATCATCTTGCTGATGTTTGCCCTCGTATGTGTGGGACACATTGACCTCAATAAAATATCTCTAGATTAAGAGAAAACTGAGTAACACGTGAGCCCTACATCCAAGCAACTTCCATCAACAATCTAAAGAGAGACATTCTAGCCAACCTAGAACAAGCTCCTAACTTGATTCTGAAACACAGAGACTGGTTTCTATTATATGGACTTCTTCAGACTGTGTGCCCTGCCAAGTCAACCTGAGGCTAGGCTTCATCCTATTGTCAGATAAGTCTGTTAAAATTTGTTGTGAGGTTCTGGAGAGCAGAAACTGTACATCACTTTCTTGGACAACTGTCATAGCCTAGGGAATCTCTTCATAAGGTACTCAACAAATATTTGCTTGATGACATAATGACCAGTAAGGATTGGATTCTATTATTAGCTTTGAAAATTTAAGCAACTTTCAAAATTACTCTGAACCTAATTTTCTTTATACCTACCAGATAGGACTGCAGTAAAGATTAAATGAGAGAGGATATAAAAGCCCAAACACCTGCTTGGTATGTACATAGTAGGCATTACAGGTATCTTTATTTTTCTTCTCCTTCCTCCATGTCTCTTCTCAGAGACTTCTCTTCTCCTGACTGTAGATATACCTACAACTGCAATCTCAACACTAGGCACAGTGCCTACATTCTTTTTGTCTACTTTCATTCCTCCTTCAGATTCTCCCCTTTTTCTGAACCGTTTCTCCATAAGCCTCCTTCTTCACCCTGTCCTCTCTCCCTTTTCTATCCTTCTCTTCTACTTAACATTCAGCCCAACCTGTACTTTTCTCCTCTGCTTTTCCTAAAGGTTAGCATGAATATCTAGTTTCTCTAGCCTACAAGGAGACAATAATGGAGCCTGCTCTTTAGTCAGATCTAAATACTAGTTCTCAAACTGCAAGAAAAAGACCCTCTATGGAGCTTGTCTTCTGCTCCCTACTGAGACAAAAGGGCTTCCGAAGCCCAGGCAACCCAAGCGCTGAAATATTCATAGGAAAAGACAGCGAGGCAAGGGGACGGCAGTTTGGGTGCAAGACCAGCAGGTCCTCTGAAGCTCTCTTATGTGCGGAGCCTGCGGGAGGGCTGACATTCAGTCTGCCTCCACACGGAGATGCAGATGGCTGCTAAGCTTATTTCAGTGAGCATACAAGGAAGGGGGTGGGAGAGACTGGCAGAACAGAGCCACAATTCCTATCCATGGCGTCAAGATGCCAAGATCTAAAGACAATTAAAAATGGATAACTTGAGGGAAACTCACAGGGAGACAGTTTGAGCCTTATTAAAATGTACTGAAAACTTTTTTTTTAAAGAAAAAATATTCTGATTTGTTTTTGAGTTTTAAAAGATAAATATCCCTCCAAAATGACCTCATCTAAATAGGGGTGATGGGGTATGGCTATGTAAAAATAAATCCAATCGGACCTCCCACAGTATTTTCCTTAAAAAACATGCCAATAAGTTTGTAATACTGCCAAGCTCCAAAAGAACAGATTGAAATACCCAAGATTAAATATTCAAATTTTTTCCCCATTGAAATGGCATTTTAATTTCCTTCTCTAGAATACCCTGGTCAGAGAGGGAGAGAGGCACTGTTTAAATACTTTCTTGTTTTCATTTTAAAGTGGTGGGTTCTAGTTGAAAGAGGTACAAATACTTAGGTAGGTTTTTTAAAGAAATCAGTTTGGGATTCCCCAGTAGAACCCCCAAGTGGGGAGAATGTCCATATGTGAAGATGACAAAGCTATTTAGCTAAATGTAATTTATTGTTTTCTGACAATGCGTTCAGGGCCAGACAAAGCCTATCTACTCAGTCTCACTGGTATGTTGTAAATGATCCTTGCATTTATAAAAGAATGCTATTCTTTTATTGTTGAGCCTTTCTTCACCATTATAAAGTTCACCAGCTCATCTTTATAGTATAGTGCTTAAGAGCTTAAACTTAAGATTTGGATTTCATTTTAGGTCTTATCCCATCCATCACTTATTGTTGAGTGACTTTGGGCAAATTACTTAATTGCTTTGAGCCTTGGCATGTTCATCCATTGGATGGGGATGTTAGTATCTGCCCTTTGAGGTCTTCGTGAGAATGACAAAGGAGTCAGCTTATAAAGCACTGAGCACAGTGTCTCGCATGTGTGCAAGGAGCCAGTATTTGTTAACTAGTATTATTTCTGCTGCCTGATGAGCTTTTATTGCACTAATATAATAACTTCTGATATTTTCATAGGACCTTGCAAATTTCAAAGCATTTCCACTTAATGTCACACACCTTGTGAAATTAGTAGTGCAAGAATAACCTAATCCTATTTAATATATTATATTTAGGCATATCTGCACCTCATGCAGTTATAAAGTATTAGGTCAGGACCTGAACCTTCGTGCTTTTTGAGTCCATTGCTACATCTGTGAACTGTTAATAATGCATTTAGAATTTCTGAGTCCTTATAATGTTTCCAGCACTGTTCTAAGTGATTTAGTTGAATGATCTCATTTAATCCTCATAATATTATGATTTAATAGTATTATGTCCCCATTTTACAGATGAGCAAACTGATATTTGAACATTAACATCTGGTATCTTAGCATAGCAGTAGCTTTTAGGTAAAAACACTCAGGACCACCTTAAGTGTGTCTGAATTTTCAGCTGTGTAATATTGGGTAAAATCACTGAATTTCTCTCCATTCTCATCTGTTAATTGGGAATAACAACTCAAGTGCAATTTCCAGAGTTGTCAGGATAAAAGAAAACATTTCAATGTCCTTTGGAAAAGTAACATGCATGTACTGATTATTATTAATATGGTAATAAGCCATTTATATGGATGTGTGTAGCTAAAATAATCACCAATGATGTGGGTATAATTATTTTTTTACTCTTTAAAATGATGTGTTGGCAATACGTAGACAATGATATGAAAGGAGCTCGCTAGGAGCACATCAGCCTAATCATCACAGTTATAACAACTGTGGTTTCTTCAAGAAATGGCTAAATTAACAATGCTTTCACAGCTCAGATAAGCTGATTTTCTAAGCCCAACTTGTCCACAGCCAGATCCGGGTTGGTGCTGGTACATCCAGCTCATGGCTTCTGGACTGGTGGCCAATGAATTCCAGACATCATTCTTCATTGGATTAGAAGTTAATTCCAAATCCATGGAAGGCATTTTAATATTTGTGCAGATAACCTATGTGGACTGTGCAACTCCAATTGATTTTGGCTGTTCATTCCTCACCTCGAAGTTTACTTAATACAATTGTTTGAGGGATGGTGACTGAGTCAACATTTGTGTGGACAGACCCAGGAGCCTCTTCACCACTGTTGCTTACCTTAGTATTAAAAAAAAAAAAAAAAAAAAAAAAAAAATCAGACAGTGCTGACTTGAAACACAAGACAGTGAGATGCTGTGCTGTCCTCTTGGAACTGGTTTCCAGGCTCACAGGATGTCATGTCTTCCTAAATGGAATAACATTGTTAAAACCTGGATCTAGGAGCACCTGACAATGGTAGTTCTCACTCCTCCTGTGTCTGTATTCCCCTCAGAGCCTAGCACAGAGCAGTGCATATGGAAGGGGCTTGGGGGTGTGGTGGTAACTCCCCATTTCCCCAGCGTTGGTGAGTGGGGTGGACAAACTCTGTGACCTGGCACCTCAGCAGGACTCCCGACGCTGGTGCACATTAACACTGCAGACTTACCAGTAAGTTCCTTAAGCTTCCTGACGCTCTTGTCCTCATCTGTAAAGTTGGGTTAATAGTAGACACGGTTTTGGATTGAAGGTAATGAAGATGATACAGGTAAAAGCAAACCCACTGCATAAAAATGATACAATCATTAATTGTCTCTGAGTTCTCTACCATTGACCCTCTTCTCTCTCACAATATGAAGTCCTAAATCAAAGGCTTTCAGGGAAGTGACGTGTTTCTTAAATGTGAAGTGCTTTACACTCATTATTTTGTTTTGTCCTCACACAGTTGCATGCAATATGCATGTTATTATTGTCACCTTCCAGATAAGGGAATGAGTCTATAGAGAGATTAAGTCACCTGTCCAAAAAGTCCCATTTAATAGGTGAAATATTCCAAATTTGAATCCTGTTGTTCTTTATTGAACAGAAAACTGGATTCAGAGTCAGGTGACTTTTGTTTAAATGACAATACTAGAGCTAATGTTAATTATGCCTTCACCATATACCAGATCTGTGCTAAGTAATTTCAAGAACTAATTCGTTCCATCTGCAATAACCTGGTCCCCATTTTATAGGCAAGTAGACTGAGGTTACCTGGCTTGCTGCAGGTCAGCAAATAAGCAGCAGAGTCAGGATTTGGCCTGAGGCAACTTAGTTTAAGAATCTCAGCTGTCTTCTCTGTACAATATTATCTGGGGCTAGGTTCACCTTTGCCACTCTCAAGCATGACACTTCTCTGCTCTGGGCCTCAGCTTGTTAATTGGTAAAATGAGGAAGTCGTTGAGATAAACCATAAAATCCCTTCCATGAGTCTATCCAGTAGAGCGAATCAATGCTGTCATAATAAAAATCTCATAAGGGCAAGTCCTGCAGGTCAGACCCATCCTCACCGCTGAATCATGAGGGGGGGGCTGCTCACTGAGTAACAGGGACTACGTGTCTTTTCCCGGTTTTGTGAGCTGTTGACACAGAGCTGAGGTTTATTGGATTCCGGAGAAATATGTTATCTCTACAGTAGGACTTTTCTGTCCTCTGAGGCGATTCCTCCTTATTCCTCTTGTAATTTTCTTCCCAAACTTGAACTTTCTCTCACTAGAGTCAGAATCAAAATATATGTGGCAAAGGCACGGGTTATGGTAGGGTTGTGACACTTACCAGGAAGGGCCTTGTTTTAGTTCAGCACAAATGAAATGTCTTTAGTTACTTTGGTTTCCTTTTCTCCATTGGAAGACTAGTCCTGAAAAAATGTCGGTCCAAAACTTGTAAGCTATGCGGCAGAACATCAGGTACAGTCTTTACTCTCTGGTGTTTTGATTTCAATCTCCTCTTGTAGAAATTCAATTAATGCATTTTCAAAACAGTACAAGGAAAACTCAGCCATGGAGTATGTAGGGAGTTCCAGTGAGGGATTTCTGCTTCTCTAAGAAGGAGCCTTTCTCTCTCACTTAATTCTGTTTATAGCACAGACCCTTTGGAGAATATGATGAAAGCTATAGACTATTTTCCTAGCAAAAAGCACACTCCCATTCACACAGAAGTTTGCATACAAATTCAGGGGTTCCTGAGCAATCCTAAATTGTCCATGCTCAATGGCTCCAGCTAAATGACCTCTTTTCTAGGGCTTTGATTCTGCTTTCTTTTTTTTTCTTCTAACCTCCCTTTTTTCCTCATTCATTTTTCCAACTCCTTTTCTCCCCACTGAAGTGCAATAATAGCATCTCAGATGTGGAAGGGACCTCAGAGCCCAGTGGACTGATTCCTTACCAGTTCCAAATGGCCAGCCAGCTCAGATCATACCTCTCTAGTGATAAGGAATTCACCCTATACTGGTGACTGCTTATTAAAATTTAGAAACAATAACTAATTCAGTTATAAGCTTTTACATTTTCTTGAGCAGGATCCTTTCCTGTGTAGTGGATGCTGTTGGGCCCAGCCTAGATCCCCTTTACCTCATTCCCCAACTGCTGTGAGGGTTGGCTGATCACTGTTTACAGCTCTTCTCCCTCTAGAGAAGTACCATTGGCTAAATGTAAGCTGCAATTGCTTTGTGCTCCCCTGCTCACCTGCTGCAAACTGCAGACAGGGATAGACTGGCATAGGTGCTTAAGAGGCTGGTCCACTTGCCCCAGGATAGGATTGATTCTGTGGTACAGTTCGTGTTCCAGAGTGTGCCTGTGGGATCAAATCTATGCTAATCTTTAGATGCGATAACATTCTTGCTTAGAAATTGTCCTGTTCCTGACCCTGCTTCCCTGGCACTTCTCTTGAGAGCGCTCCAATTTTTGTTCTTGGGCTCTGCTTCTAGACCTGAGTCAGTTTGCACCGCAGATGGTCCTGGGATGGGCTTCTGGAGTTGGATCACTCACTGGCTGGATGGCAATGAGGACTCCTGTCACTGGTAGTAAGTGGGGTCTTGATAATCTCTGGCATGAGGTAGCTAGGATAACCTCTGACAAAGGTAGCTCACCTTTGCCTGAAGTGAGCTGGCGTTGGTATAGGTTGGTATAGGTTGCCTGAGGTGAGCTGGGGTTGGAAGAGTTGCTTTAGCTGATGCATTATATTAGGCATTTGAGATGTGCAGGGAAATAGCAGTCCAAAGACTACGGAAGTAGGTAGTTGTTCTTAGCATCATCAGTTCATTCAAGAGAGAAGTGACAGTCTTGGATGTAGTTATCAGCAATTTAAAGCCAAGTGAGAGACAGGGAATGTTATTGGAAGTTTTCAAAAAAAGCCCTTATCTCCAACAGCTAGAGGGGAACCACAGCTGAGGGTCAGGAATAAGACTTATCAAAAGAGAGCAGAACTTGAAAGAGGCCTGAAACCTCAGCCTAGGCAAGTCTTTTATGAAAAAGACAAGGCCCTCTTAGGGAATGAGTCAGACTCTGAGCCTTGGGATGGGGATAGCTGGTAGATGCACTTGAGAACCTGGAATCACCAAATTCCTTGGAACCATCTGGGCTGGCAGAAGTAGCTTCTAGAAATGGAATCCTGCCCCCCTAACCCCCTTGAATGAAGACTATGAGAGACTTCAAAGGAAGCAGGAGGCTTATAAGACACTTTGGGATCTGTCCTACCTCCTCTGGTTCCATATGCATAATTAAAGTCAAATTGCAGCATAACCTAACCATCCTACTAAGACAGGACAGGACTGTATGCTGAAATAGCTGTAGGACTAGGCTCACATGTACTGGCAGGAACTGGAGAGTATACCTGTGAATGAATCAATGCTAGATCATGGGGAATAGAATATAAAGCTAGATAAGGAGAGTCTATCTGTACTGGGGGCACTCTCTTGTGACATAGCACTTAGCACCTTGGCATAGGACCTTGAGTGCTGGGATGGCTTGCAAAAGCTTGGACATAAGCAGCCCATGGCTGTGGCATCCACTGCTCCTACCTTGTACTATAGCATCCAGAAGATTACAGCTTGGGAGAACAATGAAAATAAGCTCCTAATGTCATAGCTGGAACATCAGCTTTGAGAAGACACCTGCAAAGATGGAGTGTTATCAGTATATACCTTAATGGTATTATATGTTATTATGTTCCCAATAGGTAGAATACATGGGACTGAGAAGCAAAGAGTTGAAGTAGAAATGGCACCATTCTTGGGGCACCTGGGTGGCTCAGTTGGTTAAGCATCTGACTCAGTTTCGGCTCAGGTCATGATCTCACAGTTTGTGGGTTTGAGCCCTGCATCAGGCTCTGTGCTGTCGCCTGCTTGGAATTCTCTTCCTCTCTCTCTGACCCTCTTCCACTTGTGCGTGCTCTCCCTTCATCCCCCCCTCCCCCGCTGTGTGTGTGTGTCTCTCAAAATGAATAAATAAGCTTAAAAAAATGGCACCATTCATTTTTACTCCCTGTAAACGATTTGTGGAATTTTTGCAAACTTTTCCTGCAAATTTAGGCTCTGTGGGTTTAAAGGTCTTAGGTCCCAGAAGGGATTGTTTCTACCAGGAGACATAGTAAGAGTACTCCTAATCTAAAGTTATGGCTGCCTCATGGTCACCTTGGGATCCTCAAGCCAGCTGACCACCAGCCAAAGAAAGGAGCTACCATAGTGGCAGAGGTGTTTAACCCTGATTATCATGAGGTGGTAGGATTCCTTATACATAATGAAGGCGAGGAGGAATATGCCTAACAGAGCTAATCCACTTAGGCATCTCTTGGTACTTTATGCCCACTTGTAATTTCAAATTAACAAATAGAGCAACCATTGTCTAATCAGAGCATAGTAACCAGGATTTTAGAGCCCTAGGGATGAGAATTCATGGTAAGGCATCAGACAAGTCACCTAGACCAGTAGAACTGTGGCCCAAGGGGAGCAAAATCTAACACAGACATCAGAAATGAGAGATAATGAGTATCAGTTATGCCTTAGCAGCAGCAGCAGCAGATGTTGTTCATCTCAATTCACCATCTTCCTGTAAGTTCTCTAAGAAATTGAGACACATGAGAATTCAAGAATCTATACTCAGAAGGAGTGAACTTAATGTAGGAAACAAATGGATCGAAGTGCTGTAAGCAGTGAACTGAAGTGGATGCTGTTGGGGCCTTGCCCAGATATTTTTAATCACCAAGGGTACCCATAACCCACCTGCTGAGAGTGTTGGCTGGCAATAGTTCACGGCTATCCCCTTCTTTAAAGAATCACCTTAGACTAACATGGAGCACTTCACCTTGGAGGCTATCCCTCCTTCCCTCTTTTGGGGCAGAAGTCTCATTGGCATGGTCATTTAAGAGGCCATCTCACTTGCTTTAAGGTGGGGCTAACTATGTGGTGCAGTTTCTTCTCCAGAGCTTCCCTGTGACATCAGAAAGGACTTAATCCTTGATCCTTAATCCTTAGTTTTTAATCCTTCTCCTAAGAATGCATCCTGAATAAATCGCTTGAATAAATTTTTAGGGAACCCTACCTAACACACCCTATAGCTTTTATTGCTTATTTTTTTTGTAGCCTGTGGTTCTTTGTACAACACAATGGCTCAATGATAAGGGAAAAGAATAAAGCATGGCATGTTAATGATAAACTGTCTAAATTCTGTCTTCTCACTTTTACAAATTCTAAAACTGAGGCCTCCTGACACCCACATCAAAGTTTATCTCCTCACTAGTCTCTGAGAACAATCCCAGTGTGATTCTAGGACGGTGTGAAAAGGGGTAGCCAAGAAGCTGCTAGAGCATGCCATCACATTTCATATTTTGAGGGTTCTTACTTTCTATCAGTCATTGTTCTACTCTGACCACTTCAAATGGTCACTGTATCCCAGTCTTATTGCCCATACTTGAGTTCCTGCTATGCTGTCCTTTCTGGCACTTAGGTTCCTTCAAGACTGAGACTTGTCGAAGTTTAGATGAGCCCCACTAGGATCTATAGTTTTGGTCCAGAGAGAGGTTTACATGACTTGGAGGAACTGGGGCAAGAAGATTAGGACGGCTGCTGTTGGGTTTCAGAACACACTGATATTCAGGATTCACAGAGAAGCCACTACCTGTGATCTCAGCTGCCAGCATCATGGAAATGGGTGATGATCAGGGATTTTCTAGAAAACATTTGGAGAAGTGCTGTGTTGTCCATGCCCGTATTTCTTTTTTTATGTTTTATAGATCTTGTGAAAGTGCCTTATTGGTTAAGCATACATCTTGGAGGAAGAAGAATATAAAAAATACAGGTTCTAGGCTTTCGGTCCTTGAGAAATGCAGGGATGGTACTGAGTATCAGTCAGCAACATACGCCACAGTTACTATTGTTGCTATTATTATGATTGCTATTCCAGCTCTGTTCTGTTAGGAATCATGTAAAAGGAAATCTGAGAAGGAAGTCAGAGGATACGATAGCTGGAGGTGAGCCCCACACACTTCCTCAAGAATTTTGAGTTACTTAGTTGGATGATCTGTAGGGAGGAATGGACAAGTTCCAAAACAGAGCTCAAATGGCAGACTTTGATAAGGACATGGCAAAAGCTTGGACACATACGTTCTTGGACAATTTATTGCTAAGCCTCTCAAAGCAGCTAAAAAAAGTCAGAAATAGAGATGCGCCTGTTGGAGAGAACATCATCTCATGTACTTTTACTGCTGACACTGCATCCCATTTCATCACATCACACTTGGCTCCAGTAGTGATGCTTCTCTCTGTTGCATTCAGTGTTGGCATTGCCTACACAGAGATCCAGACACAAGGTATTATCAATCACAGCACTAATGCTGGGAACTAGGGGTACAAAGGGCTAATGGCAAGTGGCTCCTGTATTTCCAGTGGTTTGTATGGTGCCTGTCATTTAGAAAGTGCAACAGTATGATTTGTTAATTGAATGAAAGAGTATTTATCCAACTACTACATTGCAGTGAGGAGGGCCCACACCTTGTAGAGGCAGCTCATTCCACTGAGGGTTCTGATTAGTGACTGGAAAGCTCTAAATAGCAATGTAAACTTTTGTCAATTGTGACCATGAAGTTAGGGAACATTGAACTGAGAACTCCATGGAGCCACTTAGACAGCTCTTAGTCAGTCTGTTTTGCCTGAAAAGAGTGAATTCAAGGTCACTGCATACATGCTGGACAAATAACTTGAGGGGTCATTTGGGTTCTAAGGAAGGAAGAAAATGCCCTTTGGGCATGCTGAAAGGCTATGTCTGCTGAGTGCTCTTCATGATACTCCAAGAGAATGGAAACTAAACCCAAATGATCCTTGGACTACTTATATATTTGACAGAGGGTAAGCAAACAAATCCATTTCATACACCCTAGTGTCAGAGAATTTCAGAGAAGGGATCTTGGAGTCTATCGGGCTGTACTCTTATCTGGTAACTCAATTCCTTTTTTATAATTTTCAAAAAGTGATTGTCCAGCTGCTATTTGAGTCCTCCCATGGACAGAGAGCTCACCGCCTTCCTACTCATTTCATTTCCTTTTTTTATTTATCTGGATCTGACATCTCCCCTATAGTCACCAGTGTTTCAATTTATTACACTGTGAAGCTTCCAGTGCCCTCACCTCCATTTCTTTCCCTTCTCATGTCTTAGCTAGAGAAGACCTGTTGTCCAGTCCACTTTAACCCTCCCTTTGCAGGGGCCCATGCAATCAAAAAGCAGTAAAATCAAGACATGATACCAGGGGTGTTTGACGCCCAAGCCAGGGTTCTTAACTATCGCATTACAGTGTTGGGCAAACACATGCAGATGTGTGCTCACACAAATGCAGTTGCATTTGTATTAAGTCGGTGCTCCTAGTTAAATTTTGGTCCCTAGAAACATCCTTCACATGAACCTTATGGAGCAAAGATAGTTCTTTGAAGAATAGTCAAATCCGGAGGGCTGCATGTGTGGCACTTTACCTTCTTTGTAGACTCAGTAAGAAGACGATCTGAGCCTTGGTCAGTGTTAAATAAAACTCCCTCATTTTACTTAAGGGGAATGTAAGGATCACAGGTATTGGACCAAGTTCTCTTGACTAAATAGCTGAAGAGTAAGGGCTAAACCTTAGGACTTCAAAGTCTTGCTTGTGTGAGGGACTAGCCGTGCCTAGCACTGTGTGCGGCAGAGTGAGTGGACAAATCATACATATGGAGAAACTGAAAGACTGATTGATATATATTTATAAAAGGTCTATAATTTGGGGTTGGTTGGGTGGCTAAGTTGGTTAAGCATCTGACTTTTGATTTCGGCTCAGGTTATGATCTCCTGGTTCATGGGTTCAAGCCCCACATTGGGCTCCACACGGATAGCATGGAGCTTGTTTGGGATTCTTTCTTTCCCTCTCTGTCCCTCCCTTGCTCACTCGCTTGCTCTCTCTCTCTCAAAATAAATAAACTGTCAGAAGAAAAATAAACCTTTAAAAAAATAAAAGGTCTATAATTAGGCTTTTAACCATTTTTTTTTTTTGAAACCTAGACTAATATATCACCATAGTTTGCTGTTGTTCTTTTGATTCAACAACTCACGCCATTCACAGCTATCTCTGGGAACACAAATTATTGCCAAATGAGAGCAGAGGTGGAAGAATAGATGGGGGAGGGGATTCCTGCTCCTAAGTAATGGACCCCAGGTTAGAGCTATGCTGCCTTTGTTACATGAGACCAGGTTCCCCAACATCCCAGGAAGTCAGACAGTGACAGTGATAAGAGCCATGCATATCTGGACCCAAATCCTACTTCTACAACTCTCTAGTTGTATGCCTGTGGATGAGTTTCCTACTCCTGCTAGGCCTTACTTTCCTTAGCAGTAACATGGGGTTTTGTAAGGATAATGAGAAGCATGTGCATAAAGTACTTTGCCTGGCAGCTGGGACATAGTAAGTGCTCAACAGATATCATACCTTATTATTATTATCGCAGCGTATTTTACCACTTGTTCTTTTCCCATAAAGTAGGTATTCAATATATTTCTGTAGAACTAATGTATAAAATTCATAAGATCTTGTTTTTACAATAAGGGAAGAAAGATGGTATCTTTCATTCTCATCCTGACAAGTAGCCTTCTAGGATCAGGAGTAGGGAAGACAAATCTATCTAGACCAGAGTTTGGAAAACTATGGCCCACTGGCCAAATGCAGCTCACTGCCTGTTTTTGTAAATACAGTTTTATTGGAACACAGGTACTGTTATTTGTTTACATTTTGTCTATGGCTGCTTTTGCACTACAGTGACAGCTGAGAATGTCAACTGAGACCATATGGCCTTCAAAGCCTAAAGTATTTGCTATCTGGCCTTTTATAGAAAAAGTTTTCTGGCCCTTGATCTAAACAGATATGAACCAGTTGAATGCATGACAAAGATGTCAGAATGCCCACATCTATGAGCTAAGCCATGTGAAGGACAAAAAGGAAACTGGGCAATGGGGCTGCATGGTTTAGTGGAGCGACTGTAACTTAAAATAAGGAGACTTGGGAGATGGTCTCAACCTCACAAAGTAGTTAGCTGAAAGACCTTGGGTAATCAATTCATTCCTCTAGGTATTCTTTATCTGTAGAATGAAGGAGTCAGATTAAATCAGCCCTCTGGTCACTCTACCACTAACATTCTATGATTCTTTGGAACCTAAGGCAAGGGCAGAGAGGAGCAAGACTCGGGCTGTCATTTTCTTTGTATATTTAAACTTCATTATCTCTTTAGGGTGTAGGAAAGGCTGGGAAGCGATCCTTCATTGATACTGGGATGGACTTGACTTCAGGAAGAATTTAAAAATATTCTTCCCAAAAAACTGGAAATGAATGAAACTTTATTAAGAATTTTCAACTTATAAGGGGAATAAAGAGGCTGAATTTTATAAAACTATTTTTGGCTTTTATCAACTACAATAACCTCATGGTTCAGATATAAGAGCCAAACACTAAAAGCATTAGAGGAAATTCCTTTCCACAGAGCACTGCTAACGTGAGATTGTGGCAACAGAGCAGTCAGGTTGAAAAGTTTAAAAAGCCTTTTAGAAAGTTGCTCAGGAGAAATATATTTTAGTATTTTTGAAAATTTATATATATATATATTAATATATATATATAAATATATATATATATATAAATATATATAAATATAAATATATATATAAATATATATATATAAATATAAATATATATATATATAAATATAATATATACATATACTTACATATATTTCATATACCATTACCTGGTACCTAGAGTGATGCTTAGTAGTAGTTGAATAAATACTTTCAAATGAATGAATAAAATCCATTGGCACCTCTGCATTATACTACTTACAAACATTCAACCAACATTTGAATGTTTGTTATTCAGCAGATGTCTGTGGCTATTATCTGGATCGTTGAGTCCTTTCTTACCATACAGAGAGTAATGAGTTACTTTTAGAAATCCTGATGTTATTCATAATGTTCCTCAGATGAAATCTAAGAAGAGAATCCCAGAATTATAGTTTTAGAGCTAACAGGAGCTGAATGAATCCCTTTGTTCTCAGATGTATCCTTTCCAGTCTCTTATCCAAGGTTCCCGGGCTAGTTTAAGGCAGTGAGGAATAAAACCTATTCTTTAGATTCCTAGTTCTATGTTTTTTCCTATACGACAACTCAACTTACATTTTAGAATTTATAATGAAATTCTAACATACCATCCTTGGTGGTAAGGAATTTTTGTATTCTAGTTAATGGCAATATGCTTCATTTATTCTTTATTCTTCAATGAGTATTTATTAAACACTAGTCATATCACTTGCAATATGCTGTGCTCTGAATGGATGAGAAGGAATGAGGCATACCCCTTCCCTGGACTTAGGGGTCCACTGCAGGAACATTTCCCTGAACCTCTTCTGCTGTCCCACAGGCTCACCTCCAGCACTGTATCTTCCATATTAGATTGTAGTGTTCTATTAACAAACTATCTTTTCCATTAGTCTGTAAGATGCTTGAGGGCAGAGACCATGTCTTATTAACCACTGGGCATATTCTGTCCCCTCTCACCCAAAGTGGTATGTGAACCTGATCTCATGATATATTTGAGGGAGAAAGTGAATAATATATAGCATGCTGGTTCAACACTTATGTTATGAAGTAAATAATTGCATCCCTTCCCAAATTCATATGTTGAAGCCCTAAGTCCTAATGTGATGATATTTATTTGGAGATAGGGCCATTAGGAGGCAATTAGGATTAGGTAAGATCATGAGGATGAGGCCCTGGTCTGATGGTATTAACGGCTTTATAAGAAGAAACAACAGAGAGCTTGCTCTTCCTCTCTCACATGGCATCAAGAAAAAGCCATGTGAGGACACAGCAAGAAGGGGTTGTTGGAGGGGAAGTAGGTGGAGGGATGGGCTAAATGGGTGATGGGGATTAAAGAAGGCACTTGTTGGAATGAGCACTGGGTGTTAATTATTTTTTTTAATGTTTATTTTGAGAGAGGGAGAGAAAGAGCAGGGCAGAGGCAGAGAGAGAGGGGGAGAGAGAATCTCAAGCAGTCTCCATGCTTTCAGCAAGGAGCCTGATGAGGAGCTTGATCCCATGAACCGTGAGATCATGACCTGAGCAAAATTGAGAGTTGGATGCTTAACCAACTGAGCCACCCATGTGCCCCAAGCACTGGGTGTTATATGTAAGTGATGAATAACTAAATTCGACTCCTGAAACCAGTACTACACCATATGTTAACTAACTAGAATTTAAATTAAAAAAAAAAAAAAAAGAAGAAGGTGGCCATCTATAAGCCAGGAAGAGTCTCCACCAGAACCTGACCTTATTGGTTCCCTGATCTCAGACTTCCAGCCTCCACAACTGTGAGAAAATAAATTTCTGTTGTTTAAGCCACCCAATCTTTTGTATTTTGTTTTGGTAGCCTGAGCTAACTAATGCAATAAACTGTACCATATTTTTAAACTTATAACTATATTAAAAATCACAATTTTTTTCAAAATTACAGCATTCAAAACTTTGCAGTCTTTCTGTATTTCTGTGAGCTTTCCTACTGCACCAAAGTGACTCTAGTTAGTTAAGACTGAGAGTTAATTAAATGTCCTCTAAACAGACTTTCTTTGGGTATGAATTATGACAGTATTAGTTTCTTGTAGCTGCCATAACTAAGTGCCACAAAACAGGTAACTTAAGGTAAGAGAAACTTACTCTTTCATAATTCTAGAGGCCAGGTGTCTGAAATCAATATGTTAGCTGGATTGCGCTCCCTCTGAAACCTCTGTGGGGTGAAACTTTGCCTCTTCCAGCTGTTGGAATCCTCAAGGACTTCATAATTCCAATCTCTGTCTCTGGGTTCACACGGTCATTTTCTCTGTGTGTCTCTTCTATCTTCCCTTTGTGCATGTCTGTCTGTTTCTTCTCATAAGGACTCCAGCTATACTGGATTAGGGCCTCCCTTAATGATCTCATGTTAACTTGATTATATCTGCAAATACTCTATTTAGAATTAAGATCACATTCACAAATATAAGGGGTTAGGACTTCAGCATATTTTTTTGGGGGAGGGGTACAATTCAACTCATAACAATGACCTAGTCTAAAATTGTATTTTTTCTTTTCCTCACAGTAATAGCATCAACTTGTACCCTTTGGAACCATGCATTACATGCCAATCATGGTCCTAGACATTTAATGATTTCGTTTTATCTTCTTATCAAGCCTTAGAGGTGGGAAGTGCTAGCATTGTTAACTATGAAATTGAGACTCAGAGAGGTTGAGTACTTCTTGCCAGGTCCTATACTAAATGGTGGAGCAGGATTTAATCCAGATTTCACTTATATGAAGGTTCATTTTCTTAGCCACAATGCAAGTATGTCTATTTTTATACTTATGAGCCTATTAGCCATTTTGGGATTCCCTGTATCTTAAAACTTTAGAAATTATTTTCTAATGTCTGCATTGAGCATCATTCTATCATATATTCAGCCACAAGCTAATTGGGGCCAGACATATAAGTCTATATACACTGTGTCCTGCTTAGGTTCACTAAGACTATCTCACCTTTCATCTCTCAGTGTCTCTTCTCTTCTTTCCCTTGGTCCTGGCAATCCATATCATCCCCGAAGCCTTTCTAAATGCTAGGTCAGGTTCCAAAGAGAAACTCTATGATCTTGTGTATGTTCTGTTGTTCTGACCTTAGCCTGAAGTCAGTTTTTGTATTGAGAGAGTCTAATATTCATACCACTATGTTTAGTCACTGCATCTTCAAAACTGAGCTCAGACAGGAGTTCAGTCAATTTGCCCTGGATTTGGAACCCCAACATGGATTCCACTGGCTTCCTCATCCTTTTCCTGCCCTTGAGCCTCAGCCAGAGGCACATCCATGTACCACGCCCACTTAGTTCTGCATGGATTTTCCCAAGGTACTGGGAGAAGTCATCAAATTATTTGCAATTTTATTTCTACAGTTTGTAGCTGTTTGAAAAATTCCAGATTGATTTTCAACTGAGCAATGCAGCCTCAATCCTAATAAGGTTCAAGCACTGAAAAAGTACAGCGATGAACCATTGATTAAGTTGACACTGCAATCTATTTTCTCTGCCCCTCGTAGACTGAACTGGCTGCTTACACTTGCATTTGTTAAATGTTCCAGGCTTTTGTCTTTGTGAATAATTTTATCTGAAGCCATAGATGGTTCAATTCTTGGTTGCTCTGTTTGAGTATTTGTGAGTGCCTCTTTCAAAGGGTGTGAAAATGAAAGCTGAAGAAATTAAGGGAAGCACACAGGGAATTCACCAATCTAAAAACCTAGTGTCCAGCCCCGCTACTGTGCGCAATCCTAGTTTTGGAGCCAAAAAGGAAGACTAGTTGGGAAATGAACATGTCCGTGGGGAAATAACAGAGCAGGAATGTGTGCTCCTGAGTGAGTGTCAAGTTTAGAGCACGAATGGCCTTTCCACATAGACAAGTATCCCAAGACAGTGGCAGTTCTGCTGCAAACATAAATCACTAAGATGTACAACATCAGGTTCCCTTCCCTCCATCCTAATTCACCCACGTTCCCAGCTTCTTAGAATGATGTGCTTCATATTGAGCCAGAATCTTAAGACTTACCTGCTGTGTGATCTTTGAAAAGAGCTTAACTTAGTTCAGCTTTAATATCTTCATCTCTAAAATGGATATGTTACTGGTGCTGCTCTTGTAGGGCATTGTCATGATCAGATAAGGTAAAGGGTAGAGTGAGTCTCGTATACAGTAAGCATTCAACAAATTAATAATAATGAAGCAAGATTTCCATTTCAGGCAGATAAAAGCACATTGAAAATCAACCTATTTCAATGAGGATTTTTTTTCTTGTCATTACACTGGTATTTAAGTGGGTTGATAAAAACAATGGTGTGGTTCATTCCTACAATGGGAATGGAGAGGATGGAACAGCCTGACAATCAGAGAGATCCCCCCGATGAAGTAGACAGCAAGACTTACAGTGTCACAGCAATGAATCTCTGCATCAGCAGTGGCTGGATGGAAAAAAAAAAAAAAATGGCTGGAGAAAAGCCATATTGTTCACTAGATGCACACCCCTGGCTGCTCTGCCTCGGCAAAGGCATCCTCCCTGCTCTCATTCCTGCAGAATGATTTCTAGTTGCATAACAGTTGTTCTAGTATGGCAAACATTAGGTCTTTCAAGTCTAATGTAGATGAATTTTAACCATATGCATAGAGTAAATATATACATACATCTATACATATATATTATCTTCTATAAATATTTATGGGGAGCATATAAATGATTCACACACAATCCCTCACATCCTAGGAGAAGAATTGAGAGATGCACTGTTTTTTTGACCTGACCCCTCAACCCCATCAGAATGCAAATCATCTAACCCTGGACATGTAATTGCTCAAATAGCACAAGTC
Source organism: Panthera pardus (assembly GCF_024362965.1). NCBI lineage: Eukaryota > Metazoa > Chordata > Mammalia > Carnivora > Felidae > Panthera > Panthera pardus. The sequence continues at coordinate 74,145,207 of NW_026526677.1, read as the reverse complement.
CTGGGGAGCCTATTCTCATGTGGGGCGTAGTCACATTTTAGACACTTTCATCAGTCAACCCCTTTACCAACAGTCCCCTAGATATTTCCTACCAGCTCTGTGCCTGCCTCGAGATTATTCTGAGAAATCACAGCAGATATGTGTGTGCATTTTAAAACATAGATGTATGCCGGGGGAAGCAGGAGTCAGACTCTTAATAAAGGTGTTACCTTAAGAGCTGGGGGCAGAAGGAAGTCTTTCAAGCAGTGTTATCCAAGGGAACTATCTGGGAAGATGCGAATGTTCTCTGTGTTGTCTGTAGAGTGGCCACTAGCCCCTTGGGACTTTTGGCCACTGAAATGCAGCAAGTGGGGAGGAAGTGTTGAATTTTTAATTTAATGTTAACTGGTTTAAATGTAAACAGACATTTGTGACCAGAGGCTACTGTATGGGAAAGCGCAGCTTTAGAAAATAAGCAGCCCAATGTGCTTTTAAGAAGATAAACAGGAAATAGGTGGAGAAGATTGGATGGATTGGGAGGAGAGAAGCAGGGAGGAAGCTGCCAACAGGTTAAACCCTATTTTCTCTTCTGACTAAAATACTCAGTCTCTAGATTTGGTAGCATGAGGAAAAATGGACTGCTTAATGACTACTTACCAATTTCTCAGTCATTTACTGAGAGTTTTCATGTGTCATTTTATATCTTTATTATGCAAGAAACTAGTAGTGAAGAAAATAAATAAAATTTAAAAAAACAACATGCCTTTACCTATAACGTGTGTGTATTTAGAACATCAGACAGGCACATGCCAGAATACACCTATATAGTGCATGGCAGAAGAAATGCCCTGAGAAATAATGAAACTATTTTTACATTTTCTCTGAGAGGTAGAATTAATTCTAATTGGTGTTAACAATTCAAATTTGTAGTATTTGAAGAAATAGAAGAAGATTTAGAATAGAAGAAGAAATAGAAATATTTCTGAAGAAATAGAGAATATAACTCCAGAGAGTTAAAATGGTTTAAAACAAAAACAAAAAACGGTAATCAAATACTGACCACTGTTTCTGTTTTCCAACTCTTTGGTCATTCCTCTGACCTGTGTCGTCTGTGTTGCCCTGACTCTCTGGCTAAGGTCAGCTAGAATGGAAAGCCCTTGCTTTGTCATGTAGACTGGTCTCAGAAGCCTGGCTGTTTAGGGTGAGATAAGTCACCCAGGAGTGCTTTTTCTGAGTAGCCTCTGGACTGTCACCACATTGCTATTATTTATAGACCAAACAAATATATAGGAGTGCACACAGCTGTGTATTCAGCCTGCCCTTTTTACAATAAATCAGAACTCAAAATATTTACAAATATATTGTCCTTCAATGACTGCTTCCTGGTGACAACAGTCGTACCACTACCAGGAGCCACAATAATATATCATTCTGTTTTTCTGATGGATGATTTTTTTCTAAGTCAAAGAGCCTCCCTTCTTTTCTCCTTTCCTATCTTATTTTTATCCCCTGGTAGTTATTGAGTGCTTGGTGTTTGCCATGCATGCGGTAAAGTGCTGGAGATGTAAAACTAAATAAAATTAAGCCTTAATTTCTTCATTTTAAGAGTGGAGAATGTCTTCTGTTGGTTAGGATTATAGACTTTGGGGTGAGTGGACTCATCATTAACTACCTGTGTGATCTCAAGAAAGCTTGTTCACCCCTTTATGCTTTAGTTTTCTCTTCCCTGAATGAGGGTAGGGATGTATGTCCTTTAAAGGGTTACTTTGATATTAAGGAGATAGTCCATGTAAAGCACTCAGCACTTCATCATGGTAAGTGCCCAATACTATTACTATTGTGATTATTACTATGATTAACTTCCCAGGTGTTTTTTTCTTTTTTTTCTGATGCTAGGTTAATTAGACCATGTTTGTGAAAGCTTACCTGCTCTCCACACTTTTGTTTCAATTCACCATATTTTCATAATTCTGTTGTAGCACTTAAGAGGTTGTTTGCTTGTTACTATTTATATTTTCAGTTTCCCAAATAGTCAATGTGCTACACAAAGGCAGGCACCTTAAATAATTCATCTTTGTTTAGCGACACAATCTCTGGCCCTTGGTCATTGCTTAAGAGGTATTTATTGAATATTCCTTGCTAGTTTCAAGAACCTTACAATGAATTAGGAGAGACAGAAGTTTATAATCCATTTTAATGACACTGGGTATGCAGAGCACATCCTTCTGTCTCCCTGGACATGAGATGCCCAGTGGAGACATACAATCCTCTATGATCCTCCCTGTGAGACATGCCCCCAACCAGTGCTGTTGATGCCTGTGTAGATAAGTTAGAATAATTTAGAAGTTCAGTATATATTTTTAGTCTCTCCTTCCAAACTCACCAATCAAGCAGTCACCCCACTTGCTTGGGGTAGAGAAAGAAACTGGGAAGAGAGGCCAGGACTGACATGTTAATGAAGCCACTTTGACATGGAAAGAAACATAAGAATTGGGGAAAACCATTTACTTCCAACAGAAATGATTAGAATATCCATTTTAGAGGTAGCACATCTTAAAGAGTTTACGACCTTGCCCAAACTGGTAAGTGGCAGGTGTAAAACATAAACTTAGAACCGAGAGAATCCAGCTCTAAACTACTATAGGGAAGGACTGTACTATATCCATCTTTGCATTAGTGACTCCTTCATTGTAGGCTAAATATTTGTCAAAATATCTACTGTGTGCCAGGCACTTTCATAACATACAAAGATACTTGCAGAATAAGAAATAGTCTCTTGGGTCCTGTCAAGGTGGAGTAGCTTATTCCTCACCGGTACTCCCTCTTACAACTAAAAGCCCTGACTATAACATGACAAAGAAGGTCAGGAAGACTCTCAAAGTGGAAAGAAGAAGGTGGATTGCCTTGGGACATTAGGACTTGAGGAACAAAACTTTGATAAGTTCCCTGGGTTTCCTTATTGCCTCCAACATATCCTCAACAGGGTGCTGCAGAAACCTCCATCCCAGAACCACCAATAAGCACAGACAAAAATCTCCAGGAAAGGCCTTAGCTTTCCCTTAGCTAAAGGACCAAGAAAAGGGTAGCCTAACAATAGGAACTCTTTTTGGCAGTACTTAACCTTACTCCAGTCAAATGCTAGCAGAAAAACCGTACTATTTCTTCTCCATAGTTTCAGCCTGCCAGAGAGGAACTGATCTTTCTTTCTACCTCTCAGTCCCTTCCCCATGGAAGCAAATATTGTGCACCAATTTCCCACTGGCTGATATCAGCTGAGTGGAGCAGAGACCTTCTCTTCCATTCCTTACTTGGAAGGAGCAGGTGTCAGTACTCCACCTCCCCCACGCCAGATGGTATTGGTGAACTGGTCTTCCATCCCCAATCCAGCAGACCCAGGTAGGACTCTGGCTCTCCCACCAGGTTGGTGTCATTGGGTGTATTGCTGAGTTGAGTCTCTACCCCTATATGACATCAATGAACATGGTGGTGCAAATTGAGGGTAGTAAGGACTTCATTCTCCCTTTTTCCCCACCCCATGTCAGTGGGATACACTGGGGAGCTGAGACTCATCCCCACTCTGCTGCAACAAAGTGTGAGTCAGCCCTCTACTCCTACTTGATGGAAGCTGGGCCCAATTGGGGTCTTAATCTTCACTTCCACTTGGAGACAATAAGGCAGTTGACTATTAGTGCCTCATTTTTAAAGGAAAGGAGTCAGCAGAGACTAAGGGAGAGCTGAATGTTCACTCCACTGTTCTGTTATGGGGTATTGTGAATCAGTACCCCTATTTTGCTAGATGGTAATGGTGGGGCCCATTTGGTCCTCATGCTACACCTTAATAGAGGGACTGAGTACTAAAACAAAAGATTAAATGAATCCAGAATCCCATAATATAATATCCAATATGTCAGAATAGGAAATCACTTGTCATACCAAGAACCAGGAAAATCACAGCATGAATGAGAAAAGACAACCAATAGACACCAATACCAATGTGAATCAGATGTCAGAATTACCTGACAGGGATTTTAAAGCAGCCATAAAAAAATGCTTCAACAAACAAACAAACAAAAAGCAGAAACAGACCCATAAATACAGAGAACAAACTGGTGGTTCCAAGAGGGGTTGCCTTGTAGGGGAGATAGGTATGACAAGTGAAGGAGAGTGGGAAGTACAGGTTTCCAGTTACGGAATGCATAAGTCATGGAGATGAAAGTATAGCATAGGGAATATAGTCAATGGTCCTGTAATAGTGTATGCTGGAAGATGGTAGCTACATGTGTGCTGAACTCAACATAACTTATAGAGTTGAATCACTATAGTGTGCATTCAGAAATAATAATGTAGCATTGTGTGTCAGCCATACTTCAACTAAAAAAAAGTCTCAATCATTATTTTGAAGCATATTAAGAAAATATAAAACCTAGCAAAGAAAGAAATATTCTAAAAAAGAACCAAATGGAAATTAGAGAACTGAAAAATACAACACTGAAATAATCAAGAAAAAAAAAATCACTGGATGAGATCAGAAAGTAGAATGGAGATGACAGGACAGAATCAGTGAGTTTGAAGACAGGTCAATAGAATTTACCCAATCTGAAGGCAGAAAGTAGACTGAATAAAAATGAACAGTCTCAGGGAACCTGTGGTGTAATATCCATTTATATTATGGAGTTCCAGAAGGAGAGACAAGAGTGGTATTAATTTAATTAAATAATGGATGAAAATCTCCCAGGTTTGGCAAAAGACAAAAACCTATAGATTCAAGGTGAACAACCCTCAAATAGGATAAACGCAAAGAAACCTATGCCAAGGCACATCATGATTAAACTTCTAAAAAATAAAGAAAAAATGAAAGCAGCAGAGAGAAAAGATGCATTCATTGCTTATAGGGGAGGACAAATTAGAGTGACAGTATGTCATTCATCTGGAGCCTTGAATGCCAGAAGGAAGTAGTGCAACAGTCTTCAAGTAATGAAAGAAAAGAATAGTCATGCGTGAGTGCTGTATTCAGTGAAAATGTCCTCTGGAAGAAGGGGAAAGAAAGAAAATTTTGGGTGAAGGAAAACAGAATTTGTTGCTAGAAAATCTGTCTTTGAAGAATGGTTAAGAGAGTTCTCTAAACAGAAAGAAAATGATAGCAAAAGAAGGCTGGGAGCTTCAGAAAGGAAAAAAAGACCATCAGCATGGGTACAAATAAACCAAAATATAATAGACTATCTTCATGAGATTTTCTTAAATAGTGTTTAATGATTGAAGCAAACATTATAAACATCTGTTGTGGTTCTCAATGTATATAGGGGAAATACTTAAAATAATTATATTTAACAAGAAGGAAGTTTGAAAATAGATTTCTGTGTCACTGCAGTGGTAAAATGTGGATACCAGTAGACCAAGAGAAATTATGTATGCATATTGTGATACCTAAAACTGTCACGAGGAAAACTAAACCAGGGGATATATCAAAAACACTAAATATGAGTCAAGATGGAATCCTGAAAAAAAAAGTTTGAAACCCACAGGAAAGAAGAAAATGAAGACAGGAATGAAGAATGGAAGAAATAGATAGAAAACAACAAGGAAAAAAATGGCTGACAGACTTCAACTCTACCATATCACTAATTGATGTGAATAGTTTAAAGTTAATTAATTTAAAAGACAGAAATTGCCAGAGTGGATAAAAAACATGACCCAACAATACACTGGCTACAAGAAATTCACTTCAAGTATTATAACATAGGTATGTTATAAGAGAAAGAAAGAAAAGTTACACCATGCAAACATTGCTGAAAAAAAAGAAAAGCAGGAGCAGTACTACTATCAGATTTTAGACCAAAGAAACAGTCTCTGCCCTCAGAGAGCTTAACAATTTACATTTTATTTGCATGTTACATTTTCAATTTTTAGAAGGAAACTATAGTGATTGCCACCTAAGCCAGATCATGAGGTTGCAGGTATAATTAAACAGTGATCTCAAAGTTAATTTCTTTTCAAATATAGTCAGCCCATGATGTGTACTTCTAATGTGAATCGAGCATTCTGCTGTGTGCTTTTGGGTGATGCAGCTGATAGGGAAATTCCATGTAAAATGCTGTGGTAATGGGATTTTGAGCAATTTCTGAAGTATAGGGAAGGGAAATTTTGAGCGTCTAACACTTTCAGGTGATTTATTAAAGCACAGATGAATGACACAGGTATGGTCCCTGCCCACATAGAAATTAGGGTGAGGTTTGATTAGGCAGTGATGCACTTGTAGGGTTGGGAATTAAGATGGTGGTGAGGTCAGATTCAGTGGAGTTAGAAAATGGGTTGGTAAGAGATTGCCCATTGCCTTGATTTTGTCTGTTGCCAGATTCATGGTGAAAATAGACTAATTAATGATGAAATTCTTTTCTACTAACTACTCAATGTTGGTAACAACAATTCTTTAGAGATAGGTTAAAAATTATCCTATAATATTAAGTAGAATAAAACTATTTTTCCTGCATTATAGTTACAACTGTGTAAAAAATGTTCATGCGTAAGGACAAAGGGAAATCACACGTATGAAAATACCTAATCTCCTAGGTATTGAGAGGGTGATGACATTGAGGGTGATTTATGATTCCTTCTAAGTGATCTTTATTGATATAATGTGATCTTTAGAATACATAGAAATCAAAAGGAAATGGGTATGCTGAACTCAGAGGAGGAACAGAAAGCTCCCTGTGTGTACTTGAGATCTTAAGATAGGAGAGAGAGTGAGTGCCTTTCCTCACAGGAGTATGGATGCCTCGTTAATGCCTACTGGGGAATGTGGTTCTACTTGATACAGCCTGTTTGTGTACGATTTTATTTTTAAGTAATGTCTGCACCCAACGTGGGGCTTGAACTTAAAACCCTGAGATCAGGAGTCCTATGCACTACTGACTGAGCCAGATGGCACGCCAGGTAGAGCCTTTTGTTGGCTGAAGATCATGCCTGAAGACTTGCTTTCTGATGCTGCATGTACATGGATATTTTACTCCATTTATCAAAAGGACAGATAAGATATTAAAGCGGCTTCATATTTGTACTTTTCTAAGCATTTTTATGTCATTGTCAAATCTTTATGAGAGTGCTGTGAGGTAAGCATGAGAGGAGTTATGTCTACATTTAACAGATAGGCAGACAGACATACAAAGACTCCGTCACTTAGTACCTGTGGAACCTTTGGTAGAAAACCTCTGTGTCTCAGTTTTTTCATCTATAAAGTAGTGATGATTATACTACTTAAATCATAAAGTAACTTGTATAATTAAAGGAATTATGTATAAATTAGGTAGAACAGAGTTTGGCACTTAGTAATGACTTAACAATTGTTAGCTATTATTATTTACTAATTATTAATATTATTCTTATATTACTTCCAGTGTTTATTTGATCCACCATTGCAGTTATGACTACAACCCTGTTTTCCAGCTTTCCTATGTGCTATACTTCTTGAAAAAGTAGCATGGTGGAAAAGGAAATAAAATGTGAACTTTGTAGTTGGGGGAAAAATGCTTATTACAAATACTGTTTTTCACTCAGCAAGATGTTAGAAAATTCTATGAGTCTTAGTTTTCTTGTATTTAAAATGAAGACAATGATGATAATAAGAATGGTTTCAGTCTTAGCCTAGGTTCTTTAAAATACAGAGCCTGAGTAAAGGATTAGTTGCTGTGTTTTTTGGGGGGGATGTCATCCCAGAGCATTGAGAGTGAAAAAGGAAGTGTAGCAGGTAAGAAAGAGAATTTATGTAACAGAATGCAGTACTGTGCCAGGCACTACAGCATGATCTACGGCAGGTGCACCAGTCTGGCCTTGCAGAATTTCTCCAGACAAATAATACTGTGGTTACAGACTGACCATCAGTGAGAAGAGAGAAGAGGGAATTTATCTGCTGGTTCCCTTCTGTATCCTGTCTGCAGTTGGTCACAGTTTGTCCCACAGGGCATTAACTGGTAGCTGCTCCCAAAGTCAGATCCCATATCCTGTTGCGTGGCCATTTATTGGAGTCTGAAGTAGAAGTGGTGGGAGGTGTTAGCAACTAGAGGAATGAGGTTCGTCAGCTTGTGGAGGCAGAACCTCCCAGATCTGCATAGTTGTTTTTGCCTCAGCAGTGCCAGGTGACAACAAAGGAGATGAGTCCAGGAATCTGAGGAGGTCCATAAGATGTGCCTATTATATCCTCAGAGGGTGAAATAGAATATAGGGCTTGTCTTAGTTTGAGCTGCCACCAACAGCCTGGACGTTTTATAAACCACACAAACTTATTTTTCACCATTTTGGATGCTGAGAAGTCCAAGAGCAAGTGTCTGATAGGTTTGTTATTTGGTGAGGGCCTATTTCCTGGTTCATAGACTTCTGACTTCTCGTTATGCGCTCACATGGCAGGAGAGTCAAGGGAGTGTTCTGGGGTCTCCAAATGGGTGCCATTTCCATTCATGAAGGTTCAACCTGTGACATATTCACCTTCAAACAGCCCCACCTCCTAGTACACCTCCTAATCACATAGGAGATTGGATTCCAGCAAATGAATTTGGAGGAGACACAAACAATACAGTATACAGCTGTGTTGTATTTATATTAGTTACTCACTTTGGCCACCCTGTATTGAATAGCGGTGGCAACAGAGAGAGAGAGAGGGCTGCTGTGTGGAACTCTAGAAGGCACTTCGAAAACCAGAGTAAATCACATGTTTCATCTACTCTGAGATGTAACATCATCTACCAGTGTGCATCCTGAAAGGAAGGCCATTTCAATGTTTATGTGCAATGCTTTGTTTCCTTAGCAGGGGCACCCAGTAATCTGGCCCCAAAGGAACAATAGCTGGTAGCTAGTAGCAAGAGCCCAAAAATTTTCCATTATTTAAAAAATGCTTATAAATTTAGAAACCTCTATCTCCTATAGGACAGTTTATATTTCCTAAAATAGCCATACCAGTATATATCTTATCCCAGATGATCTACTTACAATTAATATGCCTGACATTAATATGCCTCTGTAAGGAGGTTGAGTCTATGTTCTCACCCCTTGAAACTGGGGGGATCTTGGTAACCCTCTCAGCCAATAGAATGGAATGGAAGTGAGGCTGCATGTTTTCCAAGACTGTGTATGACACAGTGTATGACACAGTCTTGGAAAAGCTTATAAAAGGCAAAATAGCTTCCACCTGGCCCTTCTCCTTGGGCCATACACCTTGAGAACATAAGGTAACATTAAGTCCAGCTCCCTAGCAGCTGCCTACTTGGAGAGATTATGCAGAGAAACCAGAGAGCACGAGTGAGTACTTGAGTCTGCCTGTGAAAGGGAGGGAGAGGGAGTGAGGAAGAGCGGGGAAGACACTAAGTCAGGGAGAGAAAGAGAGAGGGAATGATGGAGGGAAGGACGTGAGAGAGAGGGAGAGGGAAAGGAAGGGAGGGGAGAGAGAGGAAGGGGGGTGGAGAGAAGGAGAGAGGGAGATGGAGAGAGATGCCCAAATTGCTGCAGCTGTCAGCCCTAGCTGTTGGGTTCTTCCAGCCCAGGTACCAGACACATGAATGGAGAAGTCTTTGAGATGACCCAGCCCCAGTAACCATCTGACTGCACCAGATTCCCAGCCCATAGAAACCTTGAGTGAAAATAAATGATTATTGTTTTAAGCTGCTAAGTTTTAGAGTAATTTGTTTGCAGTTATAAAAAACTGCAGCATCTGTGGAACCCCAGGTTTCAGTAGAAGGCTGTCATGACAGTCATTTCAAGTGTTGCCCTTCCTTTCATTTTGTTTAAAACTTTCAAACCTAGTCATGTTGTTAGTAAGATATTTATTGGGTACCTACTCCTTACTCAAAACTGATGTAGCTGTAAGAGGTACAGAGTGAGCAGTACATGACTTCATGAGGTTTAGAGCTCAGTTGAGGGTTGGGGGGCTACCTGTATATGAAAAGAAGCAAGGACAGGGGACTAAGAGTCCAGCTAATGTGTGTTGCAGAGATGTCACACACTTTTTCAAAAATCTTCTCCATTTGGGGAAAAATTATTTTTGCACTAGGCAGAGGCTGATTTACATTAAGCTAATGAAGCTTAAGCTTCAGAGCCCTTTACTTTCAATGGCCTGGTTGCAATCACCTGGTTGTAACACACCTTTTATAAACCTCATGAAGTCAGGGACTGTTACTGCTCACTCTGTACCCTTTGCAACTAGATCAGTTTTGAGCAATGAGTAGGCACCCAATAAATATTTTATTTTTGTAACAAAACGGTTAGGCTTAAAAGTTTTAAACAAAATGAAAAAAAAAAAAGGCAGCACTTAAATGTCATGTCAGCCTTCTAATTAAAGCACCTGGGACTCCACAGGTGTTCTATCTTTTATATACTATACTATATATAGTATAATTTTGAAGGGTAAGATATTTTAACTAAAAGGATTTCTGCTCCAGCTACCCCCCATCTTCCCCTCTTGTCCAGAGATGTTGGAGAGGCCATGGCATTTTTGGTATCTAGCTAAGAGGAGGCTAAGTTGAGGATGCTTTTGGTTTCAATTTAGTGGGTCATATATATGTGGCTCACAGTTAATTCTCTGTAAAGTTAAGTAATTACTAGTCACCCTGGTGTGGGAACAGTTTCCAGGAACACTCCTGTTTCCCACTGTGCTGGTCCAGCTGGTGTCATGAAACCAAAGTTCAGAACTACAAATGGTCTTGTGGTAAAAGCACACCCTGTACACCCAGCACCCACTAGAAATACATGGGTAGTGGAAAAGAAGCAAGATTTCATATGTGTGGAGCTGAGAGGTGGTCTGTGGAAAATCCTTCTAAACATGAGCCATGTGAGGATTTTTCAGTGATACCTGGTCAAAAAAGAAGGCCTTTACTATCAGAAAGTTTCTTAATAATGCAGCGTATACAAATTTTTTTTTATTTTTATTTTTTAAAGTTTATTTATTTTGAGAGAATGGGAGGGCATGCAAACAAGCGAGGCAGGGGCAGAGAGAGAGAGAGAGAGAGAGAGAGAGAGAGAGAGAATCCTAAGCAGGCTTCTCTGCCAGTGCAGAGGTGGACGCAGGGCTCTATCCCACGAAACCAAGAGATCATGGCCTGAGATAAAATCAAGAGTTGGACACGTAACCGACTGAGCCACCCAGGCGCCCCTGCAGTGTATACAGTTTTAAACACAAATGACTAAAAGCTGAAAAATAGCTGAAGCATTACAAAATCCAGAAAAAAATAGCATGATAGTTTTGTTATTTAAGTATCAAATCAGCAGGAAATTAAAATCTTTTCAATGTTTTCATATGATTCACTCCTTTTCATTAATTGGATTATCAAACAACCCAGAAGTCTATTTATGGTTGCTATTCAAAATTCATCTCTTCCTTTTAATAAATTATTGCCTTGGGTATGATCTCAAAAATACAGTTTCAATTTTCTTCATGTCAAACCAGTTTCTATTGATTTCAGTGCTTATCTTGTGTGCTTTCCTTTTATATTTCATTAACTTTTAATTTGATTTTCTCCATTCTTTAATAAGTAGACATAAGACAACAAAGAAGATATGCTTCCATGTTGGCCAAATTGTGTATAATTTCTCACTTGCTTTAACACTTTAAATTTGTAATGATTGTGACTATTTTTATGGCCATTAAAGAAGGACATCCAAATTGTAGAAGCTTCAAACCTCACATACCTGGATTCATTCCCGAGTAGATGTTGGGAAGAGGTGAATGGACCTAATGAAGCTTCACTTCTTATGGGAATTCTGTCCCGATATCCTGTGTCTGAATCAAGCAACCCCTGGATTCCCATTCACCCTGTGCCGATCTATAGAGCTTACCACCTTGAACGAGATGCGTAGTTTATCTTTTAAAACTTACAAAAACTCTGTGAAATAGCATGATAATCAGTTTTATGTGTCAGCTTGGTTAGGATTTGGTGCCCAATTGCTTGGTCAGATAGCAGTCTAGATGTTACTGTGAAGTTATTTTGTAGATGTGCTTAGCATCTACAATCAGTTAATTTTAAGTAAAGGAGAATGCACTCAGTAATGTGAGTGGACTTCATCCAATCAACTGAATGCTTTAAGAGCAAAACTGAGATTTCCTGGAGATGAAGGAATTCTGCCCCAAGAGAATGACATAGAAATTCTACCTGGTTTTTCAGCCCACTGGGCTCCCTTGTGGATTTAGGATTTGCAGGCCCCCACAGTTGTATGAGCCTATTCATTAAAATAAATCTTTCATTCTTTGAACACGTGCATCTGTATCCTCCCTACCCACTGCATCTTCTTATCCTGTTGACTGTGATTCTCTGAAGTAGCCTGACTGGGAAAGGTAGTAATTATCAGCAGTTTATGAAAGTAAACAAGGTTAGCAAATAGCTTATCTCAGGACATGCAGCTGGTATGTGGCAGACCAGGTCTGTAGACAGACTGTGCATGCTCTTTCTACTCCACAGCTCTTTCTGGAGTTAGAAAATCTTTCTAGTTGAGCTCTGCCTCATTGGGTTGCGTGATCTTGGAGGTTTGGTACTCACCCACCCTCAACCTCTCTTTCCTTAAGTGTCAAGTGTGGTAACAATGGATCTTGACCTATATACATCATAGGATTGTTTTGAGGTTGAATGGAGTAAGTGAAAGCAAAACAACCATACAGATATAATTCATTGTTAAGTAAAAATTAACTTCATGACTTTTCCCACAGAAAGGGATAGGCTTTCCCCTTCCTGAGTATTAATTTATTCCTCTTCCTCTTGCTCCATTTCTTCCCCCCATGGCCCCTTCTCCCTTTCAGTGGTAATCATACTAACACCTTTGTATTCTCTTATTTAATCATCAGAGCACACCTGGCTAGATAAATATTATACCCATTTCACAGGTGAGGACTTGACATGTAGAGGAATTGCCCAAAGTAATGTGGCCAGATAACAATAGAGCTGGAGCATTATTTCACTGTATCAAAGTGAAAGAAAAAAATGCTATAAAATTTTAATCAATTTGAACCCTGAGACCATTGCCATAAAAAAATGAATCCCTTACTTTGCAGGAAGAAATGTCTTTAATTCAGGTCCCCTTCCTGCCCTAAAGGGAGAAAATTATAATTTCAGTGATTAAGCTTTTAGAGTCAGTATTTCCATTGGAAGACTCTGTGTCTGATTCACCTGCCAGTACAAAACTGAAGCTATCAAGCATTTGGTGCCCAGCTGGCTGAAGGAGATTAAACTCGGAAAGTATTTAAATAAAATTTAAATAATTCATAATTTGCCGCCCTCTGAATAGCAAGGCCTCTCTATTGCAAATGGAAGTGGTGGTAAAATCTTCAGTAGAAGGCTGAGTTATGAAGGGACGAATATCTGGAATCTGATTTTCGGTATAGATTGTGGCAAATAAGAGGAGTTGATATCTTTCCTTTATAAAACTGTAAACTAACTACCCTTACAAACTAATTTAAAGTGCCCAGAGTTCGGTTGTCATGTTTTCAGGGGGGCATTGACAAACCAGAGAAGTTTAGGATTGTGAGGAGATTAAGGAGAAACAGTTGAGAATCTGGGGATGCTCAGCCTGATGAAGGATTAGAGGAAATAAGAAGCTACTTTTCAATATTTGAAGGGTCAGTGTTTAGCTTTACAGGGCCATTGGGTGGAGTATAAAGGGAAGTAGATGAAAATTCTTTGTAACAGGGAATGCTGTCCATACGTGGAATAGGCTGGTTTGTGGGGCTGGGCTTCGTGGTGCTAAAGGTGTTGACCAGGATGGTGACCAGGATGGTGACAAGGGATGCGGATGTCTGAATTCCTACTTTAGAGTGTTGGACTGCACATAATTTAAGGTCTCTTCTATTGCTAATATTCAAAGGTAAAATGTTGATTAGAACAGCCTTTCCATTAAAAATATGCGCCAACTTGCTTATTTGATTTGTCTTAAGAGGTGTGTATTCATGGCCTTTTACTCATCTCTACAAATCTTACTTCTAAGTCTCAGATTCTTCATATGTGGAAGGGGATAAATATGGTACCTACTTCATGAGGCTCTTGTGAAGACTGGTTTGAGATGGTGTATGTCAAGGGTTGAGTGCCTGGCATGTGATAATTTCCCAAAGAGTGTTAATCACTATTATTATTGTTGTTGCTGCTGTATATAAATCCCTTCTACATTACGACCTTTCAGGTTGATGATGTCATTTGCATTTTAGAAATAAGGCATCAGAGGCCTAGGTCAAATAAATTGCTTGAGTTCCCATTGTTGGAAAGATGTAGCAATGGAAGTCAAATCCATGTCCTGCTCACACCGCAGCTATACCAGTTTCTTTAGCATTCTGTGTGGCTGTGGAGCTCTCTCTTTCTCAGACATTTACGATGAAAATGACCCTGTTATTTCATTTTGATGTTTAATCATTCTGCATTCCAACAGAAGCAAAACTGTAGCATTGTTGTTACATACATACACACATCCATGCTCATACGTACAGCCTCAGTGACTAGAGTAGAAACTGTAGGCATCATTGTGACTTTATTATTTGAAACATCATTTACTGATGGCTCCAGCAAAGCTTTTGATCATGCCAAGCTGTGTGGCTCAATGAAATCCATGTATAGAATCCTATCTAGCTGCAGAAAGATTGCATCAGAGAAGGCTGAATGGTTCAATTGCTGTTATTCTAAAGCCAGCATTCTGGGGAGACCATTAGTATTCACAAACTTCAAAAGAGTCGCTAGAATGGAAATTGACCCTGTCTTGTAATATAAACAGGTCAGCTGTTTGAGAGTTTTCAAAGACAGTTATGATGTAATAGCCTATATACAGTACTCACAGTCTAATCTGTTTTAAGCTTCTCCTCTGGCATTTCTCTTTCCCAGGAATGAAATAAAAGGAAAAGTGAATACAGATAAAGGAGAGAGCTCATCCCTTTTGCCATTTAAGAAACAGCCTATTGTCCAGCCTCCATAGGGATATGGCATGGCTGGTAAATTCAATATTTACATCACTGGAGCTGTTTTCTCAGAGACTTTCTTTTCATGTGAGATGTTATCATCTTGTGATTTATGATCTGTGTATCTTTCCTGATGTTTTTTCTAAAGTTTTCATTGTTCATGAATGTGCACGACACCAGGCAAATAGCTAATACTGATCAAGTCAGCTGCAGGTGCAGCAGACATTTTAAATAAGAACACAATTAAATGGAAATCTAACAGGATGTTAACAATAATATAGTACACTGGGGTACCCTGCAATATTGATCCTGTGGTGTCTCTATAAGCAACAACTGGCAGTACATTGGCCATAAAAAGATGTATGTGTTTCAATAGAGCCACCTCCCACTCATTGGGGTACATTTCAGGAGGACTTGAGTTGAGGCAATTCATCCAGATGTAAAATACAAGTCGGGGATGAAATTATATTCTAGGTTTTTCTTTCTCTCTAAATTTGTTGATTTCACTAGTTTCTTGACAATCCCTCTCCTCCCCCAAATCCTACAACAATTATTAGTGAGCATAAAAATTAAGAGTGAAGAATTAATTTGCAGTGAAAAATAAAAAAAATCACAGTTTTTTTCAAGGTGAGTTTTTCTAAAATTAAAGGTGAAAAGCCGCCAAGAAACTGCAGTTGGCAGAAATGCACACTGATTTGATTCATCTCTATAAAGGCATTAAAGTTGAACATATAGCTGTAACATTGTGTGTGTTTTACCCAGGCCAGTCTTTTTTGGGGCATGTTTGATCCATAAGACTCAGACCAAATGTCACATATCATTCAGAAACAGGTTAAGAGGTCTGTGATTCTGAATCAGATAAAAAGCCTGGTGAATTTTTCATATGGCTGGAGACTTTCCAATTCTGCCTTCATAATCCACGCTGTAGATTTCTAAAGTTTTTTTTTCCCCTCATAAACACTTAGTTCATAATGGATGGTGTGCAAAAATGTTAACATTTTGGGAAAATCTCTCAATTTTTTGGTTTAAAAGCAAAGGTTAAATGGAAAGAAAATAGTACCTTTTTATTTGTATATTTCTAATATATGATTTATTGGACAAATGCTGACATTTATCAGCAAGTATTTTCTTTGAAATTAGTTACCTATAAGCCATCCTCTATAGTCAGTTGGCCTAGAGCATTCTATGGCCAATAAGTTTTATAACCACTCCTCTTTCTCTTAGAATCCCCTTGATCTCTCCTGTTGCCCACTGGCAGTTCAGTCTCTTGGTATAGCCCTACCATATTACTGCATTACAACATAATACCCCCCTTTTCCTTTCACAACTTCATTCTCTCAAAGATGAGGCAGCATAAAAAAGAAGAAAGAACTATTGAATTAGAAATAGCAAATCCAGAATCCCAGTTCTACTGTTTTCTGTTTGATTTTGTCCAATTTCTCATCGCCATTTGAGTTTTGGGTTTCTCATCTGCAAATGAAGAAATATTTCACAGAGATGTGAATACTAAATGAAGTAATGTCTGTAAAGTGCCTTGTACAGTGCCTGGTGTGTAGATGTTCATCTCTAAATACTAGTTTGCTTTGTCCCTGCACAGAAAAGATAAAAGAGATGCAAAGGGTCACTTAAGGTTTTGCTTTCCCTGACATGAATCATTTGCATTTTAAAAGGAATCCCTTGCTGACCCAAAGAAATAAGATATCAGTGCTGGAATTTTAGTGAGTGGAGCGGGCTAGTATGAGAGTTATTTTTAAATAAAGAGACTTCCTAGTTCCACTAAATCTCACAGTGAGGACACCTAGTTGATCCATGTATCTGTTAACACAGAAATGAGAACATCGTCATAAAATTGCATTAAATAAAGGCCTCTTATATGCTCAATGATCCTGATTTTAGGAAATTAAAGATCATTATTATTTGATTAAATTTAATTAAACAGAACCCACCACCTTAGAGCCCCTGGGCTTCTATAAAGAGAATATGAATGCAATGATTAAATTAAGTCACAACCAATAAAGATTTTCATCAGAAAAGAAAATGGAAGGAATTATCTGATTGAGAATCCTGAGTCAATTATATGCCTTGGGTGTTTCATGAAACGTCATTGAAATTTACCTGTGCTAAAATGGAGAGGAGACCACTTAGCAAATGCTACTCACTCATTCATCCATCCCTTCATTAATTCTATATTTATCAAGCCTCTTGTCTATAGTAGACAGTGTGGTGGACATCTTGTGAGAACCGCAAGGATAAATGAAGTACATGTCTTGCCTACCTACCCAAACTTGGAGTGGGACATACTCCCAAATTAGTATAATCCATAGAGTTGGGATGCCGAAAAATATATCGTTTTTGAGCTGAAAATATTTTTTTTAATAGATGGTATTGGATCTAGGCCTCAGAGTTGAGATGGTTCAACAAAAGTAGTTCACCCATTTTTTGTTACTTACCGTTATGTCAGGAGCTGTCCTAAGTACTGGAGATACAGTTTCAGATGGAATGGGATTGTGTTCCAGCTCTGCCATTTTCTATCTGTGAGCCATAGTAAAAGTTATTCAGTCTCTCAAATGCTTAGTTCCCTTAACTCAGATAAAATAAGCTTTGACCCCCATAGGTGAAGAATGAAATAATGCACATAAAGGTAATTATGTGTTCGATAAAAGTTAGCCATTGTTATTACAACATTCCTTTGATCGCCTCTCTTCCATTGTCTTTCTCTAAATTTTTCTATCTCAGGCTGTCAGTTTCAGTCTCATTAAGCAAAACTTTAATGAACAAAATCCAAGCAAAAACACTGGTAGCTTTTCAGCATCTCTTGAAAAATTCTGAAAACTTTGCTTTTGTATTCAAGGTGTTTCATGATCTGCTTCTAACTCTCCTGTCATGTGTACTGTCTAACACCTGGATAAACTAGATTCCAGGATGTTGTTAAAATGTGCCCTGGGCTCTGCTGCCTTTGTGTCTTTACTCATCTTCGAGGGAAGGGTCTTTGCCTTTCTTTTGATCAGTATTCTTATTTTCTGAAGTAGTATTCAAGACCTACCTGAAAAGTCACCTCCTCTGTTAAGCCCTCCCTTGTTCTCCTGGCTCATTAGCTTTGAATATAGTGTTGATTATGTTAACACACTGCTCAAGGGCTTTGTTGGCTTTTTGTCCCCTCACAAATCAAGGCTGAACATTTTAGGATGACATTCCCTTCCTAAATAACTCATCCACATGATTTTTTCAAACATACAATATACTTTTGTGCCATTATTATGCTATGTTGTCTACAGGGGATGTACTACACTGCCTTAAAATATTTGGCTTTTGGGGCGCCTGGTGGCTCAGTCAGTTAAACGTCTGACTCTTGATTTCAACTCAGGTCACGATCTCACAGTTCATGGGATCGAGCCCTGCCTGCATCAGGCTCTGTGCTGACAGAGCAGAGACTGCTTGAGATTCTCTCTTTTCCACTTTCCTTTCTTGGAATAAATAAACTTAAAAGAAAAAGATTTAAAAAAATCTTGGGCTTTTAATAATGTCCAGATCTGGGAAGCTTTTCTGGATGCTTCAAAATAGTAATTAATCTTTCCATTCTTTAGGTTGCCATTTGCATTCCATTAAAACCCTCAGCAACATCTTAACCTGCAGAGCTGGCTGTGTGTTCGTACCTCCTTAAAAGAGTATACATTCCTAAAGACACAAAACTAATTTTTATCTATTATAAAATGCCCTATTTGTATCACAATGAGTGACACATGGTAAAACTCAATAAATATTAACTCAAGGATATAGAGAACATAGACTGTCCCAGGGATAGAGTAGTGACTCTTGATGTGGTGCTCAATTTACTGGTTTCAAGGAGTGGCTAATTTGGGGTTCTGTGCTTCATTTTGGTGTTAGAAGCATGTAGAAGGAATTCCTCTTGGATTTGTTCATCTCAGAATTAGGGCTTTTTTTAGGATGCTTACATAAGTCATTTTACTTGCAACGGGCTTTAAAACAAGAGACTTCCAGGGAGCCATGGGGCAGCTGACACCAGTTGGTCTGACTGCTCCCTCTGGGGACAATGAGCACTGGAGAGCACTTCAGTAACTAAGCAGGTTCTTGGGTTTTGGCTCAATTCCCAGGCTTCAGTTCCATCTCTAGGTGTAGTCATTGCTTTTCTGAGGAATGAATGGTTCTATGTCTCGCACCAGGGCTGGCATATTGTAGTTTCTCAGTAAAAATGAGATTGATTTTTCTTTCCTTCCACTCATCCAGTTTAGGGCCATTTAATATAAGGTATAATTAAATAATCTCCCTCTCCCTAAATCTAAATGAAATCCTGAAACACGATAACATGCATTGGCGCCATAGCTCAGGGTCATCTCTATGTGCTCATGTGTGTTCTGTCCCATACCTACTTAAGGCCTTCTCTCAAGGAGAGAGGCTGGATTGCACTCAGGCTTCTGAGTTGTGGCACTCAAACCATCAGGCAATCATAGCTTGGTGCTTTCTGTTTCTTGGATAAATGTTAGGGGGCAGCAAGCTCTCTGCTTAGTTTCCTTAAGGATGTGTGGCACTCTTTAGTGTTTGCTAACCAGCTGCCCTGCTTTGTTGTTTGGGCACTTAAATTCAGGGCTCGAGGTGGAAAGAGGATCTAACACAGCATTTCTATCTTTTTGTCTGATCCATGATGCTTTGCTGAGAGGGAAGATGGGAATAATGACAGAAAGGCGGTCGGGGGAAAATAATAGTGATAATAATCACACGATAAAAGATAAAACTACAATTATAGTCTAGACCAGAATATGCTCTTCATTTTGGTTTCATTAATCCCAAAACAGGGAATGAAGTTCAAATTATTATCTTCCATGTCATGAGCTTCTCATTAATGGTGCAGTGCAAATGAGGGCTAGATAATTACTTTTGGAGGAGAAATTCAAAACTTCATATTTAGTTTTTTCACAACTATGAGATTCTGTATTTTCGTGAAAAGATGCCCCATGAGCTCCTACATCTTCAAGCACCACAGAGCCTACAGATGTCATAAGCACTCTAGAGCTCCAGGTGGTATCATGGAACTGCCCAAGGGTCCACAAAATCCACTGGCCCTGGTGTCTGCCTGTAGTCCTTATTGTGGCTATGGAAGTAAATTAGAATCTTGGAATCCACTTACCTGCTCTGTGCTAGTCTTTCCTTTTTCTGCTGAATGGATGGAAGAAGTGGACATTTTGTGCTCAGAAAAGGACCTTAAGGAAATCAAATGGTCTATTTCTTCTTTGTTCCCTCCCTGGAGGGTTTTGACTGATGAGGGTGTGAGGTGGAGGATGAAGGGAAGGCTCTGGTTCCTGAGAAAGAGTGAAGGTTGGAAGGATCTTAGTGTCCTTCAAATTTTAATCTTTAAAGCTCTCCCCACTGATGTGGTTAATGAAAACTAGGATGGTAACATTAGGAGATTAGAATTAGTTTGAAATTGACAGTAGATGTGTTTTTTTCAAAATACAATTTTCCTGGTAATCCTGAAGGATTTGAGCATTGATGTAGAAAGAAAATAAAACAGGTACTCTCACTGTAGGCAAAGTGTTTAAAAAATTGCAAGGAAATGTTAGAGATATTTGATCAAATAACATAAAGTTCCCCCTTTTTAGCTTTCAGTTCTGTCTAATCTGATCCTGTAACATCTCCAGGCCAAGTTTATAATGGGTGATATTGCTGAAGAGGTGGACTCTTGAGGAAAGCAAATGAATACCTAACTTTGTAAATACCAGAAAGGGAAATCTTGAAGAACATTGCATTCTTAAGTGGGCAGGCAAAGTCACCTTCAGAAGCAGTGCCCTTTAGTCACGAAATCTCCAAATGAATTTGTAATCACTCAATTACCTATTCAAAGGTAAACAATAATACTTTTTAAGATACAGTGCCAAGAATAGCATGAATAATGGTGGATCCTATCACTGAAGCAAGTAAAATACTTTAAATGCCTTTTGCTAGTAATAGCTTTACTGAGATATAATTCACATGCCACAAAATTCACCCTTTTAAGGTGTACAATTCAGTGTTTTCTGGTATATTTACAAAATTGTGCAACCATTAGCACTATCTAATTTTAGGACCTTTTCATTACCCCCAAAAGAAACATACATCTATTTATAGTCATTCCCCATTTCCTCTGCCCCAGCCCTTAGCACCTGTGAATCTATTTTCTGTCTCTGTGGGCTTACTATTCTGGAAATCTCATATAAATGGCATCATCCAATATATGTCTTTTTGTGTCTGGCTTTTTTCAATTTGCATAATGATATCAAGGTTCATCAATGTTGTTGCATATGTAGTACATTTTCACTGAAAAATATATCATTGTATGGATATACCACATTAAAAAATCATCTATCAGTTGAAAATATCCGCCCCCACTTTTTGGCTATTTGAATAGTTCTGCTGTGACAATTTATGTACAGGTTTTCGTGTGGACATATCTTTTCAATTCTCTTGGGTATATACTGGGTCAACTGAAAAACTGCTTTTCCAAGTGTCTGTGCCATTTTACATAATGTCTTTTTAATCTCCAGTGTAGATGAAGAAGTTGATTCTGCCCTGGAGACCATGTTGTCTCTATAGGTGTATTTTTGAAAAATCCATTACCTTTTGAGGATATTAAATCTTACCATCCTGGCTTTCTTCCTTCTGTCTTGGCAAGGTCCCTCTCGTGAATGTTTATAGGCAGTCTGATCATAAGGAGGAAAGGTCTGTGCCAGAGGGTGAGACGAGGCCTTTGGCTACTGCATGACACTCAGCCTTGAAATTATTGCCCATACCCGTTCTCCAGTGGAAGTCACTAATTCCCTTTACCATATTTGAACTACCTAACTTCAAAAGCAATAAGAACATATGATAACTAGGCATCTACTTTGTGCCATGTACTGTACTTACTCTTGGGGAGAGTAAACAGTTTGACATAAAACCACCATTTAATGATGTTACAGTTCCCCACGTGTGCTGGTAAGTGCAAGAATTGAGACGCAAAAGTATATATTTTTTTTCAAAGACAGAATGGTGTAAAGCCGAGTTTTTCAGTTTCAGTGATACTGATACTTTGGGTCTGATAATTCTTTGTTGTGAGGGGTGCCATATGCATTACGGAACATTTATTAGCATCTTGGGCCCCTACTTGCTAGATGTCAATGGTATCTGAAAGTGTCTTCAGACATTGCCAAATATTCCCCTGAGGGCAAAATTGGCCCTGGATGAGAATCACTGATCTAAAGGTTAGAGCATATGCTTATGTTTCAGGACTTTGGCAAGGTAGATAAACCTTTCTGTTCTTTATCTTAAAAAATAGGAGGAATAATAGCTACCTTATGAGGTTGTTGTAGAGATTAAATAATATAATGTGCATTAAAAGCCCCTAACAAGGTGCCTGGCACACTTCTCTCCTGTGGTATGATGGTGGTAGATCTCAGTTTGGAGATATTGGAAAGGATGACTCTGCTTTACTTCTTTTTTCCTTTCTCTAATTTTTCTACTTTCGTTAAACTTGAATTTTAAAAAGGTAGACTGGGAGAAGTCAAAAGAAAATAAGCAGGTGGAATTTGCCTGAGTATCCTTATGTGAATGAATGGCTGGAATGCTGGATGCTTATGTAACCAGACACCTGTTCATTCATGTGTTCTCTCATCCATTATTTGCTCACTGGAAACATTTACTGAGTGTCCACTCTGAATTCCTTTCTGCCTTTCTGCTCTCCAGTCCCTTGGGTCAGTTCCTTGCCTATCCCACGCTCCTTCCTATCTCAGGGCTTTTCCATGCTCTCTTTTGTCTGCCTGGGACACTCATCCTACTTCACTCCTATTCCTTTTTTGAGATCTCAGTTCACATTTAACTTTTTCAGAGCTATGTTTGCTGACAAACCACTCTACCCCCACACTCCATCCCAGGTAAAAGCAGAGCCCACAGCCTTGAGCATGCAGAGCTCCCGAATTATTTTACTACATCAGAACCTGTTGATCTCACTAAGCTGTAAGCCTTGGGGGGAGCAGTTGTGCCTCTTCTTCTCACCAGTTTTCGGTACAGTGACAAGCACGTAATGAGTATTTGGTAAATGTTTTCAGATGAATTGTCTGCTAACTGGCTGATTGAATGAATGAGCAAGTGTTAAGGCACTGTTCAGGTTTCCTCTGGCTTTCCTTAGGTGTTGTAAACAATTCTGGGCTGACAGTGACCCTGCCCTGTCTTGGGAATGAAGAGCACTTGCTGGGCAGGTCGTCTCAGGTTAATGGGTGAGTGTCCTCTGATCATAGGTGTGAGGGTGAGATGGCTCTGAGAGGGTGGTCAGGATGGCCTAGCTTTCTGCCAAAGTTGGGCCTACTAGCACGTTTGAATAGAACTGCCATCTCTTCCATAGGGCGCTTCAGCAACTTTGGCTACCGAATAAAAAAATTGTTCCTTTGTTCCCCACCTGGCACAAGCATGTTTTGTTTTGCCATCGGAAGCTAAACTCCTTTGTCACCTTCGGGTTTCTTGCCTTAGGAAGCAGTGAATTTTAATTCTTGAACATATTTTTCCATGCAAAATAACTCCCTGGTCTGGTCATAGGTTAGGTTAGCCTTTGTGTTGGCTTATTAGTAAAGGCATGGTTGGTGGGATGGGGTGGGAAGTGATGGCCACATATGTTTTTAATGTACATAGAATTTATTCTCTAAGTCTATAAAAAGAAAACTTAAAATCTGCATATTTCTTAAACAGTCCTTGGGCTGCTGAGAAGACTGGAATTTTTTAAAAAATATATGAAAGCAAGAAGCCTTTATCTGGGCTTGCAGTGTTCACAGAGAAATATCAACCACTCGTCTCCTATGAATACTTGCCTTGCTCTGCATGGGATGAGAGTTCTGCTGATTTGTGGCAGTGACCCTTTTGGGTTCACCGAAAGAGAAGTGTCTTGCTTGTTTCTCTGGTGAATGTGAATCAAGGCCTCATTCCCATTATCCCCACTGCCCACCACCTCTGAAAATACATCTTGTCGCACCGGGCTGGAGGCCAGTGGTGCAACATAATGCAGTACATTGTAAAGCTAAAGACTGAATCTCAGTGTGAATATTTATTTGTCATTTTGGAAAACTACTCCTTTTTTCTGTGTCTGAGGTCGGGAACAAAGACTGATGACCGGCCTAGAGAGGGGCAATGAGGAGGGAGAAGAGAGATGGAGAGAGGGGTGATGTATGGATGCCTTGTATGGCTGCCTCCATCCATTCCTTTGATTGCTGATGCACTGTGGATGAATGAGTATATTTCCCATCCCTTTCTCAGAGGCCTGTGACTCTGTGAGGTGAAGGTAACGAGAAGTGAATCTCCAAGGCCATTTTCAGCATCATGTATTAGAGGTATCATCTGTGGATGGGATTTTCATTTCTCTGTTTATAGCAACCTGGAATTAGACTTGTTTTGTTATTCACAGCATTTGTTTGTACAGTGGTCTCAATAATTAAACCAAAATGTCACTTCATCCATATGCCTTTCCTTATCCTATTTCCTTGTGAAAGGTTTATCCCATAGGAAGTACCCCAGTTTCAATGAAGTTCTGCTTTTGCCTTGGGGAAAAAAGACACACAAAAAACAAGTTGTGTTTTTGAAATGTTTCACTTAAACTGTAGAACAATTAAAATTATTTATATACAACTATGACACAGAAGTAATGAGATGATTAAAATGTTCTTAATGAGTTTGCCTTTTCCAATTGTTTGACTTGATGTAGCAATACATATTTATGATTTTAATTATTGTTTTGGCCTTAGAAAATGTCTGTTTTTTTAAAGATCAGCAGGGTTCATGAGAGAGTTGATATGTTGACTTGTTGATTTCTTGATTCTTTCCTTAGACTATTAGCAATTAGAATAATATGCTGTGGTTAGGAAATAATTTAACAAGTTTATTTATGCATGTTACGGGCTTTAGAAAATTATAATGCCTAAGGTCTCTTCCTTTTTCTCTTTTAAGTAATCTTTAAGCCCATGGGGTCTGGTGAGTGTAGTATAATTCATGTGGCATTAGTGGTGGTTAACTTGTATATGGGGGAAGAGTCTTATCTGCCTCTTCCCCTTCTTTGTCTCATTCTCATCTTGGTAGATGAAAGGTGGCTCCAAGAAGTGGAAACTAATCCCACCATTTTTGTTCTGGCACCTGTTTTCCCTGAGAGACTCAACTCATCAGTTAATTCCTCTGGACTGTTTCTCCAACTTCTGCCATTCCTTTTCTCTCAGTAAAAATCTCATGTCCCTCTGTGAGTATAAAACAAAATCATAAGAAAATCTTTCCTTTACCTTATTTTGCTAATTGTCTCTTGCCCTCTCTTCACCTCTAAGCTATCTTTTTTCTCCTCACATGTTTAATCTTCAACAGGAAGCAATCTGCCTTTCATCCCTTTTCTCCATGGAAAAGGCCATCCCCAGGTCACAAATGCCTTCATTTAACTTCATCCAATGGAAACTTATCAGTCCTTATGTTACCGCTTTCTATGGCAGTAGTCCTTGTTGAAACCCTAAGCTCTTTGTGGCTGTGAAACCACATTTTCTGGTCTTCCTTCTTTTCTTTTCTGTATTTCCTTACTCCACTTAGCTTTAAATATTGATGTTCTTCGGGATTCTCATTTAGGCCTTCTCTTTTCCCATTTGTGTAGATTTCTTAAATGATTAAATCAGGCTTAGAGTTACTCTTGGTCATGACAGCATGACTGGGAGCGAGAGTGTTTGGAAGGAAGAATGGAACATTTGGAGTCAAATCCATCTGTCTTTGAATTCCGGTTCTACCATTTACAGGCCTAGCAGTAGATTTATCAACCATTACTCTGATAGCTTCCAGCATCTTTTGTCCATAATGGTCTCCTGAAATCTAGTTGTGCATACCTCTCATTGCAAATCTCCAGTGAGATGACCCAAAGACATGTAAACTAATCATATATGAGCTAATACTCGATTCTTGTTCCAACTCCACCCTGACTTCTTCTCTTTATTTTGTTTCCCTTCTCTTAATGAATGGTATTATCAGATGTTTAGGAACCATGTTGCCCACTCCATATTTCTCTCCTTTTTTGCTAATTTTATATAATGTTAAAATGTCCATTCCTCCCAATCTTTACCTTCACTTTAAGTCATCTTCATCTCTTTAGGTCAAGCCTCATTAGCCAACCTTGAATTATTACATTAGGTACTCACAGGGGTCTACCTGTCTACATTTTAGGCTTTCCCCCAGTCTGTTCTCTACAAAATTGACAAAATAGTATTTCTTTTTTTTTTTTTTTAAGTTTGTTTGTTTTGAGAAAGAGAGCATGAGCAGGGGAGGAGCAGAGAGAGGGAGAGAGAGAATCCCAAGCAGGCTCTGCACCATCAGCACAGAGCCTGATGTGGGGCTCGAATCCATGAACCAAGGAATCATGACCTGAGCTGAAACCACGAGTTGAATGCTTAACTGACTGAGCCATCCAGTGCCCCATCAAAGTACTATTTCTAAAGCACACATCCTTCAAAATAGCTTATGTACTTTGTGGAAACAATTTAAGGTCACTAGTAAGAGCACAGCACTGTTTATAAATGCCCTTTGCCTTTTTCTACAGCCATTCCTTACTGATGCCAGATGGTGACCATCTCTGAGATCATGGTCTGTGAGATTATGACCTGAGCTGAATTCAGATGCTTAACTGACTGAGCCACCCAGGCACCCCTCAGTGTGTTTAAACCTGATTTCAATGTCTGCTCCTCCCACCCAGCCTGTTCACCTGCCTCTATTTACTATCTCCCAGCATCTCAGCATCACCCTGGCTCATAAGCTTCTTAGGAAGTTTCAGTGAGCCAATATGTGAACGTGTTTAGCACAGGTCCTATCAAGTTTTTAGATCTCAAGAAGTGTACACTATTATCACTATTATTATTCTTATCTCAGTGAGAGGTGTCATGGAACCACCTATCCAAGCCAACATATTGAAAGTCATCATAGGGGTGCCTGGGTGGCTCAGTCGGTTAAGTGTCCGACTTCGGCTCAGGTCATGATCTCGCGGTTCGTGAGTTCAAGCCCTACGTCGGGCTCTGTGCTGACAGCTCAGAGCCTGGAGCCTGTTTCAGATTCTGTGTCTCCCTCTCTGTCTCTGACCCTCCCCTGTTCATGCTCTGTCTCTCTCTGTCTCAAAAATAAATAAACGTTAAAAAAAAAATTGAAAGTCACCATAAATCTCACCCTCCATCCCAAGCCCTTCCTTCTCCTTCATAACCAAGTAAGTATAAGATCTGGCCTGTGCCTACTTGTCCAGCCTTTATCCCCACCACTACCTGCATCACGAGTCCTGCTAGAACATAACTCAAATATTTGTCTTTTTTTTAATTCCCTCTTTCTCTCTCCTTTTTTTTGGTGCAGTTCTCTATGCCTGGAGTGATCTTCCCTTTTTTCTTTATGTGCTTCATTTTGTATTTATTCTTCACTTCAACGTCATGTCCTTCAGGGAATCTTCATTGCCTCTCAGTCCTTAGTATGGTTTGGATACCTGTTCTCTGATTTCATATACTGTCTTCTTTCCTGTAGCACACACAGCCTTCTACACTAGACTGTGAGTTTCAAGGACCATGTCTTATTCATGTTTGTTTTCCTTTCACATAGCAGAGTACCCGGCATATATTGTGTATTCAGCAAATATTGGTTGGATTAAACTAGACTGTTGATTCAACTTAGACATTGAGTGATAACAACCTCAAAACCTTATGCTGTGCCTCCTCATATGTTTCAGATCTCAATTCTTTTGAGTTATAGAACTATAGATAAACCTTCATTAAATGTTCATGTTAGAGTCCCTGTTCATTTTGAAAATTAAGGAAAAGGCTTCTTCAGATGATGATATTCCCAATTTGAACTTGACCATCAAGGCATCAAAATGCATATTTAACTTGGTGAAAAATTTGACTGGTTCAAGAAGAGAGTACCTAGAATCTGTATAATTCATTTAATCACTACTGGGTGTGGTCTCTTTACAAAGTATTTTTATTTTTACTTTTAAAAAGTGGTTTGTAAATTTTCCCTAATTACAGCTATAGTAAAGCTCAACATGATAATATTATAAAACATGGAGATTTACAAAGGAAACAAAAATCAGCTATAATTCTACCACCAAAGGTAACTACTGTTAAAGTTTGATGTATGATCTATCAGGGTTTTCCATGCTTTTTCTTTATAAAAATACTACAATTTAAGTACTGTTTGAGGCCTGTTTTATTTTTCTCTTAGCAATATAAGAAAAACATTTTTCCATGTTAATAAAGATTTGCCTCTAATGCTATTTTTAATTTTCTACTTGGTATTTTACTATATGGATATACTCCTTTATTATTAAATATTAAAATCATTTCCAAAAATTGTGATGACTAATTTTACACAATATTTTTGATATATTACCTATGTAGATATTATTTGTGTAATAGGGTACCGATATGCATATATTAAGTATGGAGTTTAACCACACAAATAGATTTTAGAATGTTCTCTTGTTTATATGGATTGTGTCCCTTGGAATACTGACCAAAGGCCACAGTGACTTCCTGTTTTCCAATTCTGCAGCTGAGATGAAAATAATACGTTTATTTTTTGCAGATCTCTAGTGCTGATTTGTAAGTGATTCACTTATGTAAGATTGGTACGATGTGTGAGTTTATGTTCCTCAGTGTTCTACTCATGAAATGGCTAATGAGTAGAAATGGTAATACTCTGTAATACTAGTAGTACTTACTAGTATTATAGTACTAGTAATACTCTGATTTTGTGGAAGATAATAAGTGCCTTAAAGCACTGAGAAGAATGATGCCACATATAGTTTTCGTGGCTATTATTTTCCAATTTTTCTCATTGTTTTTCCATATTGTGATTTCGTTTGATATTCTTATCCCCACGCCCCACCCCCCAACCCCTGCCCATCTTATCGTAAATGAAAGGTGACTCTTGGGTATGACTTCGTTTTTCCTGGTTCCTGTTGTGTGGGATATATATATATATATATATATATATATATAGCAATATTTAATGCTACACAGAAACACATAATAATAAATATATTTCTAAATTACATTTCAAAATGAGCTATTGTTTCGAAGTGAACCTTAAAATATGAGAACTCTCTGAAGTGGAGGAAAAGATGAAACGGATGGCTTAAATGAGATGTGGCCACCACAGGGGACATTCCACTTCATAGAAGTCCCAGAAATCTCAATGAAGTCACTACATAATTTACACATGTTCATAAATAATCCATCTCAACCTTTTTCTTTAAGGATCCACTTTTCAAGTGCATAAAGTAAGCAATCCTGGTGACCCACCTCCAGCATGAGATTGGGGAAATATATTTCAAGTTTAAAAAATGACTTCATGGGTTGTGGTTAATGGAATATTTGCCAGTTTCTTTATTGAGGCCAAAGGGACATTAGAAAATGCACACCCTTTGATCATTTATTAATGCACCATGCTCTGTGCCTGTTCAAATAATTTGAGCATTCAGGAATTGGCTTATGAGAGTGGAAGAAGGTTGAGAGAATGGATGAACTATATTTTGAAAAATGCTTTTACCATCCTGGCTGAACTGTGCTCCATAACCCTAGCCCTTGCTATAATTAGACACAGGTATCACTATTACAACTCCAGTTTTATTAGTGGGATAAAAAGTAGCAGAGGAGATAAAGGGTAGTGTTTTGTTTCTTGAATGATTCAGAGCCTGCATAACAAGAGGCAACACTAGGGTCTGATGCAGAATTCTAGCAGTCCCACCATCCTGCATTCCAAGCTTCAGAAGTAACTTCAAGTATTGAAAAACACAGATTTCCCTCCATTGATGGATGAGGGTCTTGCCTTAGCCAAGAAAGGAGCCTCGCATGTGCCTAAAAACTGGGGATTAGCCCTGTGGTGGCCAGACATGCTCGTCCCTATCTTCCTGAGAGTTATTCCATGGGTGAAGAGATCATTTATCATCAGTGAAAACACAGTTCACTTCAGTCTTCCAACACACAGGATTGGTCTCCCAAATGTGCACATCTGGAAATCTTATCTAGGCCTGCATAATGACCAGTGTTTAAGCATAATCTGTGTGTAAGTGAATTCAGCTGAGGGGGAGTTTGCCTTTGCTGTCTGAAGCCTTGGCACTATCGAGCTCTCTTCCGTTTTATCGTCTGCGCAGGAAAATTAATAGGGGCTGGACAGGAGGCTCTAAGCCGATGATTTTACAAGGAATATGGCTATATTCCTTGCCATAAAATCATGTAGAGTGTATAGTACCACTGGATAGCTCGGCAGCTTTCATGGCTGTGAGTCAGCTTTTGTGGTCTTTCGGACTAGAATGTCTTCTGATTTCAGAGATGTGTGTCCGTGAGGAAAGGTAGCCATTGCATGAGGGCCCAGAATTTGTGTTCTTTGTTAAGGTGGGAAAAGAGTGCTCCAACTGTCTTGTGTCAGTTATCTCATTCCCTACAAGGTCTTCAGAGGGACATTACTGCCCATATTTATAGATGACAAACCTGCTATTCAAAGGGTGAAGTGACATGCTTAGAAAGTGGTAAAACAGAGATGGAAGCCCACATCTACAACTTTCTTTATCATTTCTTTCACAAACATTGTCTGTGGAGCTCAAGACTCTATCAGTGGGCATTTGTTGAATTTTTCCTTCTCCTAAACTTCTGGAAAAAATAGTTGGAAGACCATCTCTGCCAATGGAGAGAACTGGTATGAATAGAGAGCCCACATGGAAATCCACAGGGGGCAGCTTCTGGCTTGCCTAGTGGTAGAAGATGTCACTGAGGAACCAAACTGAGGGAATCACTTTCTGTGCCTTCCTCTTGAGTTCCATGGGGCTTCCATGTGGACAGTTCTTGGTGGCCTTGTCATTTGAAGCAGTGCTGTGCGTGGCTTCCATTGCAAGCCCCTTTCTCACCAGAGCTTCTTGTAATCTCGTCTGTGGTTTGCAGAGGTCCTAGGCCTTTATTGAAAGCTCAGAGTCCCTGAATAATGACAGGTGAAAATGGAAAGAAATACCACTTCTGGAGGAAGTCCCACTACTTCTTGCTATCTCTGCACCTTTTAGAAAGCGGAGAATATTTTAGTGTTATCAGAATGTTATTCAGTGTATTGCTCGAGTTAAGAGCTTGGGCTTTACAGTCAGGCAGATCTGAGTTTAAATTGTGGTTCTGCCATGTCTAAGTGCTGTGACCATGTCGGGTGTATAACCTCTTGGAGCTTGTTCCTTTATCTACAAAATGGAGACATGCGTAGTTCTTTACCTTACACCAGTATTTTGAAGGTCAAATAAGAGTGATGGTAAAGCACTTAGCCCGGTGCTGGCAATGTTGACGTTCATTGTTATTTTCATTTTTAAATACTAATTCAAGTGATTCCAGAAAAGAACCTCATGTCCACTGTTATTGACACTATATAAAAATATGAAAGACTACAGATGGGGGCAGAATAGCTTAACCATTTAGACCTCGGTCTTTAGAATATGACACACCTGCGTTCAAAACTTGGCCCACGTTATCTCCGTGGAATTAGGAATCTAATTATCTCCGTTATCTCTGTGTGATCTGGGGTATTTTTTTTCCCTTAACCAGTTGAAGCCTCAGTTTCCCTATTTGCAAAATGGAATTAATTATAGTTCTAGTATCCCCAGGATGCTCTAAGGATTAAATGAGATAGGTCCTATGAAGTTCTTAGCACAGTGCCTGACATGGTGAGGGATCGATACATATTAAATATAGCAAAGGAATAGATATATTTGTGCCAGTGTAATGAGATTATCAGCATTTTAATTTAAACAAAATATCTTGAATGCTATTTTTTTCAAGTTTTTATTTAAATTCTAGTTAGTTAACATATAGTGCAATATTGGTTTTGGGAGTAGAATTCAGTGATTCATCACTGACATACAACACCCGGTGCTCATCACAAGTGCCCTCCTTAACCCCTCACTTATTTAGCCCATCCCCCATCGAATATTATTTTTATGCATGCCATTTCAGTATAAATGTGGGAACCCTTTCCCAGAAACAGTGCAATTCAAGTCTGTCCTTAGAATTAGGATTCAAAATGTTATTTATGATTTCAATATTTACAACCTCTGACTCTTGTGATCATTTTTAGTGGATATGGCCTGAAAATATTCAAGGAAGTCTACCTTGTGACAACCCAGACTGAAGATGACAAATCAAAGGAAGCAAAAAGAGGAAATGAATTATTCTTTGTACATATGGAAACATGATTGGTGTTTGGGAATATACTTTTCCAGATGAGGAAGTTGAATTATAATGAGAACCTCATTTAGTTCCCTGTGGGAAGAGGGATGACAGGGCCATCCTGGTGAATGGAATAGTGAGGGAAGCAGGGTGATGATCCCAGTAATGTCATCACTATCGGTTAGGCCCACTGAGGTCCCATGAGATGAGTGTGCTTCTTTGTCTCCAAACCTGTCACATGGAATCTGTGTGTCAGAGCCAGGGGTGACCTTAGCAAACACCTTGTCAAACCTTCTCATTTACAGAGTGGTGAAGTGAATTGCCCCCTTGTGCAGCTGATAAGTGGAGTAACGACTGCTTAAATGGTCTCTCGCAGCTCCTAGACCTGCTCTCTGTCCACGCTGCAGGAGCCTCCCTGCTCTAGGCAGCTTTGACAGAATTGCCTTATGGAGGGAGGGGCAATCAATAAAGAAATGAAAAGAGTGTGAGAATTTGGAACACTTCCTTAACTTCTCTGAGTTTCAGTTGCCTCAACTGCCCTGGGCTGAAAGGATTGCATTAGAAAAGTCTCCATGGAGCATCAGCTACGTAACAATAAAAACGAACATGGGTTGGGTATGACTCTAATGCTATTTTAAATTTTTTTTTTTTTCAACGTTTTTTATTTATTTTTGGGACAGAGAGAGACAGAGCATGAACGGGGGAGGGGCAGAGAGAGAGGGAGACACAGAATCAGAAACAGGCTCCAGGCTCCGAGCCATCAGCCCAGAGCCTGACGCGGGGCTCGAACTCACGGACCGCGAGATCGTGACCTGGCTGAAGTCGGACGCTTAACCGACTGCGCCACCCAGGCGCCCCTTTTTTTAAATTTTTTTTTTTCAACGTTTTTTATTTATTTTTGGGACAGAGAGAGACAGAGCATGAACGGGGGAGGGGCAGAGAGAGAGGGAGACACAGAATCAGAAACAGTCTAATGCTATTTTACATAAATATCTCATTTAATCGTCACAACAACTCTGCAAAATAGATACTATCATTATTCCTATATTATAGAGATTATAAAGCTTAAAGAAGCTTAAAAGAAACTTAAGCTTAAAGAAGGCGGCTCAGTTGGTGGAGCGTGTGACTCTTGATCTCAGCGTTTTGTGAGTTTGAGCCTCACATTAGGTGTAGAGATTACTTAAATAAATAAAAAGTCTTAAAAAAAAGTCAAATAAATTTTCCAGAGTCATATGGTTAGAATGTGGTAGAGTGAAATTTTAGAGGGGTTCTGACCCCAAATTCCACATTCCTAATTACTGTGAAATTCTACCTCCCTCATCAGAACTCCATACATGGAAGCCACTCCTCTCATGATCAGCCTCATAGGAAAGTACTCTGACAATCTAAATAATAATGGCATTGCTTTATGGTGGAGGCTTTTTCAGTATCTCTGATACAGTCAAGACAGGATGAGTGATGTCTCTAATAGCGAACAAGGAAAGTCACTCTGGTGGTTGGGGTTGTTAATATGGTTCTTAATGACTAGGTAATGGTGAAAATGGCTCTGGATGAATGGAGAGGAAAAGGCTCCCAAATTAAGGAGCATACTAGTAAGGGATGTTTCCCCTTTCAGGAGAGAGAATAAGGAAAGTCACTAGTATTTGTGAAGTGCCAGGCACTTTGTCATTAGATTTACATAATTCTCTCAATTAAATTTTACCATAACCCATGAAGGTATATGCAGTTGATCACTTAAGCCCAGAGATGTGAAGATAACTTCACTCAAGCCCAGAGATGTGAAATAACCTGTCCAAGGTCACACGACAAAGTAAATGTTAGAGGTAAGATTTGAACTTAAGCCTGTTGGTCACCAAGGTCCATGCTTCTCCCATATCACACACTACCTTACTGACATGTTTATTTTTACCTCTTCTAAATATATGGAGATTCACACTTTCTAATGCATACATAAACCTCTCCCCACACGTGCACCCTGCCTGTCAGCTTTCCCTTACCCCGCTTCTCTTTTACATCAGGTGGGTCCTATGATGAGTCCTCTGCTTCTTCACCATGACAGATTTATTTTTTAGGAATTGATGAGGCAGAGAGACAGCATGTACTGATGGAGATTCTGAATCTGCACTAATGCACTACATCATTAATTCACCTATGCTGATCTGCGGACTAGGTTGCATAGACAGAAAGCAGTGACTCCTTGTAAAAAAAAAAAACAGATGAGCTTACAGAGCATACTCAGGGCCACTAGGTATTTAAATTCTGAGGCAGGCATCGAGGCTGCCCTTTGAACAGGTGCTGCAGCTGAGCTCTGGGGAAATTATATAAAGACACTGAATTCACCTGGAAGATTGTGGGTATTCCCAGGAGGTAAATAGGAGCTCCTCAATCAGAGTCCAGGGCTTACTTGGAGGCCCACCTTCTGGCCTCAGATCATCAGACTGAGAAAGAAAAACCTGACTTATAATTTGCACTAAGGTATATGGAGTTTTGTCTGCTACTATCATTCATTCATTAATTCCTCCAACAAGTATTGAAACTCTATTGTATGAAGACACTGTGATAGGTGCTGAGCTTATACCAGTGAATGGGACACAGACCCAGGGCTTATATACATAGCTAACAGTTGAGATGCAGTATTTCATCACCTTTACATCTGTTGTGACTCATGTGATGGACAATCTTATGCATAACTGTGATCACCATTGCTCAACCCCTTTGTGTAATTAGAGTTGCCCCAGTGTGTTACAACACTCTGGACAAGGAAGGATGGCAAATTAGTGCACATGGTCCATCTGTTGGCAGCCAGCTTCTTTCATACACCTCTTAGTGTGTCGTCCTATGTTAAGGTTTTGACTGTCTTTTCTGCTGTAGCCAATTTGAGCAACTTACTAGGTCTGTCCTCTGAAGCAGGAGTCAGAGTTTTCCTTTCTGGAAGCTCAGACACTATTCAGACACAGCTTGATATTCACACCCTTGCAGAGGAGCCACGTGGTACAACAGAAGGAACAAAGCTTTGAAATCAGCTGTATCTGGGTAAGCACCTGGGCCTGCCACATATTAGCACATTGTGAGGGACAGTCTTTTAGCCACAGAATCTCTGTCACTTCCTCTATAGAAAGGGGTAACAATTCTGCCTCTGAGGTTTGCTGGGAGAATTAAATGAGATAAATTATATGAATGTTTGTTTCCCCACACCTCAAGAAATCACTCAATTTTACATCAGTTCTCTTACTACCTGGGAAAGCATATTTGGAAATATATGACTCATGCTATAAAACTTCTCCTGAACTAGGCCCAGTTTATTCTCCGTCCTCAGGCATAGACAGTGAATAGTTGTCCCTACCCCACTGTACTGTACACAACCCTGTCCACCAGACTAGGAGTTCTTGAGGCCTGGAGTCACAGTGAGTTGGTTCTTGTATCCCTGGAGTCTAGTTCAGTTCTGGCCTGCCGTGTTTAGGCATTCAATAAATGCTTGTTAAATTAAAGGATATCTCAATCTCAGAATACCACTGCTATATGCCTGGTACCTCAATGACTTGATCTTTAGAAAGACATTTGGATCTCTTCACCATCAGATTAGATCTTATCTCTTGAGCCTCTTTCATTTTCAGAGCTGTTATCTTTTAAAAACAGCAATTTAGAAAGACTTTGTATTATGAATGCCTTTTAAAACCGCTTGACTGTCTTGGGTTATAGCATTTGATTATACACCTAGAAGTGATACTCTGAAATCTTATAGCTTGCTGGGAAAACCCATAAGGCTAATACTTGATTATAAAATCAAGTTTGCCACAATTGGAACACGGCTTATGTCAGCAGAGTGTCTTTAATGAGAAGGTAATTTTAGCTGAAATGTCTGTATTATTTTGTTTACTCAAGGTCTAAGTGTATGGCTGTTACTTCATGCCTCATTCAGTCACGTTAAACTTACTGTAAAGCATCTTATTCAAACACAGCATTTTTTTTTCTTATTTAGTGAGTTCCAAGTGACCAGGAAATAAGCACTCTTCTGTTATTCCTATTTTAGGGATAAGAAAACTGAGGCTGAGATTAGAATGAGTATAAGTCAAAGAAAAGCCTATGAATCAATACAATGTTATTTAGGATTAACTAGGGAAAGGCCCATGTAAATAAGTGAAAAGTCTGAATATGTATTATAAAAATACAGTATTATTATTTCCAATGACATATAATTATACAGAGAAAAGTCTTTCTTAATATGTTCGACATTGTAAATTATCTGATAATAAGAAAGAGGGATTTAAAATTAATTTGTTTTGGGGTGCCTGGGTGGCTCAGTCAGTTAAGCGTCTAACTCATGGTTTCGGCTTAGGTCATGATCTCATGGTTTGTGAGTTTGCACCCTGCATCAGGCTCTGCACTGACAGCGCAGAGCCTGCTTTGGATTCTCTCTCTACCTCTCTCTCTGCCCCTCCTCTGCTCTTTCTGTCTCTCAAAATAAATAAACTTAAAACAAATTTTAAAAGAATAAAATTAATTTGTTTTTATACAACATTGCTCCTATAAGTGAGAGTAGTCATTAAAATCATAAAACATGTAGACAAACTAAATTCCTGAGTTTCCCTCCATATCACAGAACTTAAGAATAGGAGACAAATAGTTGATTAATAATTGTAGCAGGGATTGAAATAATAGTGAAGGTTATGGTGTTCTTAGGCTAAACACTAAGGATCACAAGACTTCAGCTTTGGTGCAGCCTTGCTTCCTTGATATGAATGAAGTCTTTGAGGGAGGTCCATGCACGAAGAAGTCAAAGCAGGGCACACTAACCCTTTATTATTTAGGACTTTGGTCCAATAAGTTAAGCTGGACCATAAAGAGGGCTGTTTTTTCCCTAAACTACTTAAGATTAAGTAGCCCAGAAAGAAAACAATGCAAGACTTGTTCTTGATACTTTCCCCAAGCCCAAACCAGCGCTTTCTATCTTTCTCACTAGTGGGAGGAAAGAACATCCAAAAACAAATTAGGCACGGGAAGTGGTGCTAGAGACAAACCAAGAGAGTTGGCATCCCTTGATCTTAGAGCTGAACTGGCCTAGGCTCATTCCCTCACTGTTGCAGCATTCAGGAGAATGCGGTGGTGGTGGTGGTGGGAGAGAGGGAGAGACGGCAAAGCGAGAATGATAATAAGAACAAGTAAACCCTGGGTATTTTCCCCAAAGGAAGAAATAAAGAAGAAAATGAGGTCAAACTAGGAACAAGGATCATTTAATGCTAAATGACTCCTTTCAATGGCTCAATGCCAAAAACAAACAAACAAAAAAATCTTATAAACACTGATCTAACAACAGTGGGTCTCTTTCCTCTTGGGGTGCAATTAATTGAAGGGCTCCTAGAATTGAAGGGCGCCTGAAGGCCATTACTAGAACAATTTATAAACATTTTGTCACCAGGTAGGTAGTGAGTACTATTATTAAACCCATTTTATAGATTATTAAACTGAGACTCAAAGGATTTAGGAAATTGTTCAATTCACCAAGTTAGTAAACCCGGGAGACTGTAACACAAGTCAGTCTGACTCCAAAACTTTCCAAACTAGATCTGGCAACAATTTCATCTATTCATTGTATGACCTCCAAAAAACCAGACAAATGAATAGTTGTTGAATGAATAAATTCCCAGATGAAGCTATCTGGTTTTCCAGCCTGAGGATAAGTTAATCCCTATTTTTTAGTGTTTCTATAAGGATTAAATGAAACATTAAACGATGAGTTATAGATGAAAATATAATAAGACTGTTAAAGGGATGAAACAAATTCCTCCTGAATTAAAAACAGGAGCTAGGACCTTTTTTCTCAATCCATAAACTTTGAGGTAGATATCAGAAGGAGCAAGTATCTTTTTACAGTCTGTTCTGAGTAATGTGGAGTAAAACTGGACATTTCTCTTTGAGTTGACTCTGACATTCTTATGTTAATGTACAAAGGGGTGCTTTTAAAGTGCTTGCAAGCATTTAGTTCCCTAGAGAAATACAAACATTCTTTCTCATTTTATGCACGTGATTATTGTACCTGCCTGATTGTTTTCTTTACTAAGTACAAAGATCCAAATTCAAAGATGAATAATCACACTTTCAAAATAAGTAAGGATTGGTGAATTCCCCCCCCCCCCCCCAAATAGAAATTTACCCAGCACTGACTTGCAAACAAAAGACGATTCCCAGGTGAAACACTACAGAATTGCTCAGGAAGTCGGGCTGATCTCCAGTAGACCTTCTTGTGATTAAAACCTCTGCGAGGTTCTTGGCAAGGGTCAGTCAAATTTGGCTTACTTTGGACTCTTTCGGTAAGACTTGGTGCCGTATGAAATTGCTAGCTTCTCTGTAGTGTTTAAATCATGACTGAATTTGGAGAGATTTGGCAGAATTGTTAAAAAACACTTAACAGCTTTGTCAAAGCTTATCTAGGTAATTCAACCCAGGAGTCTAAACATACATTCTATATGTTAAACTTAACCCCCACCCCCACCCCCGCCCCACCACTTTGTACAGGGCAGTACTCCAGTTTCTTCTCCACCTACCACTTATAATCCCAACAAATTACCTTGTATTTTCCATGCCTCACTCTGTCTAAGAAAACTAAGACTATATCTTGGTCCAAAGAAGAATTTGATTTTAGCCCAAATATCCTCTCTTTTTACTTGCCATGCTTCTGTCTCTTGAAAAGACCTATTTTATTTTCACTTTTTTCTTATTTTCTTCTCCATGAGACATCTCCATTTTCACAAGTGAACTCTGAGAAAACACAGAAAAATTAACACATTTTATTTGGATCCAACTGATAACAACGCCAACAAAATTCAACCTAAGGTGCGAATCTGCTCTTCTCTCTTTTTAAAATAAGTGTCATCATTCATCTATGTCACCCGAGGTGGGAGCACCACCTCTGAGAGCACATTTAGTCTGCAGACTTGATAAGAGAACTTTATAACTTGCAATCCCAATTCCCATATTTTATTCATGATTTTGATACTCCTAGTCATTATTTCAGTAACCTTCCACTCAAGGCAGCAGGTTAATGTATGTGATAAATTTGTCTGCTGATGGCTGTACCAAATTGAGTGGCATGGCTGGAGGCAGTCTCTGGCAAACAATATTAGGCTCTTCTTGGTTGGAGATACAGTTGTACATACAGCCTAATTCAAAGGGACTTAAACTGTTTGAGGGAAGGTGTGCAACCAAATTACATTTCTAAAATGCGAATTATAAGGATCAGAATTAAACTCACTTTAAACATTGTAGTTCCTAACCTTGCTTTTGTATCATTTTGGATGGATAGATACGAATTCATTTTATTGAGATAGCTTGAGCATTGTTACATATAAAACATTGAGCTGTAATCACTGGACTGGAAGACCTATACTAGACTCTATTATACCAGTAATTATCTGTGTGACTTTAATTAATTTCATTAATTTCTTTGGGTCTTAGTTTCCAGATAATGGTATGCCTGTTTTGATAATAGGTGCTCCGCAAGTGCTGCTGAGGGAATGTGCTAGAATTTAAAATCCCCTAGATAGCCACACTTTTATTTGGCAATGATCCAAATTTGTGGGGTCTCTCTTGTTTGTTATCTCTATCTGTATTCTCATTCATTTTGTTCGGACCACCATCATTTATCTCCAAGATTATGTTAGCTGTTACCTGTTTTCCTACTTCTAATCTTGCCCCTTTGTTTGTGTCTTCTTCACAGTGATGTGAGAGTTATCTTTCTGAAACACAACTGGGTTGTTCACTTTCAGGCTTAAGGTTTCTTCCAGAGACTGAGTGTTTGTGTGTCCCCCAAATTCGTATGTTGAAATCCTGATCCCACGTGGTGATATTTGGAGCTAGGGCCTCTGGGAGGTGATTAGGCCATGAGGGTGGAACCCACATGAATAGAATGAGGGCCCTTATAAAAAGGGAGAGAGCTCCCCTGAAGCTTCTTCCATGTAAGAGTACAAAGGGAAGATGGTCATCTCTGAAATGGGAAATGGGCCCTCACCAAACACCAAATCTGTAGGTGCGTCCATCTTGAACTTCCTGGCTTCTAGAACTATGAGAAGTAAGTGCTTGTTGTTTAAGCCCCCAGTCTCTGGTAGTTTTGTTACAGCAGCCTGAGCAGACTGAGATGGTGTCTCTGCAGTTCTTACTATCAAGTGCAGGCCCTTTGCCTTCTCTTAGAATTGGCCCAAGTTTGTTTCTTTTCCTTACCGCTTCTTTGAACACTCTGAACTTCCAGTGTGTTTTAGTGTTCTTTCACCTCTGGGTCTTTGCATGTGACATTCCTTTTCCTTAAAACAGTAGTCTCTCCTCCCTGACAAACGGACTCTTCCTACTCATCCTTCAGACCATACCTTGCAAGTTGCTTTCTCTTAGAGGCCATTGCTGAAATGCTCAAGTCAGCGTTCCTGTGACACTCTGGTCCTCACCTATCTCAGCAGATATTCAATTGTAGTAAATAGACTATTTCTCTGACTGTAGCTGTCCCTAGACTAAGTTGTACTGAGAGACTGAAGCTACATCTGCCTTGACCACTGTTGAATCTCCAGTGCCTAGCAAAGTGCCTGGCATATCGTGTATGTTAGCTGAATAGATTAGAACATGGAGGTGAATTTGTTACTATCCACTGTTTTTAATTGTGTACCCCTATCTGATGAAAAATGTGTTTTATATATACAGGGAAAACAGGAAACAAGAAAGAGAGAAAGGAGAAATACATCAGTAGTAAGAGATGGAAACGAATGATTTCTTTCTTACTAATTACCTGGCAAGCACACTAAGCTAAAAATGATATGCCCTTGATTATCCTCACATACCTTAAATTGTATTAATAGGCTCTCTGGAGTTCCAAATGAATAGTGTTATGCTCTTCTGGGAGAAAAAAAATAGTCAATTTCTAATAATGAACTAGCTGTGGTACATTAGCATCAGTGAAGAAAGATATTTAGAAAAAAATAAAGCAGAGATTAAACCAAAACTTAATTTTCTTTTGCTTAGTATGTTCAGAGAAGAAACAAAAACAATAGTTTCAGGTGCCATATGCAGTTTGTTTACTGGGTTCATTACATGGCATAGAAATCCATGCAAGCATGGGCATGGAGTGATTCTTAAATTATATTTCAGTCCCATGAACAATGTTTTTGTTCCCTGTAGATATTTCTAGAATGATTGTTTCTCTGGATTAATATTTTGAAGGTAGAGCCAAAAAGATTGGCTGATTAATTGAATGTGGGAGCCAGAGAAAGAAATCAGTCAAAGACGCCTCTAAGTTCTGGCCTGAGCAAATGGACAGATGGCATTGCTAACAACAGGGAGAGAGAAGGCTGAAGATAAAATAGATTTGGGGGAGAAGATCAAAGATTTAGCTGCAGACATGTTAAACATGACGTTTTTATTAGACACATGTAGGGGGGATGTTGAATAGGCAGGGGATAAATGAGTCTGGACTTTGGGAAAGAATTTTGTGCCATGATTGCAATGTTTGTGCATGTTTGAGACTCATTGGCATGCAGAGGGTACATAGAACTCAAGAGACTAGGTAAGATCGCCAAAGGAATGAGTGCAAATAGAGAGGGGAAGAGGAGCAAAGGCTGATAAACACCTGAACCACTCCAATGATAAAGGCTGGTGAGGAAAAGTAGCTAGCAAAGGAGAAAAAGAAGGAACACAAGGGAAGGGTGGCATTCGGGAAGCAAGGTGAGGGAAGTATATCAAGGAGGAGAAAGGGATCAGCTGTATCTAACATTGTTGGCAAATCCATAAGATAAAGACTAAGAATTGCCCACTAGCTCCATAGAAACATGGAGGTCACATTGGTTACTTTGAGAAGAATGGAGGAAGACAGAGCAAAACCCTGAGTAGAGTGGGGTTTAAGAGAGATTGGGAGGAAAGGGATAATAGACTGAGAATGTAGACAACTCTCTGTAATCAAAGATATATAAGAAAAAAACCAGGATATCATATGTTTATTCATTTATTTTTTCTAAATGTTTATTTATTTTAGTTTTGAGAGAGAGCAAGCAGGGGAGGGGTAGAGAGAAAGGGAGTGAGAATTCCGAGCAGGCTCTGTGCTGTCAGTGCTTGATCTCATGAACTCTGAGATCATGTCCTGAGCCAGAATCAAGAGTCGGGCACTTAACCAACTGAGCCACCCAGGTGCCCCAGGATATCATATATTTACAAGAATTTTTATCAAATTCTTAATGATCTTTTTTCTGGGTTTTTACATATTAAAAATTGCATGGAGCTAGAGTCACTTTTCCTTCAATGAAAAAAAATTGCCTAGTAACAAAAATACAATGTACATGAGCAGCAGTGAGGAAGCATATGGAGTTTAATGATTGCTAAGATTCCCACAACCCACCTACAAGCTTGCTGGCTACAGGGATCTTATTTCAAATAGGATTTGCCATGAACATGTAGGCAGAAAAAAATATTAGTGTCTCTATGAAGATGGTAGGTCTCTCACTTTCCCTAATCTATTTCCATTGAAATCTGGTAACTGCTTTGTTCTGTCAGTTCAACTCTTTTAATGACTTACAAATACTAGATGGGACAATATGGAATGATACAGGAATGGAAAAATGCTAAAAGTTTTCATTAGCTCTTGTTAACAGTTCGGAAGTAGGCACAAACTTTTATTATCCAGTTCTGTGTGCCATGATCACAAAGTTTAAAGATTCTGTTTGACCCAGGGCTCAGACTTCATCCTTAGGTTATTGTTATAGGTATCAACCGGTGTCTGTTATAGCTCTGATAAACTCCCCAGAGTGAATAGTCTGGATTTAGTCTGCAGTCTTCATTTCCATGGTGTTGTGTCCTTGGAAGTAAACTGAACACATGAGTACTTCTGTGAGTATTAACTGTGCTTTCCCCCTCACATGTATCCAGTTTGTATAATGGACTGTCCTGTGTATTTGCTCCTATTCCTTGGTGGAATGGGAGCTTGATCTCCTCATTCTTTTTTTTTTTTTTTTTTTTTTTATTTATTTATTTTTGGGACAGAGAGAGACAGAGCATGAACGGGGGAGGGGCAGAGAGAGAGGGAGACACAGAATCGGAAACAGGCTCCAGGCTCCGAGCCATCAGCCCAGAGCCTGACGCGGGGCTCGAACTCACAGACCGCGAGATCGTGAGATCGTGACCTGGCTGAAGTCGGTCGCTTAACCGACTGCGCCACCCAGGCGCCCCTGATCTCCTCATTCTTAAGAAAAGGGTCTAGGCAAGGAAATAGAAGTAAGTCCTTTTTCTTCCCCCAGATACTCCTACCCTAATTAAGGGCCAGAGCAATTAAAGATTCTTCTGTAGAGGACCTTATCACATGAATTAATTCATCTTTCTTAGATCTCTTTTGTCACTGAGTTCACAATCAAAAAAGCACAGGGACAAATATATGTCAAAATACAGTATACGAGGGGCTATAAGAGAGTTTGTGAGGTAACAGTGTGCTGTTAGACATTTTAATTAGATATTAAAGCGAGATTGGGAATTGACCGGCTACACAAGATGCACAGGGGCATATCTGGCATAGGACGAGCAGCCAGCATGAGCAAAGGCTTGGGGATGGAGACAAACATATGTGCTTGAGCAATGTAAAATGTCCAGTGTGGCTGGAACACTGGGGACATAAGATGAGTATGTACAATAGTGACACTCGTGGTCTTATTGCTTGATTAATACTGAATAAGACTCTGTCTGGTTGAGACTTGTCACTTCATAAAATCTTTTGTCCTTAGGTAACTATTTTAGTCATTTGTTTTAGGAAGAGACTAAACAATTTTGAACATCAATCAGTAAATAAGGTAGAATTCATAAGTACTGTAGGTCAGGGAGGATGAGAGGACTCCATGTCTGAGACTTGGTAGGCAAGACTCTACTTGGTATATTCAGTGAGCATGGTGGCCGGCCTCTGGTGCTCTGTCTTGTTCTAAGGCTTCCACTTCCTGGTGTTGGCTGAATGCCTCTGTGACCAAACTACATGTATAATTTAAATAGGAAGAGTGACAGGTAACCTCTTTTGAACTCCTTAGCTAAGTTCCAATGGAAGAAACTCCCAGTATGGTGGCATGTCTTCACACAGACTGTCTAGTTTTAGCTCTGCCTGGGTAGATTCCCTCATGCTAGGATCTACCATTTCTCTGATCTCACACATAGCACATCTGCTTTCCTTTGTAGTCAGAGCTAGTGTGAATAGAGTTTCAAGGCTGTCAAAGTCTTGATTCAATGTCCTTCTTATTAGCTAGGGCAAAACTGTAGAAATTTTTGCTCAGTCTTCCAATTTAACCTCTTGT
This sequence comes from Panthera pardus, assembly GCF_024362965.1. Classification (NCBI taxonomy): domain Eukaryota; kingdom Metazoa; phylum Chordata; class Mammalia; order Carnivora; family Felidae; genus Panthera; species Panthera pardus. The sequence goes on along the minus strand of NW_026526677.1, from coordinate 74,100,829 downwards.
CTCTTGCTCCAATGTCTGAGCTTCTTTTACTAAAGCTTTAAATTTGTTAATAATAAATTGTATTTTAGAGGTGCCTGGGTGGCTCAGTCGCTTGAGGGTCCAACTCATGATTTCAGCTCAGGTCATGATCCCAGGGTTGTGGGATCAAACCCTGCTTTGGGCTCTGTGCTGGGCTTGGAGCCTTCTTAAAATAGTCTTTTTCTTTCTCTGCTCCACAGCCCCTCCCCACCCTCCTCCCAACCTCGTTCATGCCTGCCTGCACGCTCTCTCTCTCAAAATAATAATAGTAATAAATAATAATAAATTGTATTTTTAGAAGGATCTGGTAAAAAACTAGTAAAAAAACTAGTAATATATTACAGAAGATTCTCCTTTGCCTATATTTCCAGAGAATATTTTATTTCAAAAATATTTGTTAGCTTTCTGGGAAATGAGTCAGTCAGTGTGACTTAACTTGGAATGTAGCTTTAATCTCTGGTTTAAAATTCATAATATAATTAGGTCATGGTTTCCTATGTTGATATTTGCTCCACGGCAGTTCTGATAGCTGATAGTTTAATTGAATTTTCATGTGTCTGAAACAGATGCTATAAGCTAACTCTCCCATCAAAGTGGAAATGTTAGTCATGCAAATTTGGAGGAGAGCGCTCCTTCATTGTTCATGCCTACATTTCAGTGCTGTAGCTGATTGAACAATTGACTCATTTAGTCACAAACATTGACAATAATCTTAAGAGTTGTGTGTTAAATTATAAGTGGCCACCAAGAGAGACATTTCCAAAAAAGATTCAAGTCAAGAGTTTGATGTAAACTGCTTTTAAATTTGTTTTCCAGGGACGTCTGGGTGGCTCAGTTGCTTGAACTTTCGACTCTTGATTTTGGCTCAGGTCATGATCTAACAGTTGTGAGTTCGAGCCAGCATCTAGCTCTGCAGTGGGCATGGAGTCTGCTTGAGATTCTCTCTCTCCCTCTGCCCATCCCCCACTTGCACTTTCTCTTTCTTTCTCTCTAAAAATAAATATATAAATTGTTTTCCATAAGCAAAGGATAGAGAATGAAAGTGACTATGCTTTTCATTATCCTATACACTTTTGAAAAAATTTGAGTCTGCCAAAAATTATTTGCTCTTTCTGTTGATTAGTGTCAGAGTATACTGTGTGTATTTTTGGTTTAATGACTGAAATTTTGGGGGGAACAGATGCACACATCAAGAGGATCTAAAATAACATTACTTTGAGGTCTATTATAATATACAAAACACCTAGAATTTATAGTAATTACATACAAACTTATAAATAATGGAAGAGACTTAATCACGTTGACCTTGCTCAATCATAAATAACAAGGCTGCCTTAAACTCACTCTAATTGCCCCTTCATTATACAGGAACTTTTCTAATCCTTTCCAGTCATGGGAACCTGTGTAACAAGCTACAGTGTTCCTTTGGGTTGTTAGATTTCTTTTTGATAAATTATTCTTCAGTTCTACCTTTTTCCTTGCACATCCCCCCCAACCCTCCAGTCTTTGCACATTATCTCCCACTGTGATCTCTACCTTATTTGATATAAGTGTTTCTCCATGTGTCCCTTACAGGATCTCTCCAGGTCTTGCCTACCCATGTGGAAATTTAGCCAACACTATCCTCCTTTAAACAATGGCACACACAAAAATACAAGATTTCAGTACTGAAATTGCTACTGCTGTGTTGGCAATTATGTGAGTGATTTTTCTCCGGGATGTCGTTAAGTAATGTCTTTTGAGAAACAGGAGCTATCGCTGATGTAAGGATGAGATCTACTAACAAACCAAACAAACAAACAAGCAAACAAACAAAAACAATGAAACAAAACTGCATGTATTTTGGGGATATAACACATTATGAAAGGGGCAGAGTAAAATTCTGCGTTTTAAAAAAATATATATTTTTAATGTTTATTTTTGAGAGAGAGAGAGAGAGAGAGCACATGCACAGGCTCACAAGTGGGGAAGGGATAGGGAGAGGAGGAGAGAGAATCCAAAGCTGGCTCTGTGCTGACAACAGAGAGCCTGGTGTGGGGCTCAAACCCATGAACCATGAGATCATGACCCGAGCTGGAGTTGGACACTTAACTGATTGAGCCACCCAGGTGCCCCTCTTTTGCATTTTTAATACAAAAGAGGAATAAGCATATGAAGAAAAAGCAAATCCCTGAGTTTCCAGCCAAACACTTGGAAGATAGGGCCAGAATATATATATTAGATGGGGAAAACGTTTTTCTTAAAATTGTATGTATGATGAAAATACAACTACACGTACATATACACAAATATGTATATATAAATGTTTATGTGTGGGGCGCCTGGGTGGCGCAGTCGGTTAAGCGTCCGACTTCAGCCAGGTCACGATTTCGCGGTCCGTGAGTTCGAGCCCCGAGTCAGGCTCTGGGCTGATGGCTCGGAGCCTGGAGCCTGTTTCCGATTCTGTGTCTCACTCTCTCTCTGCCCCTCCCCCGTTCATGCTCTGTCTCTCTCTGTCCCAAAAATAAATAAAAAAACGTTGAAAAAAAAATAAAAAAAAAATGTTTATGTGTGAAACAAACCATGGACGTTAAAAATATTTAAAATACATTAAGATATTAACAGTGAGTATTTTTTGGAGGGATGCGAAAGCAATAGAATTTTTTTTTCCTGTTAATCTTGGCAACTAATGTGAAGTGAGTTACCCTATGTGTTTATTTGAGACCAACAATATTGACATGAGAAGCCAGAAACTCTGATCTCTACTCCTACGCTCTGGAGGAGTCGCTGAGAACTAATTACCAAACTACCGTTTTTTGCTGTATGCAGTACACTATGGAATGAATGGTACAGAAAGCAATGGCACAATTATCATAAAAGATTGCTGTTCTGGTGTTAATGGCTAGTATTTTTCATCCATGTGGCTTGGGCATGAATAAATAATGGACAGAGATATATTGTTTTCCTCTCCCCATGACTGTTGTGAGCTTGCCATTCTTATCAGTGGAATAAATTGATAAGTGCCTGGAACACAGGCTGTGGAATGAACGATGTGAGCTGGATCCACATGAGTTTTGCCTGTTACTCCTGCCAGCTGGTAAGGTTTGTCCTGCAAAGATTCCCTGGGCTTGCTACTAGCCAGTGAACAAATATTTCTGGTTAACAGTGCAATTCATCAATAAGCAAATGGAAAACAAATCAGCTTAGCAATAAAGTTGAAAAATAAGCAGAGCCTCATAGAGGAAACCTGCAAGGTGACTTTACAGTAAGAGTGATAGCAAAATTGCTGGGATGTGACTCGAATTTACACTGCAAATGGCTGTCACGGGCCGTACCACAGAATGCCAAATGACAGTGATATGGTTGCTGTGCAAAAACATATTTGTGCTTTCCAGTTACAGACATAAATGCCAAGAGCTTTCTGAAAGGAGAACCTCCAGGTACTTAGTCATGTACTGTTTCGGGTAGAAAGAGTGTTCTTGTCCTTTGTGGACTCCTACCATATAAACAGAGGGCCAGCATCATCTTATTTCCAAGTGGTTTCCTGAACATTTGATGAAAAAAATAGCTACATTTCTGTGTGCTTTCTATGTGCGAGGCATTGTGTTACCACTTCTAGTATGCTCTGTTTATTGACCAAAAATGCCTCTCTGCTCTTCGGTGCTTACCCAGTTGTCTCATTGCCTTGGTACTGACTTTCTGTCCTAGACACATGCTTTATTCTTATTATTTGATTGATAGGCCTGACCTTCCGAATCTCCTTCTTGGTTCTTATGTTGCACATGATTTCCCTGTCCTGTACTTAATATTCTCAAGGTATGGATAATGATAGTGCTAGGAAAGACTTTAAAACACTTCGTGTGATATGCCTAGCAGGCCGAGCAGGCGCTATCCTTCTCTGTGCCTCTCATCCATCTATCATCAGTGCCCTTCAGCCAAAGACCACAGGAACACCAGAAGCTGAACAAGTTGAGTTTATTACTAGTTGCCAAAAAGGGAGAACATGCGAGAACATGAGAAGGGAACGGTAGGATGTCTCAACACTAGGGTGTTAGAAAAAACTTAAAGAATTTAGGATCCAATTGAGAGATTTGGGAGAAGGTCTAAGAAAGCTGGAATTTCTGCTAAATTGAATGCTGTCAAAAAGCAGGGGCAATTTTATGATCGAGTATCTCATTAAATCTTGTCTTTGGGGAGTGGAGACTGGAGCCAGAGTAAAGCTGTCATTGGTAAAGAAGTAGCAGTCACTCATTTTAGCCAAGGGTGGTGTGTGTAGGGGATATTTAGCATTTTATGAGCAGCACAGTGACCTTGTTTTTGTCTTTTCTTAGACAAAATTATGAAGTGGCTATGCTCTGTCTTACTCTCTCATGGTCTCAGAATAACTTTGTCTGAAGTTAGTATTCTTTGAGATTTTTTATGCCCAACAGGACAGTAACAGGTCTTACCTGTGAGTGCCAAGTCAGCTTCCAAATGTGAAGGACTATTCTTTATTATCTGTGTATCTATGTATCTATTTATCTATCTATCTTCTATCTAACTGCTTATTTAATGATCACAACAACTCTTTAGGATAGGTATTATAGTTATCTTCCTTTTACAAATGATGAACCTGAGAAATATGCTCAAAGTCCTTTTTAAATTTTTTTTTAATGTTTATTTATTTTTCAGAGGTGGGGGCAGGGGAGAGGCAGAGAGAGTGGGAGACATAGAATCTGAAGCAGGCTCCAGGCTCCAAACTGTCAGCACAGAACCTGACTCGGGGCTCAAACGCACAAACTGTGAGATCATGACCTGAGCTGAAGTCAGACACTTAACCTACTGAGCCATCAAGGCACCCCTAGAAATGTGCTCAAAGTCTTAATGCTAATAAATAAAGAGGGATGTGCTCAAAATATTAATACTAATAAATAAAGATCTGAGATTAAAAGTCAGGCAGTCTGACTCCATAGTCTGTTCTATTTACCAGTATACTATATTGGTTGACACTGAAGTAATCTATTAAGCAGTCCATCCTTCCATCACAGATCGCATGGACCTTTCTATAATCGGCTTCTACAGTGTTGCTTCAGGGAAGAAATGATAGAATATTGAGCAAGTTAAGAAGAGAGCATGCTATCATGGCAGCTTGATGGGCAGAGATTTTTGTGAAGGAGAGGCTTAAGGAAATCTAAATTTCATCTTTAGGATAGCCACCTAAGTCTCTCATGCTTTGATGTGAATGAGGTAAACAACTTAGGGGAGGTGAGCAACAGAGATTAGGAAAGATAGCTGCACCAGCCTGTGCTACCTAGCCTCCTGGGAGAAGAGGAATGCCTGAGAACAGATGCAATCACTCTGGCCAAGAGGAAGAAGGAGAAAGAAAGGAAAGAGCATGAAAAAGTAGAGGAGGGAGGGGAAAGGTAGGGGACATGGAATGAGAAAAAGGGGAAGCAGGCTCTGGTAGTTGCCTTACTCCCCTGAGATAAACAGGTGAGTCCCCAGAGTGCCGAAGCAGTGGAAGAAGAGAGGTGGCCAGAACATCACCTGTGTTCTGTTACTGCTTTGGCCCATGGAGGTGTTTGCCCAATAGGTGCTGATAGCTGTGTTCTTATATAAGGTTTTTCCTTCTGAAAAAAATGGGCCTGTTTACATTGTTGGGGCAGAAAGAAGAGATAACATGAGAAGAGGAATAGAGGGAAGCTGAAAGTCCTGCTGGAGGCTAACAGCGGGAGGGACAAAAATACCACATTTATGATGTCTGCCCTCAGCCCTAATCTAAAAATCAAAACAGAGAAACACTCCTTAACATCCAAACTTCCATTTTATCATATTAGACAAAATGGTAAGTCAAAACAGAAACCAACAGAATCCTGATTAAGTAGAAAAAAGTGACATACAGCACATATTGTTAATAATTTGGGGTTAATTTACTTTCCCTTTTTCTTTCCTTCATTCATCACCCGCTTATCAAGACTCTACTGTGTTTTAGGCACAGTGCCAGGTATGGGGACATAATGATGAATGAGACAGTCAGGGTCTTTCCCGGTCACACAGTAGGCCCCAGACACTAGGTCATATCACTGATTCGAAGACAAGAAGCCTTAGAATTGTAAATGTATTCTGAGGGCATGCATGAATTTGAGTTGTAATATGTTAGATTTCCACAAATCAGGCTGCTGCATGGTTGCCTGCTTATCTACTTGGAAGAAAAGTAAGCTGAATTTCTACAGTGGGTCATTTATACTTGCATCTTTGAGAAGGAGACAAAATGTGGGCTCCCTATGGCTTACCTAGGACTCCTGGATGATTAGGTGAATTACATTTGCATGTTCTCATCTATCTCTACCTTTGTGCTTTCTGCCTCCTTTTTATGATTTAGGAGCTGAAATCTCAGTTGGGTCAGTGCTTGATCAGGTGCCTCATGGAGTGCAGTTGCTCAATAAATGAAAATAGGTATTGTCGAGGTAAAGCAACCTCTGAACCCAGGTGAATAGCACTTCCTAAGTGCTGGGTATCAGTGTTCACTCTCTTCTTCCTTTTGAACGCTCCCTGAGGGAGGATGGGTTAGCTGACAGGTCTCAACCTTCCCCACCTGAATTGAGTCTTCTAAACAGCCATGTAAAGAAATTCCCCTGAGCCTCCAGAAATGGTCAATAAGTCCAATCACAAAAGAGTATTCAGGGATTTTGTTTCTCAAGCTAAAGAAACGAGGGGAAAAAAAATCTCTCTGATACTATCACTCTTTTAGCTTTAATTTCTCATTAGAGAGAGATTTCAAAAAGTCTGAAGAAATCTTTCAATAGCCCGACATCTTGTGAATATAAGCTATTGTGCTGCAAAAGTGTCTGTTCGTGTCAGAAAACACGAGGTATGGGTGTGCTTGTCCTGTTGATCCACTTTAGATATCTTTCATTGTCTCTAAGAAACCTTTCTTCACAGACTTTTACCTCCCCCTTCCCAGTGGAGTTAACAGAAGTTAGGCTTAAAGTGTAGCTCATTTTCTGATAAAAGTGAGTCATCTGGTTCAATTTTAATTTTTTGTCCTAAGTTGACAGAGGATTGACATATGGGAAATGCTGAAAGACACCACCTCCTGGAGGTGGACTGTGAAATTTCTGAGAAAAGCCCTCAGCAAACCAAACCAAATCTCCTAATCAAAAACTTACCATAACAGAAAGAAACAGAGGAACAGGAACAACAACAACAACAACAACAACAACAACAACAACAACAACAGAAATCTCAATTAAAAAAAAATTAAAACCTCAATAAAGGGCAATTTTCATCCTCTACCACAGGCAAAAATTTTCATGAAACCATATGCAACCTACATCGTAAATATACAATTGCTTTAAAATATGGGAATCAGGACATGTTCTTATAATGCCTGAGATTGCAACTGGAAAACGTGTGGACAAAGTCAGGGTGGCAAAATTGTGGAAAGTCAGCAATTTATTAGGCATTCATGCAAGTAACATCTGTGGCCCTGTTTGAAGTTAGCAAAAAAATGGACTTTTGTATTTGTTTTTATTGGACTTTAATGGACAGTTATCTTTTGATGAGAGAGAGGAGGTGAGAATGAGACACAATTGAATTGCCGCTAGATACCAGAGGGGACAATGTGCTATCATTTCTCCTGTCCTTATACCAGCTGGTCTCTCATCTGATCAAAATTCAAAACACTATGGCTTCAAATCGCATTATATGTATCATAAGTGACCTAAGAAGAATGTGGAATGACCTCATGAATAAGATCTTATGAGGTATAGACCCAAGGTGTTTTGGCTAAGGAGTTGCTTACTCCCAGATATCAATTTGCAAACCTGCTGTTCTCAAGGATTTCTTTGAAGTTATTAAATAAATCACTTGCATTATCTCAGCCTTCCACATTAGGTATTGAGTTCTTTGTGGGCTTGTTAATAGCTATATTTCTAAATTTTAGCATGGTGCCTGGTGCATAGTTGGTGCTCAATAGTTATCAGGAAGCAAGACTAAATGAATGAATGAGTGAAGGAATAAATGGATTTGAAAGGTTTTTAGTCTTGAATTCCTCATTTGAGTGCAGATGGAACCATATATAGGATAGACATGAGCAAACTTTGTTCAGATGCTGTGAAATGAGATCATACAGTAGTTTCTGGCATGCAGTAGGTACTCCACAAAGGCCAGCTCTCTTTCCCAGCATATACCTTGGTGGTATTTGGTTGGAAGTTTGAAAAGAGTAGTATCTTGAAGGATATGGATGAGGACTGGCTTTGAGTGCTAGATGGGCAGAAAGAGTTGCCATAAACAAAGTGGGATGGTACCCAAAGCACACTTTACCAAACCCATAGTTTTCCTTACATTATGCCTTTAGTTATTCCTTTACACTCTTCTCTCCCATTCAGAGATTCTGATTCTGTAAACTACCTTGGTTAGAACTTCCACCAAGTGATGCCAAGATTTCTTGGATAATAAAGTTTAAATTTCTGTTTGTGACCTTACATCCTGTACAGAAACTAACTTGAAGTGAATCAAAGACCTAAATGCAAGACTTAAAACTATAAAAATCTTAGAAGAAAAAAGAGAAAGCTTCATGACAGTGGATCAGTCGATTTAGCAATGATTTCTTCAATATGACATTAAAAGCACAAGCAATGAAACAGTAATAAAAAGATAGATAAATGGACTACACCAAAATTTCTGTTTTTGGCAGGTCTAAATGCCATCAAGGAGTGCTTTTTCCTTTGTGAAACTGAGAAGAGATGGAGTTTCTGCCTTGTAAAGGTGGGTAGATTTACTTTCAAATTGTCTCCTTTGTTAAAGGCACAATGGAAAATAAATCTGAACAACTTGCTTATTCCCACAAGTCTTATAGTTGAATGAAATAATTCGCTCTGAGCTCTACAAGGTTGGGATATCATTGCATTTTTGTTTTTGTTTATTTTTGAGTGTTTGTTTTGGTTTTGGTTTCCAGCAACAGAAACCCATTCTAGTTAATTGAAACAGAGGTTGTTTAATGAAAATGTATGAGTTGACTCACAGAACCAAAGGAACATTTGAGGAACCACAGTGGGAAGAGTTTATAAACGAGAGCTTTTGGGAAATCAGGTAGCAAGAGTTAATCACAGTCTCATCAGATAACACTGCAGGAGGAGTCAGGTCCAGCCATCTTTAAGAACCCTTTGTCTTTACACTCAATGTCTTATTGGCCAAGCTTGAATCATGAACTGCCCACCCTTCCCTTCATGAAAGAAATAATAATTTATATAAGATTCACCAAGGCTGCACAGAGGCAATTCTATTAAAGGAAATAGGTGTGGTGTTTCCAGGGAAAGGGAGCATGCTATGCAGCAAACAAACACAATGAACATGTAAACAAGCAAACAAACAAACAACCCAAGAGTCCATGTACTGTGAATTTGCTGTTATCATCATCCCATTCACTGGGGGGAGGTTTAAGAATTAGATTTAAAAGGAACCTAAAGGGTGATAATGCTTCTATTGAAATCACCATTTCTCTACCTGAATTGTATTTTCAAATTAAACTCCTTGGCGACTCAAGGAGTTTAACATTCAAGGCAACATTCAAGGCTGTTGGAGTCAAAACAGAAATTGTTTCTCATTAAAGAACAGTCATTTAGTCTTTAATTATGTCTGCCTCTCCTGTTTCAGGTTTATGGCTGCATTTGTCAAATAGAAATGATGAGTTCCAAGCTTCTATGGGGGATCTGAAACTCTCTAATGTAGCCTGATGGCATCAGATCTCAGACTCTCTTCTTGAGCTAAAGCCTAAATTGTAATTTCTATAGGGAAACAAATATGGTTTCCCAAAGATACTTTATCCTGATTATTGCTCTGCTGTTCCCTCATTCATCAATAGGTAGTAACACAGCTTTCCAACTCCTGGTGGATGGAGCCTATGAATTGTTACCCTATCGATATTTGTACCAGCCCATCTGTGAACAGAATCACCCTAATAGCTCACATGTTCATAGTATATTTTCATAGATGCTTCCTCAATTAATTTGCATTAGTCCGGAAAGTCTGGGAAGATAGAAATTTATCATTCCCATTTTACAGAGGAGGAAAATGAGGCTCAAATTGGCCATATCCTTAACCAAAATCACAGAACAAGTCACATAAATAATAAGGCCACCAGGTCTTCTGCCTCAAAATTGTAATAGGAAGCACTTGGTAAGGTTAGGATCAGTTTTTCTATTGTTTTATTATTACTTTCTAAATTCTGACAACATGTAGCATAAAATTGGGTATAAAGATATTACTCTTAATAAATGTAGACGGCAGAACATTTTCTCCTCATGATGTTTGTTTCACTGTTTTCTTCATTCTTTGTATATCTTGCACTGCTTTTAGTCAATTATTCTCTCATCTCCAGCTGATTTTATATTCACTCGTGTACTTTAAGTACTGGAAGGTCTAATGATATTTATATTTGTATAACACCTTGTATTTATAAAGAACATTGATCTATGTCAACTCACCTGATTTGTCTGATTCTTTTAACATTCCTGTGAAGTAGCTATTGTTCTTACTTTCCCGATGAGGAAATAGAGACTCAGAGAGCTTAAGTTTCTACTTTACCATCATGTAGCTAGTGGCCTGGAACAAGCTGTGTAACTGAGATTTGAATTTAGATGTTTTTAAACTCTACAGTGTTCATTTTCTTTTGCTGACATTGTCTCTCACCAGCCCATCAAAATGCAAGACATGATATACCAGAGACCACAGGCTTTGCAGGCTCATTCGCCTGTCCCCAGCTGTCTCCTGGCCAGGATACCTCCTCATTGGGAAATTATTAAATTGTGTATCAGTAATCATGAATGGAAGACAATATTTTTATGTCTTAGTCTAATTTTTATCAGAGAATAGTGCTTTATGCCATGAAAATATGAGTCTAACACTTTTATAACACTGGATTTGATGCTGATTGCTTTGTTGAGGACTTTCTGCAAATGAAATGCCTGCTTGAGAATAAACAAGTTCCCCACTGCTTGGAATAATCAAACAATGGATAGGTAACCACATAGTGATGTGATAGAAAGGAGTAATGTATCATGTCTGTAGTTAGGTTTGATTAGACCATAGGTCATTTCCATAAGGTTTACTGAGGTTGTCTTTGATTCATACAGATTAGGAAAACAAAACAAAACTCTGGCATATATATTGTATATATTAGCATATATATTGGTGTATGACTACCATAATTGTAAATGACAAATAAACCACAGAAACCGTACTTCTTATGACCTAGATTTTCTCAAGCATTAATTCTTTCACAAAACTTTCCTTTCAGAAAACCAAATTCTTCTTTTTTCTGGGTACTCAACACAAGGCTGGCTTCAGGACTGTGCAACCTGTGCAGTTTCATTGGACACAATCCTCAGAGGGCCCTGTGCTTGGTTTAATGCTCTGCTGTCATCATCCTAAAATTTCTTAATAATTTTATTCTTGACCATGTGTTTTATAGCTGAAGTCCAGTGGGACGGTAAAGCAAGGATGTACAGGAGAACTATACACAATAATGTACATTCACTGTCCCTTACTGACCATTTGCATATAGTGTTTGCATTGCCTCATGAGCACAGAATTCCAATGCATCCTCCATGTGTAGGAATTCAGTGAGACTCAGAGCAAGTACAAGGCAAATGGGTTACATCTATGACGAAGGGATGGGGTCACTGACAACCTTAAGAGACCACCTTGGGGTACCCTTTGAACCTGAACTTGCTTTGAAAGCAGAAGGCAGTGATGTTCTAAGAAACATAAATGGCAAAGAAACACTACCATATCATTTCTTACTCATGTTACTTCCTTACATTACCTAACCACTTACACTGAAAATGATGATGTGAAAGGAAAGGGAAAGATAGGGTGACCCAGGATGACTTTTCCTTTTGATTCTTCTTACTCACTAGTAAGCTAAAGATAGAGTGTTGGCAGAATGTATCAAGAAGTGAAATAAAAGGAGTTGAGTTTGTTTTGCACAATATTTCCATTGTTCTGCTCAGACCAAAATATATATAATTATACAAGCTATAAAAAACAAATTTAGTGCATTTAGTGATTTCACATATGAATTTTAAATACTCATATTTGCATCACAAGATGCATAATACAAGGATGAATGACAAAACTCATGTTAATAATTGAAAATGTTCATTCTTTACTTAGAATGACATTCAAAATCAAATAAAAAACACCATGGCAAATTGAGACAGAGACCATAAGAGAAGGGTAAACGCTTCATATTTTAGTTTCTTTAACAGCACTTTTTTCCCTGCTTCTTAAACAAGGATTCCCCATTTTCATTTTGAACAGGGTTCTGTTAATTATGTAATCAGTCCTGTGGCTAGAATTTATTTCTCAGTCTTGATAATAGGTATAGCAAGTGACTGAGTCCCAGCCAATACAATATGAGAGAAAGGGATGTGTGCCACTTTAGACTCATAGAACTTGCACACATGAAACATTAATTTCCCCTAATGGCTTATCAAAGTCTGAGGAGACCTAGGAAAGCATGTGTTGATGATGACAAAGCATCTGTTTGTCTGGATTCCTAAATGGCTGTGTGGTATCAAGTCTTCCAGCTGATATGGAAACTCTTTGGATTGTATTCATAGTATACATGAATAATAAACACATTCATTTATGTTTTAGTCTGTGTATAATTCTGGCTTTATGTGTTGGTATATAGTAACTGTCTGAATTACAATGCTCTTGCCTGTCTCTAAACTTGTATTCCATTTTTTTTTTGCCCCTACAGTGAAGTTGATAGGTACAACATACAATTTTCTGATGGTATTTGATTTTTATATTTCTTTTCTCTCTAATCAAAGTGACTTAGGACTAGAGACTATCTCTAGTGCCTTATGGCATTTACCATTACTGTTCATTCCATCCAATATCATGCTGGTCTACTATATTGAGAACATCAAGTCAACGTGACTTGGAGAGTAGAGAGTACACTTTATAATCTTTTAGAAACCTGTACAATAATAAAGTGGTCTAGAACAAATGAAAACATCTTTTAAAAGATAAACTTATTGTTCTTTACCTTCAGCCATTAGGAATGAGGTATAAAAGCTTATACCTTTAATCCCAGTATACAGTATTACATTAGTTTCAGGTGTACAATATAATGATTCAACAGTTCTATACATTATACAGTACTCATCCTGACAAGTGTACTCTTAATCCTTTTCCTTTTCACCTATTTAACCCATCCCTCCACCACCTCCCCACTGGTAACCATGAGTTTGTTCTCTATAGTTAAGAGTCTGTTTTTTGATTTCTCTTTCTTTGTTCACTTGTTTTGTTTCTTAAATTCCACATAGGAGTGAAGTCACATAGTATTTGTCTTCCTCTGACTGACTTATTCCCTTAGCATTGTACACTGTAGCTCCATCCATATTGTTGCAAATGGCAAGATTCCATTCTTTTTTTATGGCTGTGTAGTATTCCATTGAATATATACACCATGTTTTCTTTATCTATTCATCTGTTGGTGAACACTTGGGCTCTTTCTATTATTTGGATATTGTAAATAATGCTACAGTAAACATACGAGTGCATATATCTTTTCAAATTAGTCTTTTTTTGTATTCCTTGGGTAAATACTCAGCAGTTAAATTACTGGATCATAGGGTAGTTCTATCTTTAACTTTTTGAGGAATCTCTACTGTTTTCCACAGTGGCTGCACCAGTTTATTTCTATTTGGATTCCCACCATCAGTGCACAAAGGTACCTTTTTCTTTTTCTCTACATTCTTACCACACTTGTTGTTTATTATCTTTTTTTTTTTTTTTTAATTTTAGTCATTCCGATAGGTGTGAGGTGATATCTCATGGTAGTTTTGATTTGCATTTCCCAGGTGATGAGTGACATTGACCAGATTTTCATGTGTCTGTTGGCAACTGTATGTCTTCTTTGGAGACATGTCTGTTCATGTCTTCTGCCCATTTTTAATTTCATTGTTTACTTTTGGGGGTGTTGAGTTGTGTAAGTTCTTTATTATTCGTGTGTGTGTGTGTGTGTGTGTGTGTGTGTGTGTGTGTGTGTGTAAGTTCTTTATGTATGTTGGATACTAATCCTTTATCAGATATGTCATTTCCAAATATCCTTACCCGTTCAGTTGTCTTTTGTATTTGCTGGTTATTTCCATTGTGTACAGAAGCTTTTTATTTTGATGTAGTTCAAGTAGTTTAATTTTGCTTTTGTTTCCCTTCCCTCAGGGGACATATCTAGAAAAATGTTGCTATAGCTGATATCAGAGAAATTACTACCTGTACTCTCCTCTAGGATTTTTATAGTTTTGGGTCTCACATTTAGTTCTTTAATCTATTTGAGTTTTATTTATTTATTTGTTTGTTTTTGTGTATGGTGTAAAAAAGTGGTCCAGTTTTATTCTTTTGCATGTTGCTGTCCAGTTTTCCTAGCACCATTTGTTGAAGAGACTCTCTTAGTCCCATTGCATATTTTTGCCTCCTTTGTTGGAGATTAATTGACCATATAATCTTGCATCTATTTCTGGGTCTATGTTCTCTTCCATTGATCTATGCATCTGTTTTTGTGCTAGTTCCATACTGTTTTGTTTACTATAGCTTTGTAGTATATTTTGAAATCTGGGAGTGTGATCCCTTCAGTTTTGTTCTTCTTTCTCAAGATTCCTTTGGCTTTTCAAGGTCTTTTGTGGTTCCATACAAATTTTAGGATTGTTTGTTTTAGTTATGTGAAGAATGTTGTTGCTATTTTGATAAGGATTGCATTAAATCTACAGGTTGCTTTGAGTAGTATGGACATTTTCACAATATTTGCTTTTTCAATCCATGACTATGGAATGTCTTTACATTTGTTTGTGTTGCCTTCAATTTCTCTCACCAATGTTTTATTTTATTTTTAATTTTTTAATTTATTTATTATTATGAGAGAGAGAGCACAAGCATAGGAGGGGCAGAGAGAGAGAGAGAGGGAGAGAGAGAATCCCAAGCAGGCTCTGCACTGTCAGCACGGAGCCCAGTGAGATCTGTGAGATCATGACCTGAGCTGAAACCAAGAGTTGGATGCTTAACCTATTGAGCCACCCAGGCATCCCTCATCAATGTTCTATGGCTTACAGAGGATAGGTCTTTCACCTCCTTGGTTGAGTTAATTCCTAGGTATTTTATTATCTTTAGTGCTATTATAAATGGAATTGTTTTCTTAATTTCTCATTCTGCTGCTTGATTATTGGTGTATAGAAATGCAACAGATTTCTGTATATTGATTTTGTATTTTATGACATTACTGAATTCATTGATATGTTATAGTAGTTTTTTTATAGACTCTTTAGGGTTTTCTATATATAGTTTCATATCATCTGCAAATAGTGAATATTTTACATCTTTATTACCAATTTGGATGCCTTCTATTTCTTTTTGTTGTCTGATTCCTGTGGCTAAGACTTCCAGTACCGTGTTGAAAGGAAACTGGTGAGAGTGAACATCTTTGTCTTGTTCCTGACCTTAGGAGAAAGGCTCTCAGTTTTTCACCATTGAGTATATGATAGCCATGAGATTTTCGTATATGGCCTCTAAAATGTTGATGTATGTTCCCTGTATTCCTACTTTGTTAAAAGTTTTTAACATGAATGGATGTTAAATGCTTTTTCTGCATCTATTGAAACGATGATATGGTTTTTATCCTTTCTTTTGTTGATACAATGTGTCACGTTGATTGATTTATGAATTTTGAACCACTTTTGCATCCCAGGAATAAATCCCACTTGATTGTGGTGAATGATTTTTTTTAATGTGTTGTTGGATTTAGTTTGCTAATATTTTGTTGAGGATTTTTACATCTGTGTTAATCAGACATACTGACCTGTAGTTTCCTTTTGTTGGAGTGTCCTTCTGGTTTTGGTATAGGGTAATGCTGTCCTCATAAAATGATTTCTGTTGCTTTTATCCCTCTTATATTTTTGGAATAGTTTGAGAAGAATAGATGTTAATTCTTCTTTAAAAGTTTAGTAGAATTCACTTGTGAAGCCATCTGGTCCTGGACTTTTGTTTGTTGGGAAGTTTTTGATTACTGATTCAGTTTATTGCTGGTAATCAGTCTGTTCAAATTTTCTACTTATTCCTAACTTAGTTTTGTAAAGTTATATAGTTTTATAAATTTATCTGTTTCTTCTAGGTTGTCCAATTTGTTGGCATATAATTTTTCTTAATATTCAGTTAGAATCTTTTGCATTTATGTGGTGTTAGTTATTTCTCCTCTTTCATTTCTGATATTGTTTAATTGAGTCCTTTCTCTCTGTCTCTCTGTCTCTCTTTGATGAGTTTGAATAAATGTCTATCAATTTTGGTGATCTTTTCAAAGAAACAGTTCCTGGTTTCATTGATTTGTTCTATTATTTTAGTTTCTGTATCATTTATTTTTGCTCCCACAATTATTATTTCCTTTCTTCTTCTGCTTTTGGGTTTTGTTTGTTCTTTTTCTAGCTTCTTAGGCATAAAGTTAGGTTATTTGAGTATTGTTTCCTGAGGTAGGCCTGTATTGCTATAAACTTCCCTCTTATAACAACTTTTGTGGCATCTCAAAGGTTTTGGACCACTATGTTTTAATTTCCATTTGTCCTCATGTATTTTAAAAATTTTTTTTTTAACGTTTTATTTATTTTTGAGACCGGGAGAGACAGAGCGTGAACAGGGGAGGGACAGAGAGAGAGGGAGACACAGAATCTGAAACAGGCTCCAGGCTCTGAGCTGTCAGCACAGAGCCCAACACGGGGCTTGAACTCATGGACCGCGAGATCATGACCTGAGCCGAAGTCGGCCGCTTAACCAACTGAGCCACCCAGGTGCCCATGTCCTCATGTATTTTTTGATTGCCTCTTTGATTTCTAAGTTGACCCACTCATTGTTTAGTAGCATGTTATTTAACCTCCATGTATTTGTGTGTTTTCCAGAGTCTGTCTTGTGGTTGATTTCTATTTTCACATAATTGTGGTAAGAAATGATGACTTCAATCTTTTTGAATTTATTAAGACTTGTTTTGTGGCCTAATATGTGGTCTTTCCCGGAGAATGTTCCATTTGCACTTGAGGAGAATTTGTATAGTGCTGTTTTTAGATGGAATGTTCTGAATATATCTGTTAAATTCATCTGGTTCAATGTGTCATTCAAAACCACTCTTCCCTTACTTGATTTTCTGTTTGGATGATCTATCTATTGATGTAAGTGGGGTATTAAAGTCCCCTAGTATTATTGAATTACTATCAATTAATGCCTTTATGTTTGTTATTAGCTGCTTTATGTATTTGGGTGCTCCCATGTTGGCAGCATAAGTATTTGCAATTATTATATCTTATTGTTGGATTGTTCCCTTTATGATTATATAGTGTCCTTCTTTATCTCTTATTACAGTCTTTGTTTTAAAGTCTATTTTATATCGTATAAATGTTGCTACCCTGGCTTTCTTTTCACATCTATTTGCATGATAAATGCTTTCCCATCCCTTTACTTTCAATCTGCTTGTGTCTTTTGATATGAAATGTGTCTCTTGTAGGCAGCATATCGATGGTTCTTGGCCTTATTTTTTTTTTTTATTCTTTCCATCACCCTATCTTTTGATTGAAAGATTTTTCCATTTACATTGACAGTAATCATTTGATAGTTATGTCCTTATTGACATTTTGTTATTTGTTTTATAATTGTTTTTATAGTTCTTTTCTGTACCTTCTTGTTCTTCTCTCACAGTTTGCTGGATTTCTTTAATGATATACTTCCATTCCTTTCTGTTTATTCTTTGCATATCTATTGCTGGTTTTTGATTTGTGGTTACCATTAGGTTTGTATATAATATCTTCTGCATATAACAGTCTATGTTAAGTTGATGTTTGCTTAGATTTGAACCCATTCTTTACTCCTCTTCCCCTCACATTTTAGGCATATGTTATCATAGTTTATATCCTTTTATGTTGTGAAACTCTTAACTGATTTTTATAGATACACACTTTTGTGTTTCCTACTTTTCTTACTCCTACTTATGATCTTCCCTTTCCACTCAAAGAGTCCCCATTAACATTTCTTGTAGTGTTGCCCTAATGGTCATGAATTCCTTTAAATATTGTTTGCCTGGAAAACTATTTACCTCTCCATCTATTCTGACAGATAGCCTTGTTTGATATACTATTCTTGGCTCCACTTTTTTTTTTTTTTTTTTAACTTTTGGCACTTTGAATATATCATGCCACTCCCTTTGGCCTACAAAGTTTCTTTTGTAAAATCAGCTTATAGGCATATGAGGTTTCCCTTGTATGTAACTGTTTTCTTTTTTCTTTTTAAAAAATGTTTTATTGTTTATTTTTTGAGAGACAGAGGCAGAGCATGAACAGGGAGGGGCAGACACACACACACACCCACACACACAGAATCCGAAGCAGCTCCAGGCTCCGAGCTGTCAGCACAGAGCCTGATGCAAGGCTTGAACTCACGAACCGTGAGATCATGACCTGAGCTGAAGTCAGACACTCAACAGACTGAGCCACCCAGGTGCCCCAACTCTTTTCTTTTCTCTTGCTGCTTTTAAATTTTTCTTTATCATTACATTTGCAATTTTAATTACTTCGTGTCTTAATGTGGGCCTCTTTGGGTTGATTTTGTTAGAGGATCTCTGTGCCTCTTGGATCTAGATTTCTGTTTCCTTCCCAAGATTCAGGAAATTTTCAGTTATGTCTTTAAATATATTTTGTGGCCCTTTTTCTCTCTCTATTTCTTCTGTGATTCCTTGATACAAATGTTATTAAGCTCGATGGTGTTGCTGAGTTCTCTAAGTCTATTTTCATTTATTATTATTTTTTCTCTCTCTTCTTCAGACTGATTGCTTTCCATTAGTTTGTTCCCAGGTAATGATCTGTTCTTGTGCTTTCTCTAGTCTAGTATTTATTTCATATAGTGTATTTTTAATTTCATTTATTGACTTCTTCATCTCTGGTTCATTTTTATGTGTTCTCTTTGTTAAGAGTCTCAGTGAGGTCCTCCACTCTTTTCTTAGTTCCAGTGAGTATCTATATGACCATTACTTTTTTTTCTTTTGTTTTAGGGAGAGAGGGAGAGAGAGCGAGAGAGAGAGAGAGAGAGAGAGCGAGAGAGAGCAAGCCGGGGAGATGGGCAGAGGGAGGGAGAGAGAATCTCAAATAGGCTCCATGCTCAATATGGAGCCCATTGTGGGGCTCAATTCCACAATCCTGGGATAATGACCTGAGCCAAAATCAAGAGTTGGATGCTCAACCAACTGAACTACCCAGACAGCCCTATGACCATTACTTTAAATCTCTGTCAGGAATATTACTTGTCTTGTACTGTTTTGTTTAGTTCTCCTGCTGTAATTTTGTTCTGTTCTTTCATGTGGGCCATATTTGTCTATGTACTCACTTCATCTAACTTTCTGTGTCAGTTTCTTTTTTTGTTTTAAATTTTATTTTGAGAGAGAGAGAAAGAGGGAGGGACGGAGGGAGAGAGAAATTGGGAGAAGGGGCCGAGAGAGAGGGAGAGAGAAAATCCTAAGCAGAACTGTGAAAACCATGAGATCATGACCTGAGCCAAAATCAAGAGTCAGACACTTAACTGACTAAGCCACCCAGGACCCCCCACCCTTTTCTATTTGTTAGGAAAGTCAGCTATGTTTCATGCTCTTGAAAGTAGTGGCTTTATGAAGAGTAGGTCCTGTAGTGTCCATAGTGCAATGTCTTCTATTCATCAAAACCTGATGCTTCAGAGGAGTCGTCTATGTGTGTTCCATGTGTCCAGTTGTTGTGCCTGAGCTACTTTCTGCTTCAGTGCAGTCATCTGCAATGGCCCTCTTTACCTGTTTTGAGGTTCCTGTGTTGTTAGCAGGTCAGTCTGGAGCCACCTTGGGGTTAAGTTGAGTTAGACCAGGTGTTTTGCCAGAGTTGTGGTATCACAGAACTGCAGGAGAATATGTGGGTAGGCATGCTGCTATAGCAAGGTCTGAGGTGGAGGGAGGGGACCTGTAGCTGCAGGGACCAAGGTAGGCTACGTTGGAGGGGTGGATCCACAGAAGCACGCAGGGGCTGGATGTTAACAAGATTTACCAGGGTCTGCCATGGAATGGGACTGGATCTGAGGCTCAACTGGAGGGGATGTGTCCACAAGAGAACATGGGGGTGGGTTTGAGCTGTTAGCAAGTTTGGTAGGGGGTTTTGGCACTGTGTTGGTACCTGCAGGTGTCCATGTATGTAGGCTTGGAAGGCGGAGGGTGGAAACAGTACCTACAAGCTCCTTTTTCCTAGAGAAGTCTCCCAATGACCTCTGCCCCTCCAGATGAGCTCTGAGATTAGCACACAAATCTCCCTCCTGTATTCCCCAGATATTTTTCAAACTGCTGTTTCTATGCTGTGTTTCTGTGAGGCTGTTTATTATGCTGTCTCTTTAAGTGAAGGGACTCAGTTTTCTCTTGCCCTCCCTGCTTTCCCATGAGCCTGCTGATTTTTCAAGTGTCAGATTTTAAGCCCTGATGATTGCAAGAACTCAAGAAACTTGGCCCCTCTGGTTTTAAAAGTGAAATGTTATGAGGATTCATCCTCCCTGTGTAGGCTTCCTGGTGTGAGAGTGTGTTTCTCTCCCATCTGTATGCCTGCAGTGTTTCTTCCTCCCAGGAACAGTGCTGGTGGTCCATTTAGCTCCTGATGTGTACCCACCCTTCCTATTCTTTTGGATGTAGCCTCTTGTCTGCATTTAGCTGTGGAGAGTTTCTTCTGCCAGTCTTTGGGTCATTTTCTGGGTTATTTACACGGATGTGGCTGTTATCTAAGTATATCCATGGAATAATATGAGCTTAGGGGCCTTCTACTTTGCCATCTTCCCCAAAAGTGTCAAGCTGATAGCATTTTTTGAATTTTAGAAACAGCCCATGTCATACTTGAAAATACTGTTCCAGCTCATTTATGAAGTAACTCAGAAGAGTGTCAGTTTTGAGTCCTATCCAGAGCAACAGATGGCTTTCCAACAAGGTAAGAGAAGTTCTGCCTTTTGGACCACAAGACCTAGTAGATCCAATGGTACTAAAGGTATTGGCCTCAGATGAGGAGGCTGAGTGCAATTTTTGGCAATGTCTGAGGAAATTCATAGCACACACTGATGAGTTCTAGAGCAAGAGCATGTCATTTATGGCAAGAACTAATCACTGTTCAAAATGTGGTTCCTGTTGTGCTGTTGGGTCTTAATAGAGACCAAATACTTGATCATTGAATGTTAAGTGACTCTGTAGCTGGAGTTTCCTGTTAAGAATATTGTCAGAACAAATCATGAGTTTGGATAGGCAGAGTCCATTGTCTGACACAAGTGATAATTAGTGCTCAGGCCTAAGCAGGTCCGGAAAATGTGGTGATTTACTTGAATAGGTAGCATAGAATCCATAGCTATCTGCATCTGTTGCATTGACATCTCTCCCTTAGCTTATGTTTGTAGCCTGTCAGGCTCTCTATGGCCTGAAGGCAAAGTAAACAATCTGGGCTTTACACATTATTCCTTGCCTTGTGCAATAAATTTCCTTATTTGTGGCCCAGGAGTTAGATCTTCTACCTATATCTATGAAACTGCAGCAGAAGTCAAATCAAATACTAGATCCAATAATATATATAATATATAATATAATATATTATATAATATATGTTATAATATATAATATATAATATATATAATAATATATATGTAATGTGTGTATGTGTACCTACATATTTGCAAATATATGTAATAAGTATTTGTATATATGTATATACACAGACATGATTATCTCTAGATTATAATGTCACAAGTATTAATTTCCATCATTTTAGTCTTATTTTATTTTCACAATTGACATATTATTTGGAATCAAGAATAAAGCAATAAGTATACTTCTTTTAAAAGTTCTTTTTAATTAAAAAGAGAGAATTTGTTAAAAAAGAGAGAGAGAACATGCGAGTGAGAAACAGAGTGCTCTGCACCCACTCAGATGTGAAAAACAATGGTGAAGGGAACTTCTCTTAGTGGGCAGAGCATTGAAGTTACCTGGCCATCACCTTTCTGTTGAGGGATGGTCCAAGGTATGGAAATAATAACATATTCATGGGAAGTAGCAAATGACTCAGCTAGTTGGTCAGCAGCCTAGAAAGAGGAAGATACATGTCAAGCAGATCTAGGGAAGAGGTGAATGCATGGACCTATAGGAGTGGACACAAAATGTGTGGATCTTTGTGTTTCATGAAAATGTCCATTGGAGATTGTGCAGGCAGATTCTAAGATGGCCCCAGTGATATCTGTCTCCTGTTATCAATGTCCTGTATAATCCCCTTGTCTTTACTGTGGGCTGGCCTGGCTACTATATCTAGCTAGTATATTGTGGCAAAGGTGATACAGTGTCACTTAAAGATTATGTCACATAAGAAAATTACTTCCATCTTACTAGCAGTTTCTCTCTATCTTGCTGGTTTTGATAAAGCAAACTACCATAGTGGGGGGGGGGCATGTGGCAAGAAACTGAAGGCAGTCTCTCACCAACAGCCAACAAGGAATCAAGACCATCTGTGTGACTACTGCAAGGAATTGAGTCCTACCAACAACCACTAGGGCTTGGAGACATACCCTTCCCTATTTGTGCCTTCACATGAGCTTCCTGCCCTGGCAGAGACCTTGTTGCGGAGGACCCATGTAAGCAGTGTCCAAATACCTAACTCACAGAAGCTGAAATAATAAATGTATATTGTTTTAAATTGCGAAGTTTGGGGGATAATTTGTTACACAGCAATCAATAACTAATACAGAGAACATATATCACTTGAAACATTGAAAAACTGTGTGGATAGGATGACTCTTCCTGGTAATGCCAGCCAGCTTCTGTCCATAGCCACCCAAAAGTGCACAATGGGTCAGTGATAGAGTGCTACAGATGGAGAATATGCTCTCTCTCATCACAGCTCACCTAACACTACTGGTGCTTGATGTCTGACCTGTCACAGCAGAGGTGAAGCTGAGCCTTCATATGGTACTGTCCCTAAGGGACGCCAAACAGCTACTCAAGCCATTTGAGTTGAGAGTGCTGAATTACATGCCTATGCCTTGCATTCAGAGTTTTTAAGTCAAAGACTATGAGCATTTTCTATAAAACTTAGCTAATAGCAAGACTAATTACTAAGTATACCTCCTACTTATTATATTCATCATTTGTTCCCTGAAACTTTGCTATTAAAATGTTTTGGCCTCTTAACTTTTACTGACAGATTGGCCCTATAATTGGAATCACTTTCCTAAAGGCATCACAGAATTGCTATTCCTTCAATTTAATTAAGCAACTATGAAATCCCAGCAACTCTAATTAAGGAGGAGTACAAATGCAATGATTTGGATTGAAAGAACCTAGGAGAATGGATAGAATGTGATTTTGTCATAATCATACAGACCTCTCTGGAGTACTGGCTATTGATTTATTCTACTCAGTGAAGAGCAATACTTTGTTCTTTTGTGGCCATTACCCTAAGCAAAACCCTTTTGAAACCAGCTAGGTGTACAAGTATTATTTCTGATTCTAAGGCTGAAGAATTTAACTTTGAAAGCCCTATGTTAGAGGCTAAAGGCTATCTATGTAATTCTAGAGCTGATAATAGATTATAGGACTCTAGTTCCTCACCATTAGCCACATTGCTTTCACCCTCAGTTTATTCACCATCAATTCCCATTGATATAGGCACTATACAAAACATACATCAAAATGGGACCTTGTTCTCAAGGACCTACCTTGGCAGCATGTAGAATCTATATCAAATAAATTGCAGAGATCATTTTCCATATCATCTAGGTCCTAAGGCTCTGTTCCTTATTTTTGTTTCTTTATACTTAACAATGAAAACAGCAGCTTCAAATGCTTTCAGGACTAGAGGATTAAAAATTAATTAATACCTATTATTCACAAAACACTATGTTACAGATACATAAAATGTGAAATCTTCCCACAAGAAAGTTTTAGGCAAGCCAGCAAACTAGTACAATAGAAGACAGGATGAAGTAGGTTTTGTTAGAATCCCTTCCCAGAGTCTCCAGAAAGACAGAAACATGACAGATGAATTAGAGAGCCATAGAAAATGGAAACCATCTTGATGTCTAGAGAACATTTTGATTAGTAGTGACCATATTTTCACTGCCAGTGATGCACTTTATTATATTTTTTTTCCCAGCTCACGTTAAAAAAAAAAAAAAACTTGCCTATCAAGCAGATTAATTAACAAATGATTAATGAATTCAGTATCATTGCTTGGCAATCAAATACAGCTAAGCAAAACTTGTTTATAGGATGGGGGGAATATTTGATGGCCAAGGAGAGTAAGTGGACATGGAAGACAGTGAAGTCATGAGGAGAGAGAGAAAGGGTATTTAAGGAGATAAGAGCCCTCAGGAAATGAGAGGGATTCTATACAATGGTTGGAGGTGGCACAGTAAAGATCTCTGAGAGGTGATCCTTTGGGAAAAATGAGAAGATGGTGGAGAGAGAGAAGCATGTTGTCAGGATGAGAGTGACGAAGTGGTAAGGATGGGAGTTAGGGAGGGTGTTCCTCCTAGGGCAGGGAGAGGGACACTGAGGAGGTTAGAGTCAGATAGCCACAATCTCCTCAGGCCAGAAGCAATTCTATTTGAGAAAATGAAGGAGGAAGGGTGTAGGCTAGGGACTCAAAACCAACGGACACAGTCTAGGAAGCTTGTTGACAGACTTGGTACACGAGCATTTAGGGAAAAGAAAAGGGATCAGTGGACCCCATTAGGAGTCTAGCAGAGATGGGCTATTATTCTGAAGCCAATCAACTGAGTACTTTGAGTTTTGTCAACAACCCTGAGCATTCTGGGAGAAGGACTAGAAGGTCAGCTGCCTGGGGCCTGGGGAAGGAACAGTTGCTTAATGCTAAGAGTGTAAGAGAATCTGGGGTAAAGCGGAATATTTGCAGGAACTCCAAGTTCTGGAGAGGCATGGTATGAGAAGAGAGTTGGTAGAGTGAAATGACAGGGAGGTGACAAGAAATAGGAATTTCCTATGACGGTAGAGGTTGGGTTCAGAGAGTAGGAGAAATAGAACAGGATGTTGGGGGGATTTACAGCAGACATTTCCTGTCTGAAGGGGGCATGTGTGGGTGCTGGCCTGACGTGGATATGGAGATCTCTTGAGGTTCAGCAAGTTCATGAATTGTGAGCCTAGGGTGCCTTTAGAGGATCATTTACAGGGATGCTGAGGTTGCTCAGGTGGCTGGCATTATAAAGAGACAAATGGACATCTTCTTTCTACTGCAGAGTGATCTTGTGGAAACACTTTTAAACCAGAGTCCTGATTGTACCATAGACCAAGCCTGTGACTTCAGATAAAGGCCTTTTTTTTTTCTCCTTTATTTGCTTTCTTTTCCTTTGCTTCATTCCTTTCTTCCCTCCCTCCCTCTCTCCCTCTCTCCCTTCCTTTCCTCCTTCCTTCTTCTGTTTTTTTGAAAATGTTTTATTTTTGAATACTTTTAAATTTTCAGAAAAATTTAAAAGATGATGCAGTTTTCATATACTCACGTCAAATTTACATCTTATATTACATTACATAATATATTTGTCACAATTCTGATCTGATTTTGATACATCATTATTAACTAAAGTCCATACTTTATTCCAATTTTCTTAGCTCATATCTTATGTCTTTTTTTTTTTCCTGTTCCAGGATTCTATGCAGGATAATACATTACATTTAATCATCCTGTTTCCTTAGGTTCCTCTTGGCTGTGAGTTTCTCTGACTTTCCTTGTTTCTAATGACCCAGACATTTGTGGAGGCTACTGGTCATGTATTTTGTCTACTGTCCCACTACTGGGATTTGTCTGATTTTTTTTTTTTTTTTTTCATTATGAGAGTGAGGATTTGGGCTTTGCAAGGAATTCGACAGAATTTATGTGCCATTGTCAACACATCATATCAAAGGTGCATGCTATCAGTATGTCCTATGTGTGTCATGGTTGATCCTGAGGTAGTTTTTGTCAAGTTTCTATTCTGTAAATTCCCCCCCTGCCCCGGTTTCCACACTCAACTCTTTGGAAGGAAATAACTCAGCTCACTCTTAAGTAATGGAAGTTATGTTCCACTTCTGGGAGAGCAGAGTATCTGTATAAATTATCTGGAATCCTTTTTGTTAAAGTTTATTCATTTATTTTGAGAGAGAGAGAGGGGGAATCAGGTTAGGGGCAGAGAGAAGGGGGAGACAGAGAATCTCAGGCAGGCTCTGTGCCAACAGCACAGAGCCTGATGCAGGGCTTGAACTTACTAACCATGAGATCATGACCTGAGCAGAAATCAAGAGTTAGATGCTTAACTGACTGAGCCACCCAGGCACTCTTGGAATTCTGCACAGGGATATGTGTCTATTCTCTCCTATTTATTTATTTATTTATTTATTTATTTATTTATTTATTATTTATTATTCATATCAGCATGAATTAATGGATATTTATTTTATTCTTTGAGTTATAGTCCAATACCACTTTGTTGTTTTGCTGAAACTGTTTCCCTTTTGGCTATTAGAAGCTCTTTCAGTGGGTTCCTATGTCCCTTTGACATACCTCCATCATTTTTTGTTGGTTTGTTTGTTTGTTTTGAGCATTTCCTTACTTCCTGGCACTACCTTGTGCTACTGATTCACCCAGTATATTTCCTATCCCAATCCTTTCTCCAAGGAGCCCTGGTTCCTTTTATTGGAGAATGGAATTTGAAACTAAGACCTCTGTGTTAAATATACTTATTGCTACTGAAGATCAAAATTATTACTGCCGTTTGTATGGACTTTCGTGTGTGAACTGGATCTTATATTCCTCTCCAGCCTTAACTTCATTGATCCTCTCTGTTAATCCTTAGGTTCAGCCTCACTGGCCGTCCTGTCATTATTGGAAGGCCCAGTGCTTCTTCCAGCCACAGTGACTTGTATACTGTTCTCTGTACTAAATCTTACTGACTTGCTTTACTTCTTAAGTATCTTTGCCTCGTTAATTCCTGCTTACTCTTTAAATATCCCCCTTTTAGGGAGTGCTTCCAAAACACCCATTTCAACCCAATTAGACTAATATCCCCTTAGAATACACCTTCATAAGCTCCTGTAATTTTCCTTAAACTTATCGTATTTTGCAGTTATGTATCAATTTGTGTAATTATTTTATTAGTGTCTGCTTAAATCAGTAAGCTATAAGAGATTGTATCTATGTTCTCACCATTATATTCACAGCATTGAGCACACCTATAGCACATCTTTTCACTGCAAAGGTTTACACAGAAAGTTGAAATTCACTAATGCCTGCATGGAACTTAATATATTGATGTAGAATGTTGAACTGGGCATCACTATGTTCCCCTTCAACAGTGTGGTATGATGGAATGTAACAAATGAAAGAGCCAAATTGATCTGATTGTATCTTCCCTCTATTACTTTCTTGCTCTGTGATCTTGGGCAAGTGCCCTATCTTTGCTGAGCCTCAGATTTCTCATTTGTAAAATGGCGATAATAACTTCACCCATAGTTGGGTCAGAGTGAGGAATAATTCCGTGATCTGTATGAAATATGTAGCACAAATGCTTCACACAGGCAGGTGTTCAATTAAGAGTAGCCATTATTAAGCATATAGAAACTAGTAAATAACACAGGATTTGGAGACAGACACATGTGGTTTTTAATTTCTACTACTATTTGCCAGCTATCCCATTTTAGTCAAGTTGCATGTGCTTTCTAAGCCTCAGTATCCTTAGGTGTAAAATAAGCATACTATCTATTATTGTGAAAGGTTGTTTAGAGGAAGAAGCATAAAAACAGATTGAACCTGTCCCTGCACTCAGAGTATGCTTGTGGGCTGGATGACTTGGATGTCTTCCAAGGGCATGACCAAGGAACACAGGTGTTTGTTGGTGACCTCTGCTTTGTTTAGTGAGACATGCAAATTGAGGGTGAGAAATGGATGGTTTGGTACAATAGAGAGGGTATATTCTAGAGACTGAGCAAGGGTGAGGGGTGGAGAGCAGTGTCAGGGAGATGAGGATCTTGAATGAGGATGTACTTGGGAGAGGGAAGAGGTATTAAGTAGTGATGGTAATAACGTTTTGCTACGTGGTGTAACTTTCTCTTGATTTCCAAAGAAATAGCCCATAACATCCCCATTATTCACTAATTCTTTTGATTGAGAAGGAACACACCAGTGAGTCTGCTCTCAATGTGCACCAGTAATTAAGAGGAGAGATTGCCCAGGGGTCTGGGTTCCAACCCAGATTGCACTAATTCCTTCTAATTTGGGGGTTCTGAGATTCTATATCTGTTCTGGCATATGGATTACTGGAAGAATAGGATGAAATAGAGATCTACAGAAGCCACTGAAATATAAATTGATTAATATATGTAAATAAATACTTCTCCTTTAGTACTTACCTGAAGACCCAGAAAATTCAGAATCATAAAATATAGATAGACTGCAGTAAAACATTCTGAAAATTTCCAGCAACTTTCTCACTTGAACTCTGTCTCATGTAATCAACTTTCCCAACCATCTCCTAACATCAGACTCTCATGAGGGCAGGGCAGTGCCACTCATGTAATCAATCAACAAATATTGATTTAGTGCCCACTGTATGGCAGGAACCAATCTCGTGGCTAGGGATACATCAATGAGCAAGATTTGCAGAGTGTTGATTGAGTTTCCATTCCAGTGTTTGCTAGTGCTGAGTGGGGGCAACAGGCAACAAACAAATAGACAAATGGGGAAGACACTATAGATTACTAATCATCACTATACCTGGTACATTAATATATTTCCTGAAACAATGTCTGGCATTTAGTAGGTTCTCAGTAATTATCTGCTGACTAAAATGTGTAAATGCACATTTGAAAAATCATTTCCTCTGAGTTTAATATTCTGCTTTTTTCAACTGATAACAATCTTGAGCTAATATGTTTTATCTCAAAGATGCATTTTAATAATGTTTTTGTTGTTGTCGTTGTTAATTCTGGACCAGAAAAAAACACTGACATGGAGCATTGGTAAAACCAGTGGGAAGTTGTTTGGGGATCAAAAGCTGTGGGTCACCTTTTAGCTTACATTTATTGTGGCACCTTCTCTTTTTGAACTCAGTGTCCATTTTTTTTTCAAGCAGATGAGGTAATATAGTGTTAGTAATAAGTGAAGGGAATTATAAACTTATTTTATGATAGCTAATTCCGAACTGTTTGAACATCATTCAGGTCATTATTTAATCTGTCTAACACAAGCTTGCCAAAGATTTAATTCAACTATGTAGACAACTCAGTCAGATGAATTATTTGCTTAAATGCTTGCTAAGTAAGATTGTAAAAATAAAACCTTAAGGGACCTCTTGAGGAGATCAGATATTTTATAAGGACTTAAGATTCTTGATAAAAATGTAATTCTTTGCAAATTCTCCGTGGGCTCAAATAATAACTATCTTCTAAGACTTCAACTCCGTATAATACTGTGTAGTGCTAAAGAGTGTACAGGGCAAACAAATGGTTTTTGAAAGATATATCTTTCTTACTTCCTTTAGACCATAATTTGGCTACTTGATTTAAAAAAAAATTTTTTTTTAATGTTTATTTATTTTTGAGACAGAGAGAGACAGAGCATGAATGGGGGAGGGTCAGAGAGAGAGGGAGACACAGAATCTGAAGCAGGCTCCGGGCTCTGAGCTGTCAGCACAGAGCCCAACGTGGGGCTTGAACTCACGGGCCATGAGATCTTAACCTGAGCTGAAGTTGGATGCTTAACTGACCATGGCTACTTGATTTTTATAAAAGCAGTAATTGTCTATACAGGATGTGGCAGAATTTAATCTAGTATTTGCGTAATTAAAAAAGTTTGATGATAATATAGCATAATGATAATTGAAAAATAATTCTAATTTTTAGAAAGATAACAGACTATTTGTTTATACTGATTAGTTTCAGTATACTCTAAATTCTGAGGGAGGAGGGAACAAAGCTTGTGTGGCACATGGGACTGGGAATCAGGTATCATCAGCTCTTTCAGTAACAAGCTACATTGCTTTGGGTGAATGAAAAAGTTATTTACCTTCTCTAACTCTACATTCCAAAGCTGCAAAATGTGAGGTGTAGAAGGAATGGTACATACTTTCCTTCTAGTTCTAATATTGGATGATCTTTTTGATACCTGAATTTAGTGTTTTAATTGGGGAACTAGGAAAGAACCATTTCTTTAATATAGAAGTAAGAGTTTCTGATAAATTAAACACAATATGATATAACTCATTGTGTGTCCTATATCACTGTACTTAAAATATTCTGACTTAATTTAAGCTTTTTCTTCCTCAAATGATATGCATGCAATTTGTCTTCTGGCTATTAAATACCAATTTAAGTTAGAAACTTCTCATTTTTAAATTCTTATGAATTAATTATCATTCTCTTAATAAATTATTGGAAAGTAATGACTCAGAAATATAAAAACAGGTCTAAAGTATCTACATAAATTTTCTAGTTTAGCATTTCCCAAAATTGCACAGGATGAGATTTTTGCTGCTGGCCATGGAGGAGAAACTAATCTGAGACTGTGAACAATGAGAACATTGGACAAAATCCATGAAACAATTGTGTTCAGACATTGGACAAGAAAGAGGCTTTGCAGGCTGCGACCCCTAAGAAAAGGGAGACACATGAGGTATATACTGTGATTGCTTTGGTTTTCTGCCTGGAGGCCGTTTAAGAGCCATAGCATGGGCAAAGAAGTAAGGCACAGCATGGTATCTTGCTGAGTTGTGAAATGAGAAATTTACTGGGTGGACTTACTAAAAGATTAGATTCTACAGTAGAAAAGATTGCTGAACTGGAAATCAGTAACAAAAAACCCCAAAGGTAGCATAGTGAGAAAAAAGAATTAAAAATGTTTTTTTAACTTGTTTTTAAATGTTTATTTATTTTTGAAAGAAAGCATGAACAAGAGAGGGGCAGAGAGAGAGGGGGTGGGCAGAGGATCTGAAGTAGCTTTGTGCTGGTAGTAGTGAGCCCCATGTGGGGCTCAAACTCACCAACAGTGAGATCATGACCTGAGCCAAATCGGACACGCAACAGACTGAGCCATCCAGGTGCCCCAGATTTACAAATTTTAAGAGAGTCTCAGTCATCTGATAGACAATACCAAGGAGTTTAGCTTTGCCAATGTGTAATTGAAATTCAAGGAGGAGGGTGTAGAAAAAAATCTAGTAAAAAACAGTTGAAAAGTTTTCCATATCTGATGAAAACTATAAACACACAAATCCAAATATTTCATTGAACTTCTAGCAGGATATATACCAGAAAACCAATGAAAAATTACATAAAGGAAAAAAAAGATAAGAATGTGTTCATATTTCCTATCCCAAACAAAGGAAGCCAGAAAATAATAAAAAGCTATTTTTAAAGCTATTAAGGGAAAACAATTTCAACCTAGAAATCTATATCCAATGAAACTATATTTCAAAAATGAGCACAAAATAAAAACTTTTTTAGACAACTGAAGCTGAGAGAATCCATTGTTGGCAGACCTGCACTATAAAAAAATATTAAAGGAAGTTCTTCAGACAGATGGAAAATAATATCATATGGAACCATAGATGTAGAGAAAAAAAAAGGACAACAGAAATAGTAAATATTAGGGCTTCTTTTTTTAAAAGATAATTCATTGTTTACTACAAAAAAACACAAATATATCATAGGGTTTATAAGAAAAGCAAAAGTAAAATATATGATGGTAATAACACAAAGAATAGCAGGATGGGGAGATGACCATTTTAACATTATATGTGAAATGGCATAATATTTGATAAACTAAGGATATAAATGTAAAGTCTGCAACATCCTCTAAAAAAGGACATATAACTAATAAACCAGCAGAGAGAAAATAAATCATAAAAATGTTCACTTCATACAAAAGAAGACAGAAAGGGAATAAAAGGAATAAAAATAGAAGGGATAAATGGAAAACAAATAACAATAGATTGAAATCAACCATATTGATAATTATATTAACTATATGTTGTGTAAACATAACATTTAAAAGCAGAGATTATCAGACCATAAAAAAACATACTATTTGCAATAACACTTAAATATGAATGCATAGATGGCTTAAAAGTAAATAAAAGCTGTCAAAAGAAAGTAGGAATAGCCATATTAGTATTAGACAAAATATTCTCCAAAACAGATAATATTACTCAAGATAATGAGAGAAATTTTCCTAATGATTGAGAAGTTAAATCATCATGCAGACCTAACAAATTTCAGTGCACCTAATAATAGAGCTTCAAAATGCATGATGCAAAAATGGACAGAGGTAAAAGTATAAATGAATTAGAGCTAACATTACATTTAAAGATTTCAAAATCCTCTCTCAGAAACTGATAAATTAAAAGTAGAGATACACTCAGGAAGAATATCAACTGTAACTATTAACCAATAGGACTTGACAGAGAACATTCCACCTAGTGAGAACGGAACACATATTCTGGGCAACACCAGTCATTGGTAAATATGTGAAGCAACTAGAACACTCATCTATGTAAAATGTAAAGGAGTGTTAAATGGTTCAACACACTTTAGACAACAAATCAACAATTTCTTTGAAGTTAAACACACCTAATATATGACTCAGTAATTCTACTCCCTGGTATTTACTCAAGAAAGTGAAAGCATATGTCTACACAAAATCTTATACACGAATATACATAGCAGGTTTATTAATAATAATCTGAAAATGAAGACAATGCAAATGTGTATTTAGAGGGGAACAGATAAACAAATTCTGATATATCCGTACGATGGATTCCTAAAGACTATTCAGCCGCAAAGGAAGGAATGACCCACCAATAAGTGTAAAATCATGACTGAATCTTGAAAACATTATGCTAAGCAAAGATACAAGAAACAAAAATGTATATACCATATGTTATCATTTACATGGAATTATAGAAAAGGGAAATCTAATCAATAGTTGCCTAAAGTTGTAGTTCTTTCAGGGACTGATAATAAAGGGGCACAAGACAAATTTTTTAGGTGATACAAATATTCTGTCTTTATTGTGGTGGTGTTTACACATGAGTGTATATATTTGTAAGAACTAATCAAACTTTAGTGCATTTGGGTGGCTCCGCTGGTTGAGTGTCCATCTCTTGACCTTGGCTCAGGTGATGATTCCTGGGTTGTTGGATTGAGCTCTTCATGGGGCTCTGTGCTCTCAGCACATAGAGCCTGCTTAAGATTCTCTCTCTCCCTCTGCCCCACTCCCCTTCTTGTGTGCTCTTTCTAAAATAAAAATTAAAAATTTAAAAATTTAAAAAAAGAATTAATCAAACTTTATAATAAAAAACAGCTATCTCTTGTTATATGAGGGAAGTTTATTCCTCAATACCTTTGATTAAAGAAAGAGATTTGAAAAACTTATAAGGGATGTTTCCATGTGTGGTCTAAGGAGAATAATTTTGTGACCAAATATATTGAGGAACTTTCAATTTCAACAAATTGGATTTTTTTTCTATAGGAATTCTTATTTAGTAGGTTTATTATTATTATTTTTTTAAGTTTATTTTTTTTAATATATGAAATTTATTGTCAAATTGGTTTCCATACAACACCCAGTGCTCATCCCAAAAGGTGCCCTCCTCAATACCCATCCCCCACCCTTCCCTCCCTCCCACCCCCATCAACCCTCAGTTTGTTCTCAGTTTTTAACAGTCTCTTATGCTTTGGCTCTCTCCCACTCTAACCTCTTTTTTTTTTTTTTTCCTTCCCCTCCCCCATGGGTTTCTGTTAAGTTTCTCAGGATCCACATAAGAGTGAAACCGTATGGTATCTATCTTTCTCTGTATGGCTTATTTCACTTAGCATCACACTCTCCAGTTCCATCCACGTTGCTACAAAAGGCCATATTTCATTCTTTCTCATTGCCATGTAGTATTCCATTGTGTATATAAACCACAATGTCTTTATCCATTCATCAGTTGATGGACATTTAGGCTCTTTCCATAATTTGGCTATTGTTGAGAGTGCTGCTATAAACATTGGGGTACAAGTGCCCCTATGCATCAGTACTCCTGTATCCCTTGGGTAAATTCCTAGCAGTGCTATGACCCTAGCTGGGTCATAGGGTAGGTCTATTTTTAATTTTCTGAGGAACCTCCACACTGCTTTCCAGAGCGGCTGCACCAATTTGCATTCCCACCAACAGTGCAAGAGGGTTCCCGTTTCTCCACATCCTCTCCAGCATCTATAGTCTCCTGATTTGTTCATTTTGGCCACTCTGACTGGCGTGAGGTGATATCTGAGTGTGGTTTTGATTTGTATTTCCCTGATGAGGAGCGACGTTGAACATCTTTTCATGTGCCTGTTGGCCATCCGGATGTCTTCTTTAGAGAAGTGTCTATTCATGTTTTCTGCCCATTTCTTCACTGGGTTATTTGTTTTTCGGGTGTGGAGTTTGGTGAGCTCTTTATAGATTTTGGATACTAGCCCTTTGTCCGATATGTCATTTGCAAATATCTTTTCCCATTCCGTTAGTTGCCTTTTAGTTTTGTTGGTTGTTTCCTTTGCTGTGCAGAAGCTTTTTATCTTCATAAGGTCCCAGTAATTCACTTTTGCTTTTAATTCCCTTGCCTTTGAGGATGTGTCGAGTAAGAGATTGCTACGGCTGAGGTCAGAGAGGTCTTTTCCTGCTTTCTCCTCTAAGGTTTTGATGGTTTCCTGTCTCACATTCAGGTCCTTTATCCATTTTGAGTTTATTTTTGTGAATGGTGTGAGAAAGTGGTCTAGTTTCAACCTTCTGCATGTTGCCGTCCAGTTCTCCCAGCACCATTTGTTAAAGAGACTGTCTTTTTTCCATTGGATGTTCTTTCCTGCTTTGTCAAAGATGAGTTGGCCATACGTTTGTGGGTCTAGTTCTGGGGTTTCTATTCTATTCCATTGGTCTATGTGTCTGTTTTTGTGCCAATACCATGCTGTCTTGATGATTACAGGTTTGTAGTAGAGGCTAAAGTCTGGGATTGTGATGCCTCCTGCTTTGGTCTTCTTCAAAATTACTTTGGCTATTCGGGGCCTTTTGTGGTTCCATATGAATTTTAGGATTGCTTGTTCTAGTTTCGAGAAGAATGCTGGTGCAATTTTGATTGGGATTGCATTGAATGTGTAGATAGCTTTGGATAGTATTGACGTTTTGACAATATTTATTCTTCCAATCCATGAGCAGGGAATGTCTTTCCATTTCTTTATATCTTCTTCAATTACCTTCATAAGCTTTCTATAGTTTTCAGCATACAGATCTTTTACATCTTTGG
The DNA here is from genome assembly GCF_024362965.1 of Panthera pardus. Lineage (NCBI taxonomy): Eukaryota > Metazoa > Chordata > Mammalia > Carnivora > Felidae > Panthera > Panthera pardus. Next base: position 74,065,492 of record NW_026526677.1, on the reverse strand, counting down.
TTAGATGTATTCCTAGGTATTTTATGCTTCTTGGTGCAATTGTGAATGGGATAAGTTTCTTTATTTGTCTTTCTGTTGCTTCATTGTTAGTGTATAAGAATGCAACTGATTTCTGTACATTGATTTTGTATCCTGCAACTTTGCTGAATTCATGTAGCAGTTCTAGCAGACTTTTGATGGAGTCTATCGGATTTTCCATGTATAATATCATGTCATCTGCAAAAAGCGAAAGCTTGAGTTCATCTTTGCCAATTTTGATGCCTTTGATTTCCTTTTGTTGTCTGATTGCTGATGCTAGAACTTCCAGCACTATGTTAAACAACAGCGGTGAGAGTGGGCATCCGTGTGGTGTTCCTGATCTCAGGGAAAAAGCTCTCAGTTTTTCCTAAGTTTATCTATTTTTGGAGAGAGAGTGAGCAGGGAATAGGCAGAGAGAGAGAGAAAGAGAGAGAATCTCAAGCAGACTCCACATTGTCAGTGCAGAGTCCCACAGGGGGCTCAAACTCAGTAACTGTGAGATCATGACTTGAGCTGAAATCGAGGGTTGGACACCCATCCAAGTAGACCATTCAGGCACCCTAGTAGCTTTTATAATGTAAAATCTTGGGGCACCTGGGTGACTCAGTCTGTTGAGCATCCGACTTCAGCTCAGGTCATGATCTCACACTATGTGAGTTTGAGCCCTGCGTCGGGTTCTGTGCTGGCAGCTCAGAGCCTGGAGCCTGCTTCAGATTCTGTGTCTCCCCCTCTCTCTGCCCCTCCTCTGCTCATGCTCTGTCTCTATCTCAAAATAAATAAATAAAAACATTAAAAAAATTTTTTTAATGTAAAATCTCAGAGACATTCTCATGTTTTTAGCCATTCCCAAGCTGTTAATGGAGCATCTTCCTGGAATAATTTTCTCTGTAAAATATGTTTGAAAAATACTTCTCTATTTTAACCAGACATTATGTGGAAGGGGTATGTGAAGTAATTTTTTCTTATCATCCTTAGTTTCGTGTTAGTGATAGAAAGACTGTTTTGTTGTTGTTGTTGTTGTTGTTGTTGTCTTTTTTTTAACGATTCTGGTCAAGATTTGAAAAGGGATGATTAGGAAGAAATGTAGGTAAACGGACAAAAATACTGTGGTACATCCAGACAATGGGGTATTATGTGCTAAAAAGAAATGAGCTATCAAGTCATGAAAAGACTTGGAGGAAACTTAAATTCATATCACTAAGTGAAAGAAACCAGTGTGAAAAGGCTACATACTGTATAATTCCAACCATATGACATTCTGAAAATGTCAAAACTATGGAGGCAGTAAAAAGGTCAGTGGTTGCCAGGGGCTGGGGAGAGGGAAGGGATGAACAGGTAGAGCATGGAAGATTTTTAGTGCAGTAAAATACTCTGTAGGACACTATAATGGTGGTTACATGTCACTGTACAGTGACATTGTCCACATTCATGGAATGTACAACAGCAAGAGTGATTCCTGAGAAAAACTATGGACTTTGGGTTATTAGGATGTGTCAGTTATAAGTTGTTACAGACAATAGTTGTAATAAGTGTACCACCCTGGTGGGGGGTAGTGATAATAAGGCAGGCTATGCTTGTGTGAGGACTGGAGGTATGTGGGAAAACTCTGTACTTTCCTCTTAGTTCTGTTATGAACCTAAACTGCTCTAAACAAATATAATCTTTAAAAGGAAAGGAGAAATGTTGTAAGCATTTTGAAGTGGAAGGAGAGGTTTTTATTAGACTTCATGGGTTCACCAAGAAGAAATCATTCAAGGTAGAATCATTTCCTTCTTTGGTGGGTTAGGTATAATATGATACCTGTTTTGATTTTATTATGATGTCAGAGTCTCCTGTGATATCTTTGTGAACATCATAAGATGATTTAGTATAAACAGAGTGATTGACGGGAGGTATAAGGGCTAGATTCAAAGAGTCAGTGTTTATATGAAGGATATTTCTATGAGGCGTAGGACGCTTCCTTCAACCTTGTGTATGTGAGTGTGTGTTTGTATAGTTTCTGTGTTTTTTTTTTTTTGTTTTTTTACATTTTAAACAATGCCATGTTGTTGTTGTTGTTGTTTAAAACAAGTTCTTGCATTCTTTGAAAACATTTTAAACATGACATGCCATTCAGTTAATGATCATAATTTTATACAGTTCAAAGTTGAGAAAAATATTAGTTAAAATATTTGATGCTAGAATTATTATCCATAAAGAATTCAAATGATTGAAATAACATATAAATGTTTTGAAGAAATAAAGGTTTTAAATAGGTAAAGGTAAATTTATGTCACCAGTTTTACCATAAAATAATTGTGCTAATGAAATGTGATACATAAAAGGATTTAAGGATTTTAAGGTGATTGTAAATGGAGTGTAGATTAACCATTGACATGTCTCACCTAAACGCCAAAATTAATAATAATTACTACAGTTTATTGAATGTCTACTATGTGCCAGGCATTGTTAGGAACTTAGCATACATTTATCTATAAATATCATGTCCATCTTTAATTTTTAAGTTTGATTTTTTTCTATTTTATAAATTTAAATTTAAACTTAGGTTAAATAACTTGGTCACACAGCTAGTAAGAGTTGGAACTAGATTACTGATATCAGATCCTTCATTCACAATATTCATAGTCTTTTTCTGTTTCTGCCTTGTTGTTAGTATGATCTTAATATACACTAAGGTGAAAAGAAATAAGTAACATAAAGAAAGGATTTTAGGCACGTTTTAATTCACGCTATTCAAAGTCACATTTGTGTTTTTCCCTTTAAGAACACTACAGTTTAAGAGGAAAGCTAAAGTACTTTTAGAGTACAGACAATCATAGAGCTTTAAATTCATTTTACATGAGGAGTAGTCAGAAGAACTAAGGATTTTTGACCTGGATAGCTGTGGATGGTGTTGGCCCATGGTGGTTGTCTTCAACATTTGAAGAACTCTTATCTGAAAGAGAGGTTACATTTTTCTTTGTGACTCTACAAAGTAGAACTAGGACTACTAAATGAAAGAATCACGAAGCCAGATTGGGATAACATAAGTTAGTATTTTGCAGGAGAGTTGGCAGGTGTACTCAGATCTTGGAATGGTGGTGAGCTGTCCAGCACTGGAAGCGTTCAAGCAGAGGGGAGTCGATCACTTAGATAGCTATCAGCATGGAATCGCTGGCAGTCTCAGCTGACTTTTCAAGTTCTTGGAGTTTAATTTTATAGAAACAGCAGTAAATTAACTGGGTGGAAGCTAGCATGCATTTCTTAAAAAGTAATTTTGTTGAATACCTTCATTTTGAAACTAGATTAAAACTGGAACCAGCAACAACAACACCTGCAGGTTAAAAGCTGGCAGGCATTTGTTGGTTAAGAGAGAACAGAATGCATGTATTGTCCCATCCACTGTTTTAAGCACTTGCCAACCAATAATTATTTACTTTTGGACAAAGATCTCTTGTGTGTGTTTTTAGCATTCTTTAAGGAGCTGACTGCAGAATGTTTTCATCTTCATCTCCAGGACAAGTCTTTGAGTCTTGGCAAAGGAAGAAGCCAGGGGAACCTTTACTCTGTAGAAGGTGAATGTTCTTGGCTGTGATGGAAGTAACCCGGCAGTTTCATGGGCCTCATTCTTTCCATCTCACACATTGAAAAGACCTCCCAGGACAGCTGCCAAGACATCCAGGTCCCTGTGGCCTCTGCAAGCAGCACTCAGGACACTTTGTGGAAGGTAAGGTTGGCTTTTCTTCAGCACTCACAAAAGATAAGATATATCCATCCTATCCCTCCCCCCACCCCACACACCCTCAAATCTTCCACAGGCAGTTTGGTTTATTGATCTATTACATAGTCACCATCTGCCTGGAAGCATCTTGAAGATCTCCATTTTGCATTTTATACCCTTGCTATTCAAGGTGTGGTCTGTGGACCAGCATCAGTGTCAGCATCCCTGGAGCTTGTTAGAAACGCAAGTTCTTGGGCCTCAACCAGGCCCACTCAACCAGAATCCACATTTTAATAAAATTCCTGTGAATTGTATGCACATTAAAATTTGAGAAGCACTCTTTTAGACTACCTGCTCATGATCTTACACATTTTATAAACATACTGTATGGTTTAGTACTTTCTCACATTGGTTTAATTATACTTTTTAGTGCTTCAAGATGTATCTCTTAGTTTTCAGTTAGTGAGCTTTCTGGAACTATTGCCTAACTAGAATTTTCAACTCATCCTTTACTGTCAAGCATCATAACCGAATTGGCCATCAGTTATAGACCTTTTAATCCCGCCTCCAAATTGTTTCTCTTCCACCTGCCATACAGACCTGAATCAGGCTCCATCATTCAATCTGGGCTGTAATTATGGCCTTTCTGCCTCTGGTTTCTCTCAGCTCTCATTCATTCTCCAGCTATGGGAAAAGGTAATTTTTATTGAAAGCATTGTTCTAGGTCTGTGTCCTAACTTACTAGTGTGAATTCACGTTCTTCTCTAATTAGTCTCCAATAACCTTTTAGCTTCTTCTGTTTTCTCATTCCTACCACACACCTTAATTCTAACCATAAACTACTACTGGCCATTTGTGTATTTCTTTTGTCTTGAAAGCTCATCCTCATGCTTCCTCCTCATTTGTCTTTCTAAATTCATCATAAAAGTAAAGTTGTGCACAGCCTTCCCAGGAAGAATGGATTGTTTCTTCCTCAGCGAATGTAACAGTTTACGAGTATGTGTCATTTTCTTGTCTCCATATACTGCTAGATACTTATTTTCTTGTCTCCATATACTGCTAGATTATGAGTCTCTTCAAGGCAAGAATAAGAGAGACATTACTAGTGCTTCGTTCAAAAGAATAGGTTCTGGAAAACTGATATAAAATTCCATTCTTTCCTTACCACTGCGTGCCTCTAATGAGTTATCTCTCTCTTCAGTTTCCTTGTTTATAATTATACCTGTGTTGAATGGATTTTGTAAGGATTAAAGTAAAATATGAAAGGTTTGGTTTACATGATGTTTAGTTCATAATAATAACTTTATGGTAGAAGGAAAGGGTATATTGGGTGGTCATCAAGGAAGGGCAGGGATTTAACTATGGAAAGTGATATGAATTTAAATTCTAGGATAGGAAGGCAAGAGGGAAGGTTCATCATGGGAAGAAGAAAGAAGCGCAATAATTAGAACTATGATAAGATTAGAGGGTTCATAGTGACCTACCTTATTGTTGAGTTCCCTGGCCTAGAGTTGTTGAGGATTGACCCAGTGACCACAAGAGGGTGGGCACAGGTGATGCAGAGCTTAAGAAACCATGTCCCTATAAAGTGACTTATAGTCACCCATATAAAGTGTGGGAGCATGATTTCCATTTTGTCTTTACTGTCTTCTCTGATGGCATCCAGAATTTTGTGGGTCTTAATATGTGAGGTCATTTGTCCTTTCTCCTTTCCTTTCTTCGTTCATTCCTTCCTTCCTCTTTCTCTCTTCCTGCTTTTCTTCTTTCCTTCCCTCCTCCCCCCTTCCTCTCTGTCTCCTCTTCATTCTCCCTGCTGAAAATTCCAGAAAGACCGAGCAGAATTAGTTTAGCGACAATGAATATTTTCTCAGTATACACTCAATTAAAACCAACAGACAGAACATACACAGTTGGAGACGATTGCCTGTCATTATCAGCACAGACAGATTTGAACTAATATTCTAGAAAGGAAAGAATGGCCTGCCACTTTCTATGAGTCAAAATCTGTGATTCTGATTGAAGAGGACAGTGTTAAATTGGAGACAAAATCCACATAATAATAAATAAATAAATATTAAGTCTTAATTCCTAACATGTGTCCTGAGAAGACTTCAGTCTTGGAACACTTTCTTATCATACAGAAAATTATTATTCATTTTAGGAAGTGGGAAGAGGTGCATTTCTTGGCTTCCAGCCTGGGTACTTAGGACTCAGACAGACTCCAGGATTTGGGAGTGGAAGAGCAAGGATCCTAGCAGCAGACTGAGCTCAACAGCAGTCTGGTCATAGCCTGTACCAGGTTGCTTTCAGAGATGTACTGCCACATTTGAATTCATGCACATTAACTTTTGCTGCACCTGACTATATATACTGTTTTAGGGAGTCAGGGAATATGGCATAGGATTAAGTGGAATTTTTTGTAAGAAAAAAGCAAGAGGAAGAGTATGAAGCCAAGCTGTGCCAAAGGAAGAGTGGTGTTGACTGAATCACATTAAAACATGATATTGTGAGTGTGTGATGAGTATAATTAGGACTGCAAACAGCTTTACTCGTAGGGGGACACAGTGCTGATGGGCAGATGACAACATGAATAAATAATGTGGTAACTGTGGATGTTTTTATATGAATTTTTTATGCTAGAGTAGTAACCAGGTTGTATATTGTGTTTAGACGCCTAACATTGTTTTGAGTCTTTTGTTTCTTTCAAGCGTGACCCACAATTCTAGGATTTAAGTGTGCAGGAGAAAAAATAAGCTAATAAACATGGCAGCAGTGATGTTACCTCTTTTGTGTTTTTTTTCTTAAATTTGTAAGAAGTGAAGGGAAAAATTGGATTCTTATTGCATAGAAACTATATGCCTGGCTGTGCCAGGTATTTTGCCTAGGTTGTTTCATTAAATACTCAAAATCATTAAGGTAGGGATTAACATTCCCATTTTGTAAATAAGGAAACCAAAGTTTGAAGGAGTTGAATAATATTTTTCAGGATCACAAAGTAAGCAAAGGTAAGATTGAAATCCAGATCATCTGGCTTTAAATTCTAGGCCTTTGCTTGTTATTTTAGGTTATTATAGGTGTTTGCTTAATTTTGTCATCCCTTTAGATGGAAACATAACATTATCTAATTGAACTCTTTCTCTCTCTATATATATACACTCTCTCTATATATATAGAATATAGAATATATATTCTATTTTTTTAAATTTTTTTTAATGTTTATTTATTTCTGAGCAGAGAGAGAGCATGAGTGGGGGAGGGTCAGAGAGAGAGAGGGAGACACAGAATCAGAAGCAGGCTCCAGGCTCTGAGCTGGCAGCACAAGGCCCGGCGCGGGGCTCGAACTCACATACTGCGAGATCGTGACCTGAGCCGAAGTTGGACGCTTAACTGACTGAGCCACCCAGGCGCCCCTATTCTATTTGTTTCTATAACTCTTACATTACAGGACCCAGAATCTCAAGATATCCTGATACAGACATAGGCTTAGACTCTTATTATCTTCACTGCTATGTGACTTTAAACAAATACTCTTAACCCTTTAGTGACTCATTTTCCTAATCTGTAAAATTAGAGGACTTGGACCATTTGCTTTTAGTAACCATTTCAAGCACTAATAGTGTGTATAAATAAAACTTAAGTATAGGGGAGCCTTGGTGGGTCAGTCAGTTAAGTGTCCGATTTCAGCTCAGGTCATGATCTCGTGGGTTTGAGCCCTTCATCGGGCTCTGTGCTGACAGTTCAGAGCCTGGAGCTTGCTTCGGATTCTTTGTTTCCTGCTCTCTCTGCCCCTCCCCGACTCTTGCTCTGTCTCTCTATCTCTCAAAAATAAATAAACATTAAAAAAATTTTTTTAAATAAATAAAGCTTAAGTATAAGAAATTCTACTTTAAATTCTCTTTAGGTACCAAACGAAAAAAATAAGAGTAGAGAATTGAGCAACACCAGTGAAAATCTTTAGGGAGCATAGTTCATGGCTTAATTAGGTTTAAACTAGCCAAGTCCATGTGGAGCACCATGTGCTTAATGGTGGGTGAGTAGCACTATGAGGTAAGTTCCATTAGGAGTAAGTACAGCTGGGACAGTGTTGGACTTGATAAAGCAGAAAAAGTATGGGATTTGGAATAACAGATACCTGAACTGAATCCTAATTTGATCAATGATTAGTTACATAGTTTAAGCATGATTCTGAGCTTCAGTTTCCTCCTCTGTAACCTGGGAGTAATTGTGATGCTCTTGAGAGAATGGAGTGAGAATGAGAACTAACTACCCAGCACATGACCTAGAACGTGGTTCTATGGATGGTGCTCAATAAGTGCCAGCTTCCTTCTCTTCTCTGTATGGGGGTGACTGGCACAAACTGTGCAGAATAAAAAACTGGGCCACGTCAGCACCAAGTTACCCATAGGACATCTCTGGATCATCAAACATTTATAGGAAGATCAGAGTTACAGAAGAGTCTAGACTGACTCCATTCCCACTTCCTGTTCCAGAAGAATCCCTTTCCCTGGTCTTTCTATTTTCTAACTGTCTCTGAGTAATTTCTTTTGCATTTTTGAGGGAAGTTTGTTGTGTGCAGACATGGAGGCCTGGCCACACACCATGGATGTTTGATTTTCCTTCTCCTTCTCCCAACATCTCTCACGAGGAAGCCTTAATCTGAGCTGTTGCCAGGTGATGAGATCTCCACATTCCTTCCAGCAGCTGCTATTTATGAATGGTGTCTGGTGGTGTTTTAACACCTGGTTCAATATTTACCTGTGAGGGCTTCACTTTACTCTCTGACCTTATTCACAGAATGGAGCTGTCCAGAAAATGATACCTTGGGGATTGTTATTAAGTATCCCCAAAGCACACCACTCAGTATTCACCCATCTGTCCAGAAAGTTTCTTTCAGGTAGCAGATTCTGACAGCAGATGAAATCTGCTATCTTATTTATTTATTTATTTATTTTTCTGGACTCTTGAAGCTGTGAGCACTAGGAACATGATGAATTAATTAAAATAAGCACATCCCAAGTTTGTGGGTAACTAAAAGTTAGAAACAAGGAAACGAAGTGTTTTATTAGCCTTCACTTTACTCTCTTATGCATGAAGAGAAGAAATAAAATAAAACTCTAGATTCTTAAACTCCTACTCAGCTTCGGTAGTCACCTGCAAAGTCATATTGGTATAGCACCTAGCAATAAAGTGTTTTCAGATTCATTATTTCATTCCATCAACCCTATGTGCCAGCACAAGGCTGGTATTATTATTCCCATCTGTAGATGGAAAATAGAGGCCTAGAGCAGTTAGAGCATTTGTCAAGCCATTTCAAAAACTTTGTTGAACGAAATGGGGAATAGTTAGGCAAAATAAAACATATGCAGAAACGACCACATCACAGCCAGATGTAATGATGGAACTTTTATCATTAATCCATTTTACAGATGAGAAAACATGGCTAACAGTCATGTCTTGATTTGCCCAATTATATCAAATAGTTCACACACTTATGGGCAGGATGCATTCATACATTGTTAAAATAAGAAATATTGTGGTAGGAACTATGTCCTGTAGTTGGGAGCATGGAAATAGGTTCAGATAAGCCTGTCTTTCAAACTTTGTTCTACTATGGGAAAGCATCTTAACTCTTCTGGTTTTGATCATTGTTGCTAAACATTGATCCTAGTTGCTACATACCCCGGTTTCCTAATTTTTGAAATGGGAATGAATAATGTCTAGTTAGCACCATTGTAAGAAATAAAGTCAGTAGTGTGCCTACTATATGGTAGAGACTCAGCATTGGCTCATAAACTGGAGAGTTTGTTGTCAGTGTTTGCAATTCTAGGAAGGTGCTCACATAATTTTGGTTTGTCTTGATTTTTGGCTGGGCCTCAGGGAGTTGAGGAGAGAGAAGAACTGGCTTGAAGCAAACTACCTCTACACACACATAGTTCTGGCTTTCTGGCCAGGTCTACGTCCTGTGTAATTACAATGACATCTCAATATGTTCTCATGTCTCAAGGAGTCTTGCTTGTATCACATGTGCATTTGAAAGTTACAGCTCCAGAACTACAAATGCTGAATGGTCTCCAGGTAACATGATGCCATGTGGAACAAAGAGCTCGCCTTCAAAATGCTGCCAGGAAGATTCACTTTTTATGGCACTTTTTATAGGAATTCCCATGGAGAAGAATTCTCAGAAGAAGAATTTGGCCTCTTGGTTTGAAGCACATCTGGTCCTTTGAGTTGTCAAAGAGCAAGTAGTCCATAACAATTGAGAGAATGAGGTAAATGTGAAATTGGAGCTGGACAAAGTCAGGAGAAATTCAAATTGCAGACAGCTTTGTTTATCTTTCACAACATCCTGCTGGTTCATAAATTAGATGGAGATTTTTCAAATTATTCAAAAATGAAAAACGGGTGAAATCCCAGTGGAGCTACTATGTTGATCTAATTAAGTCTCTTTATTCAGAGGCTACTTCCTAATTTGTGAATGTTGTAGGACTCTTGCTTTCCCCACTCACACCCACCCAAATTATCTACCTGATGGTCAATTCTCTTCCTAGCCATTTCTCCTGTAATGTATGAGTGAGAAGGCAAAAGGGATCCAATAGGTTAACTATGAGTGGAATCTATTATCTTAATCTCAGCATTATATAGGCACTTAAGAAATGTTTACTAGATGAAGGAAATCTACTTATTAAACAGTTCTGAGCTAATTGAGTTCCAGAGCTGCCATAGATTTTGTTAATCCATTTTTATTCTCACTTTCTATGTAGGTAGCTGATTGAACCATCAAAAGTCATACTTAGAGGTTTTCTTTTGGGCTTCAGCACTTCTTTGTATTTACATGACAGCCTATAGGTGAGAGAAAATATTCAGATTTGAAATTTTGTAAAAAGTCAATTGTAACTAAACCAGTAAATACACGCAATTATCTTAGAAGAAATTTTTGTCTTCTGTGAGCTCTTAAATAATAGTATTTGTCTCCCCCCCCCCCCACTTTGGCAATTATCACATGCCTTGCATCATACTGCTTTGTGTATACCGTCCCATCTCCCCCATTAGACTACAATTCAGTCACCTTGAGAGCATCTTTGTACTCATCTTTGTCATCTCCAGAGCAGTCCAATAAAACTTAATGCCAGACAAATTTGTAATTTGTAGCTTTCTAGTAGCCACATTAAAATCAGAAAACCAGATGAAATTAATTTTAATAACATAATTATTTAAGCCGGATTATTTACTTACTCCCAAGTAATTATCATTTTTATATATAAATGATATAAAAAATTATGAGATATATTTTATATTTTAAAAAATATGAAGTTAACATCTCCTATGTATTTATATTCGTGGTACATTTCCATTCCGACAAGCCAGACTTCAAGTGCTCAGTAGCCACATGTGGCTAATGTCTACCATATTGGACAGCCTGACTTTAGAACACTGTGGGAAGTTATATAGCACTCTACTATCAGACTGGAGAGCATGTGGGTCCAAATACCACCTCTGCTGATTCCCTAAGCCTCAGCGTCTTCATCTTGAGAATAATATTAATAATTAGAAGGTATTCAAAAGTCATTTATTAAATGAATCAAAGTATTTTTCATAGGGGATGATTTGAAGGTTGAATGAAATAATGCATGTAAAGCCCTTAGCACGGTGTATGGCACATAGAATCTCTCCAAAAAAATTAGCCATTACTGTTATTAAGATAGTGTCTGGACACAACATATTCAATAGACATTTTCTTTTCATGTCTGCTGGCCAAACTTTTATCCATCCTTTTTTTTTTTTAAATTTTTTTTTAAGTGTTTATTTATTTTTGAGACAGAGAGAGACAGAGCATGAACAGGGGAGGGTCAGAGAGAGAGAGACACAGAATCCAAAGCAGGCTCCAGGCTCAGAGCTGTTAGCACAGAGCCTGACACAGGGCTCAAACTCATGGACCGTGAGATCATGACCTGAGCCGAAGTCGGACGCTTAACCGACTGAGCCACCCAGGCGCCCCTATCCATCCTTGATACACATCTCATAGAGTATCTTCTCTGTGAAGCCTTCATCCGTCCCAACCAAGTGCATATGAATCTGTTCTTCCTCTGTTCTTTTGTAGAAGTTGATTAATCTTTTATAAAATCCCTTATCACATTATAATTTAAGTATTTTTGTGTTTTCATTTTCCTGTAGATGATGAGCCCCCACATGCAGGGGCCTTATCTATTTATGTAGGTATCACTCATTATGCACTACACATTAACTGGACATGGTGAGTGCTCAGTATATCTTTACTGTATAAGAAATGAACACATTCATTTCTCTGTAGCATGAGAGGTTGAGATCTCTTCCAGAGGACAGCTTGTTGGATTGTTTTTCTGGTCTGGACACTCCTTAGAAATAAAAAGTATGGTGTCAGCTTTGAGTTTCCTCTTAAACATTTATTGAGCTGATGGATATTTCCTGAGATATTAAAACTCATAATTAGTTTTAATAGGACAATTATGGGCCCTGAGGAGAAGATAAAGTGTCTATGATTGCCAGGCGATGGAAATTTTATAAAAAGCCACTGAAACTAATATAACCGACACATCTAAACTGAAGATAAGTTCCTTTTTCATTGTGGGTCACAGCTGTGTAGGGCACCAGCTAATTCATGAAGGGTGTACAGTTACCCAGGATTTAAACTTAGATAAACTTCAAGTGTGCAGCCGCCAATCACTGAACATTCTTAGTATTGGTCAGAGCAGAGCTGTCACTTGAGTTCTCCTTTTGCTCCTCGGGTTTGGTCCTTAGAGGCACATCTGCATTAGCCCCCAAAAGCTTGTCTCTGTGCTAATGCTCATTCCTTAACTTCCTTCAGATAAAGCGGAAGTTGGGTTGAGGTCAACATTGCTGGTATTAGGTCAATCAGTTTTAAGTATGATAAGATTGTGTAGAAAGTTTAAATTTTGGTTTTTTCTTGCTGTTTAGTATGCCTGTCCTTGACTTCCATCCACATCTTCTTAGTTTTCTGGTACAGTTTAAGCAAAGGCAAACAGTTAATTTAATGAACAAATGTTTACTTATTCCATGGAAGATGGTGCCACTATGTTAGGCAACGGGGCATAGACATAAATAAGAAATGGCCAACTTCTCTTGTATGGCAGGAAAGATGGACAAACAAAATTGCAAGAGAGTGCTATAAAGGCAGTGACATAAGTTTATACAGATTGCTTTGGGAATATAGAGTAAGGACAATTAACAGTTGTTATGTATTAGATAAATGGTAAAGTAGAAACATCATCTGGCTCTATTTCTTCTTGGCCAAGTAATCTTAAGTAGATGAATTAACCTATCTAAGCCTTGATTTCCTCAACTGCAAAATGGGGATCATTAAAGTATTTGTCTCTGTGGATGGAGTTGACTGGAACCATATGAAGGATCACTAAGCAGTAAGAGAACTGGATACATAAGCTAATGCAATGCAGAACACATAGCACAGTGGTAATGTTGAGTAAATATTTGCTATCGCTGCTGTTATCTAATAATGAGATGATTCTTTGGAGTGTATAATGCACCTCTATTTTCTGTAATTGTACAGACTGTGATAGAATTTTACTTTATATTTAGATCAAGGTATTGTGGCAATAGTATGAAATTTGTAATTTTTTTTTCAAATCAGGATTTTCTAATTCAATTCAAAGCCGTATGGGAGACTAATTCAGGGGAACTTGCTTTGTCAGTATGAAGAGATATAATTTAAAGCTTGAGATATTCGTGGAAAAATAGTTAGATCAATGAATAGAATAAATAATTCAGAGGCAACTTCAGTTTATAGAAAAACTTTATATATAATAAAGAAGGCATCACAAATTAATACAAAAAGAACAGACTCTGTATTACACTGTGTTAGGAAATTAGCTATTTTGAAAGGAAATTAACATGTATCTCCTTTTGAAAGCCCATGGAAAAATGCTTATGGATTAAGATTTAAATATTAAATACACACAGAGATAACAAACATAACCAAATACTTACTCTTTGGTTAGAGAGATGACTTCCCATTGCTCTTAGATCAAAGTCTTAAGTTTTTAATTCAGTTTGAGAGATTCTCTGGTCTCTGCCTAATTCTCCATTGTTACCCAGAATCACTCTCCCTCCCCATTCCTTCTCTAGGGGAGATATCTTAGATCTCTAGATCTTATCTATCTAGATCTTATCTATCTAGATCTTAGATCCCTGGATGTTTACTCCTGACATAGAATAAGCTAGTGATTGTGGTGGAAGGGAACCAGAGAGGCTAGAAGGAATGGCAGGCCTGGAGAAATGGGGACCTGGGACTGATCTAGCAAATAGATCGACTAAGTGCAGGTCTTCTTGTTGCACAGCACCCAGTTCCAGAGCTTAGTAGCCAGGATGATATTTCTCAGGAAGAGCTGAGAGGACACTTTCCTGGAAAACTGGTATTGCCACAGAGAAAAGACTAGCAAACTGTAGCCATCCCAGTTGAGAAAGGAGCTGACCACCAGATCACCTCACACTGACATACACCTAGAGATGGAGATGATGGGGCTTTGGGACATCAGAAGTGACATAGGTCAGATCATGTAAAGTGAACCTGTCAGACACAGTGTCCCATACAATAGAAAATGTTCTGCAATGCTTTCTATACTTTTCTGAAGCTAAATCCGTAGATAATAGGATATACTAATACGTATAATTTCTAAAAGACTCATGTAATTTCCTAAGAGTAAAATTAGGTGAGAAAATTCTAAAAATATATGTAAACCCTAGTGTATGATTGCACCAGAAGATATAATGAAGTAAATGCTTTAACTATAGTCAGAATCACTATAAACATGACATAAAATTGTAGATTGATACAAATAGGATATCATGAGTAACTCAAATATAATGAGTGACATTGTCATTGATGGCATGACTTTGTGAAAAGAACAATTCTTGATAAAGTTCCAAATGAAGCGATGTATAACGTTCAGAGAGGATGCCAGAAAGTCATGCAGGAGGCAGGGAGATTCCTCTCTGTGCTGTGCATGGTGGAACATCTAGCAGCTGCCCTGCTCACTAGATGTTAAGAGTGCCACTCGTGGGAACAGTAAGGTTCCCCTGGAGAATTTTATAAAAGGCCCTCTTCAGTACACAAACACCCCCATGGAGAAACACTGACCGAAGGTCTTGAAATCTATTTTAAGAGTTTTTGACATTGAGTAGGGAGTGATATGCAAAGACACTGAAAGATTTTTATCAGAGGAATTATATCCAACTCGTGTTTTAAAAGAATACTTGTGTTGAAAATAGGCTCTAGTGAGGAAGGGCAGAAGCCAGAGATTTCTTAGGAGGCTCTGCCATCAGCCAAGGTGGCTCTAGCTCAAGGTGTTGGTAAGAAGGAGCTGGGTTGGATTCTGGATATATATATATATATATATATATATATATATATATATATATACACACACACACATATATATGTATGTATATATGTTATAATATGTATATAATAGATGAAACAAGATTTGTTAATGAATTTCATGTGCAAATGATAAAAAAAAAAACATGAGTCAAGAATAGCAAAATTAGGCATTAAGCTTCTCTGAGGCAGTGTTCTCACACACTGTGATTCTTTTGTAATGCTTTCTTGGCAGGGAGGTGGATCCGAAGTCAGGTTTTGCAAAGATATGCCATTGTTTGTCAGTAGTCAGCTAAGTAGAAGGTTCTTCACTTTTGCCTTTCACACATCACCCAGAGCCATCAATGGGGACCAGAGCTATGGCTGTAATATTAGAATGAGTACGCATTTGGAGTGTCTCTAATGAAGGTGCACGCATGGTCCAATACTGCAAATCGCATTAACCTGATCAACATAACATCATTCCACTACCCGATCATCTTACCACGGCACAGATGGTAAACTGGAGACAGAGCTGAAATGAGTTTTCTAGTTCCTGAGGGAATAGGGTCAGAGCAACACAAAACCTCTGGTTTTTCCACGGACAATATCCTTCATGCCTAGAGGCTAATCACTAAAAACAGAATCAAATTAAGAAATTAACGTGAGCTATTATAGGATAGTTAGTGTTAAAAACTCTTACTCCCAGTCGCTGGATACAAGAATCAGGGAGTGAAGCTAAAAATGACCTAAGGTGGTTTATAAACTTCCTCCAAATCATGTGTTGTCTGTAAAATGCATGTGAATTTTGTATCTACTCCACATTATTTCTATGCTTTTTTAAAATGGAAAAGTTATATCTTAAATTATTTTCTATTAAGTAAGATTTATGTATTATTTTTGTCTCGTGGCTTCCTATACACATAATCCCATGTATGCTGCAAAGTTACCAAAGCACATTTGTATTCGATTGGATCAAAAAGATGGCAGAGACATGAAGAGTAATTGAGAGTCCAATAAAGGTGTTATTATTTTTGTGAAGGCATTATTTTATTTTTTAAAAATGTTTGTTTATTTTTGAGAGAGTACAAGCAGGGGAAGGACAGAGAGAGGGGGACAGAGGATCAGAAGTGGGCTCCATGCTAACAACAGTGAGCCTGATGCGGTGCTCAAACTCACTAATCGCGAGATCATGACCTGAGCTGAAGCTGGATGCTCAACTGACTGAGCCACCCATGTGCCCTGAAGGCATTATTATTTTTTTTAATATGAAATTTATGGTCAAATTGGTTTCCATACAACACCCAGTGCTCATCCCAACAGGTGCCCTCCTCAATGCCCATCACCCATGCTCCCCTCCCTCCCACCCTCCATCAACCCTCAGTTTATTCTCAGTTTTTACAAGGCATTATTTTTACCCGGGACAGGCAGAGTTAAGGAAAACAAACCCACCACAGTGGGTTGAATGGTACCTTCAAATATTGTATCCTAATCCCTGTAACTAAAGATTGTCTTAGAGAGAAGACTGAATAATACTTTGTAAGGTAACATATGTGGTTATGTCAGGGATGTTGAGATGAGGATGTTATCTGGGATTATTCAGGTGGGCCCTAAAGGCCTTCACAAGTGTGCTTATAAGAAAGAGGCAGTGGGGGGTAAATAACACTGGACAGGAGAGGCAGAGGCAGTGTGAAGATGGAGGCAGAGCTTGGAGTGCTGAGGCCGTAAGCCAAGGAATGTAGACAGTCAACTAAAGCTCTATAAGGCAAAAAACCTATTTTCCCCTAGAGCCTCTGGAGTGTAAAATTGCTGATACCTTTGACTTCAGACTGTAGCCTCTGAAACTGTGAGGAAACACATTTCTGTTGTTTTAAGCCACCCAGTGTTGTAGTGATAGAGCATCACTAGGTCTGGACTGTCAGGGGAGGGAGTGGCTACCAGCACTTCGGGAGAACTGTACTGTGGGCCTGGCTGTAGCCCCAGCAGAGAGCCCCTTGACAAGTGCTGTGGCCTTTGGAAGAGGCATATTCCCAACTGGAAGGAGCCAGGGATGTGAATACCCAGGCCTCCGCTTCCCTATTTCTTCTTACTTCTGTGACTCCCATTGAACCCAGTTGGAAGCTTGGCATCAGGGCAGCCTGGTTAATGCCATTCATAGAGATCAGCCTCCCTGGAGGGTATGGAGCACAACAGGATGGACAAGGATGAACAGAAAATATCCAGCATAATATCTGTACTCCAGCTTGGTCACTTCAGGATGGCAAAAATTTATTGGCTCAAGAGTAAGGAGACTTGGATTCTAGCCTTTCTGTCGTCAGCTATCTATAAACTTTGTTATCTCTGGGTTTCATTTTTCAATCTTTCAAAAAATCATATTCTTTTTAAAACTTTAGAAGTTGTTCATTAGCCAGTAAGACTTAGCAGAAGGGGACTTAGGTATACTACTTAACTGGGTGGGTTAAAACAGGGACGGCATCTCACATGTTTTAGTGCTTGTGATGATTTTCTCGGCTTTGTAGAAGAACCTACTGTTACACACTCAGAGTGGAAAGTGGAAAGTGCTCCCAAGAATGAGGTGAGGGAAAGAAAGCTCCCTTGTTGGAGTTCAGAAACACTGTGACTTTATTTCTGTGTCCTGCCTGGGCTGTTTTCTATGCTTTCTGCCCCAACCTCCACCCTACTTCACCCCAGGCCTCTGGAGATCAAGTCAAAAGTCTGTTTCTCAGGGATTCTTTTCCTGACTACCTAAAGTAGACCTAATCTTAAAATTATTTGGGCCACTTGTGCACTTTGTACATTTCTCTATTATTTCACTGATGTCACCATATTTGTTACTATACTACGTTAGACTCTACCCTTTGACAGCAAGCCCCTTGAGGGCAAGGAAAGTGTTATGTTTCTTTATATCTTCAATTCTTAGCACAGTGCCTGGCACCTAGTGAGTCTTCAGGATTATTTATTAAATGAATGAATTAAATAGCAAAAAAAAAAAACAAAAAAACTGCTATTTTGTAAGGAGATGACTTCCTCAGAATCTAGATGTACCCAACTATTTATATTATGTACCTAGATTCACTCTAGAATTCAAAGCTAGGTTACTCAAAACCTACTAATCCAGGATGAAACCTTGGCTATCCCTGTGTTTTCCATCTACCAAAGTGTCCCCATAGCATCTCGGGTAAGTATCAGTGCAGAATATATCATAGTGCGTGGAATCATCTTTTTTGTGTAAGTGTCCCCTACTATATTAGGAGCACCTGAAGATGGAAACTATGTCTTGTGATATTCCTAGCACATATCAGAGTGTCTGACACAGAATAGATAATCAATTAAAGTTTATTAAAACTAAGTGAATATCTACATAATGGAAGTTAATTTTATTATATCTTTGACAGTTGCCACAGCATGTAAGAAATGGCTAGATGGATTATTGCCAGTTTTTGCCAGTGTGTTTAGAATTGTATGATAGGAATTTAAAAAGATAAGTAGCACATGCAAGATTTATTTTTGGAGGAGTCCCAGGAAACAACTCAAAGAGTCATTCACTCGAGTGGTTGAAACTGAGAAACAGTGAAGAGCCCATAGGATTTTGGACCCCGAGAGGCATGGCATATGCATGAGAAAACATATAGTGCTTTCAAACAGAGCCCCAAAGTGAAAGTCACTAGGGTAGATGCTTTGAATAGTCAGCATTGATTTCTGTCGAGGCCGCTTCTCATTTGGGCATCTCTGTGTTGCTTTCTCCAGGGTGACTAGCAGTAGGAATTTTTAATATAATTGCAGGTAGTTAAAAAGAATCTTTCCAGCAGCAGGAGACAGCCAGCTAATCTGTATGATGGCAAGTGCGTTACATGAACCTTCGTGTACATTAGTCTATTTGCTCCAACCAGTAATTCTGTCACAGGGTTATTTTATCCTTAATTTATGTGTGGAAGCTGAGGCCCAGAAAGTTTAAGTGACTTGTCCAAGCTCATAGAACTAAACATATAGCTGGAATGCGTACCAGTATTTCCTAATGACAAAGATAAAGATTATTTCACAAATTACACTCCCTTCCCCAATAAAAGTTACTGAAGAATGCCAGTATTCTGGTGGATTAAGTACTCTGGATGGACCAGGGTCTTCCTTCTCCCTCCCATTGATGGATACAAATGTTAATGAGCAGGAAGCCAGGGTAACGTAGGGCTTCCTCTCCTATGTGACCACTCCAAGGTTTCTGATGTGTAGCCCTTTGTCTCTCAGCAAGTTTTTAACTTAGCATTATGATGGGGAGTAAAGACACAGAAATATAAAGAGAACCTTCTGAGACGAAGCTCAAAGAGAAGTTTTCTCAATGTAGCTGAGTCCTTAACCTTTTTTTCTCTGACCATATCTGTGTTAGACAACAAACAGGAACTAGAGTGCACCAGGCAGGAGACTCAGATGCTTAATGACAGGTGATAGAAATAATGTGGATCTATTGCATGCTGTCAGGCAATGTGTCTTCTACCCTCAGCTTCTTGCCAGGGTTGGACATCAATCAGTTGCCTCCAGGGTCTGAGTGTCTCTGACATGGAGACTCTTATGCCCTCTCATTTGCTGCCAGTTCCCTTCCCTTTGCCCTTCCTCCTGCCAAGTATATTTGGAATGACATTGAGTGATTCCAAATGATAATTTTTTAGTGATCCGTTGGGCAGTGTGGTTGAAAGAGGAATGAAGTGGTGGTCAAAGGTGATGAGCAAGCACAGTCTGAGAAGAGGAGGAGGAAATCTAGTCTGTTTGGGTGTCTGCTAGTGAAACGCCTGAGAATTTTGTTACCTCCAACTCTTAGCTGACCTGGGATTTTGATCTCTTTTATCTGGCTTAGCTCCTTTTAGGAACAATGTGGGATGACCATTGACATTGTAGTGTGAGTGTGATGCTAACAATTCATAAGAGCAGTGGAAATGCCATATGGTATGATGAGACTGGACTGTGGACCCTGTGCCTTCGTGCCAGCTTGGTCTTTAAAGGTAGAGACCCAAATTCAAATCTCTACATTCTCATTTTATAGCTTTATGACTTTGGAGAAATTACTTATCTTTTTGAGTATCAAGTTCTCCATGGGTAAAATAATAGCACTTACCATGTAGCACTGTGAGGATTAAATGCTTCATAATGTGACAATGTTTAGCATCTACAAGTGCTCATTAATACTTTCTTTTTTTTAACATACTATAGTCTTAACATGAGCTGCATGTTAGAATTGTCTGGGGAACTTCTAAAAATGCCAGTGCCCAGGCCACAGCCCCAAGTCGATCAATAATGAATCTCTTGTGTTGGGTATCAGCAATTTTTAAAGTCTCCCTTGGTGATTCTAATGTGTGACCAAGGATGAGAACTACTGTGAAACTGTATTTTATCCCATAAAATTTTATCTTGTGCAGACTCTTTCTGGATAAAAATTAATGATGGAATGAAGTTAAATGCTGTTTTAGTTCAATCACATGCCCGGTGTCTTTCAATTCCCATTTTATCGGTGAGCAAACTGAGGGGTTCAAGGGTCTAGAGTAGTATATGATGGAGCTGGAATTCTGATGCAGGGACTTTAAATTTTAGTAAGTGCAGTTTCTTCTAAGCTTGGGTTCCATCCTTTCTAAGCTAATTTTGTGACCTGGAGCTTGAATTCAGTTCAGAATTTGCTTCTCTCGTTAAGTTCTGGAGTAAGCCCTGCAAGAAGCAACCAGGTAAACATTATAAAGCATTAATTGCTCTATCTCCATTATCACACAGCTGAAGTATATTACAGTTGATAGAGGGTAGTCACCTGACTGAGCAGAGGCCTGGGAGCCAGATGTGCACACAGAATCTGTTCTTGTTACCCATCACCCAGGTGGTCTTAGGCAAGCCACATACCCTCTCTAAGCCTTCCATTCCTCATCTGTAAAAAGGCAATAGACTACAAATAAAACCCTGCATGTAGATATTTATTAGTAGCTTTGTTCATAACTGCCAAAACTCAGAAGCAACTAAGATGTCCTTCAGTAGGTGAATGGATAAACAAACTGTAATACATTCACACAATGGAGTATTACTGTTCACTGAAAAGAAGTGAGTTATCAAACCATGAAAAGAGATGGAGGAAACTTAAATGCATAATACTAAGCAAAAGAACAATGTGAAAAGGCTACATACTAGATGATTCCAATGATGAGACATTCTAGAAAAAGCAAAACTATGACAACAGTGAAAAGATCAGTAGTAGCCGTGGGTTAGTAAGGGGAAGGAATGAATCTGTAGATCACAGAGGATTTTTAGGGCAATGAAACTACTCTGTAATTATATGGCACATGTCATTCTACATTTGTCCAAACACATAGAATGGACAATACTAAGAGTGGACCTTAATGTACACTGTGGACTTTGGATGATTATGGTGTGTCAATGTCAGTTCATCAGCTGTAACAAATGTACTACTCTGGTGGGGGATGTTGACAAGGGAAGCAATGCGTGTGTGGAAGCAGAGAGTCTATGGGAAATTTCTGTGTCTTCTGTTCAATATTGCTATAAACCTGAAAGTATTCTAAAAAATAGTCTATTAGAGAAAAAAGGCAATAAATTAAAAAATTCTTATTATATCTTCCTTATTTCTTTTGAAGGTAAAATTAGTGAAGTGTGTTGAAACTTCATGCAGGGCTCCTTATAGTCCCTTATACTCTTGCCCAAACAAATTCAAGGCAAGCCAGACACAAACCAAGGAGAAGTCTTCTCTGATCTCATGGGCTAGGTGAGGTCTCCAAGGCCACAGAGTAAAAAGTATATTGGAGAGAAAGAGAGTAGTGGCCAGTGTTGCAGGCCTGCAAATCCTCCACCATGGAGCTTCCCAACCAGTGACCCAGTACGGTGACAGGTATATAAAGACATTGACTTCCTCTGTTCTTGAGGTAGCCAAGAAGGGCCTAAGATGGCCAGAGCCACAGGCCATCCCCTCTGGCCCACAGAGTCTAGTCCATATCCCTGTGTCATGGGATATGATCACAGTCTTTGTGGATTTGGATGAGAAAAAGACATGATAAGTACTGCTTTTGTCTGTCTTGTCCCCTTACTCACCTCCACTGAAATCTATCATGGTAGTTAGGTACTAGGGAGGCTCTGGGAAGAATATTCTCCTTAGCACTCTGTTGTCATTGCTAGCCACAGGATACTGGAAACATGAGATGACTTAGTATTGGCCTTGGAAGCCATAGGAGGTCCACTGAGGGCTAAGATACTAATCCTGGAGATCCTGTGCTAGGTGATAGTGACACTGCCCAGGTATCCTAATCCAGGCCCAGGTCTGCAAAGAATACTTTGGAAGATGGTGGCTGTTATAGTCATAGTGGAGGTTTTGTGCTTAAGGCTTTTTATTACTATACAAGGAAGGACAAATAACCGGCTACTGGAACCTGCCCTTAAGGAAAAACAACAATTTTTTGATAGGCTTAGCCACACTGAAAAAGAATTTGAAGACATTAAATCCAGATACTAGAAGTTAGCCTGAGAACCAAGTCTCGGGTCTAGCAAACATAGAGATCATGGATAAAGAGCTTAAAAGTAAAACCTTTTTACTTTGTCTTAGAATAAATTCTTAATATAAAGCATGGAAAGAAGAGGAATCTACATGTTTACAAGTTTGGCTGGTGACCGACATTACAGGTAAGAATCAGTCCTCAGAAGACTCAATAAAGCAAAACCAACATCAAGTATTTGCAATCAAAATATCCCTTAAAACCCATCAAGAAAAAGGCAAAGTGATTTGGATAGCACTAACAGAAGCTTTGGAAGGAATTTCTAATCTTCAGAGAAGCATAAAGGTGCTTTCATAAGAACTTCAAAAATGGAAGGGAAGATCAGGAAAACTTATTAAAGAGGGGAAAAAAAGTTTCATAAAATCCTTCGCTGCCTGAGGAACAAGTTCCTAATAATAGATAAAGTCAGATCAAGCTTCTAGGTGAACCTTGTGAAACATGAGTAGCTGGGCTGCTATTTTGGGGGAATACAACATGAATCATGGGAATGTGGAACTGGATATATTGCAGGCATCTAAATCTAGGGAGTTTTTGAATGTGGTAGAGTTACATATTTATTTACATCATCTTGAAAACAAAAGTAACCAAATGCACAAGAAATTAACTGGAGTAGCTGAAATAATCTATGTACTGAAACATCATATGAAAAGTTTTCAAGCCAAGAATGTTGGCTTCAGTTAGAAAACACCCAGTTAGAAAGGGAGAGGTAAAAGTTCCAGAAAAAACACCAAGTCCTACTGAATCCAGAAAAACAATTATGTATCTCATACTCAATTTACAGATAATTTACCCTATAAAGGGAAGGAGGATGTTTCCAAAAAAGATGAAACATCAGTAAGTTCATGTGAAGACTTGCACACTTATAAAATTCCACTTGAAATTGTTTCAGGAAAATTGGGAAGAATAACTCAGTAATTAATATCAAATCCTTCTGACTCCTCAAGAGGGAAAGATCATGATATTCGGATGACAGCTATCAGTTAAGAAACATTTGAGGGCATACCCAAAGAAGATATATACATCATTCAAAAACTGGTTGAAGGAGAACATAAAGGCACTGAAAAATATTCTTCCATTCTTGCTGTTCCAAATGGCACATTTGGGAGAGGCCCGAAATAAACATCAGGAATCTTCTGGATGACCAGATCTCCAAGGAAGGAGGCGCATCAGGCTGACATGGTGTGGACATGAAGGGTCCGGTGCCCAGGATCCATCATCTGCCTCCAGTCTGACCAGCTTCACCCTGAGTTAGCAGGACCTCCACAAGAGAAAGGCGGGGCTTGTCTCCGTGCTCCTCATGAGGCAGAAGTTCAACAGCTTCCTTTGATTCAACCCTGTCATTTCACAGGGGAGCAGCTGGCACAGGCTCTGATTCTCCATGCTGTTCTCCAGTCAGAGGTCAGATGTAGAAGAGTTTTCCAGGAGGAAGTCTGTGGGAAGAGAATATCCTGTCCTTCCCCTATTGTGGAAGGTGATGACTAATCTCCCCAAGAGTTTGCTCTACAAAGGGTTGTCCCTGATGCAGCACTGTTCTCCACTGGCAATATGGAATGTCGACACATCAACCACTAGATTTGCCTGTCTGTCCACACATCCTGGAAACACAAATGGATCACATCCAAGTTGATCTGCTTCCATTGAGTCCACTTTGCAGATCCAGAACAACAGCAAGATGTTTTCATCTCTCTCTACCAAATATTATTTTGTCTCTTTTAGTATTATTCTGTTAAAGGACTATATAGTGGCTCAATTTAAAATGTGGTAGGCCGTAATTGTTAATATAATATACTAGAGATTTAGAATATAATATGAATCTTATAAGTTAATTGATTTCATTTTATTCAATTCACAGATAGCATAATTAGAGTATTTTTGTTGTCATTAACTAAAATGAGCCAGATACATTTACTCAGTATATGTACTCTTGAACATAGAATCAACTGTAGTAAGTGTTTTACATGAAAAATTTCAGTAGAAACATTTCACTTTTAAGGTTTATGTCTATATAACACAGGCTCATTACCCTGTGGTTATAAGATTAGTATTATTTATCATTATAAATTTCATTTATAAAAAGCCAAAAAACTTAAAAAAAATTTTTTTTAACGTTTATTCATTTTTGAGACAGAGAGAGACAGAGCATGAATGGGGGAAGGTCAGAGAGAGAGGGAAACACAGAATCTGAAACAGGCTACAGGCTCTGAGCTGTCAGCACAGAGCCCGATGCGGGGCTCGAACTCACGGACCGCGAGATCATGACCTGAGCTGAAGTCGGACGCCCAACTGACTGAGCCACCCAAGCGCCCCCGAAAAACCTTTTAAAAAAGGCATAGACCTACATTTCTGAAGTTACTTTTCTCATTGGTTATATGCATGAACAATTAATTATCCAGTATTACTGAGTTATTCTGGAAATCAGTAGATACAAAGTACATTTTAGAATGCCACACTATTGTCTGTTTTTAAAATGATCTAGCCCCACTCTGTAGTTAGCAGTAAACATGCAGCCCAGAGAAATGTTAATCTTCTCAGCAAGACAGAAAGTTCATATTAGGGGTGGGAACATAGCCCACATTTCCTGAATTCTGATGCTATCCTTTTTTTTTTTTTTAAATATTTTTAAACATTTATTCATTTTTGGGAGACAGGGACAGAGCACGAGTGGAGGAGGGACATAGAGAGGGAGACACAGAATCCGAAGCAGCCTCCAGGCTCCAATCTGTGAGCACAGAGCCCGACACAGGGCTGGTACTCACCAACTCTGAGATCATGAGTTGAGCTAAAGTCAGACACTTATCCAACTGAGGCACACAGGCGCCCCCTGATACTATTCTTTTTCATGTAAGTGATGGTCTCTTCTCCATCTGTCAAGATGCCTGTTAGTCATGAAATATGTCCTATACTTAATATAATTATTAGCAACTAGAAAATTAACAGTGGACGTATACATTTCTGTAATTGGAAGATTCAGCATCACTTACTGTGTTGAGGGCTCTTGCAGAGTACCAGTCTGTCAGATCACCTGAATAATTCTATTACACTTACAAATTATTGTAGTCAGTGTATCATTTGGTTTATATAGGGATTATATAGTTAATATGAGGTTTGGGTTGGGAAGAAAATATTTCAGTCAATGCTTATTTGTACCCAAGCTCAGAACGTTGAGTGTTAATTGAGACTTGAATTGGAAGGCTTGTAGAATATTTAATTTCAGGATTTGGGAACTTATAATAAAGTCATTTTATTTTTCAGCTAAATGTGTCTGCAAGGTCAATGATTGTTATTGAGAGCTGCAATTTCTGATAATCCCCATGGTTTGGCAGAGAATTCATTCCAGGGAGCATACCCATACATACCTTCAGAAGGAAATAGCCTGGCATGGATTTCTGTATGTGTGATGTGTGACCAGGGACCTACTGAGTGTATGGAGGCTGAATGATTATTATATTTCCTATTATACATGGTCAGTGTTCATCAAATATATTGCAGTGCCTCAAAAAGAACAGGGCTTTGTGCTGAAGTGCGGTGGGGGCTTTATATGGAAAAGTCTTATAAAGGAACCTAAAAAGGTTAGTAACAGGAGTAGGAATTAACAGAATGGGATTCAGTTGTAGCAAATGCAATTTGATATATCTGGGGTGAAATAATGTGCAGTACAGGTATTCAATGGATTAGAAAAACCTGGAAAGTACTAATGGTGAAAAAGACCTTGAAGTCTTGCTAGTGGATGATAAATTAGATTTGGATTTGTAATGGGCAAGCAAAATAAGCTCATGCTATTGTTGGCAATGGAGACTAAGTCAAATACCATGTTATTTGAGACATAAATCTCGTATCTTTTTTTTTTTTTTAAATGATTATTCCTTTCTTGCTATTCCCTTTTCCTTAATTTATGAAGCCCACCTCCCCTGGATTTTTCTATAGTGTTGGAAATGTTGCTAGCTTGGCAGGGGAGCCAGGTCTACAGAGCATGGGGTTTTATTTCTGGGACGTCTCATTCCGCAGCTACGTAGAGCATTTAATGTGGTATAAATGGCTTCATAGGTAACGAAAATGAAATAAAAGGAAGCAGATCCATCTTTTCTAAAGTAAGTCATTTCCATTTCCTTACTAATTAGATAAGAAGAGATTACCTTATTCTGGGTAAGAAAAGATCAAATTCTATAGAAGACTCAACATGAGCCCATCCAGCATTGCACATACATCTGAATGCCAGTTGACAGGTAAAGTAGGTTTAGGATTTTGTGTTAGTGGCCAAGACCAAAGGGCATTTAAATGGTTTATCTAGTGCTCTTGCCTGTCTTAAGGAATTAATGACTGGATTTAAAAAGTTGAAAGTGCAAATTCTGATTTGACTAAAAAGATCCAAGTAATTCATTTGTCTGCTGTACCCTGACATCCACATGTTGTTTTTGATAATGGATTGCTTATAAATGATTCTTTATTGGGCCCTTTCTAGTGTATATATGTGCAGTAATAA
Organism: Panthera pardus; assembly: GCF_024362965.1. Taxonomy (NCBI): domain Eukaryota; kingdom Metazoa; phylum Chordata; class Mammalia; order Carnivora; family Felidae; genus Panthera; species Panthera pardus. The sequence continues at coordinate 74,038,400 of NW_026526677.1, read as the reverse complement.
GTGTAGAAATTGTTCTCCAAAGGCTAAAGGATTGACTGCTATATTTAAGTGTAAGAATTCTGAGCAAAGCTTCCATAGGAGGGTAAAAGTAATGAAGCAATTATATACTGAATCTTTTAAAGGATTTCTATTTATTCAAGAAAAGTGACTGCAGAGATTGAGTTTTAGATAATTTAAAAAACAATAGAAACAGGGCGCCTGGGTGGCTCAGTCCCTTGAGCATCAGACTCTTGATTTCAGCTGAGGTCATGATCCCAGAGTTGTGGGATTGAGCCCCACATTATGCTCTGCACTGAACATGGAGCCTGCTTATGATTCTCTCTCTCCTGTTCCTCCCCTCCCCTCTCACATGTGCTCTTACTCTCTAAAAAAAAAAAAGTCTCTAAGCCTCCCTTTATCTCAAGGGTTCTTTTAAAAAAACAATAGAGGGGCACCTGGGTGGCTCAGTTGGTTAAGCGTCCATCTTCAGCTCAGGTCATGATCTCAGAGTTCATGGGTTTGACTCTGCATTGGGCTCTGTGCTGACAGCTCAGAGCCTGGAACCGGCTTTGGGTTCCATGTTTCCCTCTCTCTGTGCTCCTCTCCGTCTTACCCTCTGTCTCTCTCTCTCTCAAAAATAAAATAAACATTAAAAAAATTTAAAAAAACAATAGAACCCAAAAAATGTTGGTAGGGGAATCATCTTTGCAGTAAAATAACGTTTCTTCCCCTTCTCGCTGTGTTTTATGGCACGCTTACATTGCATTCGTTTATTGCTCCATTTGTTGGGTGTCTTTCACGTAAGTGATGTTGATGTACTAGACACTGGGCTGAATATAGAAAAGTATAAAACCTGGATTTTTTATACTCTGGAAGAAAAAAGAAAGAGTGGTAAAATGATGTGCCCACCAGTGGATTGCTACTGTTTGTTAAACACTCTGACCGTAGCAAATTATTTAACCTCTCCAAGATTCAGCGTCTTCATCTGTAAATGGAAAAATAGTGTCGGCCAAAAAAAAGATTTTTTTCTTGCAATTAATTTTGCAATATGTCTATATACTCATGCAATGCCCTATACCAAGTAAGCACTCCATAAATCTAAACTCTCCTCTCTCCTTTAAATGACACTATGTGACAGTACGTGGTAATTGTTAAAATTACTCAGAAGGAAAAGGTTTTAGTGTAATGAAATAGAGAAATAGCTTTGCTAAAGATATGGGACTTTAAGAAGAGAAAGATGACCTCAATATCATACATTTTTGGAATAGATCTTTAAAACAAGAGAGGTCCCCAATGACCAGACATTGACACTTTCTTCCATGGATAAGCCAATGCAGCTTTGCAGAGGAAAAAGGCAGGTGTGGAAAATGTAGTATAGTGACTAAAAGGCCTGTGCTTTGGCATCAGAAAGAACTGTGTTCTTCCCTTGGCTCCATCAGTTACTTGCTGTGTGATCTCAGGGAAGTTACATAAACTCTCTGAGCATCAGATACTTCACCTATTAAGTGGGATAATGGTAACTACCTCAGTGGGAGACTGTGAGAAGTAAAACAATTAATTATATATAATGTGCTCAGAACAGAGCTTGACAGGCACTGTGTAAGCATCAGTGTATATTAATATCTCTGAACTCAGAATGCACTTTATAATCAATAGCATGATCAGTTCTATTAGCTGGAGTATCTTAGAAAACAGAGCGTGAGGCCAAAAGTATGCATTTTCTTTTGGGTAGGGTGGGGGTGAGACGTGTAGCTTGCGGTCCCAAAGAGTGAGAGAAAGTAAAGTCAGTCAGGAAAGAAGTAAAAACAAAAATAGGGAATCCATTACCACACTGGGAGAGCTTCACAAAACACCCAGAAAGTTCTAGATCAGAAAGGATGTGACTAGAAAAGCCGTATGGAACCACTGCATCTTACATTTCAATATGTGGAAGGGAATAGTGAACAATTTCCTTCCTTTCTCCTGTTTTTTGTTGGTCTAAGTTTGGTTTGATTCCCACCATGCCTGGGATGTGTTATCTGGTGTCTCCACTGGGGGCAGGAGAGCTTGCAGGGATCTATCTGAGTGGATCAGACTTCAGTGCTAGAGCTATGGAGGCCCCATCACAGTGAACATGATGGAGGCCATGCTGAACCTGGGTGTTTGCACATTGGAGAGTGGATTTGCTTTTCTGCCTGCAAACCCCACGAGGCTTAGGTGGTCACATCTTTATAACCAGGCCACCGCTGGAGATGTCACTGGACTGGAAGCAGGACAAGCAGCCAAGGCTTGGGCAACAGTGAGACTCAGCATAGCTGATGAAGAACATGACTGGGTCCAGCATAGAGGCATGTACATTAATTTATGGCATCTTAGATTCAGTTAAATACCAAAATATTAGCACCAACTTCTTCAGATTGTTTTAAGGACTAAATGAGTTTAGCACGGAGTTGGCACATAGCAAGTTCTTATTCAATTTTAACTCATGTTACTAATATTATAGCTCTTATTATTAGAAACTTAGGGAGACAAAAAAAAAAAGTTAAGGCAAGGTGATAGAAGAAAGAAAATTAAGCTTCAGGACTGATGAAAAACCCTGATAGGAAAGTAAAGGCGGGACTGCTTATTCTTGAAATTGCACTGTCTTTATTTCCTACCCTGGGCATTGTCAGTCTTTCAAGCCTGTCTCAGCACGTTTATTTTTTTTTTTTTCTTCTTTAAACTAATGCTACATTCATTTTAATTTTAGTGGGGCAAAAGCCTATTTTCTTCAGTACATCCCCACTCAATTAGGTGAAAACTATTTGAAAATCAATAATTTGCCCTCGCAGTCTTTTTTTAGCAAGTGTATATGTGCTCAATGTACCAAGCTGTATAGCTGGCACAACAAATCAGTGCAAGAGACTAGCAGTTTTTCACAGTAAATTCCTAAGAATGTCTGCACACAAATTGATTTAAACTTCATGCTACTCAGTTTGGGAGCATGCTTCATGGAAACCCAGCACGAACCTGAAGAACTTCTTCTTATAAGAGAATGGCCCTTGATAAACCACACATTTTTCAGTGTTTCATGGTTAAACTGGTTTTAATTTTATGTAGTTCCATGGTTGTGTTCTAGTTTGCAATGCAGTCCTGAGTATCAGAGCTCATTAATGTCTTTCATTGCTTTCTCTCTACAACTGAATTAAATATCCATCCATAAATTAGATGTTCATAGTGTCCAATGATATGATTCCTCTTCTCAACTTGCACAGAGCCATAATCATAGTGCATCAAAGGGATCTGTGATCTATGAAGATGATGTTGAGTACAGAAATGCCTGATATTAAAAACCTTTGTATGTTTAATGTTTCTCTGGATTCTTTTCAAGCCATTTTATGGATAATGTGATATTTCTTTAATTTAGGGAGCATAAAACATATGCTGATGAGATAACTTCTTATATAGAATGAATATTAAGAAATAGGAATAAGCACTTCAAGGTTTTGCTCTGTGTACAAGCTCTTAAGTATATGTCAAATTATTTGCAAAAAAACATGTAATTCTGTATGCATGTACCTTTCACAATATCATTCCATAGCTGCAAGGCAAAAATTCTGAATCTGTACTCAACCCAGTTGGAAAAGTCAACTCCTAGGATCTATCTTACCTTATAAGTGCCAGATAATTTACAATGGTAGCTTTCCCTTTATCAACAGTTGTCAATTTGTGTGTGTGTGTGAAATGATATTTAATTCAACCTTAATGCCAAAATAACACACAGACCCCAATTAGGGGCAGGGCACCATAAAAAATTTATAGAGGAGTCAAAGCAAAATCCAAGTGACTGAAGATGCTGCTGACAGGTGGAGAGAATTTTGCTTCACCCTCCAGTTGGATAAGAATGCCCTTGGCTGCATTGCTGACTTACCTTTTTTCTTTGAAATTATACTGAACCCTCCTTCAAAATATTCAAATGTTATATCCTTGGTGGGAATAAGAAGAGGATCATTGGTCATTGCCCTTTTATTAACATCTTTCAACAATCCCCTATTTCCTTTAGGATAAGAGACAAAATCTATACAGAGGTGTTATGGACTGAATTTTATCCTCCCCAAATTCATATATTTAAGCTCTAACTCCCAGTGTGAAAGTATTTGAAGAGGGGCGCCTGGGTGGCTCAGTCAGTTAAGCGGCCGACTTCGGCTCAGGTCATGATCTCGCGGTCCGTGAGTTCGAGCCCCGCGTCGGGCTCTGTGCTGACAGCTCAGAGCCTGGAGCCTGTTTCAGATTCTATGTCTCCCTCTCTCTGACCCTCCCCCGTTCATGCTCTGTCTCTCTCTGTCTCAAAAATAAATAAACGTTAAAAAAAATTAAAAAAAAAAAAAAAAGTATTTGAAGATAGTATCCTTAATAGGTTATTAAAATTAAATAAAGTCACAAGGTGGAAGGGGAGTCTTAATCTAGTGAGATTCATGTCCTTGTAAGAAGAGACACCATAGATTGCTCCAAATAAAACCTATATGCCAACACTTTGATCTCAGATTTCTAACTTCCATTTCTGAGAAAAAAATTTTTTTTTGTTCTTTGCTTTTTGTTTAAGCCACCTGAGATGGCTAATACAAATTGGGACTATTCAGGATCTAGCTACTTCTGTAGTTTTGAAACTTATCATCTTTCCCTCGCTTATTCACCCAAAACCCCACTCCCTCATAGCTGGATTCACCCATGCTACTCCTTTTCTATTTAGCTCATTCTCACTTATTATGAAAGGGAAACCTGAAATGCAACTTGCAGTAGAAGCTTTCCCTCCCACTCCAGGCCGAGTCCTAGTATCTTGCCCCTGTGTTCTTTTAGAACCTTGTACATAACTCAAATAAGATCTATTTCTATACAATTCTACAATTCTGACTCATTGTATTGAACCTGAAGGCAAAAACTTCATTTTCTTGTTATTTAGTTTCCTGGACTCTGGGGAAGTGTGATTTAACGGTTAAGGTGTAAGGCTTTAGAATTAGCACCTAGATCTATCACTTATTAACTTGGGCAAATTACACAACCTTTATTAATTTCTTTATCTGTAAAATGGGACAATAGAGTAAATAGTGACTGAAGGGCTTATTAAAACACAAATAGCTGGGCCACACCAGAATTTCAGATTCAGTAGATCTGGGTGAGGTGGGGTAAAGGAATTACATTCTTTTAAGTTTATTTATTTTGAGAGAGAGAGAGAGAGAGAGAGAGAGAGAGAGAGAGAGAGAGAGAGAGAATAGAGACTGAGCCAGAGAGAGAAGGAGAGAGAGAATCCCAAGCAGGCTCCATGGTGTCAGTGCAAAGCCTGACGTAGAGCTCAAACTCACGAACCATGAGATCATAACCTGAGCCAAAACCAAGAGTCAGGCACTCAACCAACTAAGCCACCCAGGCGACCCAGGAATTACATTTCTAATATATTCCTTCCCAGGCTGTACGAATCATGGTGGTTTGAGATTCACAACAAAGTGATACATATGTTCATTAAACACATATTTCTTAAATATCTTTGTATTTTGAGTTGTGGATAGGCATTAGGGATAAGTCAAAGTTTATTTCCTCAGGGACCTTAAAAATCTCTGTTGGAAACAGATGTAAAACAATAAATAAACAATAAAACAATAAATAAATAGAACAATAAAACCAACAAGAATACCTCAAATGGTGATCAACATAAGAGTGATAAGATAGCTTCTTGAGTAGTCTTTAGATATTGGTGAGGATAGGCTTATCTTAAGTAGGTGGATAGGAAGGAATCTACTATGAGAGTGTAGAAAAGAGGAAAGCAAGTATAGAGTCTTAGAAGGGAAAAGAGCCTGGATTGTTCAAGAAACATGAAGGAATCCTATTTGGCTTCAGGATAGTATGTGCAAAGGAAATACAAGATAAAGTGAGTTGGGCAGGAGGAAGATCACCTACTGTCTTACAGACTATAAGGCATTTGGATTTTATTCAGAGTACAAGAAGTTTAAGCAGAAGAGGGGAGTCACCTACTTTATGTTTGAAAAGATGACTGGCTGCTATGTGAAAGGTTGGAGAGGGTAAGAATAAAAGTTGACATCAGGCTTTGCAGAAGTTCAGGAAAAAAATGGATGTGGCTGACCTTAGTGTAATGCAATTGTATATGAAGAGCACTGGGCAAGATTTGAAGAGTTTAAAAGTGGAGCTTATAGGACTTGGTGATGGATTAGGTGTGGTGATTAGGGGAAGAGTGTATTCAGTAGGAATTAGATGTTCAATAAAAGAGGTATAAATGATTGAAATGCTTTAAAAAATACCTCTTGGTTCTATGCCTGACATTTAGTTTATTAAAAATAGTAAGTCATCATGGATAGCATATTTATTTATTTATTCCTAGATAGGAAACTGCTGACTTAAGCTGCAAGATAGTTCAGGCATTGTTTGAGGAAGTGGGCACATACCAGGAACACTCATGAGCACATTAGAGGAAATTCTGATGGAATCCAGAAAGAATGCATTTATACCCTGAATTCTTTTTTTTAAGTTTATTTTTATTTATTTCACGAGGGAAATAGCAAGAAGGGAAGGGGCAGAGAGATGAGGAGAGAGAATCCCAAGCAGGCTCCATGCTATCAGTGTAGAACTCGATGTGGGGCTCAAACCCATGAGCCGTTAGATCATCACCTGAGCTGAAGTCGAGTTAGATGCTTAACTGACTGAGCCACCCAGGCACCCCAATATTTATTTTGTGTGTGTGGGGGGGGGGGCGGGAAGAGCGTAGGCGGGGGAGGGGCAGAGAGAGGGGGACAGAGGAACTGAAGCAGGCTCTGTGCTGACAGACTGGCAGGCTGATAGCAGCGATCCTGGTTTGAGGCTCGAACTCATGAACTGCAAGATCATGACCAGAGCCGAAGTCAGACGCTCAACTGAGTTACCCAGGTGCCTCTCTCCCCTGAATTCTTAATTATGCTGCAGATCAAGGCTCAAATAGTAGGGACAATGAGTCATCTGGAAGAGAAAGGAGGCTGAGCAGTATCACAGACTTTTTCTCCTACCTGTATCTTTGTATCTTCTATATAAGCCCTGATTTCTAGTCCTCTTAAAATTTCCTTTTTGAGCTTAAAAAATAATAATTTAAAAAATGGGTAGAAGCTTACATGTCCAACAATAGGAGATTGGTTAAACACATTTTGGTACATGGAAACAATGGAATACTTCAAGCTAGAAGCTCTTTGACATATGATCAAATACATTTTCTCTTCTTGGCTCTTTCTGCCTGTCTTTTCTCCATTACTACTCTGCCTTCAGGTTGAGCTTATGGATCCTTAAAACAGACATAAGTCATTTCTTTGGGTTTCAAACAATTCTCTTTTAAAATACTAGCTAGACTTTCAACTCAGAATTTTATATATGAAGAACCAATGCCTATAAGGTTGATTCTAAAGAAATTCAAAGAAAAGCTAAGAGGAGGATGCGATATAAAGGAGATTTCTGCCATGTATTTTTTTTTTAAGTTTATTCATTCATTTAGAGAGAGAGGGAGAGGGAGAGAGAATGAGAATGAGAATGAGAATGAAAATGAGAATGAGAATGAGAATGAATCCCAAGCAGGTTCCACACTGTGAGCACAGAGCCTGATGCAGGGCTCGATCTCACATACCATGAGATCATGACCTGAGCCAAAATCAAGAGTCAGATGCTTAACCAACTGAGCCACCCAGGCATCCTTCTGCCACCTGCTTCCTGGAATTGGAGGTGGGTAGGATAAAGCCAAAAGAGAGAAGAAGAGTAAAAATAGAGAAGGTGAAAAATAGAGAAGCAAATGTTATGGCTTTTTTTTTTTTTCTAAATCTTTGTAGTTGACACCTTGTGGTAAGAGGAAGAAACACTTGCAAATTTAAAAAAAATTTGAAGAATTTCAGGGCTGGTATCCTAAATCCTCTGGCATAGTCTGGGGAGGATGAAAACTTCTCAGAGGTGTTCCCAGTTCATTGCAGTTCTTTTCCAACATGCCATCAGAATGATAAAACAACAATGACTATGGGAGGTGCCTAGACATGTGGGGCTGAGGAAACTCACAGTGTCATGAACACTCTAGCATAAAGTAGAATGAACAGCTGAGAATTCTCAGGCTTTCTAAGCAAGATGTAGTTTTGCTAAGAAGACCAATGGAATTTAAGAATTTGAGATTTAGGATGAGAAAGGCACAATGATGTGGTTGAGAGTGAAGCTAAGGGCAAGGTCTACAGTTACTGGCAGTGGGTCATAACATGATTCCCAAAAGGTCAGATGGCATCAGCCACACTCAAGCAGATACAGGTGAAGAACAACTAGTGACCAGTCAGGCTAAGCTTCACGCTAGTGAATGAATACTGCATGCATCTGAAAGACACCATGAAACACAGATGCCCCTCATGTAATGCTACAAGAATGCCATCAACGCACTGAGGCACCATCTTAGGAAGGAGAACACCAGAAAGGTGGAAGAAACCCTGAGAGACAAAGGAATTACCTTGAAGTGAGTGTTTTAAGCAGGAAGACAACAATACTTGCACTTCGCAGATTTAATGTTTAATCTTCAGTGGGAATGAGAACTGAACAATACAAAGTGATATGCAATGGAAACTAAAGGAAGTCTTTTTTTTTTGGTGGCAGTGGTGGGATAGAAGTCTTTCTGATACTCATTGCTATATTTAATGTTTTTGTACATTTGCATAAACCTTTAATCCAGCTATAATTTATACTCTGTAATCATTTATAAGTTATTAGAACAGAACACTTATTGATACAAAACTTTTACCATTGCTGAAGTTTAAAATAAAAAGAAGGCCGCAGACTGCTATGTATAGTGTGAAAATTTGTGTAAAAAAGGGGTACAAAAATATTATACGTCCGAATTTGAATTATTACCTGTAGGTGATGGGATTATGAGTAATTTTTCCTTCTCCTCTATGATTCTCTTAGTTTCCCCTATATTTAAAAAGTGTTTCTCAAAAAAAGTAAACTTTATTGAGATACAGTTTACCTATAATGAAGTGCAGAGAGTTTAGGTGCACAGTTCAATCAGTTTTGACAAACATATATACCCATGAAAGGGCCACTTGTATCAGCATCCTAGAATATTCACTTGTGTTCTTTTAAAGTTCCTCTCTGCCCCAAGCAAATATAGATCTGATTTTTATCACCATAGACTTTACATAATTTGTGTTTGGCTTCTTTGGGTGAATAGTATTTATTAAGTTATCCATGCTGTTTTGTGTACCAGAAATTCATTTATTTTTAATTTCGAACTAGCATTCAATTATATGAATATATCATCGTTTATCCATTCACCTATCAAAGGATGTTTGGATTGTTTCTAGGTTTTTAATTAGTTTCTCTAAAGATCACAATATAAAATCTTAAATTTTCACAGTCTCCTTGGAAATTTACATTGAAATATTTTACACTTCACTCTTCAAAAATCATATTTCATGAATGTATAAATCTTGCAACAGTTTAATTCCACTTATCCTATCCTTTGTGCTATTATTTCCCTATACTTTAGTTCTTCATACGTTATAGACACATAATGCAATGTTATTTTTATTTCAAACAGCTATTTGCCTTTAAAAGAAATTAAAATAAAAATGCTGATCATTTATTTAGGCACAAATTACTCTTGTCTGAGTTCTTCTTTTCTTTATGTAGATCAGTTTCCATCTTCTGTCATTTTCTTTCAGCCTAAAAAACTTCCTTTGGTCTTTCTTATGATACAGATATGTTGGCAATACATTTTCTCAACTTTCATTCATATGAAAATGTCTTTATTTTATTCTCACTTTTGTGGGATATGTTCACTGGACATATAATTCTGGGTGGACTATCCTTCCCTCCATTCTCTATCCCCTTCCCCAAATTCCAGTTCTTTAAAGATACCATTCCTTTGTCTTCTGACCTGCGTTGTTTCCAGTAGGAGTCCATTGTTACTATTTTTTTTTTTACTCTTGTATGTAGTGTGCCATTTCCTCTAGGTGCTTTTAAGATTTTTCTCTTTATTTTTGATTTTCAGTGATATGACTGTGATGTGAATATCGTTGGAAGCTAGGTGGTAAGCTTTTTGAATTTATACACTGATTTTTTTTTTACCAAATTTAGGAAAAATTGTACCACAACTCCTTTAAATATTTTTTCTGCCTCATTTTCTCTTTTCTTGTATTATGAAACTCTACACATATATAAACTCCTTGATGTCTTTCCACAGATCAGTGAGGCTCTCTTTTTTCTATTCTGTTTCTCTGTTTTTAATCAGAATGATTAATGTCTATGAATATGTCTTAAAGTTTATTGACTCTTCCTACTGCTATGTCTAATAATTTATTAATGCCAAGAAGTGAATATTTTAAAATTTCAGACACTGTATTTTTTAGCATTAGTATTTCTATTCAGCTTTCAAAAATAATTTCTATTTCTTGGCTGAGATTTCCCTATCAGGTCTTTTATTAAGGCCTTCTTTTTGTTTTAACCCTTCAACATATTTAATGGCTACTTTAAAGTCATTGTCTATTAATTATAACATCTGGGATATTTCAAAGTCTTTATCTTTTGATTGATATTTTTCTTAATTATAGATCACATCTTCCTTCATTTTTGCATGGATAAGGTTTTTAAAATTTTTAATTTAAATTTATTTAAATTCAAGTTAGTTAGCATACAATGTAGTATTGGTTTTAGGAGTAGAACCCAGTGATTCATTACGTATATATAACACCCAGTGCTCATCCTGACAAGTGCCCTTCTTAAGGTCCATCACCCATTTAGCCTATTCCTTCACCAACTCCCCCTCCAGCAACTCTCAGTTTGTTCTCTGTATTTAAGAGTCTCTTATTATTTGCCTCCTCCTTCATTTTTTATCTTATTTTTCCTTCCCTTTCCCTATGTTCATCTGTTGTGTTTCTTAAATTCCACATGTGAGTGAAATCATATTTGTCTTTCCCTGATGGACTTATTTCACTTAGCATGAAATACCCTAGTTCCATGGGTGCCTGGGTGGCTCAGTTGGTTAAGCGTCAGACTTTGGCTCAGGTCATGATCTTACGGTTTGTGAGTTCAAGCCCCACATCAGGCTCTGTGCTGACAGCTCAGAGCCTAGAGCCTGTTTCGGATTCTGTGTCTCCCTCTCTCTCTGCCCTTCTCCCACTCACGTTCTGTGTCTTTCTCTCTCAAAAATAAATAAACATTAAAAAAATTTTAAAGAATATATACTCTAATTACGTGCATGTATAGAAGTTTTTTGTTTTTTTTTTATGGTATGCTGGACATCATGGATAATTGTCCAGAGTTTGGATATGTTGTCTTCCTTAAAAGAGTATTGAGTTTTGTTCTGAGAGGCAACTGATTACTGGAATTCTGGTTTCCTTTATCCTACTGAAGCTCTGTTTAGTATTTGTTAGGACAGGTCTAAGGTAGCTTTACACTAGAACGTTGCTCTTATTCCTGAAATGTGGCCATTGTGGTGTTTCCACTCTGACTGGACCAGTGTTTCAAACTCTCCTAAATTAGCTCCATACCATATCAAGCTTATAGCAGCCACTCTCTGATAGGCTTACAGAGTCTTACACTGAACATCGTCCAGGGCTCTGTAGCAATGCTGTGTCCGTCTACCTTCACCCAACTGTGGTATTCCCCTCCGGCAGAGCTTCTTCCTCTGTGCTAATCTGGGCTGGACCTTCCAGGTGCTTCCAAAGCCCTGCACTCTGGTCTTGAGCTCCTCAGTGTAGAGCAACCACTGGGCTGTGCTTGGGCTCTGCTTCTCTGTGCTATGGCTGGGAAATGGTATCTCCCCGGGCAGAGAGCAGTGTAGACCATGGGGTTACCTCTTTTGTTTCCTTTCTCTCAAGAATCGTGGTACTAAGTTGTCCATTATCCAGTGCTTGAAAACAGTAGCCTTATATATTTTGTCCAGTTTTTGTTTGCTTATGGCAGGGAGGTACATAGCAGGAAAGGGAAATCCTTCAAGTAAGTACTATTTGTGATGATAGGAATTCACATAAACATCACTTCATGTGCCACTTTGTTTTATGTGAGCCTTGAGCAAGGTAAAAAGCAAAGATGTGAGTCTGTGGCACATAGTCAGTGCTCAACAGTATTTGTGACCAACGGAATGGATTTTTTCATAGTTGATAGGAATTTTTTTCAAATTCAGATCCTTTCTCTTTTATTTCCACATTATACAATTGTCTTCATTCTATGACAGAGATTTTTTACACACACAATTCAGGATCAAGCCAGGAAATGGCCACTACATTTTTGTCACCTGTCATAGGAAAACTTACTTCATTGTGCTCATTATGAGTGATTAAGGAAAGAAATAAGAAAGAGAAATGTTAGTTTTAAACTTTAAATTTCCAACCTGTATGAACTGATCCTTTCCTCACCTCTATTCTTCCCCTTTAATTATTTTCTTTGTTATATGTGTTTATTTTTCTTTTGATCTACCTTTAATATCAATCATGGGAAACACACTGGCATAGAATTTGCTCTATTTCTCCTTGCTTTATATTCCTTATATCTAACGGATATAACTAAAGAAATTTTAACGCTTCTGAATCAGTTTCTAAATCAACTGTAAAATGTTTTTCCTTCTGACAAGTTATTTGAAGGATCCATCTAGTTAAGCCTCTAAATCAGATCTTGAAGAGCAGTGCCCGAAAAAAGAAAAATGTCTGTGTATTTTTAAATATTAAATCAAGCAAGTCTATGCAATTGACTTTCAAGGCATAGCACAGGATACCTATTTGTCGTTTTGGTCTGTTTCTTTTGATAATTTACATAAAATTTTGCTCTTTTTGAGTGTAGTATTTATTATTTCATATTCCAGTTCTTTGTATCTTTGCCCATAAATCTCTGGGCAAGGAAGCATTGAAAAGCAAAAGTCATGAATTACTAATTTGCATTTTTTTTTAACGTTTATTTATTTTTTGAGACAGGGAGAGACAGCATGAACGGGGGAGGGTCAGAGAGAGGGAGACACAGAATCTGAAACAGGCTCCAGGCTCTGAGCTGTCAGCCCAGAGCCTGACGCGGGGCTTGAACTCACGGACTGCGAGATCATGACATGAGCCGAAGTCGGACGCTTAACAGATTGAGCCACCCAGGTGCCCCACTAATTTGCATTTTTAAAAACATTTTTAATATAACTCTTTTTTTAATGTTTATTTCTTTTTGAGAGAGAGAGACAGAGTGTGAGTGGGGCAGGGGCAGAGAGAGAGGGAGACACAGAATCCAAAGCAGGCTCCAGGCTCTGAGATGACAGCACAGAGCCCGATGTGGGGCTCAAACTCACAAACCACGAGACCATGACCTGAGCTGAAGTCAGACGTTTAATCGACTGAGCCACCCAGGCACCCCTCATTTTTAATATAACTCTTTTGCCTCTGATTACTTAGCATACTATTCAACCTGGTGTCCTCCTCTTCCCCATTTCTAGAAGATAAATGATGCTAGGGTCCACCAACTAACCTGTCAGTAAACCTTTCTGTCTTCAAACATTCTTAGAAAAAAATCCATTCGTGGTACACTGACTCAGCACTGTATAACTAAATTTTTCTCTCATACATGTATACAGCTCCTATCCTCAGCCATATCCTGGTCGTATCAAATTTTTAGATGGTGCTTAAAATTTCTGATTCTGTAAGGTACAGTAGAAAGTGCACTGAACATGGAATCAGATAAACCTGATTTGATTCTTGGCTTCATTGCTTGGAAGCTGTGCAACCTCTCTGAACCGTACCTTCATCACATGTAAAATTCAAATCATAAATATCATTTAGATGTATCTCATAGGTAGGTATCTTGCAAGATTTATGGGCCGAAGTAGGAGTGCTTAGTAAGTGTGTAGTGTTTCTAATTTGATATAAATTCTAGTCACTTAACTGTCAGGAAACCTGCAAGCAGTGGGTTCTTTTTTCACTGGAGTTAATTTATAAAACAATTAAAGTTTTTTTTTGTAATTAATTCATCTCATCTTGAGAGCCCACACCACCCTTTAGGCTCCTGGAGCCAGCAGTCTGTCCCATATGAACCAAGTCACATGGGAGCATAAGTTATTTTTGCCTCACCTGACAATGGATGCTTCTCAGAGGAAAAGAAAATAGTTTTGCAAAAAGTTTAAATTCATTACCCTCTGCTGTAGATATCATTTAAAGTTCATGTCTTACTAGGTTTTTGTTAATCCATTTAATTTTTATTTTATTTTATTTTTATTTTTTTGTTAATCCATTTTTAAAGATAGACCACAGGCCCTGAAACAAAAGAGAACTGAATAAAAATTTCAAAGTTTCTACTTCCTAGCTGCATGACAGTGCTCAGGTTGCATATGCTTAATGAGTCTCATCTTTCTTATTAAATGGGAATAACAACACTTACCTTTTAGGTTGTTTGTCATGATTAAATGAGATAGCTTTCATAAAAATGTCCACCTTTGGTTGACATCAAATTATTAACTCCCTTTCCATTTGACTCTGATATATGCTGCTGAATAATGACTTTAAAAATCTACTGGATTTTAGAAGCCAACTTATTCAGTCTTTTTTTTTTTTTTACTTAGTGTTTATTTTTGAGAGAAAGAGAGACAGAGTATGAGTGTGGGAGGGGCAGAGAGAGAGGGAGACACAGAATCCGAAGCAGGCTCCAGGCTCTGAGCTGTCAGCAATAGAGCCCAATGTTGGGCTCGAACTCACAGTCCGTGAGATCATGACCTGAGCCAAAGTTGGACACTTAACCGACTGAGCCACCCAGGTGCCCCAAATTATTCAATCTTATAATTGAAACACAAGTTTGTAACTTGGTCACCTGTTTTGGTCTAACAAGCCATAAAATTTCTGAATCTCAATTTTACATTAAAGAGTTTTCTCAGAAATAAAGAGAATATACATGTGATTGAAATTGTGCAGATAGAATAATTTTAAACCATTTGACATCTCTCTCTTAATATTATTAAAGGGAATACTTTCATTGGCAACATTATGAAGCCCAACACGATTTCTACACTCAGTTTGGTCACAAACCTGGGATAATCCATGTCATACCTAGATCTTTACTCATGTACCAAGATGACCCTGTGTGATATGCATGACATTAGAGATTCAATGTTTTTTTTTTTAATTTTTTAATTTTTTTTAAATTTTTAATTTTTTTTTTTAAATTTACATCCAAATTAGTTAGCATATAGTATAACAATGATTTCAGGAGTAGATTTCTTAGTTCCCCTTACCCATTTAGCCCATCCCCCTTCCCACAACCCCTCTCGTAACCCTGTTTGTTCTCCATATTTATGAGTCTCTTCTGTTTTGTCCCCCTCCCTGTTTTTATATTATTTTTGTTTCCCTTTCCTTATCTTCATCTGTTTTGTCTCTTAAAGTCCTCATATTAGTGAAGTCATATGATTTTTGTCTTTCTCTGACTAATTTCACTTAGCATAATACCCTCCAGTTGCATCCACATAGTTGCAAATGGCAAGATTTCATTCTTTTTGATTGCCGAGTAATACTCCATTGTATATATATACCACATCTTCTTTATCCATTCATCCATTGAGGGACATTTGGGCTCTTTCCATACTTTGGCCGTTGTTGATAGTGCTGCTATAAACATGGGGGTGCATGTGTCCCTTTGAAACAGCACACCTGTATTCCGTGGATAAATGGCTAGTTAGTGCAATTGCTGGGTCATAGGGTAGTTCTATTTTGAGTTTTTGAGGAACCTCCATACTGTTTTTCAGAGTGGCTGCACCAGCTTGCATTCCCAAGAGGTTCAGTGTTTTTAAATCGATTATGTGGAGAGACCAGAGGAGAGACTGAAAAGAAATGGGTGGATAGTAGGGCAACACGCTTGCCATTAGGCAAATATATGTATGTGTGTATGTATATATGTATATATGTATGTATATATATACATACATATACACACACACATATTTGCCTAATGGCAAGTGTATTTATATGTGTACATGTATATATATATGTGTGTGTGTGTGTGTGTGTGTATACACACACACATATATGTATATATACATGTATATATGTACACACATATATATGTACACACACACATATATATGTACACACATATATATAGAAAGAGAGAGAGACAGAGAGAGAGCAGGGGAGAGAGGCAGAGGGAAAGGGAGAGAGAATCTTAAGCAGGCTCCATGCTCATCACAGAGCCTGATGTGGGTCTTGATCCCATGATCCTGGGTTCATGACCTGAGCCCAAATCAAGAGTCAGTCGCTCAAGAGACTGAGCCATCCAGGTGCCCCAAGGCTAATAATACAAATAATAATTTAAATCATTTTAATAAGTACCTTAGTAAATGTGCAAGTTTGAGATTATTGTGACTTTTTTTTGAGTTCCAAAGAGGCAAACTATTGTTAATCATTCTAAAAGGAAGTGAATTTTAGTATGGGAAATAAAGACATAAGAGCCAATAAGAGAGAAAGATTTTTTCCCTTCTCGAGGGCTGAGGGATAGTTTGGTCTAGATATTGAGCCATGGAGATGACCTGAGCCTTTCTGGCCATGGGGATGGGAAACGCACTGGGCTGCAGGGAGGCAGCCATGGTGGGGCAGGAATAAGGTTCTTTAAGGAACACTGGGATTGTCTGGAATCATGTAGTTTGTTGTAAACCATTCTGTGTCTTGTTGCTCTTCCATTATTCCTGGACCATCCATTAACCATTAAGAGTTACAGGAGGATCTTTCCTATTTTGTGAGGGATTAAGGGGAAGGTCATGTTCTATCATTGGAATAGCATAAAAAGAAAGAGCTACATCATCTGTCCTGAGGCTACAGTGGCAGCTATGGTAACCAGCAAGGACAGCTGGGCACGTCAAAGCGGTGAGCCCTCAGTGGTTGTTGGCAACAAAGGTAATCAGTGGTGGCCCACCAAGAAGGGGAGATCTGGGTCAGAAGAACACAGGGAAATTATTCTAAAGATGGTGGCCTAGAAATCCCTCTGACAAAACTGTACACATATTCGAGGGTCTAATTATAGGCAAGGAAGGCAGTGGAAGCTCTTAGTTTTGGAGCTTGAATTATACATTGGCTAAATATAATTTATTCATAGGCTATTTTGAATGAACATTTTAACATTTATGGAAAGAATTAAGAACTCAAATAATTCAGTTATAGGCAATTTTATGTTAATCTTGGAAGTGACATATTTTAAGCAAGGTTATAAAGATTTGTAATACCTTGCCATTAGGAAAAATAAATGATTTTCCAGATTAGGAAATTGGATAAAAAGTTGGAGTGAAAAGAAGAGATGGAAGAAATGGAATTATAAGACTTTTATTTCTATACAGGGAGCATGGGAACTTTAGGGAGAGGAAATTCCAGAGCAGTACTTCGGTGAAGGTCACAGAAAACAGATTGCAAAGGTTTTTGATCTGAAGAGAAAGTACATGCTTGAAGCATTTGAGCTGCATAATTAATATCAGTTATGAAAAGCAAAATTTGTTCATTCTCCCTTAAACAGTTTATTTTCCAGCCCATGTGATAGTATTTCTCCAGCAAGTATGTACTGCTTTGTTTGGCCAACATTGATTATTTTCCTCTCTTTCCAACAGAGCTTGAAATAAACATTTTTGTTAGAACTTTTGAATGTGCAAAAGCATCGGATGTTAGCCACCTTTTACTTCTAGGATTTAACATTAAACCATCAGAGAATTACAAAGATAAGTTAAAGTTCCATATCGTTCCTTAAAGAAATATCTCACTATGTTAAACCTCTTATTTATATTGGCTCTCTTCTCAGTATAGAAGCTGAAATGGCTGAAGATACATATAAAATTTAAGCTTTGGAAGTTATCTTAGTCTGATCCCCTTAACCATTCAGGAATATTTTCTGCATTATCTCTTATGTTTCTCCTGTTTAAATGTTCCACTTCTGATATCTTGTAAGTAATATATTCCATCTGGGACAACTTTAGTAAAATTTAACTTTCATAGCCACCTAAAGGTTATGAACGTTCTGAAGTTTAAGCTGTTAACCTTCAAATTACCCACAGAGAAGGTCCTGGTAAAGTTTTACCACTATCTTGCACCCTTTAGAGATTCACCAGTTTCTTCTGAACAACTATGAACCCCCTCCCCCTTTTCGTAGAAATTCAACCCCATGACTTCTAAGATCTGTGCCAGCTTAGAAGCTTTCTAGTTATTTGGAAGTCTGTAGTCTGTAGTCAGGCTCAAACGTTGGTGTCACCATATCTCTGCTGTAGCTATGTGAGCAGATGAAGTGATATTGGGAGGTAGTTATGGGCTATTGAGAGATCCAGAGCCCTTTTGTTATTATGGGATTCTGTGTTTGGGATGCTGCCTCAATCACATCTCTATGGTTTTCAGAATTAATGTGAGTGGAAAGAAATCATTAATCACAGTGTAGCTTGATAAATGCTTTAACAATGCTGAGTGCTCAAGAATGCCACTGAATGTGGACTGGGAGCCCCCATGGTAGTCATACCCCTAGTTCAAGCACCAGGGCACCCTAGGACCTTCAGTAAAATGAGAAAAGCAACAACAGGATTAATGAGGCAGAATGTTGAAATAATAATCTCTGTTGGACTCACATAGGTTTCTCTTCTCCTACCTATGTATTACCTCCCCTCTCCTGCCTACTTTGACCCTTTGGGGTTCTTAGTCTACCCAACAGCAAGTGACATTAAACCCTGATGACTTGGTATAGATGAATTTCAGAGTTACGTATCAACAGTATATTTAGCAACTATTTACTGAATTCCCATTGGCTTCTGGCATGGTGCAGAGGCTTTACCTGCTTCATCTTATCTTTTTTTCTCATCATTAATCTGTAAAGTAGGCATTTTTATATTCAGTAAGCCAATAAAGAAGCTAAGGCACTAAGAAGGTTAAGTAATATGCTCAAGTCACACAGCTAATGAGTAGCACAGTTGTACTTCACCACAGACAAACTCCTGTATTACCGTCCAGTGCTGTCATAACAAATAACACAAACTTAGTGGCTTAAAATAACACAATTTATTATCTCACAGTGCTATAGGTCAGGAATGCAACATGGACTCCTTTGAGCTAAAAACCAAGCTATCTACAGAGCTTCTTAACTTTCTGGAGGCTTTATCAGAGAATTAGTTTCCCTCCTTTTCCACTCTCTAGAGACTACCTGCATTCCTTGCCTGTGGCCCCCTTCTACCATCTTCAGAGCTAACAACACAGCATCTCTCCTCCCCTGATTCCATAATCACATCTCTTTCTCTCTACATCTCAGAAAGGTTCTCAGTTTTTAAGGACCCATGTCAGTAGATTGGACCCAAGATAAACTCTATACTTCAAACTTTGAAGTGTGGAGTCCCTTTTGCCATGTAAAATACATATTCATAAGTTCCTAGGATTAGGATATAAATATCTGGGGGGTATTATTCTGCTTAACGCCCCTCGTTTTTATTCTGTTTCCATAAACTTATTGTTACGCCATGTAATAGTTTTGCCTCATGAACTTTGTGTTATTTCCAGCACCTGATCCATTCCTCAATATGGCGAACACTCAATAAATGTTTTTTAGCAAATTAATAAATATACAAAAACAACAGAATTTGGAGGTGTTGTTGCACTGCACACAAATGGACTAATAATGATTGATTCAAGAGGTAATTGTTTGCAACATCATTCTAGATTCTTAAATTGGGAGATAAAGGTTAATCAGTTTTCCCAGAGGAGGAGGGATGCTTATTTGGTGTGCAGTTGAAGCGACAAGATGTGCTCTTGCTGTACAGTCCTGGCTAATTAGTGGGCAGCATTGCTAATGCACGTATTATTGGCAGTATTATGGATGCAACTGCCCTCTGCTTTAACGGATTCCCTTTGGTCTGGAATCCTGGGAAAAGAGCATTCAGAAGCTTCAATATGCTAAAATCTTCAAACAGAAAGCACTGATGAAGTTTCCCTTATGATATGGCTTTTTTTTTTTTTTTTTTTTTTTTTTTGGTCGTTGCTGTTTTATTCTTTGTTTTGTGTCTTTGGCCTGGTTCAAGTGGAAACTGTGTATAAGCAATTACTCAGGATGCCAGAAAGTAAGACCCTTATGGTTGCATGTTAATTGGAGTCAGTGGGAATACTGCAGGAATGCTTCCCTGAATTAAACTCGTGGCATTATCTAGCAAAGGAGGGGAAAAATTAAAGCCTGACAATTTAGTAAAAAGTAATTAATTTTGGTATTAGGCCCAGCTGGGCGGGGGGCAGGGAGGAAACCCGGAGGAGGAGATGGATGAGGAAGGAGAGGGCGGGTTACCTGACACGGTGCTAAGACCAATCATTCTGAGCCCAGAGGACGGGGTTGAAGCCAGTGGGTTCCCTTGATACTGCTACGAGCAACTGTAATCGGTACTAAACCAGTTTTTAGACAAAGAGTAAAATTAGATCAAGGATCATTCAGGGTACATAACAAAATAATGCCTTGACTAGGACTTGGCACCTTTATGTGACTAAGAAATCCCGTTTGAACAGGGAGTGAAAGATGGCTCAGTGCCTTTGGCAGAATCTCAAAATGCCCAGTGTTTTCTCTCTGGCTTGCCTCAAGTCTCCCCAGTGACAGGTACCTATAGACTTTACACAAACCAAAAGAGGCAGCTGAGAAAGGCAGGCAAACTACAAAGGGGAGGCAAGGGCCTTTAAGGGAAGGTGTAAATTAGAGCTTCCCAAAACAGAGAGAAATGCGTGCATTTCTCAGCAGCACTGAAAAATAACTGGGAACATAACAGCAATGTCACTTCAAATTACTTACTGCTTGTGTTAGAGGAGGCAAATGTTTTATTAATAAACAGGCGGTTAGAGCACTATTTGTTCCCAACTATCAGTCTGGGAGGGCAGGGGAGGCCAAGCTGAAACCTCAGACAAGAGAAATGATTTACGGATTTAGTGTGACTGACAGACCTGGTGATGAGAAGGGACTTCACTGTGTAGCATCAGGGAGCAGCAGAAGGGAGGTGGTCACAGAGCTCCCACTTTGGCAGGATGGAGACCTTCTCACAGGAGCGAGATCCCGACTGGAATGATTAGGGTGGACTGGTTGGGGGGCGGGGTTGGGGGTTGGGTGAGAGGGAGAGGGTAAGGGAGAGGGAAAGAGAGAGAAAGACAGGAAGGGAGAGAGGAGGGAAGGAGAGAGATATGCACTGCTTTATTTGGTGCAGAGTATAATTTAGGAACTGCATACTCATCTATCACAAGCTGGCTAATAACTAATCAATGATTGCAAAGCACTTGGAAAGTAGTAAGTTTTATATAAATGCTAAATAACAAAAATGCTAGAATTTGGTTCAGGATTGCAGCCAAATCTAGCTTGCCAGCAGAAAACTGGGAAGTTTATTCATTTGGAGAAGGATCTGGGGTCACTCTAGGACCTTCACTGCAAACCACAACTGGATTCCCCGAATATGTGGCCGGGAGTGGTGTTGGGTGGTGGTGGGGGTCCGATACAGTTGACCTGTGCAGTTTTAGGGGTATTGCACTCCAGAGGGCACTCCTGACTCTTCTGGATTCTTTGCCACTGCATTAAAACTGGCCTGCTGAGGGACAAGCTCACATGACCCACTGGTATGAATGAAACTTCCTGATTAGGGGCTGCCCTAGATGTGATTCTAGTGTAGAGCTGTCATGACAAATCATTGTAAAGACATCTAGCATTTACTACCAACACAAATGCTACCTCCTGCAAACGGCTTGAGTTTCCCATAGACACCTGCCCTACCTTCTCCTAGGAACAAGACCTCACAGTCTGGTCATTCCTTACCCTGTGACAGCTTTTTGAAGGGTACAGCTTAACATACTTTCTGATTCCCCAAACTCCTTTGACAATTTTAGGATCTTTGGTATTTCTCCACCTATAATTGCCACTATACTTGGTTCGTTTATTTTTTAGGGAGAGAGAAACTGCTCCGCCCATTTAGGAAATTTAATTACCAGGGTATTAATCTGTCAGTTTTAGGCTGCTCAATGAATTCTTATTGCAAAAACAGCTGTGGCCAACAATATTGCAATAGTGTATTCTTAAACAAACAGCAATGTCTCTGGAATGTGTGCATATAAATATTAATTAGGAAGAGAAACAAGACAGCAATGAAACAGTTTCTATTAATTATTTTGGCTCGTTTTCAAATTCGTTACAGTTTATCTGACTTTTTCGGAAGCTCTCAGAACAATCTGTCTTAGCCTATTTATGCAGTGAAGGTGTCTGAAAGTCAGTGACTAAATTTAGTGGTAAGTCCTCCTGAGAAGGAAATTGTTTCTTCTTTGCTAATCTGGGCTCATGATGAAGACAGAGAGGAGTTATTTTGATTTTCTCAGGTTTGGCCAGATGGTTCTGGTGGACAAGCTGTCAGGGGATTCCCAGGACTTCTTGGCTCTAATTGGGCCTGTTGCCCAACAATTGTTGACTCAAAACTTCCCAGAGTTTTGTGGTGCTTAAGAGCTCAGATAGTTCCCATTGGCAAAGAAAAAAACAAAACAAAACAAAACAAAAATTTGCATAAGCAGCAATTTCTCAGTCATTTAGATGAATTTACCTGGGAATATCCACTATGTGTAGCACAGACCACACCCAGGAGCAGAACCTGAAGTTCTCTGAGCAGCCAAATGGGTGCCCAGAGTTAGTTTTATAGTTTGTTTGACAAAACTCTAACAAGTGTAGGGACGCCTGAGTGGCTGAGTCAGTTAAGTGTCAGACTCTTGATTTTGACGCAAGTCATGGTCTCTCGGTTGGTCGGATGGAGCTCCATGCCAGACTCTGCACTAACAGCTCGGAGCCTGCCTGGGTTTCTCTCTCTTCTTGTGTCTGCTCCTCTCCTGCTTGTGCTCTCTTTCTCCCTCTCAAATAAACATTAAAAAATAAAAAAATAACAGAATCACAGAATCAAGTTAATTCATAAAAGAACTGCAAATAGCCAATGAAGAAATGAAAAAAATGTTTAACCACAAGTAATTAAGAAATGTGAATGAAATATGAAAGCAATATTTATTTATCTGTCAAACTGGCAAAGATTTAAAAACCAGGTGATATCTAGTGTTGCCAAGGGGCAAGAAGCAGGCATCCGCAGCTGTCTTGGGAGGGGACATTAATTGGTACAAGTTTTTAACGGGTGCTTTGGCAGTACATATAAGATGCTTTAAAAATTTGTGCATCTTTTGACCCAGCATTTCAAGGAAAACATTGTGTTCATAAGATGTCAAGAGTTTAGCTGAGATAACTCTGTGTTATTGCTGCTTCAGCATCCATTTTGTTTGGCCAAGTGGAGTGAGGGTGGGGGTTGGGGGGTTCCAACTGACACTACTCCCTATATGCAAGCTTGTACCCTAGGTAGCAGCCCACAGAGCCATGAGCAAATGTAAGTTCCCCACAGACTGCCCCAAGAGCCCTTTCATCACCAGTCCCTCCCACCTCCCAAGGCCTTCTCCTTGAGTTCTGCTTAGGTCAGCTCCCTGTGGAGCTTACCAAAACCTTGCTCTTTTGGGTTTGAATTTACCAATTCAGCCTTAGCCTGGGAAGTCCAAGGTCTCACCCATGGACCCTAATAAAGGCAGGTACCCCAGGTCCTGCCTCTCACTCTTCCTGTAGCCTGTCTCAGCCTTCTTATGTGGCCACTGAGAAGGCCATGTGCTTCCTTCAGGATCTGTGAGTGGTCATCTTCTCTGTTTCAATTTCTCTACAGTCTTTCATTGAAAAAGCGCTCACCACCCAGCACCATGGAGCCCACTTAACAATTGTTAATCTAAGAAAGTCATAACATAAAGATTTAACTTCAAGGATTGTTAGCAAAGAATTTTGAGTTGTCAAAGAAAAAATTCTGTGATATTCTAAAGGCAAACTATAACTAAGCCATGTAAAATAATGTAACATAGTCACTAAATATGATGTAGAAACCATTTGTTGGTGTGAAGAGGTATTTCTGATAAATTAATTGGAAAAACCAAGTAAGTTACAAAAATTACCAGAACATCTTCATTTGTTTAAAAACACATATAAAAAGAAAAATACCAAAATACCACTAATAATCTTTCAGTACTGGATTATAGTTGGCTTTTACATTTTTTATACTCACTTTTTTTCCTTTTCAATGAAAGTACATGCTACTTATGTACCGACATGGAATAAATGTTTAAAAAAATAACAAAAAAACTGTTCAAGAAATTCTATATTTTCTAAGGAAAGCATTAAGGAGAAAGACTCCAATTATATGAGCATATTCTAAATAAAAAATAATAGGAAAGGGTGTAGCCCATTTTAGAATTATCTCCTTTTTATAATTTGCTCATTTATTCATTTATCTGTTTTGGTAGCATTATTTTCTGAGTTCCACTATGGGTCAGGCACTGAGTATACAACAGTGAACAAAGAAGTATGTACTCTTTGGGGATATAATGTACAGCATAGTGATTGCAGTTATTAATACTGTGTTATATACTTGAAAGTTGCTAAGAGAGTACATCTTAAACATTCTCACCACAGAAAAAGAAATGATAATTATGTGATGTGATGAAGGTGCTAATGCTATGGTGATAATAATTTTGCAATATACAAGTGTATCAAACCAACATGTTATATACCTTAAACTTATACAATGTTATATGTCAATTATATCTCAGTAGGCTGGGGAGAAAAAGTCAGTTCCTGCCTTAATGAAGCTTCCAGTCTTTTTGGGGATATGCATAATACTATAATTACACATACAAATTAAAAAGTATAAACACAAGAGCCACAGAGCCCATAAGAGAGAATTAGGATGGGTGCAGAGAGCCTGTGGAGGGAGGGGCCCAGGGAGCATGATGGAGGAAGAGAAGGCCTCTGTGGCTAGAGTGTGGCAAGTAAGGGGATTATGGTTTCAGAGGTCGGTGTGAGCCATGGGTGTGCAGGGGCTGGAAGTCCAACCTAAGTTTTGTTTTAAGCCTTCCAGTGGGAAGCTTTGGACACTTGAAAGCATAGGTATGAATGATTTGCCTTTTGGAAAGGTTATTCTGACTATCTTGTGGAAGACACATCTGAGAAAGTCCTGAATGGATGCAGATATACAAATTAGAATGTTCTAAAGATAAGAGAAGCAGAGGGACAAGAGAGGAAGTTGCCTTGAAACAGAGGGTGATGGGGGCAGGGATGGAGAAACATTATTCCAGAAGTGAATTAGATGATGGAGTAGATGTGGGGCTGAGGGAGAGTGGAATCAAAGTTGACTCTTGATTTGTTTGTATCATGACTGGCCAGATGGTGGTGTCATCCCAGGTGGTAGGAAACAGTGGCTGGCAGCCAGGGGGATCTGGTAATGGGATCTTGGGATCCCAAGATGGGATCTGGTAATGATCTGATTTGGGACATGTTAGTCTAAAACGTGTTGGAGATACTCAGGAGGAAATGTCACATGATAGATGATACCCCTAGTGGGGAATTAAGAGGAAAGGAAGGCATCACAAAACGTTCACCAGCCTGCCTCTTCATTGTCATCTGATCAGGAGCCAAACATCTGTGCTATTTTTTACTTTATTCTCCTCCGAATAATGCTGCCCATAGAGTTCATGACCTTTGAAGGGGCCTTGGCAGCATACCATAAAAGTAAGATTGTCACACATGACCTGGAGTTGAGCAAAATGCAAGCTCTGTGATCCATCATGGCTACCATCATGGGAGGTCACAATGAGACTTGTATGCTGATTGTTTCTGTCCGGGTTGCTATTGTAATTTCCTTTGAGAGCATTTATTTGCATACTTTTCTCATTTCTTGAATGATGCCCAACACTATACTATTATTTCAGTATTTAGTTGGTAAATGCTTGCTCAAGAAATAAATCAACAGATAACTGGCCAAATAAACATATGAACTCAATCTATTTCTTCAGTACTCATTTGCTTAGGCACATGTGCCACACATTTATTGGGTGTTGCTGGTGTTTCTGAAAAAGGTGGCAAGGACCTAGAATTCTTGTCTGGTTCCGACTACTGCCTTGCTTGATTCTTGCACACAGGTCTGATAAACACACATTCCATCACTGGCTAGAGCTCAGCCTTTAATCCTTAGTTGGCATAGGCCAGAGGACTTCTCTGTTCTACCAGCATGAAAATAGTCTGATGGCATGCTCTGTGTGTCCTTTCATTTTCCTCAGGCTGCAGTGATGGGAAAGTGCAAGAGGGGGCATGAACACGGAGTCCACTTTCGTGTAGTGAAAATGCGCACAACTGAGAGCAAAAAATTTTATAAATTAAAAAATAAGAAACTTGAACAGTAAATTCACACACATAAAAGGAGGCATCTGTAAACATGCCAAAATGCCCAGCTCAAATGACTAAAACAATGTTGCATTTTTTCTTATCAGATTTACAAAAATTACAAGAATTGCTGTCATTTAGTACTGAAAAGGGAATGAGAAATACTGGGATCAATTTGGCAATGACACATGCTCTTGGATCCAGTGCTCTTCCTTCTAGCTATTTATCATCCTCCCAGTAATACCTAATATTTTTGAGCTCTGACCATGTACCAGATACTACTTTATACCCTTTACAGACACTAAGTCATCTACTTTTCACAAAATTCTATAAGCTAGTTTATGTTGTTATCCAGCTTGTAAACATGAGAAAATTGAGTCATAGAGAGGTTAAGTATTTGTCCAAGGCCACACTACTAATGAGCTACAGAAATCAGATTCAACTCCTGGCAGTTTGGCTCTAGAGCTACTTATGTGTACCCGCCTTTATTATCTTCTTGTACAAATAGGCAGAATGTCATGGTGTTGAAGGGTCCAGGCACTCAGAAGGCTGCCCCACCTCCTCTTCTATCTAATGATAGGAGCCATGATCAGAACAGCACCAGCACACCAATTTCACTGGACTGGTAAGGGGGATCAGATTCTTTCTGAATGCAGAAATTTTGACACTTGTGTGTCCTTCTTTCTGACCTACCGGACACCTGATACTGTTCTGCATGGGTCTCTAGGGTACCTGGAACTCCTCTTCGCATCTCTATCAATGCTGCTCCTACAGATGGGTGTGTGGGTCCCTGCCTCTGGTTTCCCAGGTGAGAAGATGGGCTGTGACTAGCTTTTGGAAGTTTTTAAATAAAGGGCTTTGCTATTTTACTGTTTACTTCGTAATAGCAATAATGATGATAATGACAATGATGATGATGGTGATACCACCAAAAAAATGAGAGCCAAGAGTTCATGAGTCCTAAGTAGGCAATGTCTTAAGAACTCTTATATGTATTATCTCAATTAATCCTCACAAAAACCCCATGAGCTAGCACTAATATTATGTCCTTCTTGCAGAGGAGGAAATTGAGCAGCACAGTGACATTATGTGATTTATGCTACAGAAAGGTTTATCTGGATCTCAAGTGTCAACACATATTCAGCACAAAAGGTAATAAAGGTCTGAATGAGTTTGGGATGAGGTAGAGGGCAGGGGGACAGATGTGGGCAACATTGTGGAGGTAAGTAACATCTGTAGAACTTGGTAACTAACAAAATATGGGTGACAGGTGGGGGCAGTTACCAACTCTTCTTGGGCTTTTAAACCTAGGGAACTGAAAGAATAATAGGGATTTGTATTTATAAACTAATCTCTACCAGCCAGTTGAGTTGGTACCTTTGAGTTTGTGTGGGTTGGCATACGCCAGACTACTTTCTCCAGGAAGGGCAGAATGTGCGAGGCATTTGATTATTGAAAGGCTCAAAATGACTTTGTTCTTAGGAAGGAATCTGATGTTTATTGAGAGTCTATAGTATTCAATAAATTTATTTAATTTATAGTATTTATTTACCTGAGGAAGAATCATTTTCCTGTTATCATATATAGATGAAAGCAGTCCTTTGCCCATGGCCACACGGATGGTAAATGACAGAACCATCTTTTTACTATAATTTCAGTGCATTTTAGAGCACCAAAGAGGCCAACATTGATTTTTTCTCTACCTTCTTCTTTTCTAGTTTTTTAAAAAACAAGATTTCACGAAGATTGAGCATTCTCCCTGGTTCCTTTGGCAACCTGTTCTTGTCCAGTGGTCTCACTCTAACACAGACCAAACATCTATGAATTTTCTGGTCTGTGACTCATACAACTCTTATCTTTGGGCCGGGCATAGTCTAGTAGTGCTCGCCTCTGAGGCATTTCAGCTTTCTATTTACCACCTTAAGGCTTTGCTCCTGGAAAAATAATATAAAATAGCTTGCCTTTGAAGTCCTTGTTTTTGTCCATCTCTTCCTTTTCGTTGGCCATGACCGTCATTTCCTTGATGGCTTTCAGATGCTCAGAAATCTATACTCAGGGCGAATCAGTTTTATTTTATTTTTTGTTTGTGTTTTTGGTCTTCTCCATTAAACTTATTTATCTTGTGTCCCATTTTTTCATAACCTAGAGATATGAATAGCTAATTTGGTAATGAAATATGATGAAAAGGATTTTTTCTTTTCCTAGTAAAAATTGCCCATATTAGTCATGGTTCTCCAGAGAAATAGAACCAAAGGGATGTGTATATGTGTGTGTGTGTGTGTGTGTGTGTGTGTGTGTGTGTGTGTGTGTATTTAAATATAAAATATAGAATATATTTTAAAATCTCTATAAAGAGATTTGTTCTAAAGAATTGGCTCATGAAATTATGGAGCCTGGAAAGTCCAAACCTGCAGTGTTGGCTGGCAGCCTAAAGACCCAGGAGAGTGAATGGTGCAGTTTCCAGTCTGAAGGATTGCAGGTACAGACCCAGGGTAGCCAATGGTGCAGATGACGACTGAAAGCAGTTGGCTTGAGAATTTCCTCCTGCTCAGGGAGACTGGTCTTTTTTGTTTGATTCAGGCCTTTAACTGATTGGATGAGGACCACCTACATTAAGAAGAGCAATCTGTTTGCTCGAGGTTTACTGATACAAATGTTAATCTCATCCCAAACCACCCTCCAAGTTGATTCATAATAGTAACCATTGTATCCTTTTACCAGATATTCTTAGATAATTCATTAAAAAAATTTTAATGTTTATTTGAGAGACAGAGTGTGTATGAATGAATGAATGAGTGGGGGAGGGGCAGAGAGAGAGGGAGACACAGATTCGGAAGCAGGTTCCAGGCTCTGAGCTGTCAGCACAGAACCCGATGCAGGGCTTGAACCCATGAACTGCGAGATCATGACCTGAGCCGAAGTCCGACACTTAAATGACTGAGCCACCCAGATGCCCCTTGGATAATGCATTTAAATAGTATAATTGTTGACCTATTGGCAAGTTAAAAGAGGGTTTTTTGAGTAAGGGATTTTCTGTAACTCCTTCCCACCCATCTACTGTACAAAAATAGAAGCCTTTGCTTCTATTTTATGAGAGTTGGCTGTTTGGAGGCATCTTTCTAAAGCATCTGTAATCTAAAAGTGTCATTTATTTTATTCTTAAAGTGGGTATGTAAGGAACAGTGCCAAGTTCACATGACTCTTAGCAAATATGCGATGTGCCTAGGCTGCTGATCCTGAAGACAGAGGGTAGTTTTCCATTTACTTCCTTGTTTATTTCCTCAATCCCCATAACTGATAGCTGACTATCATTGTGTGGGCCACAATCTAACTTTCTTTGATGGCTCTCTGGGTCTCTATAACTTGGAAATGTTTGCGTACATCAGTGTGCCGCTTTTCTGACTGGGCTGATGAAGAATGCATCACAGCAACAGCCTCTGGGTACATGCACAGGGAAAATACATAAACAAATAAGGGAGAAAAAATGCCAACTTGCAATTGTTATCTAGTGGTATTCTCCATTTTGTTCTGTAAAACCAAATTAGACACCTGCACGGCATTTCAGAAGCTGTGGACTCCTCCCTTTGGTTCAGAAGACTTCTGAACATTGGGGCATTCACTTCTGTATGAGACCAAGCTGTATGACATGAGACTTGAGGGGCTCTTCCCTAGATTTATAGATGTTGCCGCTGCTGTTGTCAGAGCTGTTGGCACTCTTACTAATACCAGTGAGCTATTTAGGAAATGCAGGTGTTACTGGGGGAAGGGGGAGTGCTAAATGGATACTTAATAGAGTTACAAGACTTGATAATTAAGAGAATGTCCTAGGACAGAATTCTAAACTCATATGCTTACATGGAGCCAGAATACAGCAAGAGAAGCACTTGGCAAATTAGAGAGCTGTGCTTCCTCTAACACAGCAACAGCTACTCAGAGAAGCTGTAGAGGAATGAGAACCCAGTATGGACAGTCCTTTGGATTTACATGTGATCTGTTCATATGGAATGCTAGGTAGAAGGATCAGTGGCATTTAAAAACAAATGGGGTTATGTTATTAAAATGCCTGGATTTTTCTAAGAGAAAAGTGTAAAGATTCCTAGCTTCTTATTTTCATCAAAATAATGATAGGTACCCAAATATTGTTATTAATTAAATTATAATTAAATATTAGGTTCTAAAATTCATAGAAGGATCAGGTATTTTTTTTTATAATTTATAATTTTTTTTAATGTTTATTTATTTTTGAGACAGAGACAGAGCATGAATGGGGGAGGGTCAGAGAGAGAGGGAGACACAGAATCTGAAACAGGCTCCAGGCTCTGAGCTGTCAGCACAGAGCCCGATGTGGGGCTTGAACTCACGGACCGTGAGATCATGACCTGAGCTGAAGTCGGACGTTTAACCGACTGAGCCACCCAGGCGCCCCAGGAATTTTTTTTTAATGTTTATTTATTTATTTTGAGAGAGCTTGAGTGTGAGCAGGGGAGGGGCATAGAGAGGCCTCCCAAGCAGGCTCCATGCTTTCAGCGTAGAGCCTGAAGTAAAACTCAATCCCACGAACCGTGAGATCATGACCTGAACCGAAATCAAGAGTCCAATGCTTAATCGGGTGAGCCACACAGGCTCCCTGGACCCGGAATTATTATAATTGAAGATTTACGTGACAGAGTGGGAAAACTTTCTCTAAGAACTCTGTCAAAGCCAGAATGAGAAAGCACAAAGAAAATGATGGATGGATTTGATTACTAAACAACTCACACTTAAAAGCACCATTTCTGACAAAAATATACCAATAAGAAAATTATGAAATGATGGTAAACTATTTTTACCATATAGGATAGTGAAGAGGTTAGTATCTTAATTATATGATAAAGTATTTACAAGTATTTGACCGAAAGAAAACTACTTTTAGAATAATGGGCAAAGGATATACATAAGCAGCTCGCAAAATGGAAAAAAGATATTTAGGTTCACTAGTAATAAAAGTTGTAAATTGAAATGAGATATAATTACTCATCAACCACATTGAAATACTTTAAAATGATTAAGTAGGAGGCTGAGGTAGTGGCAAATTAAAAATCCTGTATATTGCTGGTGAGGATTGGAACTGGAAAAAAATTCTTGAAGGTGATTTGGCAAAGTGTGCTGGAAGGCTTAAAAACCTGCTTACCATTTGACCCGAGAATCTTACTTTTAGGAATATACCCTAAGATATTATACTTATTCCAGTAGAATGTTACATATACTGGAATTCACATTCCAATATAATATTATATATATATTCATATTTCAATCTCTCTTTCTCTTCCTCACTAGAATATAAGCTCCGCAAGGTCAGGGGACTCTGTTTAACTCCCTGTGCTTTTACTTGGACCTAGAAAAATGCCTGTCATGTAGTACGTGATCAATAAATATTTATTAAACTATTATTATTTTTTAATAACAAAGGACCTTGGCATCTTCAGCACGTCTAGATGAGAATGACTAGGATATTGAGGAATTTGGAATTAAATCATGAAAAAGCAAGAGGAAAGAACTGTTGGAGGATTAGCCAGCAAAGGATTTGATAATGGCCTTCAAACACTGAAAGGAATATCATGGGGAAAAGTGATTTGACTCATTCTACACAACTTCTAAGTGCAGAAATAGACCAATAGATGGAATTTATAGAAAGGCAATGTGGGACTCTATTTAAAGAAGTACTTTCGCACAAGTAGAGCTGTCCAAAATGGAATTGACTGCTTTGGGAAGAAGCAATTCCCTATGGCTAAAAATACTCAAGCATAAGTACTTATAGAAAAATTCATAATGCAGAGTAAGACCTTGATTGGTTAACTGTAAATTTCCTCTGCTGAGAAGCCTCACTTCCTCCTCCTCCCCCACATCACCTTCCACACCCTTTCTCATTTCAGTTCGTTACTCCTACCTACTTTTCAGATGTCAAGCTAAATGTTACTCCTTCCTGGAATTGTTCTTCAACTACTCATCCCAATAAAGTATTGTTTGTTTATGCCTCTTAGAGCCATCTGACTTTCCCTTCATGTAATTGCCCTTTTGTCAGACTCTTCTCCACGAGGTTACGAGCTTTATGGAGCCAAGCCTAGTTCTATCATGTCCATCTTTTTATACCTGATGTCTAGTACGGTGCCTGTCACATGGAACGATCATATTAATCTTAATGAAGTGTGTACAAATAGCTTTACATTTCATTTCTTTGGGAACCAGAAGTCATTAAATCAGAGAGACACATCTATTTTCCTCCTTATTTTTATCCACAGTTTTCAATTCCTCATGATTCTGTTCACTTTGTTGGTACATTGGCCTAAGTATACACTCTAGGGATTGTAAAGGGAGGACTTACAATGGCCTTCCTCCATCCTTGCTCCTGCATGCCTCCAGTCATCCCTGACAGATCCCCTGGGTCATTACCTGCAGTTCAGTCCACCCCTAGATGTTGACCTACGTCTTTTTTTTTTTAATTTTTAACATTTATTTCTGAGGGAGACAGAGTGTGAGCAGGGGAGGGACAGAGAGAGAGGAAGACAGAATCCAAAGCAGACTCCAGGCTCTGAGCTGTCAGCAAAGAGGGCTTGAACTCACAGACCATGAGATCATGACCTGAGCTGAAGTCGGATGCCTAACCGACTGAGCCACCCAGGCACCTGACCTACATCTTTTTCTAGGGAGATTACATAAAGCTTGGTCAGATTTTCTGGGGGTTCAGCATGCTCAGCTTTGATGCAAGCCTTTCTCAGATATCACTCAACTTATGGAAGGTAGCTCTTTAGTTTTTCCAAATTGGAATTAGTTTTGTTTTTTTAATTATAAATGTCAAATATATTTATTATAAAAAAATCACATAAGACAGAAAATGCGAAGGAAAGAAGTAAAATCACCCCATATCCACCTGAAGATTACCTTTGTTAACATTTTGGTATATATCTTTATGAACTTAAAAAAAAAAAAGCATTTTATGACAAAGTAGTATCATAATACAGATACTATTTGATAACATACTTTTCCATTTGGTATATTGAGAAATCCTCTTCATGTCATTAAGTATGTATTTTCTCTATTCTTTTATCATGCCTATATAGCTTTACAGACAATGAATATGCCATATTGTGGTTAAATGACTTCATGTTTTAGCATATTTAGGTTAATACTATTTTTCACATTTATGAGTAGTGATACAATAAACATTTTTGGTTGTATATATAATAGCATGTACTCAATTATTGCATTTGTGTAAAATTGAATATAAAATATTAGGATTACTTATGATTATAATACCTTTTAGTATTTTAGCTTTTGGTATATATGGCCAAGTTGCACTCTAAAAAGTATGTAGTCATTTCCACGAGTCCAATGAGTGTAATGCTATTGATGTGGCTGACCAGCTTGATGTTTTGTTGGTTATTAAGATAATAAAGTTCCCTTCAACCTACATGACAGGAAACAGGAAAGTTGATAGAGCCCTGAGGCAAGATAATGGACATGTACTGTTATTCGTGCCATGTGAATGAGAATTGTTTCTGATTTTTTTTTAACAATCAGATGGGAACTTGAATTTTTAACAACTCTGATGGGAATGAGGATAAATGCATTCATTAAGTTGAAAGTTACGTATCGGATTTAAAAGATTGTGTTGATTTACTCAATGAAAATTTAACATTCAAAAACACACCTGTAATTGGCATAACCTCTTGAGTAAAGCATCCAGCTTTCCCTGAGTTGGATGTACCTAGGTGTATGAACTGGCTTGTATCTGGAAGTTGTTTTTTTATAGACTATGAATCCTCACTACTGATACTGAAATTAGGTTTCTGTCCACCAGACCTCTATGTGTCAAGCTGTATTTTAGAGGGCTGCTTATCTGTTTTGTTTCTGGGACACCTGTGGTCAATTAACCATTGCCACAGATCCCTTTAGGTCAAAACACTCTGATTATCACTTTTCCACATCTTATTGTGGTAATTACACTTAACCTTCATTCTGAGAATTAAATGCCACTATCTGGTTTACTGCTGTAGCATCCCATCATTTCCTTTGAAGTCAGGGACTGTCTATCATCTTCCCCAGTCTTCAGAGCACAACTACATAGAGTTCTTCCAGGCACTCCCCTCTCCTCCCACCAATAATATTCATAATAGGAAAGAAGTATCTTCTGGATCATCCAGTGAGATATAGTTTAGGGAGAGGATGAGCACAAAACTGATTCATTCTGTTGCCCCCCTTTTCCCTGAAGATTTGGTCTTTGTTCTAAAATGGACCCAGGATTTTGTTTTAATCAAATATGAGATGACAGACATGAAACATCCTTTAACGGCATTAAAGGATGACTTTATTACTCACAGTTCACAAGAGGAAGGGCATGCAATGCTATGTAGGGCCACATGAGGAAGGACCTGGCTCAGTCAAGAGGCAGAAGGAGTAAAGGAAAAGCATTGTACAGAGCCTTTACTGCATTTTTTTTTAAGGGAAGAAATGGGCAACATGGGGAGGTATGCTGAGTAAGCTTACGCTTGGATAGCTTGAATACTTTCTGTGGGCTCTGGGATATCTGGGTGGTTCCTAGTTGTCAGGTACCTAGCTCTCAGATGATTTAGGGCAGGGACAATAGTGACTTGCTGTATGATTTTGATAAAGAAGGTGTCTGGAGTAGATCCTATGTATTAGTTGGCTTCTTTATCAAAGCTATGCTTGAAAAGCAACTTGTTTGCTCTAGGAGTCACTTAACTTTGGGAGGGGATAGTCTTTCCCTGGGTCTGCAAGGCTCTACAATGCCAAAGCATGAAAAAATATTAAAAATTTAAAAACATGATTAATACAGTCATTTTCCTCTATAATATGCCAACAAAGTTCTGGTGTTTTGATCTCATTAACAGCAGACCAGCTAGCAGTTAGGTTAGGTGAATAGCAGCCAATGTTAGATTAATAGATACATCTCAGTGAATTTGGGCTAGTTATGACTTTAATTTGTCTGCCATTTAATGAACTTAGAATTCACTACCATAACACAAATTCCACACTTAAGGTGATACAGAATGTCATGGTTCTATAAATCTTTCTGTTTATGGCTGTCTTATCCCATAGAAAGTCATGTATTTCTCAGTCTGAACTCTATTGGAATTAGGGGTTAAATATGGACCTAGAGGTAGTAATGGATGCTGTGTGGAGTGGCTTCAGAAAAATTTGGCATTAGTTGATGAGTCAGTCTTAGCTTTCATCATTGAACAGGTTTTTTTGTAGGCAAATCAGGTTCCTTCGTATATTGGGGGGGGGGGGCTCTTTTGCCAGTAAAAATGATTCAAACGTATTTAAGAGTCCTGAGTTCTCAGTCTCAGAATCCTACTTTTCCCCAACCAGTATAAGATTTGGTGGAATTCAGCTCTCAGTTGGAATACTATTTTGTACCTCTTACAGTTAAGCCCTGGATTATTAGTCATAGCTCCTTTGTGTTCACATTTAGGAGGAGAAAGAATCTTTCTATGCCACCATAAGCTATATGATCTTCCTCACCGTGTTACATTTGTATAGCTTTCAATTTCTTACTTTCTCTATTTATTCCTTTGGCTGTCTAGGGCGACAAGCAGAAGATGGGTGACTCCATAATTTTTATGATCACCATAGTAACTAAATTAGGGGCCTGTTGATATCCCAAAGCCTTGCCCTCTATTTGCATTTCATCCCATGCCACCACTGGAGATAATATGAGTAATTTTCTTGCCACCAATGTTGTATATTATTCAAGTCCCAGTTGCTCCAGCTGGAGGTTGTCGATGTTCTCCTGAATTATGTAAGCACCCCAATCCCCAAATACCATATTTTTGGTCTGTTTCATGAGACCCTGATCCCAATTACTATACCAGTTGGATCCTAAGAGGAAATAAATGACACCCTAAAATTTCCACCCTAAAATAGTACCCTAGTGTAAATTACCTAAAATTTAGTTTGAGAATAATTTGATAAAGAGACTACTAATAAAGATATGGGGGGACTACTAATAAAGTGTGGGGGAAATGAGGGATTAAGCAGTTCACAGAACTGGTAATAGTAGAGGCCATTACTATGTCCAGGCCTGAAGGGGTATGGAGAGGGAACAATTAGCAGATCCTGGAGACAGAGAGCTTTGTGGAGAGGACTATTTAACCAAATCTGGGACCTTTGGTTCAGGGACATAGCTGACTGCCAGGACTACTGATAAAGGCAGGCAAATACATATCCTTGTCTCATGTTCATCTCTTGCTTTGATCTCCTCCTATAGGTGCTCCTCGGGAAGCAAACTTAACTAAAAGATGACTAGGAGTTCAGTGATGTGGTCCTTACAAGTCAGCATTCTGGAGTGCAAGGGAATTTTCTTGGGTGGATATGGAAGGTCTCAGTTTGTGCCTTGTATATTCCAGTTTGATTTGGGCTGGGCTTGCTTTCTAAAAATGATAAATCTGCAACCTGACCCTGGCAATCTATCCATTTAGTGCTGTCACCTTGAGAGAGGCTAGAGGGATAGAAAGTTGAGCCAACTCCTGGTGGAAAGTGTGTCAAAGAGCAATCCCTAGTGTGTTCAGGCATTTGCTCTGTTCTCAAGTTTGAGACAGTTTTAGTCACTATAGCATGGGCTGGCAAATTTTCCACAAAGTGCCAGATAATAAATATTTTAGATTTTGCAGGCTATACGGTCTTTCTCACAATTACTTAACTCTCATCATAGTGCAAAAGCAGCCATAGACAACCCCTAAACACATGATGTGACTGGGTTCCTATAAAACCTTATTTATAAAAGTAGGTTAAGAACAGGATTTGGGCCAAGGCCATAGTTTGCATACCCCTACTCTACAAGAAGCTGGAATCAGAAACAGGAAATTGAATTGGAAGCCCAGTTATATAGACTGAACGAATCCAGCAGTAACTGGTGAATGCTGTGAGCATTAGTTAGCAATTTTGTGTTCAGGTTTTACCTTCAGGCAAACTGATTTACAGCAGTGAGTCTATGACTACAAGATTAATTTCTGACACCCCTTGGTGGAGGGTTGACACTGCTAAAATGCTGTTTTTCTAGTTAAGTTTGGTCAGGGACCTGCTGGGACCAAGGCTATAGGTAGCAGTTACCCTCACTTTTGAGAAAGACAACGAAGTTAGCTACCCTGTTCCAATGGACCTGTAAGGCACATGCAGGAATGAGCCTCACTTTCCTATCAGATCCTTCCCTGTATCTTCTTGCAAGTAGGCCTTATCGGTTGCTCTGAATTTCATCCCCCTGCTTGCTCTTGGGTCTCAGAATAGATCTGTATTCATCCTGTTTCAGTGAGCCTGCTCTCTAGATTCTACCTTTTCCTTGTCTGGCCAATTCTAGTTAGGCGGGACATAGATTAAGATTGCTTGCATTTCCAGCTAGTATTTTTCTATATTTTTCATTTACTTTGCAGCTAAAGCTGTGGTTGTATTTTATTGGTTATTTTTTAAAATTGAGTTGGATGTGGTAGATGTAGTTTTAAGTCATTAAAAGTTTTAATTGGAGACTCAAGAATGCAATCCATTTGGTACTCTAGATTTATTAGCCCCCGAATCGCACACAGCATAAACCGGAAAACTGGAGAGTTCTTGTCCAGATTTTGAGTTACTTCATTGTGGTTTCAACATAGAGAAGGTACAATTCAGAGTTTTAGCTCCAGATTCAAACACTTGATAGTAGAGAGCTCTGGATTCCTTCCAACAGTCCCGACACTTTAAAAAAGTTATGCACTTTTTTTTAAAGTGGTAGGAGTGGATTTCCACGTGCATAACAACCTTTGCTCAGTCCCTCACCTATCAACATTTCTGACCAAGCGTGTGCATTTGAGCAAATAGGGGTTGGCTTGAGAGTGCAGCCATAGGGCAGAGCTATCATAACTGGCCCATGCAGGATTGTGTTGAAGAATTAAGCTTTGTTTTCACCTTGTTAATTGGACTAGGCAGAATTGTGAGTCGGCCTGAAGTGATCTCTAAAACAGACCTGCTCACCACATGTCTAGTTTAGTGGCTGTTTGCCATTTATAAGGCAGGATGTGAAAACCAGCAGCAGTGGCTGCTAACTCAGCCCTTCTGGAGGGGATCCAGAGCAGCTGGAAGGGAGCACAGAGTTAGGGTGGAGATTCTATTAGATTTCTCTCAAGATGCCAAGTGGGGGTTATGGCTTCACATAGTTCTTACTACCATGGAAGAGTTAGGAAAATGGCAGAGGGAAGGTACCTCTCCTTGGGACCCACCACTCTCCCATGCATTCTTCTGAGCTTCAGAAGCCTGAGGTTGGGCAGGATTGCAAATTATAAAGAGTCCTTGATTAAGGAACAAGAAATCAGGATTCCAGTCCTAGCTCTGCCTTTAATTGCTATGTAAGGAAGGTCTAATCACTCAGCCTTTTCTGGGAGTTGGTTTCCTTATCTGTAAAGGAGAGATAATTAGTCCTGCCCTATCTCTCTCAAAGAGATGATGAGTACCAAATGAGAACATTAATGAATGTGAAAGAACTTCAAAATAGTATAAAGCACAAGAGAAAGACATTATTATCATGGCTGCTAATAAAAATCAGTGGACTCACTAGCATAGCAGTGCTTTCTGTATCAAGCACAAACTCCTACCCCAGGCTTCCAAGTCCTTTTCTCAACTGGATTTCACTTTATGAGGTATGCTTACAAATCCCTTACCTGGACTCTGCTCTGACTAGACTATTCTCACAGTATTTCTTTCCACATCACAATTTACTCCTCCCCACCTTTATGACTTTATTTCTTTGTTTTGTTTCTGGTTTCCTCTCAACACCTTTTTTACCTCTCCTTACAGCATCTCTGTCTCTTAAAATTCCAGAAGGGTACCCCACTCAGCTCTCTTCTCCCTCAAAATAGTCCTTGGAAGATCACAGGCACTTCCGGGGCATTAACACCATCTGTCTGCTAAGTTCTTCTCATTTCACAGTTAATGGCAATGCCATTCTTCATTCTTTTCCCTCTTCCTTGTCCTTTCCCTCATATTCCACATTTCCTTATCCACCAAGTCCTGTACCTTCTGTCTCCCGAATCTCTGTAGCATTGTGGCTGCTTTACGTTGGGTCCCAATCTCTGGTGACTTGGATTATTGTTGCAGTTTACAGATTAGAGGCCCTGTTTCCAGTCTGTTTCCCTACCAATATATCTTCCACTCTCCTGCCAAACTCATGTTTCTAAAACACAAATCTGATCATACCATTTCCCTGCTTCAGATGCTTCAGTAACTCATGCTTTTCAGAACTGAGTTCAAAAGTAGCATGGTAGCACACACATCTCCTCATGAACTAGTTCCCACTTAGCCCTCTCCCCACTGGGTACAGGTCCTTTTTAGGACTTGAACTCATCTAAGAATCCAAGGAAAGAGAAAAGTGTATAGGTAACGATTTTCAAACAAACGACCATTTGCTCCTGGAGCTCCTCCTTGCCACCCTCATGGATCACCACATTTGTGGTTCCTCTCCAACTTCACTCCTTGCCATCTCTCCACATGGACACTTGGCTCCAGGCACAGAGGTTCCCAATGATGTGTGGCTCTTTCTAGCCTCTGTGCCTTCATACTTTGTATCCCCTCTGCTAGGAATTCCCTTCTTACCATCTTTGTCCAGCTAAAATACCACTTGTCTTTCAAAACTTTGTTCAAATATTACTACTTCTAGGGCATCTTCTTTGATTGTCTATCTGGTTTACTTATTCCTGTTTTTTGATTCTAGAATAGCCTGAAATAGGTCTTGCATCCCACTTTTCCTCAAGAGAATTTTGATCCATTATACACTTACTTTCTAGGTTATTTGCAGGTAAAGATCTTGTCTTCATTAACTATGTATTTCCAGCTCACAGCATATTACCTGGTATACAAGAAGAACTCAGTAAAATGTTTGCTGAATGGCATCGAATTGTTCCTATCTAGAATATTCTTCTCTCTCCCTTTAACTAGTACATACTTTATAGTTTCCTTAAGATGAACCACAAAGACAATCTCTTTATATAATCTTGCTTCCTTATACCCATCATTTAATGATCTTCTCTTTGAATTTCTTCATTGCTAGTGTGTGGTTTTAGCATCACATGTTAATTTAGAGGTTGCTTTGAAATATATCATCCCCAAACCATCACTCTTCTTTAAGTATACGATGTAGTGTAGGATAGAGTGTCCTGGGAAAGGAGTCAGAAGACCTTATTCTAGTTTTAGCTCTGCCATGAACTAAATGTGTAGCTCTGGGAAAAGTGTTGTTTTCCCCCCCTTGGTTTAAATTTTCTTATTTTTAAAATGAGAGGTCTGTGTAGTCTATAAGATAGCTTCCTGTTAAAAGGCTATATGCCACTAATGACTTTAATTCCTTTACATGTCACATCTGTGTATATTAGTTTTCCAGTTGCACTGTAGTTTCTGCATCCAAAGGATATCTTGTGTTGTAGTCTCTTTTTTGTCCATGTGCCACTAACTACACATCTGTAGATACATAAAATGAACATTTAGTAAACTCTAAGCATCACCGTGGGAGATTAAGTGTGAAAATATGGTGTAACAAAGGGTTAATGAAATAATTTTTTGCAACTTCAAATCTCTCGATTGCTTCCTGAGTTGTGTATTGTTAATGTATACCATGGATACATCCTTCTAACCAGGCCTTTCGTTTAGAAGGAAAGGCAGATTTGAATCTGCAAACCTTCTTTTTGAAGTAGGAATTTCCTTGCATCTTGGGAAAAGAAGTATTCTGATTCAAAGTGGAAAAAAGAGCTTGAGGAGACTCTAAAAGAGCTTCAGAGGAATTTTTGGAATCCAAATTTTGCCAAGAAAATTAAGCAAAAATAAATCAGAAAAAATATGACTTTTTTTTTTTTTTTTTCTTCTTGCTAATCTAAAGGAAAATGTGCTGTTTGCATAGTATAAAAGATTTTACCAGACGGGAATTTTGACTGGTGGTCAGAGACATTTTTATAGTTTCAAAGAAAGGCCAAAGGTTGGTGGTCTGGGTAATGAGCAATGACATGCATTGCATCATACTGGCCTTTTTATTTATTTATTTATTTTAATAATTCTGTGTTTACCCAGGACAAATGCTCTTCGTTTCCTTTAATCTCAGATTTTGAAAAATCAGCATACTCCCTCAGCAGTGACCATATGTATAAAGGACTCAACCATGGGTCACAGAGGTCAAAAGCTTTGCATATGAAGTGATTCTGTATAGCTGAAAAGTAGATCTTAAACACCAAACCCCATCTTGTAAGAATAAATACCGTTTTTCCTCTTTAATTTAGATTGGTTCTGTTGAACCTGCAACAACTACTAAATACATAATTTACCTCAGTCAGCTCTTTCTTTTCTATTGGTCAATGTGAGTAGGAAATAACCTTGATTTTCTAATTAAAGGAGTCAAAATTATACTAACTATACTTTTATCATGTGATTTGCATTTGTAATTATTTGTTTATTTTTATATCTCTACCAATAGCATATCTGGAGCATTTGACCCCTAAAGCAGATAAATTTTTAACCCTCCCCTGCTCTGTATATCACGATTATTTTTCTGTAGTGATTATTATTTTCTGTAGTACTTGGTACACTACACCATGAGTTCCTTGAAGTTAGGGACCATGTCTTACTTATCTTTGAATTTGTAGAGTCTAGTATTTTGTCTGATTTTTTAGTAGGTTTCCAAGAAATGAATTGAGTGAATGAATGAATGAATGAATGAATGGATTATCATCTGTAGCATGGCCACAACTGGTTACCAAGTGACTTTAAGCATTCTAGAGATTATATATCACATTACTAGAAGTCTGCATTTTTAATTTTTTGTATGCCGAGATATTGCCTACAGAATTCTTTGAAGGTGTTATGTAGAATTCTACCAGTGGAAGCCTGTACATTTGACAATAGGTTTGTATGTTTCGATGTCAAGTCTAATCTCTTCAAGTCTTTGAGAACTATAGCTCCTGGCATTTCAAGTGCTCAAGCCGTAGGCCCAAAGTGGGTTAAATGCCTGAACTGTCATAGCTAATTTGCCCTTAATATCGAAACTCTGTTCTGGATATCAGAATCACACAAGTGTGTCTCTTACCCTCTAATTGTTACTCCGTTTTCATTTTTCACACCCATTTTGCAAGCACTAAAGTGCAAATTAAGCAGTAATTAGGAATAAAAAGTACACAACTACACGATGCTTCAGTTTTCTACACAATATCAGTTGCTGCATAGAAATTCTCAGAAAGTTGCCAAACTGAGTACCACCATTTAAAGAATGTAAGTGCTCTACCATTCTGAGGGTATTGCATTTTAGAATAACCTTTCTGCTAGGACCCTTGTTTATCCCTGGCTACAAAAACATTCCAGTAAACAAGAATGCAAGCAATCTTAAAAAGTAACTCCTTTACCAGTTTTACAATTGTAGCTTGAAAAGCAGATTTATAAAAATGACTCAGATCTTAGTATGCTTCCCAAATAATACCTTTTTTTCCCACCCCACAAGTGTATTTATTTGTTCAATTAGTAATATCTTAAGCAATATCAGGCAGGCAATGTGTCACTTTACAATACACTTTAAAAATTCTTCAAAGTGGCCTAGTCTTCAAGGTGAAACCAGGCTGCTGATAGGAGAATGTGGTCTCTGGGATTTCCCACCCTGTGGGATGGAGAGGGCCATTCTCCCTCTTGATTAGTGCCCTGACAGTTCAGAACTTTGCATTTGAGGCTTGTCCAGATGAAGATGTGCCAGAAGAAATTTCAATGGCTTAGAATAATTATTTTTTTTATTCTTTTTCTTTTAACATTTGTTGGGTTTTATCATTAGTATTTGCCTGGCACCATGTTAGGCACCCTTGCATGAACTATATAATTGACTTTAATTTTCTCAATCACCCTGTGAAATGGCTTTTCTTTTTTTTTTTATTTTTTTTATTTTTTAAATTTTTTTTTTTTTTTTTTATTTTTGAGACAGAGAGAGGCAGAGCATGAGCAGGGGAGGGGCAGAGAGAGAGGGAGACACAGAATCAGAAGCAGGCTCCAGGCTCTGAGCTGTCAGCCCAGAGCCCGACGCGGGGCTCGAACTCACAGACTGTGAGATCATTACCTGAGCCGAAGCCGGACGCTCAACCGACTGAGCCACCCAGGCGCCCCTGAAATGGCTTTTCTTTCTCTTGCTTTATACATGAGGCAACTTAGGTGCTCAGATAATTAGCCAATATTTAAAATTAGGTTTTCTTATTATTTTATGTGGAGTACTCTTTCTGTAATACAATAGCAAAGACAGTGGTCAATGGCCACTGGCTTACTTTTCCTTTCTAGGCTCTTTTTCTCCCCTCATCTTACTTCAAACATAGGTTGTAACCAAATTGACCTTTTTTTTTTTTTTTTTTCCTGTTTGTCAAGCTTGCGGTGCATTCTTATGCCTCCTAGCTTCACACAGGTTATTCTCGGAGATCACCATTTCCTTTCTCTGTGCCTGACAAGATTCTCCCTACTGGAGCCCTCATAAAGGATATCACCACCTCTGGGAAGCCTGTGATTTCCCCTAGCACCTGGCACTCCTACAATTATGG
Organism: Panthera pardus; assembly: GCF_024362965.1. Classification (NCBI taxonomy): domain Eukaryota; kingdom Metazoa; phylum Chordata; class Mammalia; order Carnivora; family Felidae; genus Panthera; species Panthera pardus. Next base: position 73,994,655 of record NW_026526677.1, on the reverse strand, counting down.
CACTGATTCCACCATGTACTGAGGCCTCTCTTATTGTGCTGCCCGTAGCTATAAACCTTATGAAACAGGGTGGGGCCCATTAGCAGCACTAGCACTGTGCCTGGAGCCTAATAGGTGCTCAGCGCATAACTATTGGTTGACTATTGTTGAGTCTGATTGTAATTCCTCTGCTTTCTCTTCAAAATCCCTAGTGTAGAATGTATCAACAACACTAACAATGGTTGTCTTTGGAGTGTGGGACAGAGAGCTAGGTGGTGGGGTGGGGGAAGCACATTTCTCTTTGTATACCTTTGGTATAAATAACTTACCATGCTCATGTATTAACTTGTAAATAAAAGCAAAAAGTATTAAAAAGAAAAACAAAAACTCAGGCCATATGGTTTTGAAATGGGGGGGGGTACTCCCCCCTACCCCCCTCCACCCCACACAGTCTTCTCTAAATTCTTTGTATGTATTGGCCAACAAAGAACTCTCAACAGAATAACCAGTGAATCTGTTGGTGGTGAAATATTGCTACAGGGGCAAGTGTCTGCCATTTGGCTACTTTAGTCATCCTGGCCGTGAACCATAGTCTGCTGCTACTGAACACAGCACAGAAAGCAAAAACTGGGTAGGAAAATTTCTGATATGCAAGACTTATGAAATAGTCGTGCCCAATATATTTGGTAGATCTATAGAAAAACTTTTAATTTTCCCAAATATACATTATACATTATAAATCACTTGGAGCTTGAAGAAAATGAAGATATTTTGGCTGAAGTGTAATAGGATATTCTCTTTTGATAAGAAAACAATATAAATGTACTAGATATGAATCAGCCACAATAAATAATCCAAGAGATTTTTTAAGGTAGGAGAAAGAAAGTTTTTCAAGGCAATAAATACATAAGGGAACAGACTTCTAGAGGATATATTGAACCAACTTGGAGTCAAACTCCATTAAGGGAAGATTAAATTAAAAGCTCAGAAAAAAACTTGAAAGTGCCCTTGTTTGGGGGGATAATATAGAGACTCTCAAGTGGAAATGGAATGTATAGTAGTTGATCATAAATATAATCTGTTAATAAGGAGTACATATTAAGGTTATTTTAACCTAACAAATGGCTATTAAGTGTTCTTTCTAGGAATGTAGACCTCTGTTAGGTACTGCAAGGGGTATAGGATATAAGGCTGAGTACTTTTCTTGAGATAATTTACAATTTAAAATGTGGAAATGAGAAAACAAGTGTTGAAATAACCCACAATGACCCTAAAATTAGAATTATCATCTGAGGGGTACACACAAATCCTAAAAAGTAGAAGAACGGAATGTCAAATAGTAGAGCCAATGAGAGACTTCACACATCGCAGGTGGCCTCAGGGATCTGTGGTGAAGCAGGGAACATTCTAGGAACATGGCTTAAACAGGAGCATACGCCCAGAGGTGGAAGGTATGGGGTGAAAGGAATAGCAGGGTCTCCTCTGGTTGTAGCAGAGGATACATTTAGGGAACTGATAGAAATAAAGTCTGAGAACCTAGTTTTGAATGAACTTGCCCACCAACTGGCATAGGGGAGGCAAATGTAGAACCTGAAAAAAGCTATGTGCTCGGACTCAGAAGACCTGGACTCAAGTTCTTCTTTAACATTTTGACATGATATTAGCCCCTCAGCATGTTCTGAATAATTATTTTGTTCTTCACAGAGCTGAGAGCTGGTGTGAGGAACCAATGAGGTAAAACTTTGTAAAGTAAGAGGAAATATACATATAAAAATCATTATTCCCTCTGCAGTGAGGGTCTCAGCTTGAGAAACTAAGTTGTGTTACTCACCTAGGATTTATTCATGCATTTCTTGCTGTATTTTGATTCCAGAAATATAGTTCCAGGAGTGCCTAAAGATTTATCTGGAAAAGAACATGTTCTAAATACAAGGTCTCTAAGTGATCAAGACAATGATTGACATAATGGATGTAAAGTACTTAATAGAGTGCCTGGAAACCATCACAAGTTTAACAAATTATGAGTATTATTATTATCATTATTTTTATGCTTGATTTAAGGGTAGTAGGCCAGGGTCAGGGTGCAAAGATAAGGGTCAGTTGTGTTTTATGAATTACAACTCCATAGGGTCATGCCTGAGACCTAGGGAAAGATGTGACAATAATACAATGGGTAAAAATTGAAAGAGTGGATTCATGAGGTTTGGGGAGCACAAGGGAGCACAGGGTTGTAGTCCATGAACAGACTGATGGGGCACTTGAGGATGGAGTCCATTGGAGCCTACTGAACATGTCACCCAGTGGACAGAGCCACTGATCACACATACCACATTTGGAGCAAGGAAAATGTCATGGACATAGGTGGCTCCTAACAGCAGCATCACTTCAAGGATCCAGAAGAGAAGGGGAGGAAAATGGTGGAAGGCGGTATGTTGCTGAGGGTAGAACTTGAAGTGATGTAGAACTACCTCTTTGAAGACTTGACAACTCTAAGAAGGAATTTCAGGAAGCTAGGGTAGGAGACCATGAACTATTAGTTAGTTACTGTTTTGTGCCTCTTTACCCTCTGTACCTCCTCTCCCACCCCTCAAGCTGGTGTGATGTAGGATAACATTGGTTACACTGAGATGAGGAGGAACAGAACTTTGCTTAGGAAGACAGTAGCATGCGGTAGAATGGGTTGAGGAGAGAAGCTGGAGCAGAGACATTCCTCCAATACTTCACACTGTTCTCACCACCCCAGAGGGTGGGCAAGACTGTTCTTTATCAGAAGGAAAGAAAATGTTGGAGTTGCTATGTCTATTTCTCTAACAGAAATAAGAAAAAAAAAATCAACTCACTGAACACTTAAGCTCATATTTGACACTGACTTCTTAATTTCATTTCTCGTATCAAAGGGCAGGAATCCTAATTAAGGCTGACCACAAACTATTAATCATTTTTAATTGGGCTGGATAATACTCTCTGCTGGTTTAATAGATGAGCCTTTTGTTTGTTGTACCTTACAGCAGTTAAAGGCTTTAGACAACTTGTTATTTTAACTTCTTAACAACGTGTTGCTCTTTCAACATTTACTTTAATATTTAGCAGCACGTTTTGGGTGTCCATATAGTATTATTCCAGTGCACCCCTTGATTCCTTGTCCCCTTATTTTCCTGAGGTAGTTGTAATGTAGGTTTTCATTTCAACCTGTAGGTGACTTTGAAGACATATTGCCATATGGTGCTAAAAACATTATAATACATCACCGCTTGTTTGCCAGATGTTGTTCTACTCTGCTAGGCAGTGATTCAAATGCTCTGTGATGATTTTGCAAAATGAATCTTCCTAAATTGGAGAGTTTTAGTTGTCACATCCCATCTCATTATTATTGGCTGGGTATTTCAAACATACAAGAAAAACACAGTTTGAAATGAATCCATTAGATATGCAAATAGCAGTATTTCCTTTTGCCCAGGTGCCTGCCAGCCTTGTGTGTGACAGCATCCCCATTGTACAAAATGGAAAATGGAGTCACGGGATGCTGGCTCCACGGGGTGACTTGGATATAGATGGGCACTGCCAAGGGTTCATTCAAGCACTGGGATTTCAAGCTGCTTTATATATTGTGCAAGCAGAGACAGGCCTAGCCTTTCTCTGGGTTGAATGCCGAGCTGTTTACATGGCATGACTTGAGAAGGGCCAGGAAGGCCCCAAATTGACTCTATGTGCATTTTCACCATTAGTAATTTAGTATTTGAAGTAAGGAGGTTTTTCTCCAGAATTTCTCTTTTAAATAGTCATATATTCCAGGAGTGGGGCAGAGTTTGTAGTGTACGAGGTTAAACTCAGTTACCTACCTTTGGTCACCTTTATCCTATATCCATCTTCAACCTGGTGTCCCTAGTACCTGCTGGGCACTCAATGACTATTCATTGAATGAATACATGAATGAATGAATACATGAACAAAAGAACATGGCTGGCCTCCATAGAAAGAATACTAGTGAAGAATGTATGCCTTGGCAGGTGTATGGATTGGAAATATTCTGGGGATGGTAGGATAGTAAAATGGCACATCAGTTTACTACCTAACATGCCTTGGAGTCCCAGGACATGTTGTGGCAGAAAGACTTTCTTTGCTAGACCTCGCTTCTGCAGAGTTACTGAGTGCAGAGCTTCATGGCTGGTCATTTACTCCCAGTGCTGGTGCATAGTACAGCTGATTCCTTGTTGGGATGGGTCTTTCTACCCTTAGTGATTGAGAAGGCTTTCTCCTCAGTGTTCTGTATTGGTTGTGATATAGCACCAGTTTTTCACCTCGCCCGGGTCACATTCCAATCTGTCCAGTTCCACTGTCACTGATAGAACTGCCAGTCTGGCAGACAGCATATCCATCACTGGCTTTCTGTCAGATGCTGCTCTCATGTGTTTTGGCAGCTGGACCACAGGACTTTTCCTGGCAAAATACCAGATTCTTATAAAAACGCCTTGAACAGGGACAACCCTTGGACCTAGACTACATTTGAAATCATTACAGCGGGATTCGGATTCACAGTCAGACGTTGGTATTCACATCACAATGGAGAAATTCAGACACTGATGGATTTCTGATAGTGCAGAATGAGCACTTAATTCAAATAGGACAAAAAGACAAAGCCAAGAGAAAGACTGTTCCTCTGGTGGTGATGGCTTCAGTGAATAGCAAGAGGATTGTAGGGCAAAATGCAGATTTTCACTGTGCAGATTCAAACCATGGTGAGAAAATACTAAGCTGTTATATTGTAGGGGCTGGAAACTGTAAGGTTTGAAATTGCTGCTGGGTTAAACAAGTAGTTCAACTTCTTTCACTTCACTTTGGAAAGAAATGGGCAAAATTTCCTAATGACGAGTATTTAATATATGCTTGCTAAGGTAATAGCTGCTTGGGCTTTGACTGTGTGCAAAGCAGAACGCTAAAGGCATTTTGTTTCTCGTTTCTCTCGATTCTCATTGCACTCCTGTGAAGTTGGTATTATTATGCCCATTTTCCGGATAATGAACCAGGCTTAGAGATGTCAAGTGATTTGGCTTGGGTCACACAGCTAGTAGGCAGTAGATAGCAGAGGCTTAAGAGTAAATTTAGGTTTTAAAACTGGCTCTATCATGTGTCCCAACCACTGTGTTGAACCACTTTGGTAGGCCAGAGGAGGGTAGGAGATACTGGGGTACCCACGTAGATCCCCTTTAACTGGCCCATGCACCCTCCCTAGGCCTAGCTGCTGTGTTACCTGTTCATGGCTTGTAGCCACCCCATCCCCTTCTCCTGTGCCATGCCTAGGGTTACTCATCCCTCCCCAGTGGTGCGGCTCATAACAGACTGACACTTCAAGGCGGGCAACCCTGTGCTGTGGTTTCTACTCCAGAAAGCCTTAGCCTATTGCCAAGAATGTGCTGCACTGGGACTACTTTCCACTTCCTGTTCCATTCTCTTCCCTCTCTCACAGGTTCATCCTTAAGAGCATTCTGTCAATAAATCACGTCCACCTAAATGCCCATCTCAGGTTCTGTTTCTGGGCAACCTGAGCAATGGAGTTTCTTCTTCTAAGAAGCATACAATCTTAATATAAGGAAGAACTTTCAAAATAGCCAGAGCCACTCAAAGATGGAATAAATTGTTTGAGTCAGTACTAGAGTTTTGTCTTTCAGGAAGTATACAATACAGGCTGGGTACGACGATCATTTGGGCAGAGTGTTGTATAGGAATTTCAAGCATAAACTAGGAGGAGGTGCTAGGTAAACTTTAACTTCAAGATTTAATGAGGCCATGATTGAGACTTGTTAATAATATTTTTTTCCATTTTTTTTTTAAAGTGGCATTGCCTCATGGTTCGGAATATGGATGCTATAGCCTGACTTCTTGGGATCAAGGCATACCTCTGATATCTTTATGTAGTATAACCTGGGGCAAGTGTCTTGACAACTCTTTACCTTGGTTTCCTTATCTGAAAAATGAAGAAATAATAGTATGTAACTCGAGGTTTGTCATGAGGATTAAATTACTTGGTAACATGTGAAATGCTTCGAACAATACCTGGCATATAACAGGTGCTCAATAAATATTAACTAATCTTTTGTATCTCTCTAGATGTATGACACAAATTCACTGAAGCTTGTTATATTGAACAACAAATATGGTTTTTGCATTGTGGCTGTTTATCTTTCCTACCATGTTGTAAACTCCTTTTAAGAAATTGAGATAAAATTCACATATCATTAAATTAATTCTTTGAAAGTATACACTTCTGTGGCTTTTAATATATTCACAAAGTTATGCAAACCTCACTACTATATAATTCCATAACATTTTTACTACCTTCCCTCCTCCAAAAGAAACCTAATCCTCTTGTACTTTCCCTCCTTCCAGCCCCTGGCAACTGCTAATCTAGAATCTGTGTCTGTGGATTTGACTATTCTGGATGTTTCATGTAAACAGAATGATATAAAATGTGGTCCTTTTTGACAGACTTTTTCCACCTGCATAATATTTTCAAGCCTCCTCCATATTATAACATGTATAAGTACCTCATTCCTTTTAATGGCTATATAATATTCCACATTTTATTTATCTATTCATCAGTTGGTGAACCTTTTCTCCCCCCACTTTTTTGGCTATCACAAATAATGCTCATAAGAATATTTGAGTGCATGTTTTGTGTAAATATGTGTTTTCATTTCTATTGGGTATATATCTAGGAATGGCGTTTCTGGGTCATGTGATAATTCTATGTTTAACTTTTGGAGAAACTTCCAGACTGTTTTCTAACATGGCTAGATCACTGTACATTCCCACCATCAATCTATGAGGGTTTCAATTTCTCCACATTCTTGCCAATAATTTTTTTAATTTTTTTTTTTTTTTGAGAGAGACAAAGTACAAGAAGGGGAGGGGCATAGAAAGAGAGACAGAATTCGAAGCAGGCTCTAGGCTCTGAGATGTCAGCACAGAGCCTGATGTGGGTCCAAAACTATGAACCGTGAGATCATGACCCGAGCTGAAGCCAGATGCTTAATCAATTGAGCCACCTAGGCACCCTTTGCCAATAATTTTTATTGTCCATCTTTTTGATAATAATTGTCTTAGGGGGCAAGAAGTGGTATGAATTTCATTCAGATTTTGACTTCCATTTCTGTGATTAATAGTGCTGAGAATATCTTTCTATGCTGTTGTCTATTTATAGATCTTCTATGGAGAAATGTCTATTCAAATCCATTTCTCATTTTTAATTGGATTATTTTTCATTTTATTGTTAAGTTGTAATAGTTCACTATATATTTGAATATTAGGCTTTATCGGATATATGATTTCCAAATATTTCCTTCCATTCTTTTGGTTGTCTATTATTTTATGATAGAGTTCTTTGAAAAACAAGTTTTTTACTTTGATGAAATCTACCTTATCTATTTATCTTGTACTTGTATATCATATGTTATGCTTGTACTTTAGGCACTATAGCTAAGAAAGAAGTCATTAGGATTTATACCTATGTATTCTGTTAACTTTGTCTCTTTTGATTTAGTATCCCCCCACACAAAGCATGATGTGTAGTAGATTCTCGAAACATGTTGGTTGAATTAGCAATGGGATGTATTGGAATGTGTGGTTAGACTATGTGGGCATAGGTTGCAGTGTTTTAGTATTTCTGCATTTCCACCTGGCATCGCATTGTATTTGTAGTGTAGGCAGTGCTTTGAGTTTCTTTGGTGGTTGGTCATTGGAATCAAGAAGTCTTATGATATTCTCACTTGATATCGAGGCAAGGAAGATACTATTAGCTCCATTTCATAGATGATAAAACTGAGAACCAGAGATTAAGAGTTACTCATGGCCATTCAACTAGTGAAAGAGCTCTGTCTCCTCTTTAGGGCTTCCTTATTCAGCTCAAATGTGTTGGTTCCTTTTTCTAGGCTTAGCAGTCACCAAGGTTTCTTAGCTATTTTTCTTTCAGTCACACATTTATGACTCTGAGACTTCTGAATGAACACATAACCCTATGCACACTGAGTACACTGAAACTGACAAGTATTAAAACAAATAATCCCCGAGGCATTTTTGTCCTTATTCTCATGTTCTCTTCTCTTTGTCTTTGGTAATATTTGCTCCCTTCCTTTTGTCTTCATGGACAGACTTGGCTTAAAATCTGAAAAGCTTGTTCTCTGAGCACCATCACTATTCTCTTGCCTGTGCCATGTAATTCACCAATCAGTTTCTATGTGTGATGCCCTAGATTGTTATTCAATTATTTTGAACTTGAAGTTCTTTTCTACTTAATTTAATTGTAAGGTTCTTAAGCACAGGGATTATAGCTTTTGTGTTTCTTACATCTCTCCACAGTAGAAGGCAAAATTTTTCCATTACTCTGAGATTTCTCCTTTATTTGTTTTATCATTCCATCTTGTTTGTGCATTTCCTGTATTTTGTTCAGTTTATCCATCACTTTCTCCAGGAAGCCTTTGCCCCATGCTACCTTCTTCTAATTGCACATGACTGCTGGTTTAAATAGCTCATGTGTCATTTATTTCACACTGCCTTGTGTCCTAGTTATTTACAGTCATGCCTTATTTCTCTTACTACTCCTACTAAATTCTAAGGTTCTTGAGAGGAGCCATTATTTATTATCCAATTTTATGCCCTTCCATTCCCAAGAACAAGACTGGTGAGTTGCTCATACAAGGGCTCAAAACAAATATGTGCTTCCTGAGGGTCCTTAAAATGATGGAAAATGGATAAGGTTTGGAATCATATGACTGAAATTGAATTTCCATCTCTGCCATTTGGTGATCCCAGCACGTTACTTCTTAATGGACTTCAGATTCCTCATCTGTAACAAAGTCTAACTCAAATCAGAGTTGAGAGGTTTGAGTTAACGAAATACATAGGGAAGCATAATGCAAAGTTTACCACTGGTAATGACAGTTATTCTTGTCACCATTCTGAAATAACAGACAACACTTGAGTGTGTCACCAATAAGTATATATTGCTTTGAAGCATCTGTTCCTTACCTGCAAAATCAGTACTAAAAGCTGAAAATCAGATGAAAAGAAAGAAAATTTCAGGTGGTTCCCAGGCATAGGTTCAGTGCTCAAACATGTACATTTTGATGCTAGACAGTTTGCTTTTTCTTTAGACCATTTCCAGGCTTACCCAGGTCTGTGCCTTTTTATATAATTCAATTTGCAAGTCTGCCACTTAATAATTCTATTGTTGACCAATATAGTACAGCAACTGAGAAGGACAATGTGTCTATATGCATTATAGTTTTTAGCTGTTAGTGCTGTTAGTGCTCAGTGAATGTTAATATTACTTAGAGCAGCTTCTATTGTAAACAGAAAAATTTTGACCAAAGTCAGCCCTTCTCTCTTCTTGTTAACATACAGACACCATTATTAAAGAATTGCTACAAAAATGAGTTCACTGCCTTAAATGTTCTCTGTGAAGAGAGAGCACACTTTAAAATGTTGGATGGTGTACTTAGCACAGAGCTCCATTGACAATGTTAAGGAGCCAGTTTCTACTTAGTTCATCATCCATATTAAAAATGAAACTAATAGGTGCCCAGAAGTCTCCTAGGAGCTGTAAGGGCAAGCCTAGTAATTGATTTGCCATTGTAAGAATAGAGAACCAAATTGCATTTCATTATTATTATTTTTTTTAATCCAGTAAATGAGAGAGCAGAATAGATCCAGGGTGAACCTATCGGCCATTGTGTGGTAAATGAATTTTTTTCTAGGGCTGTGCCTCCAGGATGTTCTTTTTGTGGTCTTGATGGGTGATCACTGTAGATCCCTTTGACTTTCTTCATATATTTCCATATTTAGGATCTTTCGCTGAAGAATAGGAGAGGGGGAGACATGTAATTATCAGAAGTATATCAAAGGTACTTCACTTAAGCAGGAAATTAAGTGAATGCAGTTAGTGCCAGTATGAAAATGTCCCAAACAGATAATCTGTGGCAGATGAATTTGACAGAACACAACGAGATGTTTATATATCTCAGGTGTACGTTAGGAATTAAGAATCCTACTTTTTAGTGATTATTTTGAAGATGCCAGCTCCAATCTGGGATATTCTGAGAGCTCCCAGAGGTAAATGAAATTTCCTATAGTAGGGGATATACCATTCTTTCTTTCAGGCCTTCATTCACAAACATTTCTAAAATACCTGCTTAGGTACCAGCTACCTGGGCTGCAGACATGATACTCTCCTGTTATAAAAGAATTCACAGCCTATGGTTAACAAGCAAAATAAAAGGTCTGTATCCTCAAAAGAGTTATACTCGAGGGCAGAATAAAAGTGGAACAATATGAAAGAGAACAACTAAATGATATACTTTGAGGAGTGCCTAAAAGTTCAGACAAAAAGTTTCTTAACCTTTTTGGTACAAAGATCTCTTTGAATCTCTAGTAAAATACTAGGGGTGCCTGGATGGCTCAGCCAGTTAAGCATCTAATTCTTGGTTTTGGCTCAGGTCATGATCTCATGGTTTGTGAGATTGAGCCTGCATCAGGCTCTGTGCTGATGGTACGGAGCCTGCTTGAAGATTCTTTCTCTCCCTCTCCCCATCCCCCAGTCATGTGTGTGCTCGCTCTCTCTCTCTCTCTCTCTCTCTCTGTCTCTCAAAATAAATAAACTCTTAAAAATTGTAAGGTTAATTATATCCACTAGAAAATAGCACATGAGCATTTATACATAAAAATTTGAATATAGTTTCAGGAAAACTTCTAAAGTTATTGGTGACACCAAAGTTAGGAGCTCATACAATAATACATGTCTAAATAAAACATGTGTCAATATTGAATACTTTGTCCAAGGCAGGCCATATGGATAAATTAGGACTTGAATGAAGGGAGGGAGAAAAGGCACAAAATTACATAATATGTATTCTTGGTGAAATTCTAGAGGAATATTACATTATTAACAAAAAGAAGATGATTTGATGGGGTAGAAGGTTTGGAGACAGGGATTCTGACTGGGTCAACCTGTTTAAACAAAAGCATAGAGTTGGGTGATAAGCTTGGTGTGGGGGTACTAATTTCCTGTCCTGAAATGGAGGTTCATGCTGGTGAGTATTGAGAGGCAAGGTTAATGGGTAGTGAGATATAGATTTGAGAGCCACTGGTGTCCTTTGAACAGGGACTCATTACAAAATTAAAACACGCACACACACACACACACACACACACACACACACACACACACACACACACACAAAGTTGTAAGAGAGATTTGAGCTGATTGGATCCAACCTTCTGGCATGCCAATACCTCTGGCAAGTGGTCATTTACTCTATGCATAGATGAACACATTAGTGGGGAATCACAGTGTAATACCCAAATTATTCCACTGTTGAATGGCTTTAACCACTAAAAAAATTACTTCATCATATCAAGACTAATTTTCTTTCTTTTTAATTTCACCTTCCCATCCCATGTGGATCATCATGAGTTTGTTCTTTGGAAACACAAAATAAAACTAATCCTTTTTTCACTTGACAGTCCTTCACGTGATTAAAAATAACTATTATAGCTTTAAATCTTCTCCTGAAAGGCTACATATCTTCAGACTTCAATCTGATAAAAATGATATTTTAAGAGGATTAGATTGGCAAACATGTAAGATAGATTAGAGAAGGAAGAAAAAAAAACTAAATCTGGGGAGACTAGTTAGAAGGCAATCGCAATAATGATGGTCAGAGAGGACTAGAGAGAATGAAGAATAAAGTGACATTTGGGATGAAAGAATTATAATACTGGGTGACAAATGGCTTTAGGGGATGAACAAGAGATGTGATTCAAAAGTTTCTCAGGGAATTGTGGCCTGAGACACCATAAGAATAATTATTATAGCCCACAGTTTTCAGGGGTTCGGTTTGGTGTCTTTCTACTTAATAGGAGGCATTGTGGTATAATAGTTAAGAGACCTAGCAGCAGAATGAGTGGGTAGGTTCAATTTCTGGATTCATACATAGGTTAGGGGACAGTGGGAAAATTACTTGACATATTTGTATCTTGATTTCATCTTATATAAAATGTAAATATTCTAATATATATAACAATTTTAGCTCAACTGTCAAAGAAGAAATACTCCGTTGGTTCTAATTGGAGGTGGATGAAGTCCAAGTTAAGAACTTTAAAACAAACTATTCGGGAAGGGAACAATCAGGAACTATGGTCAGGTCATCATGTTAGCATGAGAACTGACACCACAGACTGAAATGAGGTTACAATACACAAAAGAACAGTCAGTTCCAGGGTCAGAAGCACTGGAGGTCAGACTATGGAAATATGGGAAATTTGCCATTTTTTCAAGACACATGGCATAAACGGGAAGTTTGAAAAGGAACTTCTACAGCCTGGGAAAGCAGGCCTTACATTTTAAACCCTTGTTTCCCTGTGCTCTATTTTTCTTCACCTGACCCTGGCTCATGGGTTAATCCTTATATATGCAGATTACCTATTCCTCCAAGGTGAGGAGGTTAAGAAGATCACCTGGCTGAGGATGTCAGACTCTAGGCAATGGGCAAACATGCAAGTAAAGGTGTTTTATGAGCAGTTAGAACTCAGCTGGAGATGTAGCTGGTGGCAAGGTCAGTGTATAGGTGTTGGTGGATGCTTGGGAATGGTTGAGCTCATTATGTATTAATACATTCAGATGTGGACATCTCCCGGGGATCTCTCTGTTTTGGTGTCTGTCTATCCTGAATCTTTTCCCATCCTTAGAAATTATAAGATGATTGATTTATAACCAAAGTTGACAAAGCACGTGCAGGTTATGACAGAGCAATACAGATGGTTTTAATCAGGGGCAAGTCAATTACCTTTCTGAGCTTGTTTCTTCATTTGTAAAGTGAGAATTAATAAGAACCCTTGCTTTGTAGAGTTGTTTTAAGGATCACATGAGATGGCATTTATACAGTTCCCTTGCATAGCACCCGGCACTTGGAGGTCACCGAATACATGTTAGTTGAAGTGGATGATGACTATCCTCAGTTATTTATTGAAATCCATCCTGTGAAAATATATATGGAGAAACCAATGGCAGAGAAGCTATTTGCTGAGTCTAACTTACTTATTTTTTAACATGATTTTTATTTAGTTCATCTAATTCTCACCTAAAAGTTTCTGAAAACCAGGCCAATGTCACCAGAATTTTTTTTTTTTTTTTAATGCCCTTGGCTCTAAATGCTTGGTCAGAAAAATCATTCCATATGTTTATTCACCTTGAGAAGCTGAGTTTGCTGTGTCCAATTTCCCTGTTTACTCTTCCCATGCTAATGTTGCTGAGCATGTACAAATACAATTCTTTATCATTCCAAGTAGGTCTGGGGCTTAATTATGGATTATGAGAAATGAGCTGAATGTTTGAGCACTTTGGAGCCTTGCAAGACTGATTTGTTCAGAATGGTTAAAGGCATTTCATTCCTTTGGAAAAAAAGAAATAAGCCTGGTGCAGCTCACTTGTGATTCATGAAAGATGAAGTGTGGCTGAAGTCAAGTGATGGGTCCCAGACCTCGCTCACTCAAATTGATTCATTAGGACCTGTGTCAACTTCCCCCAAGAGGCACACATGCAGTCAGATGCTCAGAGGGTGGAGAGGACTTACATGACCTCCCAGGAGGAGAAGTCAGCATACAGCACTCTCCTCCCCAGTCAGCTGTGAGGAGCGATGAGGGTGTGTGAGTTGATTAGTGGCCATTTCTTTGCCTCGTCTTTCTGTGTGCCCCAGAGGCTGTACTTGTTAGGAGCATCTCTTCCCTACAGGAGGATTATGGCAATGTGGAAAAGTTGCACTTTGCAGATAATTAAAAGTAAACTGGCTTAGGTTAATATCTAGCCTCCTTCCTGATCGGGGGAACTGAGGGAAACGAAGAAGATAGGGGAAATATGGACACATTTAAAGAAAACCAAGTTTATGAATTAATTATAGGAATTCCCATTAAAAAAAAAAAATAAGAGGTTACACATTCCAAAGGGACATATGGCAGTTCTAATTAGAGCAAGTGAAAGTTCACATTCACTCATTCATTTATTCAATCTTTCATGCATCAAATATTCTTTGACCTCTTTTCTGCACTAGGTACTGTGCTAGCCACAGAGGATTAAATGATGAACAAGACACAGACTTTACCAGGTTTCAAAAGGTTCACATTCTAGTATGAGAGGTAGACAAAGGATCACAACACAGGGTGAAGGATATTGTGAAGGAGGGGAGCACAAGGGCATGGAATACTGGTGAGCAAAGGAGAGAAAGTTCAGTCACTTGGAGGAATAGTCATGAGAAAGGCAGCTGAAGAAGGTACACGAAGGACTTCCAGGTGCAAAAACAGACTGTGTAAGGGCTCAGGGTGTAATGGGGAAACTGCACGAGAGGATGCTGGAGGAGCAGCTGCTAACTGCTTTGTTTTAAGTTTTCCTTGTTAAAGTCTTTGGCCAAAGACAGTTTTTATTTATGGTGCAAGTGGCCCTCAGCAACTTCCTCCACATCAGTTAAACCAAGCGCAAGGAATATAAGAATCATGAGACTTTTGTTATCATCAACAGTGGATCTGGATAACCTAGAATCCCAAAGTCCTCTCTGTCTCACTAATGCCTGGTTTACTAGATCAAGACCAATGCTTCATCTCCCTGTTTTATTCCCACACAGTCATCAGCAACCTCGCTCCTTCACCATGATGCCTGGGGGAGGATCCAGAAGCGGGCTGAAACCAGGGATGGTCAATAGTCCTTGCCAAACCAAAGGATAGCCTTGATTAGAAACTAAAGCTCATGCTTTGTACCTGCTTTTGGCTCTAGCTTCTGAGACATGTGGTCACATAGGCAATACAGCATAAATAGAAACACAATGCTCAGGACTGAGGTACAGAGGAAGGTTTCTTCCTGCTTCACTGCAATGTCTGGGACATGCTTTAGAGCAATTGTGTAAAATGTCAGGTCTGTGGACACTGGGGATTATTGGTTCAGGGAAATAGTGTATATGAGGATGAAATCCAAAATTGACATAAAAAGAACATTGCCCATTGGTAGATGGGCAGATGGATAACTCTGCCACAGGCACATAGAGATAATTCAGATACTAAACTGTTCTGTTGATCATTCCAGGAATATCTGAGATCATGTTCTATAGTTGGCCCTACCTATTAGGAAGGTCATGAATTTGAGAATGGTCTGCTGTGCCTTATGGGGGGCCAGAGAGACCTATAAAGGATGGTTATGATTCCTCAAAACTGAGATTTGTGAATGCTCAGGCTGTACAAATTTCCAGAATATTTTTGTGTATTGATTTTAACTTTTGCTTTAGATCGACACTACTCAAAATCTACCAGCTTTGACGTATTTAGTGTAAAATGTCATGAGGTTTGCTACTTAGTTTAAATGGTTCAATTTAAATATATACAGCTGAGCCTCATTATTCATGGATTCTGTATTTGAAATTTGCCTACTGGTTAATTTATTTGTAACCCTAAGACCAATACTCACAGGACTTTCATGGTCATTTTGCAGACATGGCACCAAGTGCTGAAAAATTTGTTATCTCTGAAGTTGGTTGTGCCTGGCTGAGGTCAAGGAGGCAGGTCTGTGCCTTCTTGTTTCAGCTCTCATATTGTAAATACGTGTCCTTTTCACCATCTTTTTAGTGCCACGTTGTTTATATATATTTTTTGTGCTTTTTGTTGCTCACCTTTAAAATAGCCCCCTGGCATAGTACTAACGTGCTGTCTATTGTTCCTGAATGCACAAAGCTGTGATATGCCTCATGGAGAAAATGCCTGTGTTAGATAAACTTCCTTCAGACATGAGTTATAGTGCTCTTGGCTCTGAGTTCACTGTTACTGAATTTACAATAATATTAAATAAGGTTACTTTAAACAAAAATTAATGAAACAAGGTTATATATTGATTGGTTGATGAAAATATTATGACCAGGGGAGCACAGGAACCTAATCCTGTATTTTCCCTTAGAGCAATGGCTCAATATTCATTCATTGAGTGTTTTCAGTGACTTTATAAAATGTATTTATATCAAGTAACATGAATTGACTGTACATGCGCAGAAAATATTTGTATACATATATACATGTACACATTATATGCCTGTACACAAACACACTCATATTTAAATACATAAAGCAGAAGCATTGAGCACAAATGTAATGTTAGTAGCTAGTGGCTCTAGGTACTGGATAGGTGTGTTCAATGTACTATACTTACAAAAAATATTTTGATTTAGTTTAGTACACAAAAAAATTTTGAGGAAATAAGATGTCATTTTGAGAGGTCTTATCATGGATGTAAACTTTTGGAGGTGAATAATGTCACAGGTTCTCAGAAGTACAGAAATGTAGGTCTTTTGAGATCTCAGCGAACAGCTGTTTTCGTGATCTGGACCCAGTACTACCTTTAACTTTCTGTGTGATCTTGGGCAGGTCAGCTACCTCTCTGGCTGAGATTAAATTGCTCCTGGAGTCTCCTCAAGCTCCACTATTCTGTCATTTTAAGTGAGCCCCAGACAGGTTAAAATGCTAATACAATTTAGATACTTAGAAGAGAGTCAATCATAGAATCCAGTGCAATGCTAATTATGTGATACTAAAGTATGGGGTTAAGTTTTTTTTTGTTTTTTTTTGTTTTTTGATAGAGAGAGCATGCACATGTGTGCCCACAAGTAGGGGAGGGGCAGAACAGGGGGAGAGAGAAATCTGGGCTCTATCTGATCTCACAAAACTGTGAGATCATAACCTGAGCCAAAATCAAGAGTCAGACGCTTAACTGACTGAGCCATGCAGGTGCCCCTAAAGTATGGGGTTAAAAAAACCCACAACAACAACAGAAAAAAACACCTGTTAAAATGAAAGAACAATCACGTGATTGGCAAATACTCAGGAAATGGAATGTCCCTGTACAGTCAGGCATATTAAAAAAAAAAAAAACATAAACCTTCAAATAATATGGGAAGCATATAGTGACAAGATTACCTTGTCAGTTGAACAGTTTCCATGTGTTTCCATTTCTTTTTAAGTCAAAAAGGACTTACCATATTATTAATTTGGAAAAATTTGTCTTGTATCCATAGCCATTTCTTTACGTGTCTTGAAGGCACCATTGTATAATAAAAGAACACAGGTTTGGTATATGTGAAACCTGAATTCAAATTCTGGTTTCTCAAATTCCTATTTCTGTGGTCTTGGAAGAATTCTACATCTTCTTTGGGCCCCTGTTTATTTGCCTATCAAAATGCTGATAATATTTGCCCTGCAAGGAGAAGGTTATATGAGATAATTTTACAAAAATGTCTGGTAACAAGAGGTGTTCAAAATGTTAGTTTTCCTTTTTTTCAACCCATAATTAACCATATTTTTTTTTTCCTAGAAAGACTCATAATGTACAAGTTAAAAGCACAGTTTTTGGAGCCAGACTACCTGAGTTCAATTCCTTGCTCCACTGTTTATCTTGTCTGTAAAATAGAGATAATAATAGTATTTACCTCATAAAGCTGCTGTATGAGTTGAATTGTTAATACTTTTAAGATACTTAGAACAGTGGGAGGTATATTAGTAGTTATTTTATTTTCTTTTTAATGTGTATTTATTGTTGAGAGAGAGAGAGAGAGAGAGAGAGAGAGAGAGAGAGAGAGAATGAATATGTGTGTGTGAGTGCATGAGCAGGGGAGGGGCAGAGAGAGAGAAGACACAGAATCCGAAGCAGGCTCCAGGCTCCAAGCTGTCAGCACAGAGCCTGACATGGGTCTCAAACTCATGAACCATGAGATGATGACCTGAGCCAAAGTTGGATGCTCAACCGAATGAACCACCCAGGAGCCCCTGTTTTTTATTATTTCCAAGAATGGTAAGAAATCCTATATATGCTAATAATAAAGGAAGCAAAAGTTTAGAGAGATAAAGAGTCCTGAATTATATAAGGCTATACATGAAGCTAACTGTAAAGGTGGACTTGATTTTTTTCTTTTAGACTGCTGGGAAGAAAATAATCCTTAGTCACTGATTGCTTAATTGAATTTTATTATACTATACCGTAAAGATTGCATTTTAAAACCTTCATCCTTAATTTCAGCTCTTGGAATGTATCTCTAGTTCTTCTATATTATATCTTTTCCTGGTAGAGTTGCTGAAATGTATACTTTTAAAAATAATAATGGCTACTTTTGGTGAGTAGTTCCTAGGTGGAGGTCTGGGATTTAACTCTACTTGTTAGTTTGTTTTAATGGATGCTGAGAAGACACAAGGGTGCTAGATAAGAGACAAAAAACTTTTTATTGCTCTCGGTACAGCAAGCATCATGAGCATCAGCATGTGGAACAGTTCTCCTTGACCTCTCCCTGTCCCTCGAGTCCCATCAAGACAGTGTGATAAGGGCCCACATGGATTCTGTGCCCATATACAGATTTCATGGCAGCTAAGGATCACCAGATTTGGGGAATTCACCATTTTGTGGCTAAAAGTAAACAAGCATACTCTGAGTTCCAGAGGGAGACTTTTTTTTTTTTTTTTTTTTTCATGCTTCTTGCTTGCTCACTGCAAAACAACTCTGAGAAATGCTGGCTAAAGAGCTTTCAGGTTTTGTATTCTTAGTATACCCAGCTCATGGCAGATCGCCTCTCCCAACATTGGGTTCTAGGACCAATGCCAAACACCTTAATTGGAGCATTTTTTACTGGTAGATCACTAAATAGCTAATATTCTATGTATATTTTACTCCTTATGGCTTCTTAAGGTTTCATGGAGAATTTAGCAGGGTTGCCTCTGGGCAATGTAACAAACTGGGCACATTTTGTTTATGAACCCCATATTTCTATGGCAATCACTTTTCCTTAAGCAGTCCCCCACATTTAGGACTTGTGTTCTTAATGGTTCTAGCCTGATCTTTAACTGCCTTTCTTCTTGGTCTGCCCCCATGCCATGTGCCAGCTCATTGCTTTCTGCCTTTTTGCTCTGAAACAAGACTTACCTATTCTTCAGCCAATCTCTTCAAGCCCTCCTGTCTTATAAGACTGAGAAATCAAATTGGCATTAAAATATGTTAATAGAAGGGTGTACATGGGTGACTCATCAGAGAAAATAAAATTTTATCTTAAGAGAGATGTTTTCAGACAAGCTGCTTTAACCTAAAGGATAACTTGAATAGTGGGAATGTGAGATTCCAGGAATATATATATACAATTCTGTATTGCTTCCTTTGTACATGGACAGCCCTAGGTCTCAGGGATAAATTTAGTTTTGATTTTATATGGAGCATTGATTTTGTGTTCTTTGAACAGGAAAAAGAATATTTTGAGGTGTGGATTTAAATGCCATTTCCTTTTCGCTCCCTCTCATCCACAGGTTTATGAGATACAGTTTTTGATCTTAGTGAAAGCTATGAGCGGTCATGACTACCTCTTTGCAAGTCCATAGAATATCAGGAATTGCTCTCCTACTAATAAGCAAACCATTACCAAAGCTCTACTTTTTAATAGAGGTGCTGCTGAGGGACTTCATGTTAGAACATGGAAAATGAAGCTGTACTCAGGCTGCAAAGCAGCCATTCCGTGACCTAACGCTTCTATTGGCACCTGCATTTTGGGTCTGTAATGTTTTCCTAACTGTGCTTTCAAGACCCAAGTGATTTAAAAAGAAATGACTGCGTTCATAAAAACGGGAAACTGTAAACCAGCATAAATGTCAGTTTTTATGTTGATATTTACATTTATCCCACGGAGAGACTGAATTGTTCGGTAATATGATTCAATATTTGGGGTCAGATATTTTGGTAACAGTTACAGATCAATAAATTAGACACACTCTATCTTAAATGACCAGAAAGAGCTTAGTTTCCCAGTGTGAGGCAAACTTAAATTTTCAGCAGGGAATGCTCCCTGCAGAATTGTTAATTGCACTGATGCTATAATAGTATTACATTTTAACTACAACTGTGTTAGATTTTCAAGCATCTCAGAGGTTATAAACTAGTCATTAAAATTCATTCCTGTTGGCAATTTGGTCTGCAGAGCCTTACCCGGAAAAGCACACATCTAATATTTATGTGATTTCCATTTTAACACAACTATTTGAATTACTTGCAATACTGTAGCCTTTGTCATGTGCTCCCTTTCTTATCCCTCTCACACGAGCTCTTACTGTATTAACCTGTTAAGGGTGAGATTCCCTACATTAGAAAATGGGTCTGCCCCCTGTGATTTCTCCTGGCTAGGGCCCACGTGATGAGGGCATGTTGCCCAGCGTGATAGTGGGGAATGCCATTTTTACCCTGTTCACATGAAGGAAACATGTAGAGGAAGATGATGTAAGCTGCATGTACTTCCTCCAAAGTGAATATCTGACACAAATCTGGTACTATGTGTTCCCAGCTCTCTAAAACATAATAGATCAGGCAGTCATCAGGGAGCTAGCTTAAAGAAAGTCAGCTTGCACTTCCCAAGACATTAATGTCTCTCTCTTCCGGCCAATCTTGGTTTTCTTTCCTCAAGTGTGACTTATTGTTTCTACCTGGTTTAGTAGTTTTATCCTTACTCATTTCCCCTTAGAATGGATGTGGTTAAGAGCAAGACCCATATTGTGTCTACTCCCTTTGCTTCCTAAGCAGCTCGCTTGGTGCCTAGCAGTAAGCAGATGTACTATAATGTGTTATGTGTTAAATTTAAGGATTTAGCTCTAGGCAGGCCTTGACACTTTAATTCCAGGCTTTTCAATTAAGTTGGACCCAGATGAAATAAATATTTATGGATTACCTATTGAGTAAAGAAACTATTAAATATCATAAAAGCTTGGAAAATGTGATGTGGCCTCATATCAAACTACCAATATTAGGGTGCGAGATAAGAAAATTAAAGGAAATCACATGTGCCACTTCCAAGTGATAAAAAAAAAACCAATGAACTTAAAAGGATCATATCCAGTGTTATGACAGGGAATATATTCAGGGAAGATTTGATTAATTGCTTCTAAAATGAGGTGGGATATCTTGGAAATTACTTGGAATAACTTTGGATAAAAGGTTTTTGATCAGTAGAGTGACATGATGACATATTTGGAGGATACGTTATGTTAGGGTTGACATATGAAGGACTTTAGATGTGGTATCAGGATGGATTTGAGGAAGGATGAGTTTGAATGCAATGTGGCTAGAAGAGAAGGGAGAGATTAGGAAGCCACTGTGACAGTTTAAATGCAGGTAGATGATAGTATCCTAAATTTAATGTTGGCAATTGGGACGCTTAGAATGAAACTACTTTTGAAGATATTGTGGAAGCAGAATTAGCAGGACTTGACAAGGAGGGGAGTTGAACCAGACTCTGATTTTGAGCCTGCATGGCTTAGAAAAAAGTGGGTGACATTAACAAGAATGCGGAAGGCAGGATGATGAATGCCATAGGGTGGCAAGGGGAGAAAGATAGTGACATTGGATGTCAGTGTTTTTAGGTGTTTAGGACCCTGAAATCTCTTGGGCCTGGAAAGTAGGGAGCTGTAATAAATTAGAGCAGATATGGCTAACAAAGAAGATGCCATTAGTTTGATAGACAAAGAATCCTGTTAATTGTTAGCTCTGTGACCTAGGGCAGGTTATTATCCAACCCTCTCTGATCTTCACTTTCCTTGCCAGTAGAAGAGTAAACTGGCTTTATAAAAGAAAGCTTAACAGATGGATGCAACCCAACAACCACGGCAGGTAAGAAGTGATGTGGAACCTGTTGAGAGATTTCTCATGTGCCAAGGGAATTTGCCCTGGATTCTCTACTCACTTTGGATCAATGCTGTTGTGTCACTATGGTCCCTCCCCAAACTTGGAGATTTGCTGTTACTGTGATCATCAAGGCTGCCCAAGCTGATGCTCACAGATGCCACCAGGGCCTTTGCTTATGAATCATGAATACACGTGGTAAAAAGGAGGTTTCTATCAGATGCATGCTGTCAGCATTCCAAAAGCCTACTTCCATTTAAAAAAGGTACAAGTAGGGCTGCCTGGGTGGGTCAGTCAGTTAACATCCGACTCTTGGTTTAGGCTCAGGTCATGATCTCACGGTTTGTGAGTTCAGGCCCCATATCAGGCTCTGAGCTGACAGTGAGGAGCCTACCTGGGATTCTCTCTCTCTCGCTCTTTGTCCCTCCTCTGCTCATGCTGTGCCTCTCTCTCTCTATCTCTTTCTCTCTCTCTCAAAAAAACAACAACAACAAAAAAAAACACTTAAAAGTATAAGTGACTTCATTCCTTTTAATCCTTTTTTGTCTTCTCATAAAAAAATATAAAACACCCTTATAATTTTAATAGAGAAGATGAGAGGAAGCACAGATTATCTTCCCTGATTTTGTAAAAGGTTCCTCATCGTATGAGTTGAGTACTCAATTCCCCTTTTGAGCACCTACATCGTAACATAATAACGTTTGATTAGGTAGAGTTATGTTGCCAATGTTCTGTCAGTTTAACTCCAAAATGCAGACAGAAAATGGTAAAAATGTTGTTCAGCTGACTCACCTGCATCTGATGAAAAAACTTGACTTTCTACTTGGGATATTTTCTTTTATAGTTAGATATGTATAAGTTTGGTATTTGCAGCTGGGACTATTTCCCTGCTGGTTTTCAGTTCATTTTGTTTCTCATTAACCTTTATAAATATTCTAGTCAGAAATACCCTTTTATTTAGGATACAGTGCTTTCTTAGCCAAAGAATGAAATGATGCTTTAATGTTGCTGTTGTTTTTTTCTATCACCCACCCTGAGAGAACCATAGAGAAAGGCATTCTTAGAAAAGGAGTCTGTGGTTATGAATACCTCGAATTCCAGCTCTGTGATATACTTCATGTGTGACCACAGCCAAATTGTTGTCCAGTCTCTCTTGGGTTTAGTGTCTTCATTGGTATGATGGCAATGATTGTTGTTAAGAGTATTGTGGGATCATCAAGTGAGATAATGGTGACATTTATCCTAAGGTCTTTAAGAAGAGGTATTCTAGAGTATGTTCCATGGGCCCACACCCTGGTTATACTCTAGTCAAGATATTTGGCTTCCCTAAATTCCTTTCCTCATCCATAATATGAGAATTATAATAGTACCTACCTTATAAGCTTTGTGATGATAAATGAACAAATCCGTGAAAAACAGAGTGACTGAATAATATGAAATGTGCAGTGAATATTAGCTATTTCAATCACTACATAGTAGGTATTCAGTAAATGGAAGCTTCTCTCATTTTCTTCATGTAGGTCCTTATATAACCTTTCAGGGTTTTTCTTCAATATGTTAAGCAAAACAATTCTTAGAATATTGGAGAAGACAATCCTTACACCTGTGCTGCTCACCTACAAAACAGGGGACAATTGGGTGAACTAACTAGTGCTGTCCTTTGACTATGAGGCTTGGGGACACCAACCTGAAGGAGAGCCTCCTTTCTTTTTTTTTTTTTTTTTTTTTTAATTTTTTTTTTTTTCAACGTTTTTTTTTTTTTATTTATTTTTGGGACAGAGAGAGACAGAGCATGAACGGGGGAGGGGCAGAGAGAGAGGGAGACACAGAATCGGAAACAGAGAGCCTCCTTTCTTTAAAGCGGTAACAAATGGTACAGTCTTCTAGTTGATGAAATCACAAGTAACCCTGCCTATCTCCTATTAGTCCAGCTTCAAACACATTTTGAGAAACCCTCTGGGTGCTATCTTTCTTCTTAGTGCTTTTTTGCCTCACTTCTCTCTTATGAGAAATTTCTCAGGGTCCTCAAGGCACTGATTTCTCTTATGACAACTTTGAAAATTGTAGATTTATGTAGACCACATTTTCACTGGGTTAAAAGGCACTTTTACTGGTAATGGCAGCAGAATTTAAAGTCAAATAAATAAATAACCAGTTATCCACTTTCTTAAATTCTCCCTGAACAAGATATGATATTGATTATGTAGGAAATAACAAAATGATCTACAATTTTCCAGAATTCAGATCATAGATGAATTATCAGAGGCCTTCGTGCAGCTCAGATGAGCTATTCCACATTTATCTATTCATTTGCTCAATCTCTCAGTGTACTGTTAGTGAATGCCTAATGTAGGCAGGTTATTATTAGAGCAGTAATAACAGTAATTGTTATGGGCTGAATTATGTTCCCCCCAAATTCGTATGTTGAAGCCTTAACCCTTACTGTTTCAGAATGTGACTGTGTTTGGAGATGTAGCCTTTAAAGAGATAATTAAATTAAAATGAGGCTGTTAGCATGGGCCCTAATCCAATCTGACTGGTGTCCTTTTAAGAAGAGAAAATTTGGACACTCATAGAGAGACACCAGGGGTACACAGGCACAGAGGAAAGACCACGTGAGGACACAGTGAGAAGGTGGCCATTGGCAAGCCAAGGAAGGAGTCCTCAGGAAAAACTGTACTTGTGGGTATCTAGATCCTGGACTTCTAGCTACCAAAACCATGATAAAATAAATTTCTGTTGTTTAAGCCACCTAGTCTATGGTATTTTATTATAGCAGCCCAAGCAAACGAATACAGTACTATTTTGTATTTATATTGTGTATATTGTATTTATACTCCCAACAATTTTATGTTGTTTTCACATACATAATATAGCATACTGGCCAAACACATTGGCTCTGAAGCCAAACCTCCTGGGTTTTAATCTACCACCTATGTGACCTTAGGCAAGTTACCTAATTCCTCTACTGAGCTTTCTTCATCTATAAAATGATTACAATATCTACTCCACAGGATTGCTATCTAGATTAAATGAGTTAATGTTTGTAAATCACTTTAACAGTCCTTGGCACACAGTAAGCTCTAAAAAGGTATTCCTTAGATTAATAAAATAAAATGCATGCCATAGTTCATTTTATTCCTCTTAAATCTTGGACCCGAAGGGAAAGAAGGAAAGGGAAAACATTTGCTGTGCCTTTATTAGGCAGTAGACAATGTGGTGACAATTTCACTCACGTTTGCATATGTGAGATTAAATTATTGGCTATGTTTGCAAACTGCTAAGACATTGGGACGTTGGGACATTTGCATACTGCTAAGGCATTGGCTTGGGACATTCTCCTATTTGGAATCTAAATCTATTTTCCTTTCCTCTCCCTTCCTTTATTCAGCATTGCACCTCTATACCTGGAACAGTGGTGGTATCCAAATAAAATGAAAAAGATAGTCATCAAATTGGGTATTGTATTAGTCGAAGATCAACTAGAGAAACAGAGTAGGTGTGTACACACACACACACACATACACACACACACACACACACAACCTATCACTCTTTGTATATAGATATATAGTGAATCATTCTATCATCTATCTGTCATCTATTTATCTATCAATCATCTATATCTATCTATCTATCTATCTATCTATCTATCATCTAATATTATGCAGTTAATTTGGGGGAAATTTGAAGTCCATAGGACAGTCAGGAAGGGAAGATTGTGAATAGACTGTAACTCTATGGACACAAGCTGGAGTTTGTTCTCCACAGGTAGGAGTGTCTGTCTATTTCTCTCTCAGAGAGGAAAGCAGTCTCTTAAAGGGCTTCCAAGTTATTAAGTGAGGCCCACCAAGATAATCTAATTTAAAGACAACTGATTAGAGTCTTTAATTACATCAGTATAACATTTTCACAGCAGACCTAGAGTCTGATTAAATAATTGGGAGAAGATGTATGTATGTATGTTACAAAAGTGGCTACTACTTTCCATTCTTTGACTCCCCTGAAAAAATCTCTCTTATAGCATACCCTATCTGGAAACATACTAGACAGGGATTCTGGGAACATAGTTTAGCTTGGTCAGTCAACACACCACAAAGTCATTGCTGTTATTTCTTTTTAAAGACTATAATTCACTGTGTGTAGAACAGTGGCATATTTTAAAATGAATTTCTTTTTATTTAACTTTCACAAAATCCTTGAAATATTATTACCATTTTATGAATAAGAAAACAAAGCCTCTGATGGTTTAAATAACTAGCCCAAGTCACACATCAAGCTAGTGTGGAAACTAAAATTAGAAGTCAGAGCTGACTCTGAACACTATTGTATTCAAGAACAATAGAAAATAACTTCAAACTACCTTAAGTTCTGAGGTAGCTTTAGAGTGGAAGAGAAATCAATGCTGGTTGTGCCGCATCAGCTGAATTACATTTTTGCAGGTAGGAAACATGAATCTACAATTGTTAGCCCCCTCATGAAGACCTGATTGTAGGCTCTTAAGATTTTCTTTTGAAGATAGCTATGCACTTACAGGAAATTAGGAATTACTATTTGCAGGAGTGTGTGTGTTTGTGTGTGTGTGTGTGTACTGCTCTAAGAAAGAAGTTGCTTAGTTTTATATTTTGGATAACTTCTCTATGAGTCAGATATTACCTTTTCATAGTTCTGTGACAGATCACGTGATACTTGATGTGATGTTAGATGAACATATGAGGGTGGGGAGAAGAGTGAGAGGGAAACAAACCATGAGAGACTCTAAAGGATATAGAACAAACTGAGGATTGATGGAGGGAAGGGGGTGGTTGGGAGATGGGCTAGATGGGTGATCAATATTAAGGAGAGCACTTGTTATGATGAGCACTGGGTGTTGTATGTAAGTGCTTCAGCACTGAATTCTACTCCTTAAACCAATATTGCACTGTATGTTAACTAATTAGAATTTAAATAAAAATTGGAGAGAAAAAGAAATAAAATTAAATTTTACATATTTAAATATTTGTTAATGATTGGCACTTGAAAATTGGAAGTAGACTCACTGCCATTATAATAATTTGCATTATTTGGTATTTTACTATGTGCCAAGAACTGTATGTAGAACCTTTGTATACTGTCACTCATTTAAGCCTCAAGACAAGTCTATGAAGTTTATTGTATCCCTATTTGATGAAGAAATGAAGGCTTCGGAAGAATAAACAGCTGCTCCAGGTTTATTGCCTTCTGTGTAGAGTTCAAATGTGAACCAGGTCTGGCTAACTGTGAAACCCAGATGCCTCGTAACTAAGTAAACAAAATCCCCATACAATGTTTGAGTGATGCCCAATTTATTAAAGTTAAAAAGTTGTCTTGCTGTTTCTAAAAACGTGATGCCAAGATTTGAAAAGACAATTTTATAAAATTGTTGTATTGATTTCAAGTCAATCAACTCAAGTAAAGTATTGCAAATGAATGATCCTTAATCTTTTGAAATATTCTTTCAAAATCCTGAATAACTTACCTTTGTGAATTTTGCCTTTACTGTTCCTTGGTGAGAATAATTGTGAAGTCACAGAACCAGCCATATTGGAACTCTGCCACAGATTCTGGTCCCATTTTTTCTTTTTCTTTTTCTTCTTTTTTCTTCTCTTTCCTCTTCTTTCTTCTTTTCTTTCTATTTTTTACAAGTTATTTATTTATTTATTTTGAGAGAGAGAGAGAGAGAAAGAGAGAGGGAGGGAGTGAGGGAGGGAGGGACCAGGGGAGGGGCAGCAACAGAGGGAGAAGGAGGACCCCAAGCTCAAACTCATGAACTGTGAGATCATGACCTGAGCCAAAATCAAGAGTCAGATGCTTAACTGAGTAAACCACCCAGGTGTCCCTCTTTCTTTCCTTTTTTTTTTTTTTTTTTTTTGTTAAATTTCAAATGATTATGTTTAATAGAAACAAGGTATAGCGCTTAACATACATTGTTCAATTTCATTAAATTCTCACAGTTTTGATTTATTTCTCCCAATATTTCAATCAGGCAAATATGGGTTACATTTTATGTATGAGTAGATACACACACACATACACACACACACACACACACAGGAATATTATTTAGTTATAAAAATGAAAACTTGCCATTTGCAACGACATGGATGGAGGTAGTGAGTATAATGTTAAGTGAAGTAAGTCAGTCAAAGACAAACACCATATGAATTCACTCATATGTGGAATTTAAGAAACAAAAAAAATGAACAAAGGAAAAAAGAGGGAGAAACAAAGAAATATACTCTTGAGAACAAACTGATGGTCACTAGAGGGGAGAAGGGTGAGGAGGTAGGTGAAACAATGAGGATTAATTAAGGAGTACACTGGTTGTGATGAGCTCTGGTCCCAGTTTCTATTTATCTCTCATGATCAAGTCTAATTCTATAAGAATCTCTTCAAATACCCATTTGTTGACACACAATGGAAATTCAGAAAAACAATGTGGGGGAATATTCCATAGTCATAACATCATTTGATTGCAATTCCAAATGCCAGTTAACTCTAGCAGTAATCTGACTCTTTTTACCATCAGGGCAGAATACGTAGGCTAGTGTCTACAAACAGAACACATTTGTTATGGTCTTGTTTTTGTTCTATAGTTAAAAAATAACCATTTGTCAAATTTGATATAATTCTCTACTTTCATAATGGCTGTATAATAATATATGAAAATGCTGAGGGAGGCTGGTCTTCTTTGAGGAAATTAAGGCTGTACGAATTGCATGTGCTTATGGAATCCCAGCATATCACATCTCAGTGATAAGCTATAATGACTATAATAAGCCATGGAAAATTCAGTCCAAATTTCAAAATGGGGTTCTAGTTAACAATAGAAGTCTAAAGGTTACTCTAATTAATGAATGTGCTTGTAGTATTTTAAGTGTATTCATCTAAATTCAGTTATATATTAGGAAGCATTTAAATCATTTTGAACATGCACTCAGAAACCACATCCGTTGTGCTTAATAGCTGAAGACTGTATTTTTACAGGGCGAGTACAATTTATATCAGAACTGCCTGTTGTGGAGTTCACCATGAGTCCTTAGGATATTAATAGTTTGAACACATAGTTCTACAACCCTAATTCCCTTGGAGAAAAAGCATAATTTGGTTTTAGCGAGAATAAGGTAACTTTATGAAAGAAAAAGCAAGCAAGCAAGCAAGCTTAAGGAAATCGGTCAGTAAGAGATAATACTGACACTGGGCAATTCAGACCAGCTTCTAGGCTTATATTTTCATGGAAATGTGTTTTTTTTTCTTTATCAGTGTATGTTTCCATCCACACAAAGTAAATGTAAATCAAAGGTCTCTCTCACAGCGTGCTTTTTTCCCCTTTTTTGAGAAAAGGCATGTATTTATTTTTTTTTTATTTTTTTTACTCTATTTTATTTTATTATTTTAATTTTTATTTTAATTTTTATTTTTTTCCATGTTAAAAGTGCTATTTCTTTTCTTTTTAATATATGAAATTTATTGTCAAATTGGTTTCCATACAACACCCAGTGCTCATCCCAAAAAAAAGGGCATGTATTTAAATATTACCTTCTAAAGTGAGACAGAATGAAAAGAAACAACACTCTCTATAAGTAACCTTATTAACAAAATGGATGCATGTGTTGGTGCATTTGTAAAGGAACACATGCACATACACACAACTCATGAGACCATCCCTGTGTTTAGGCTCAGATGTTACTCTTCTACGAAGGGAACACAGGTAAAGTGTTTATTAGCTCTTCAGAAAGCCTTTACCCGTGTAAACAAATTGTCAGGAAAAGCCCAGAGCAAGCATCCTGAATGAAATGGTTTTACTGTTAGCAGTGAGGCATTAAACAATGTCTGTGCTACTTCTGGGAGACAGAGAGGGAGAGGGGGGAGGGCGGGAGGAGGAGAGAAAAAGAAGGAACCCACACCTTCATTTAAATTGCAGTCTACCTCTTAAAATAGAATTTGACCTAATCCTCACGTAAGTATCATGAGATTATCTGGGAATCTGGCTTTAATTAATGGGCTCAGATATAGCTGATTTGAGTGAAAGCAAACCCTTTTGTGAGCTGTTTATTACTAAGCTGTACTGCTCGGAAATGAGAGTGGTCGGCAAGGAAGGACCCAGCCAGGGATGTCCCTGCTGCCATCGCCCACCTTTCACTCTGATTATTCAAATGAAATTGTGCAGGAAGGTGACCAGGGAACGGGTATCAAGATGACCCTCCTGCCTATAATACATGATCCATTTATTATGCATACTATTCTCCACGAAACCATCACACCATTTGCAAGGAGGAAAATGAAATACAGCAGATGAGAAAATGTGTCTCTTTTTGGGGTATCATTCTGGAATCTAGTTTCATGACAGTTCATTTACTTTTTAATCTTTTGTTTGCTTGTTCAATATCCACAGAAGGAAGAAGGGACGTAAAGCGAGCCTAGAACTGACTCAGTGAAAACCCATTTGCCCTTCCTCCTCCACTTGCAAAATAAGCCACATCTCATTTTCAGACATGCTAAAATGCACTGAGGGTCTACTGTTGGTAAGGGAGCATGCCACCTGAGCGACATGGATAAAGATGATTGACACATAAGTAGGGCTCTGGAAAGAGCATTGGGTATGAAATCAAGCCCAGGATTTGAGTTCCAGGTTCTGTGATTAGCTTCATGACTGAGAGTGACTTATTTGATTTCCACGAGCCTCAATTTTCTCCTCTATGAAACAGATAGTTGACATTTTAATCATCTTTGACATTGTTACAATTTCTTATAGAATATTAAGCATCCTGGGGTGCCTGGGTGGCTCAGTCAGTTAAGCATCTGACTTCGGCTCAGGTCATGATCTTCAGTTCATTAGTTTGAGCCCTCTATCGGGTGAGCTTGAGCCCTGCTTTGAGTGAGCCCTGCTCTCTCTCTCTCTCTCTCTCTCTCTCCCCCTCCCTCCCCCTCCCTCCCCCTCCCCCTCTCATGGGATTCTATCTCTCTCTCTCTCTGCCCCTTACTCACTTGCACCCCCCCTCAAAAAATATTATTAAGTATCCTGAAAGCAAATATATGTAAAGAGATTTTATATACTTAAAAGGGCAAGAAAGGTTACTCATTATCATTATTATTTTAAAGCCACATTTGTTCATCTCCTGTGTTATGGACAAATTGTTCCTCTGTTATCCAGCCCTTTCTGGACTTCTCAACTCTGTAGACAAATGGTAGTCAGCTAAAAATGAAAACCCTAGAAGTTATTCTTTCTGGAATTCTCTCCAATCTGATAGATAATTCTCCCTCTAACTTAGGATGATGTTACAGTGCTTATGATGATTAACCAGTTGGTAATGCTTTTGGCCTAAATTAAAAAAAAATGCAGTGATGAAAAGAACCCTCCTATTGGTAGCCAAATCTCAACTTGTAAATCTAGTCTAATTTAATGTATGGTATTGGAATAATGACTTCCTCAGATAACAGCCCCATAGTGACTATGGGGAGAGAAGGTTATTGAGTAACCCGCTACGTAATACAGGCCATATGAATTTTGTGTTGGCTGTATTAAGTACTTATTTTTTTCACAGTAGTTAATAAGCTAGTAAAAACCATAAGCAATCTTTTGAAACACTGAACACTCTGCCTGAAGTTTAGATTTCCTGGTATGAGAGACCCTTGTAGACCAATAGCTGGACTGATAAGCATCTATTCTGGCAGAATTACTTTGGTCATTTAACAAAAATAGGTCATTGAATGATTCAGTATAATGCTTAAGAAAATAGACTTTGGAAGCAGACAGATAGGGGGTTAAGGCCAATTGAGGCACTTCATAGCTGTGACATTGCTTTTTGTCTTAATTTGCTACAATAGTACTTTTAAGTTCTTGAGAGGATAGGATGTAATGATGCATGAAAAAAAGCATTGACAAAATTAATCATTAATTCTAAAATTGTATGTTGGTTACCTATTGCCATATAACAAATTATCTCAAAATTTAATGGCTTAAAATAATAAACATTGAGATCAGGAATTCAGAAATAGCTT
Source organism: Panthera pardus (assembly GCF_024362965.1). NCBI lineage: Eukaryota > Metazoa > Chordata > Mammalia > Carnivora > Felidae > Panthera > Panthera pardus. Next base: position 73,962,944 of record NW_026526677.1, on the reverse strand, counting down.
ACCTGGGTGGTTTGGCTTGGGTCTGTAATGAGGTTGAAGTTATGACGTTGGCCAGAGTTGCAGGTGTCTGAAGACTTGACTGGGGCTAGAAAATCCAGTCCCAAGATGGCTCATTCACATGACTGTTGGCATGAGGCCTCAGTTCTTTGCTACATAGACCTCCCCATAGGGTGGCTTGAGTGTCCTCACAACATGGCAACTGGTTTCTTCCAGAGCAAGTGATTCAAAAGAGAGCAAGATGTTAGCCACAATGTCTTCTATGCCCTGGCTTTGGAAGTCACATTCTACCTCATTTCCATGATATCCTATTATGTACAAAGTCAGCCCCACTCAGTGTGAAGGAAAAGGGCTACATAAGAGTAAGAATGCTATGAGGCAGGGATCATTGGGAGTCATCCCAGGTTACCACACTTGGGAAAAGTGAGAACCTATCTTGTATAGTGTATTCAGACTATTCCCAAAACAGGATGTCCCTTAGCTCAAAAGGCTGAAAGGGAGTCTGACAGCTACTGTGTATGACAATGATAAAGAGAGACTCAAAGAAAAATGCAGGAGGGAAAAACACACTTCTCATACGTATTGATGGAGTTGAACTTTCATAATTCTTTGATTCTGAATTTAGTATTTAATACTAGTTTCTAGTTTCTAGTTCTCTTTGGGTAGCTGATGTCATGAGCTAAATAATCAGGTATTCCTGGCCTGAAAAGCCACATATCTTTTTATTAATTTTTTTTTAACTTTTATTCATTTTTGAGAGACAGAGTGTGAGCAGGGGAGGGGCAGAGAGAGAGGGAGGCACAGGATCTGAAGCAGGCTCTAGGCTCTGAGCTGTCAGCACAGAGCCCAACACAGGGCTCCAACCCATGAACCATGAGATAGTGACCTGAGCTGAAGTTGGATGCTTAACTGACTGAGCCATCCAGGCACCCCTGAAAAGCAACATTTCTTGAAAGATCCAAAAGGAAAGGCTGATAATTTTGGGGGGCACCTGGGTGTCTCAGTCTGTTGCACGTCCAACTTCATGAAGGATCATGATCGCGGTTTGTGTGTTCTTCACAAACACACAAGATCATGATCTTCAGGTCATGATCACGGTTTGTGTGTTCAAGCCCCGCACCAGGCTTTGTGCTGACAGCTCAGAGCCTGGAGTCTGCTTCCGATTCTGTGTCTCCCTCTCTCTCTCCGCCCCTCCCCTGTTCACACTCTCTGTGTGTCTCTCTCTCAAAAATAAACATTAAAAAAAATTCAAAAGGAAAGGCTGATAATTTTTTAAATATTTTATAATGTTTATTTTTGAGACAGAGTGTGAGAAGGGGAAGGGCAGAGAGAGAGAGAGAGAGAGAGAGAGAGATAGTATCGGAAGCAGGCTCCAGTCTCTAAGCATTCAGCACAGAGCCTGATATGGGGCTCAAACTCGTGACCTGTGAGAACATGACCTGAGCTGAAGTTGGAAGCTTAACCGACTGAGCCAGCCAGGTGCCCCAAGGTTGATAATTTCTTTAAAGCTCCCTTCAACAGGGATAAAAAGAGAATTACTTCATTTAAAATATATTTTTATTACTTTTAAAAATATTTTTGGAGATAGAGCGCAAGTTGGGGAGAAAGGCGGGGGGGGGGGGGAGAGAGAGAGAGAGAGAGAGAGAGAGAGAGAGAGAGAGAATCTTAAGCAGTCTCCATGCTCGGTGCAGAGCCTGACATGGGGCTTGATCCCATGACCTTAGAATCATGACCTGAGCCTAAATCAAGAGTTGGATGTTCAACCAACTGAGCCACCCAGGTGCCCTGAGAATTACTACTGTTAAGGCAAATATCCTTATCAGTTGAATAAGTTCAACCATGCTTTAGCGATGCTGAATCATACATGATAGCGTCTAAGGCCTGTCCACAAGTCTGTTTTACCTAGAGGTGTCTTGAAGTATCTTCCTTATCAACTCTTCAGTTATTTTTCTCTGTTATAGTATTATAATGAGTGTTTATAGTATTTTGTTTTGGGCGATGGTGGATGACAGGGATTAGCAAGAGAGCCAAGAGTCTCAAGCTGGTCTACTATGACAAGTATGGGAAATCAAATGTACTATAAATGATGGTTTTCTTCTGTTCATCAGTGTATTAACTAAATGCTTTTATACATTCAGTGTTCTGTGGATCAACACTGGCAGTCAGCCTGGAGGAGCTTGTAATGCAGGCCTCAATTTACCATTTTATAGCTTTTAGATCTTGAACAAATTACTAACCTCTTTGCACCTCATCTTTCTTATCTTCCCAGTTCAAATAATAATAGTATCTCTCTCTTAGGGTTTTTGTAAGGATTAAATGAGTTAACATAGATAAAGCATTTAGAACAGTTCCTTGAATATGTTGATCATCATGTATTAATTATTATTATTGTTACCTGACAAGAAAGCATATATATCTACTTATATTTATACCTCTCCCTCTCTTTCTCTCTCTGTGTATTTTTTTTAATGTGTACTTGAGATGAAATTTTTGGTCTTTTAGCCAATTCCTTAGGCAAGATTTATATTCTTAATCTTAATAAAGGTCACTGGGGAGAAAATTTCATTCATTCACTCTTTGCTTACTTAGCAAATCTATTTTAAGTCTCTGCTATGGGCTAGAAATTGTGAACAAGGAAGGTCCTGGGATAAAAATCACACACACACACACACACACACACACACACACACACACACACACATTGAGAAATTTATATAAGATTAAAATTTAGTAAAAGAAACAGGCATATTTGTAAAAAACTCTAAACCAGCACACATATCACACTGTGGCAGGGCTCATAAAGAAGCTTACAGAAAATGCAGTGGTTGTGTGAAGTTGAAAGCAATGGTTTCCTGATTGGGAGCATTGGGACTGGCAGCATAGAGAAGGATGAATTCAAACTGGGCCTTAAAAATGAGTTAGTTCAGTGGTGCCTGGGTGGCTTGGTTGGTTGAGCATCTGACTTCAGCTCAGGTCATGATCTCTGTGAGTTCCAGCCCCGCGTTGGGCTCTGTGCTGACAGCTCAGAGCCTGGAGCCTGTTTCGGATTCTGTGTCTCCCTCTCTCTGTGACCCGCCCCTGTTCATGCTCTGTCTCTCTCTGTCTCAAAAATAAATAAACGTTAAGAATTTTTTTTAAAAAAATGGGTTGGTTCAGACAGAAAATATCTACAAAGGGAGAATGGCAGTCCTGTTAGAGGGCACAGCAAGAAAAACTTACAGCAGAGAGAAACATCCTGCTATGTGAGGTGAGTGGGGATATGGCACATGGGCTTGGAGGCCAAGAGCGGCCCTGGAGTAAGAGAAGGAATGCTGAGGGTTCCTGCCATTAGTTAATAGATGTCTGGAATGATACACAGTTTCTTATCAGTGTTTGTGTACTAACTCCTTTTCTTTGAATCACTTATTTAGTTGTTTGAGCAATTTGTTAGTTCTGGAAAACTGGGAAGTCTCTATGTGAAAAGCCCCCCAAAAGCTGTGAAACCATATGACCATCTATTTGGGAAGTTCTTGGGAGTCAATGTACACAAAGTAAATTTGTGTCTTCCTTTGGGATTTGAGTTTATCAGATTTGGTGCCACGAAGCTCAAAGGGCTCATGTGAGCAAGAATGATGGGCTTATTTGGAGCGGGGGCCTGTCCCCCAGATGCAGTATTCTCAAGCAAGGAGTGCCCAAGTTGGTAGAAGGACAAAAGGGAGGGATTGTATAATGAGTACAGGCTTTGGAGATGGACCTCTTTACATAGCTCTGCTATTTACTATCTGATTTTTTAAAAAGTATCCTCTTCTTTAAGGATCTTCTTAAGAATCTTCTTTAAGATTCTTCATCTGTAAAATTATAATAACCAAGGCCTCTATATTGTATGTTCTGAGGATTTATAGATATCATCCATGTAAAGTTCTTGGTACTTGGCACACAGAAAGTGCTCAGTAACTGAGGAATATAATTATTGATGTTGTTGCCGATGCTGTGTTGTTGTTGTTGTTACTCTCATATGTGCAAGATGGCAAGAGATCTATGTCCCACAATGACAGCATTGGTTGAGAGTGAGGTATTTGAACTGTTACCATGTAGGACATCCTTCTGTTTAAAGCTGCCTCCCCCATTTTACCATAAATGGACAGTGAGGGCTAATTTGGAGGGCCTACTAGGTCATCCACCTTTGTGCTATAAGAATAGCCTTTTTGTCTAAGAGAAGATTATTTTCTTTGAGATTCCATCTGTGGGGGTGGTAACTTATCATGAGTGAGATCAGCAGAGGGGTCTGTGTCTAGTCTGTCAGAATCCTGGTGAATGATTCCTGGTGTTTTATGAATGCATCCTGGTGTGTGTGTGTGTGTGTGTGTGTGTGTGTGTGTGTATTTATTTATTTGTCTTGAGAAAGAAAGAGAGAGAGAGAGAGAGAACAAGCAGGGGAGGGGCAGAGAGAGAGAGAGAGAGAGAGAGAGAGAGAGAATCCCAAGCAGGGTCCACACTGTCAGTGCAGAGCCCAGTGAGAGACTTGAACTCATGAACTGTGAGATCATGACCTGAGCAGAAGTCAGATGCTTAACTGACTTAGCCACCCGGGTGCCCCTGAATCCGTGTGTTTTATGGAGTGAAAGGTGGTGTTCAAATTCTGCTGCTTGTATTTTCTTCTTATAGCTTCTGAAGGAAACCCAGGAATGAGTTCAGCTTCCACAGCACTCATAGCAATATCAGGTACTATGTAAGAACAGAGACTCAGATGTTAGACCTTTCTATTCTTCAGTTTTTCGACTTAAAAAATGCTGAATTTCTGTGTAGCCTAACTGAACTAATATATATAAGCCTCTTATCACAGTATCTAGAATATGTGCTTTGGATGTGTTAGCTGTTACTTGAAATGATCAGCACAATGTACAGCCATACCCACTGTTAGACTCTAAGCTGATTTATTTTTAAGAATATATCAAACTCAAGAATTTATGTCCTTAGGGAAATTGTAGGAAAGTAGAAACTCATCAAGTAGTAGAGAAGGCCCATCATCCCTCAGAAGGAAGAAGCATTTCGTATCTTGAAAGTGGCCTGCAGCAACCAAAGAGGCTCCAGCCTGATGTGCTCTAACACCAAACCATGCCCAAGGCCTGATGTTAGTCCTTGGGTTGCTGGGTCTATGCCAAGAGCATCAAGGGTGACCAGGCCAAAGCCAGCCAGAGTAGGAAGACTGTACTGCGTAAGTCCCTTTGAGCCCCTGACAAGGAAAGGTGGAACTGGGCAGAGAGTGTAGGAGAAAGCTCGGGAAGTGAGGGTACTGAGAAGGGAAGAAGGACACTGAAAACATTTCACCTACTCTGCTGTTTCCCATCCAGCCACTTGATAACCATAGCAACAGATGTGTGATGCCTTAAGGTACCACACTTTATAAGCCATTGAGGTGTTTGAAAATTATTTTTGGCATAATGGTTGTATGTATTCTAGATTCCAGGAATTCTGAGTCAAAGTGGCTCCTGAGAACTACTGGGTTTGGAAATGTTATATCTTCTGGGAAAGGTTTCATTATTTAGTGTCAACCCCATTATTAGGTCTAGGGTGATTGCAAAACTGCATTTCAATTTTTCCCTTTTTATACCCAGAGCTGACACTTAAGCGAGGTCACTGTAGCCACCTGAGCACTATTAACTTGGATTTAAACTAGGATCTTTATTCTTACATTCCAACACGTGATCAGAAAGCTAAGGGATAATGTTTTCTGCATTGTATCAGAACGTATTCATATAAAATCCTTATTTTTAACTCTGTCTTCCTTTTACTCATGTTATTTCTAGACTGTGATTGTGTTAGGCATTGGATTTTTGTTTGTTTGTAATATAACTCCATAATAATAAGTTTGGGAAATAACTATAAAAAGAAAATTTTAAAGTCAATCACAATTCAATACATAAAGTTAAAGAAACAAATACCACTGATCTTATTTTTAGTTTTTTGGGTTTTTTTCTTTTCTTTCTTTCTTTCTTTCTTTCTTTCTTTCTTTCTTTCTTTCTTTCTTTCTTTCTTTCATTACAAATCATGTGGCTAAAAATATCCTTGAATAAGTCCTCAGGTGTAAGAAGTTCTCTAGTATAGAGCAAGAAGTTCCATGGAGCAATCAGAAGAGCTGAATGAACTCTGGTGTCTTGATAGATCTTAGGAAACTCAGAAATGTAACTTTAGTAGATAATTCTGAATTTTACTGTGGCAGAAATCACTTATACTTCTACAAGAAATTTAAGAGTTCCATCACTCCTAAACCTCACCAACATTTGGCTTCTCATACATATTTTTTTTTTTTACAATCTAGCAGACATTATTTAAAATATTTGCTTTTAAAAATTATTAGTGAGTTTTTTGTTTATTTTGTATATTTTACTTTATGATTTGAACTTTACAGCCATTGTGCATTTTGTGGGTTTTTTTCCCTCAGCCTCCAAGGTGAGCTCCAATAATCTCTGCTTCCAAATATCATGCCTTTACATAGTGTCCTTCTACATGGTTTCAGGATTTTTCTGTGCAATTAATAGAACATGGCAGAAATGGTTGTATATGATCTCTAAGGCTAGGTCATAAAACAATTTTGTCTTCTTTCTAAGATCACTCTCTTTAGGTGAAGCCAGCTGTCATGTTCTGAGTACATTCAAGCAGACATGCAGAAAGGCTCACAGGGTAAGGCACTGAGGTCTTCTGTCAGTATCATGTGAATGCACCATCTTGTAAGTCAGTCCTCAGCCCCAATAAAGGCTTCAAAGGACTACAGCCCTAATCAACATCTTGACTGCAACCTCATGAAAGACCTTGAGCCAAATCCACTTTGCTAAGTTGCTCTTAAATTCCTGACCCACAGAAACCGTGAGATAATAAATACTTGTTGCTTTAGCTGTTAAGTTTATGATAATCAGCAATAGATAACTAATACAATATTGATTTATGAAAGCATTTCATATAAATGATATATAAAAGTCATAAAAGCTTAAAATCATATATGTTATAAAGATTTTTTTTCCTCATGTGAATTATATTCTTTATTTATACAACATACCCTTTGTCTTTTTAACTGAATTTTCTCTGAAATTCTACCAGGGCTGATTTTTGATATATTAACATTTTTTCTTTCTTTCTTTCTTTTTTAATATATCTTTACTAGACCTTATAATCACAAACTTTTGTTGATTTTTTGTTATTGTTGTTAGCAGCACATGGTCAGGTCATTTGAACCTAGTTTCAGATTATTTGTCTTAGGGCATTTAACCTACTTTGATCTATTTTGAACAAATGTGTTTTATTTGATTTTTACATTTTCATTTATGGTTTCCATTTATGCTTCCTTCTTCACTATTATCTTTTACTAAATATACCCTACACATCCTTAGAAAAAATTCTACTTCAAAGATGTGTTTATAAGTAATGCTTAAACCAACATAACTTTAATTATCAAGATCAAGAAAACACAAGGTTAAAGTCACTGCTTTTTAAAATGTGTGCCACATTTTGTGTGTCCCACGCATTGGGACATAAAACCAATTTAGTGCAGTGTGTTTCAAGTCTTTTTAGCCATGGTCCACATTAAAAACTCATTTTATCTTATAATCAATATATATGTACATCACGATGTTGGATAAGAAAATTGCATAGGTTTGTGCTGGAGAGTAATGAAAAATGTGCATGATCTATGGATTAAAGTCAGAACAACTTGAAAAATATTGGTCTGGTCTATTTAAGTTTTCTCTATAAAAAAATGAGGAGAGTGATATGTCTTAGTCTTGCCACCATTCCTCTATCCACTTCCTAATTTTTCTTACTAACAATGTTGATTTTATATATAAATATATAGAGAGAGACAGAGAGAGACACACACACACAGAGACTATATATATAGACTATATTCCTTGTGCTGTACCACTTATTCACTTGACTTATTCATTCTGTATCTGAAAGGCTATACCTCCCACCCCTCTTCACCCATTCTGTCCATCCTCCTCTCCCCTCTGGTGGCAACTACCAGTTTATTGTATTTATGGGACTGTTTCTGTTTGTTAATTTATTTGTTTCTTTGTTTTGTTTCTTAGATTCTACATATAAAGTGAAATCATATGATATTTATCTTTATCTGACTCATTTCACTTAGCATAATATCTTCTAGGCCTATCCATGCTGTTGCAAATGGCAAAATCTAATTCTTTTCTATGGCTGAATAATATTCCACTTATCTGTAGATGAACACTTGGGTTGTTACCATATCTTGATTGTTGTAAGCAATGTTGCAATCAATATATGGATGTATATATTTTTTCAGTTAGTGTTTTTGGAGAGGGAAGGAGGCAAACCATAAGAGACTCTTAAATACTGAGAACCAACTGAGGGCTGATGGGGACACTGGGGAGAGGGGAAAGTGGGTGATGGGCATTGAGGAGGGCACCTGTTGGGATGAGCACTGAGTATTGTATGGAAACCAATTTGACAATAAATTATATTAAAAAAACTTAGTGTTTTTGTTTTCTTTGGGTAATACCCACTGGTGGAATTACTGAATCATATGGTATTTCTATTTTTAATTTTTTGAGGACCATTCATAAGGTTCTCCACAGTGGCTGCACCAATTTACATTCAAGGATTCCTTTTTCTCCACATTCTCTCCAATACTTGGTATTTCTTGTCTTTTTGATTCTAGCCATCCTGACAGGTGTAAGGTGATATCTCATTGTGGTTTTGATTTGCATTTCCCTGATGATTAGTGATGTTGGTCATGTGTCTGTTGGCCATTTGTGTGTTTTCTTTGAAGAAATGTCCATTCAGGTTCTCTGCCTATTTTTAATCAGACTATGTGTGTGGTTCCTGTGGTTTGAGTTGTATAAATTCTTTATATATTTTGGATAATAACCCCATATTGGATCTATTATTGGTGAATATCTTCTCCCATTCAGGAGATCACCTTTTCATTCTGATGGTTACTTTCCCTCTGCAAAAGCCTTTTATACTGGTGTAATCCCAATGGTTTATTTTTGCTTTTGTTTCCCTTGTGTGAGGAGACATATCTAGAAAAATGTTGCTAAGGCTGAGGTCAGAGAGATTACTGCCATTGTTTTCTTTTAGGAGTTTTATGGTTTCAGGTCTTATATTTAGGTCTTTAATCCATTTTGAGTTTGTTTTTATGTATAACATGAGATTTTAGATACAGTGATTATTACTAATACATTATTTGTATGTGATACATCTTTCTATTTTTCATCTATATTCTGTTTGTAACCATATTTATATCAAATGTATATTCCTGTTATACTTAATTGATTAAAACACCACCAGTTCTTTGTTCCCAAACTCTGTTCTTAAATTATATACTTCTTTAGGTTTTTATGTAGAACTTCTCTGAGTAATTTATTGAGGAAGGTATTATTTTATTTTATGTATTTATTTTTTAAGTTTATTTATTTTGTGAGAGAGAGTGTGTGTGAGCAGCAGAGGGGCAGAGAGAGGGGGAGAGAGAGAATCCCAAGCAAGCTCTGCATGGTCAGCATAGAGCCTAATGTGGTGGTCGAGCTTACAAACTGTGAGGTCATGACTTGAGCCAAAACCAAGAGTCGGATGCTTAACTGACTGAGCCACCCAGCTGCCCCAGAGGGTATTATTTCATTATGATTAAAACTGGGAACTGTAATAGTTTGACTTGAGCAACTGATAAACAACACCTAATATCTTGGCATTTACTAATGTGCGTTTCAAAAATGTGCCATCAGTTTGAATAGATTAAATGTTTTTTTTTAAACATCTCTTACTCAACAAATATCTTAGGAATATTAATTATTTTCCAGACATATTTGTAGGCAAAAAGAATATGACATCTGATTGTAAATGGTTCAGAAAAATATATGGGATGGACTCCGTGTGCAGAATTTAATACAATAGTGAAGAGGATGATGATACCAACTAAGTCTCACCAAGCATTCACTGTGTGTTCCTGGCACTACTTTAAGTTCTCTAACAATATCAGAATCATTTAATGTTCAGGAAACCCTAAAATGTAGGTGCTATTATTATGCCTATTTTAAATTTGATGAAAGGGATGCACAGATAGTCAAGTACTTTACTCAAGGTGAGTAGACAAGTGGAAGCAAAGCTGTGATTCAGTGTCAGATAGACTATCTCCAGAACATATATATTTGATTCTTAATTTGATATGCTAGGGTTGGGTTTTTAAGTTCTTTTAGAACTTATTTGTACTAATATTTTATGAATAAATTATCTTTTAACTCCATTATGGTGGATTGAGTCAAGAGAGACCCCTACTACAAATATATACAAATGGTATAGACAACATGACCAAAAAAAAAAAAAAAAAAAAAAGTATCTGAGCTCAAAAGAAGTGGAAATTCTTACATGATAGAAACAAAGAAGGAATTTAAAACCAGGCAAATGCTAAAGCTGGAAGTATAGAGACCCTGAGGGAGCCTTGTATAGGCAGAGTTGAGGTCCGGGAAAGGCTACCTTTATATGAAAAGATGACGAGAAAAACACCTTCCAGCAGCCAAAGTAAAGCTGTTGGAAGTGTGACTTTTTGGCTCTGAATGGGGAAAAAAGCAAAAGTAACCCATGAGCAATCCTAAATTCAAAGCTCCCTCATATGTGGATGCAGATTACAATTCTTGCAGTACTGGTTTTGTGAGACTAATATAAGTCTGGTACTGACCCAGAGAAAGCCTTAGAGCTCTTGGCAGACACACACACAAGTCCATTTTAGGGATGCTCCCAGGACACAGGACAAATGGACTATACACAATGAAAGACCCTGCAGTGAAAATAAGCTCACAACAAAAATCACTAACCACATGCTATACAATAGACAGGACCTGGAGGGCTAGCAAACCAATAATTTCAGATAGTAAGAAAATTTGAAGGGCTATACAAACTTACATTTAAAATAATTTTAAAAAGAGATGAAAGAATGCAAATGATAATGAAAAAATAGATTACTATGAAAGATTCCAAATGGAGTAGAAAAAATGACAAAACTTGATCAAATAAAAATACATAGATGAATTTTATGGTATGTGAATTGTATCTCAATGAAGCTATTATTAAAAGATGTAGAGAGACAAAATTGGAAAGCAATGCTGAATGTTAAATAATTATGTCTGAACAGCATGTTAGGTACAAACGAAGAGAGTCAACACAACATAAGATTTATATGAAGAAGTTAATCAATATGGAGCACCAAGAGAAAAGTAAAAAAAAATGTGAAAGAGAGTTTAAAAGACATGGAGAATGCATCTGTTCATTCTGCAAACACTAGTAATTGAACACCCACTGCATATATAACATTTTTTCCATATGCTTGGAAGTGTTACTGAAGGTGGAGGGGGAAACGAAAACCTACCTGTCCTCATCGGAGTGCATATTTTATGAGGAAAATGAGAGATAATAAAGAATTTTGGTAACTAAAATCCACAGCATTTCAGGTATCGGTACTTGTCCTGGGATGGGGCAGGATAAATGGTAGCATATGCAAATGAAATGCTGGTGTGGTGTTGCAGTTTTAGTACAATAGTCAAGAAGACCTTCACTGAGAACCGGCATTGGAGCAGACACCTGAAAAGAGAAGTCAGTGATGCAGACACCTTGGGAAAGAGGCTTCTAGGCAAAGGGAAAGGAGTGGGGACATCCTTGGCATGTTAGAGGAGCAAGAAGGAAGTCAGTTGGTTTGGAATGGACTGGAGGGCAGAGCAGAGGACACTAAGGCATAGACGCAGACACGGATAGAAGAGGGGAGGATGTTTTTAGGCCTTATGGGACTGTGAGGACTTTTGCTTTTATCTGGAATGAAATGGGAAACCATTAGATGGTTTTGACTAAGTGTTATATCATCTGAAAAATATTTTTACCAGGGCTGTTCATGCTACTGTTTTGAGAATAAACTGTAGGGAGATAATGGAGCAATAAGTCAATGAGGAAACTTGCAAAAATTTAGGAAACATATGATGATGGTTTGGACTGGGATGTAGCAGCAGAAATAAAGATAAATAACCAGATCCTGGATTTATTTATTTTGAGGCAGAGCCAAAATTTCCTATAGGTTTGATGTGAATGTTAGAGTGTAGAATGTTTATGTCTAATGCAAATTGAATTAAGAGTCATAGAATGAGAGAATAGAGAGAATGAGGAAAATTTTCATCTTGGAATTTTCCAGTATAGATGACAGAAATATTAATCCTTCAGATTAAAGAAGCATACCAAATTCTGAAGGGAATAAATGAAACAAGGTAGTGAAACTGTAGAACACCAAACAAAGAGAATATCATTTGAAAATTTCAATAAAAAAGAAAAGTCTAAAGAGCAAAGCAGTGACAATTAAGCTCAGGACAGACCTCTGGTAGCAAAATAGATGCTTGAAGATCGTGGAACAATATCTTCATGGTGCTGATGGAAAAATAATTGTCAGTCTGGATTTCATGCACAACCAAAGAAATGAAGAGATATTTTCAGATGCAAATAATTGAGAAAATACACCACTCAATGAGCAGCACTGGAAGAACTTAATGAAAGACACACAACACGAAAAAGTTTAGAATGCTATAAACCAACAACAACAAAAAATCATGTTAAATGATTTTTAACATTAAAAAATACTGTTAAAATTAAATAAGTCCTAATTGAAATAGCAGCCAGAGCAACTAATGTGGGAAAATTAAAAATAAGGTGGGTATACCATCTCAATAAAACATTTTCAGGAAAAGAATGGAAAATCACATTCACCAAGTAGAAGAATGGCAGAAATGAAAATAAGAGCAAAAATTAATAAAACAGAAAGCAAACATATAATAAAGAGGATCAATAAACCTCTTGATTCTTTGAAAACACCAATGAAGTTGGCAGACTTTTGACAAGACTCCTAAAGAAATGAAGCAAAGGCCCAAATAATATCAGGAATGAAAAATATCTATAGACTTCTATCATAAGAGATTATTAAGTAAGAAGTTATGCAAAAAATCTTTGAAGATGTAGATAAAATATACACATTACTAGGGAAACATAACTTTATAAACTGATAAAAGAAGAAACAGACAACTTGAATAGTCTAGTGATTATCACAGAACTTGAATGTATCATTAAAATCTTTTCCACAAAATACTTTATGTCCACAGTAGTTTTACTGGTTAATTCTAGCAGTGAGGGGAAAAATAATGCTAATCTTGCACATAATTTTCCAGAGAATAGTAAAGATGAAACATCCAATGGGTTTTACCAGGCTGGCATAATCTTGACACCTGTCTTAGCCCATTCTGGCTACTGTAACAAAGTAACAGGCTGGGGAGCTTATAAACAACAGAATTTACTTCTCATAGCCTAGAGACTGGAATTCTGAGATCCCTCTACCAGCATGGCTGAGTGAGGGCCCTCTTGTGGGTTGCAGACCTCATTAATCCTCATATGACTGAAGGAGGTAAGGGAGCTCTCTGGAGTCTGTTCTATAAGAGCATTAATCTCATTCACAAAGGCTCTACTCTCATGACCTAATCATCTCTCAAAGGCCCCCACTTCCTCATATCACATTGGGCATTAAGATTTCAACATGAATTTTGGGAGAATACAAGCATTCAGATCATAGCAATACCCAAATCATAGCTATAATGAGAAAGAAAAGTTACTGATCAGTCTCGGGAATGTACTTGTAAAAATTACGATTAAAGTTTTAGCAGACTGAATGCAGCCATATGTAAAAAGAAGATTCCTGAAGACTAACTTGAATTTATTCCAGAAAAGCAAGGTTGGTGACATTTAACAACAAATCAATTTAAGACATCATATTAAAAGAATAAAAGATAAAGATCTTTTAAATGTTTATTTATTTTGAGAGAGAGAGAGAGAAAGAGAGAGTGTAAGTGAGGGAGGAGCAGAGAGAGGAGAGAGAATTCTAAGCAGGCTCCACACTGTCAGTACAGAGCCATGTGGGGCTTGATCCCATGAACTGCAAGATCATGGCTTGAGCCAAAATCAAGAGTCGGATGTTTAACTGACTGAGCCACCCAGGCGTCCCTAAAAGAGAAGTATCTTATGGAAATCTCAATAGATGCAGAGAAAGCATCTCTGTCCATTCCCAAAAACATCTTCAGAGTGGAAGGAATGTTGAGGCTAAGACTTGAAAAATAACTAGTAGAGTTCTCTAGGTAAAAGAATGTGTGTGTGAGCATGTGTGCACCTGTGAGTTTGTGTGGGTGTGTGTGAGAGTGTGTATGTGCATTATGTGTGTGTGTTGATGAAATTGTGGGGGAAGAAGAGGAGGTGTGGGAAGATAGTGCCACGAGGGCGGCAAAGATTGAGTTTTTAGGAAACAAAGTGGTTTTCTTTGGGGCCAGGCACCTCAGAGGTTAAGAATGCAGTCTCCCCTGGTTCCCCAAGCAAGCATTAATGTCTGGCTTTATAAAATAATTAACTTTGCTAAACCTTGTTTTTCTCATCTGAAACATGGGCGGGTTGTCAACTATAGTATTTATCTCTCAGGCAGTGTGAATGTACCGGAAAGCTAATTAAGCTTGTTTACTGGCATTCCTGCCTAGGCTCTGAGAAGGACTTTAGCAACATAGATACAAGATTCTGTGTTTTGTGTGTGGCAGAGGAGATGCCATGTTTTACATGTATGGACCTGGAGTTCAGGCTGGAATCTTATGGCTTGGGCATGAAAGGAACTTGACCCAGGTTTTCCCAAGCATGACAGTAAATATACAAATTTTGCTGACATTACCATTAACAGGTTGGGGAGCTGTTAAAAAAGGTTTTGTAAATTATAAATAATAAAAGCAAATTTTAATCAACCATGCTAGAGAAATGGCAAAATTAATCACTCTATCATCACCATCAAAAATACTACAAAATTATTGTCACGTACATAGGTGATCAAAGAGAGTGTATCCAAAATATGAAGTATGAATGTACTATAGAGATGTGTGGTGAAGGTATTTAAGAAAAATCTTCTCTTTTCTGGATCTTGTCATATCTTTGGTACTTGTAATTTTTTTCAGAATTTGTAATTTATTGTAATTTGTATGGCATTCAAACTCATATTTCATAACATAAGGTAAATATTCACTTTGTACCTAATTTTGGATTTGTAAAAGGCACTGAGCCTAATACAATGAAAACACCAATGCTAATACTAATGCTGCTGTTGTAACATGATCAGAAGTCGATTTCCCCAAATATAACAATCTGTTATATTTGAAATGGAGGTTTAGAGAAAAGTGGTCCCTATTGAAAGGTGGAATGGACTACTTGTTCAGCCACACCGAAACTGCCTGATTACTTGGCAATAATACAGAAAGGATTTCAGTATCGGGACTCCCGAGTGGCTCAGTCAGTTAAGTGTCCAACTCTTGGTTTTGGCTCAGGTCATGATCTCACGGTTTCGTGGGTTTGAGCCCTGCATTGGGTTTCGTGCTGATAGTCTTGATTGGAATTTTCTCTCTCTCCTTCTCTCTCTGCCCCTCCCTCACCTGCACCGTCCCTTTCTCTCTCAAAATAAATACATAAAACTTAAAAAAATAAAAGATTTCAGTATAATATAGGAGGTTGGACTAACTTATCTTTCACTTAACCTCCAAAGCTATAGTGTCATGATAGGCTTTACAACTATATCTTCTACTCCTGTTCTGGAGAAATCATCTCTAGAACCAGGGTTTGTAGTCCTGAGGGCTTTGGAAATGATGACAGAAGTCATGTCTCCCCACAGGGACTTCTGTGTGCAGGAATGGAAGGGCTGCTTTGGGGTGGGTTTAAACTATGTCACAAGGACAAGACTGAAAATGGCCAATTTAAGCTTTGTTTAAAATTCTGCCAAGTGCACACATCAATTCTTCCTCCATCGGAACTGGTTCAATCACTCTTCAAACAGCACTCTGTGGCAATATTTAATTTTTCAGCTAAATATCCATCTAACAAATTACAGAGAAATTTTGGGTATATTAATAAATCACAGCCCTCTGTGATGTGCACAGAGAACTCACCATGAAACTGAGCCTGTGGTTTTCATGCGGCTGTTCTATTTTTCTTCCTCTCCTCGGTGCATGCCACCAAGAGAAATGCTTTTCTACATGATAATGAATTTCTGTCATTCTACAGGCAGTTAGTTTGATCAGAAATTAAGGTTAAATTTAGACCCAGAGGGAAAAAGGAGTGATATTTAACTTTGGAAGGATACATTTGCCTTCAGCAGTCTGCAAAATGGTAAAGGAACATGGTCTCATTTCCTTTTCCAGGGAGTGTTGTTCCTCAGAAGTACCTTGGACACTGCTTTGTTTTTATAAATCTGGGTAATTTGTTTTCTTCTTTTGGCCTCTGCTGTGTTTCTTCTTTGACTGTTATGAATTTTGTACAGCTTCTATCTGAATACCTGTCTGTGTTGAAATATATGTGTGTGTGTGTGTGTGTGTGTGTGTGTGTGTGTGTGTTTGAGGTCTTTCACACTAGAACCTATGAGAAGCCAACATTATATAGGAGAGAAAGTTGGAAATCTCTCACCGCAGAAATCAAAGTCCTGGCAGCCTAGAGGCTATTTTCCATATACTTTAGTGGAAATAGGGCCTTTTCATCCTAGTGTGTATTTCCCACATCGTAAAAATAAAAATTCCTCCTTTGTCAGGTTTACTTTATCACTGGCTGTCAGACTGTGTCCACTCAAATCTAGAACAACTCATTGATTCATATATTTGCTGACCAAATCTGTCAAATCACATTAAAAAATTCCAACTGGTGATTTGGCAGAATCGTGATTGGGTAACTTTGCATAACGGGCAGCATTGTGGTCTGTTTTCACCCACTTCAGTTTCCCATACTTGTTTTTCTAATACAACATTTATTCATTTATCAAATTTACTAAGGCTGGGTATCCTAATCGCTGTGCTAGGCACCGTGGAAGATAGGTATGTAAGACCTAATTCCTTTCCTCACTGAGACAGGCAATTTGTATGTACAATGTAATGGAGGCCTGTAGGCACAGGGTACAAGGGGAGCAGATTTCAAACCATTTGAGACACCCTTTATATGCTGTAAGGAAGTCATGTAATTGGTATAGGTCTCCATCCACAACATGTAGAAGTAGAGTTTAACGTTTTTCTATAATCTGACAGTTTCTTTAATGTGCCACTCTGTTGGAGCAGGTTAGAAAATTAATTTCAATATGGGGGTCAAACTCTTAACATTTTCCCTGAATTTCATTACATCCTAGGGAGTTTATTTCATAACAAAGCATTAGGAGACAAGGGCCCATTGGGTCCTCTTTGTCATGTAATTATGCAGGCATCCTCTGAGACTCCTATTGTTCCACCTGGGGCTTGGTCAAGGGCATGAAAAGACTCCCTAGAGACATCTGTTTA
This sequence comes from Panthera pardus, assembly GCF_024362965.1. Classification (NCBI taxonomy): domain Eukaryota; kingdom Metazoa; phylum Chordata; class Mammalia; order Carnivora; family Felidae; genus Panthera; species Panthera pardus. The sequence goes on along the minus strand of NW_026526677.1, from coordinate 73,945,596 downwards.
CATCTACATGGCCCTTCAAGTCTGGCCACTAGCTTCCCCACATTCCAGTCACTCTTGGAGGCATGCATGTCATTCCTCTAGACCATGTTTGGGGTATAGGCGAATCTCTGAGGTTCTCTTAAGTCCTGTCTATAAGAACCTGACTGGACATCATGGGGTCATGGCGCCTTCCATCTTTCCAAGATGAGGGGCTCAGTTCTCCACAGCACATGATACCTCCAGAGCTCCTCTTGAGCTCCTCCCTTTGGGACACCCAAAATCATGACTGCCCTTTTCATTTCTGCCTTCCTTTCCCTTCAGTAGGGGGGTATCCTTAAGAGAGAAGGCTAGGCCAGGCTGCTTTGTTTGTGTACACACACATACCTTTCCAAGTAGCTAAGCTTTTAATGCATAAAAATCAAAGGAGAGACTTCCCCCTCCCCTCCCTCTCCCTCTTCTCTCTTCTTGGGACTGTCATAGCCATTTCCTAAGTCCTTGAAAACAGTTTGACTGCTCGAATGGTGAAAAGGGCCAAACAGAAAAAAAGAAATAGAAATCAGGAAAAATATTTAGTTATTTTAAAAGTTACTGTATTGGGGCGCCTGGGTGGCTCAGTCGGTTAAGCGGCTGACTTCATTCGGCTCAGGTCATGATCTCGCGGTCCGTGAGTTCGAGCCCTGCGTTGGGCTCTGTGCTGACCGCTCATAGCCTGGAGCCTGTTTCAGATTCTGTGTCTCCCTCTCTCTGACCCTCCCCTGTTTATGCTCTGTTTCTCTCTGTCTCAAAAAAATAAATAAACGTTAAAAAAAATTTTTTTTTAAATAAAAAATAAAAAAAAAGTTACTGTATTAACACAACATTTATTTTTAGTAAAAGACATTTTATTAAATGTCTTTTAGACACATGGAATTGGAAATCATTTCAAGAGACCAACTATGGAAAAATGCTGGGATCATCTCTACATGTAAGTAATGGGCTATGTTGGGAGTTCACTGTGCTTTCTTGCCTGAAGTTTTTATGTTGGGATTGAAGCTTCCCTGTTCCTTTAAAAAAATTTAATGTTTAATCATTTCTTGAGAGAGAGAGTACAAGTGGGAAAGTGGCAGAGAGGGGGAGACATAGAATCTGAAGCAGCCTCCAGACTCTGAGATGTCAGCACAGAGCTTGATGTGGGGCTCAAACTCACAAACTGTGAGATCATGACCTGAGTGGAAATCGGATACTTAACTGACTGAGCCACCCAGGAGCTCCCAAACCTTTCCTGTTCTTGATGGTTTAGTGAAGTCCTTACACTAGCTGCCTGACTGAACTTTACATAGATGTCATCATATATTCCTCTGCTTAAAAATGCTCCTTTGTACTCATACTTTTCCAGGATATCTTACTTGGATGCATGCAAAACTTTGAAATTGGTCCTATAGTTTCCAACCTTTTCTCCTTTAAGCATTGTAAATTCTGCTGTTAGATTAAGCTGTGTATTCCCTCTCTGGCACTCAAGGTTTCCCATGGAGCCCTCCATGGTTTAGCCCCTGTGCAGTAAAAGGTTAACTAAGCAGGTCTGAGGTGCTTAAACCCTGCATATTCTAAAGAAGGGACTGGCCCTTGACAGTGTCTTGAAGATAACCTCTAAGCTCTTAGATTATCCTGCCTGATAAAAGTGTTTTTGAATATCTGGGGGCCTTGGACAGATAGTCTATGCTAACAATGTGATTTATGGTGGTTGCTTTGGGCCATGCTCTATCAGTCTGATCTCTGGAGGGGCTGCAAACTGGATAACTAAGGTCATCAGAAAGGTACCCCAGGCCTATGTGGCCAACCCCCGATAAAGACCACGGGTGTCAGGTCTTCAGTGAACTTCCCTGGTTGGCCTTACTCCATACCTGTTGTCACACGTTGTTGCTGGCAGAATTAAGTGCGGTCCCTAGGACTCCAGTGGGCATGTGCTGTGGAGGAGAACTGAGCCCCTTAATTGGAAGCTTGCACCTTGTCTTTCCTGGCCTCTGCCCCATTCACTTGCTAACATTTGCTGATTTCCATCTGCATCCTTTTGTTGTACTAAACTGAAATCATTAGTACAACTTTTGGAGTCCTGCTAGTGCTTCTAGCAAACCACTGAAACTGAGGGTAGCTTAGGGATTCCTAAGACATTCCTGACCTGTCTTTCCAGCCTTGACTCTCATCTCTCGCTCCAGATACACAACGTTTCAACCAAATGTAGCAATTTACCCTTTGGCATGCTTGTTCTGGACCCAAGTATTTCTTTATCCTGTTTCTTTTCCATAAAATCCCCTTCATGCTTGCCATTCAATGAGTGAAGGCAGAAGAATTGCAAGGTGGTCTATCTCGAATCCTAGGCTGCTCTGTATCCTTTGACTTTTCAATTATGATAGATTCTCTCTCATGGCCCTGCTTGTATTCAGAAATCAGTTTATACTAATTGAGGTGTCCTAGGCAAGCTCTTAAGCCTCTACCAATTTCTTTATAATTTTTGATTATTCAAAGTCTCTTCCTACTTTCCTTTTGTACAGCTTATCACCTGAATGAATGTGAATTCTGTCCAAGTAACTTCCAGCTCTTCTGTTCTTTGTACTAGCAAATCGCATTCTTCTGACACCATGAGGGATTTTTGTTATCCTCATCTCAGATCCATACACATAACAACTATCTTTAAAGGCCCGAAGTTTTAGATGACTGGAACAAGAGGGATAAAGTCTCAGACCTAGCAACCTCTCTGGCTATGCAAATCTCAAGTCTGTATGTACTATTCCCCTGGGCAACAAAATACTGGCATACGTCTCTGCGTAGATTTTTTTTTCTGGGGAATAGAATCTTAAGTATTCCCTACACAACTATGAATAATTGAGGGTTGAAAATTTTTATGCTTTATTAAAATGTATCTTCATAGGAAATATGTACGATTTTCTCTCACAGGAAATCCCAATTGTTGGTAATGAGATCTAATAACAACATATCAAAGGCAAACAAGTAAATAATTTACATTCCTAAGTAGCAGAGCCTGAAAATGTGCAGGTTTATGTTGGACATTCTTTAAGATCTTCTATAAGGAAATTGCATAAATTATCCGTTGCTTTGTAGAAGCAGATGAGGTGTGGCACTAGAGCATTAAAGATAAAAGAGTGGTTGGTCGGCCCCTACTGCTGACGTCTGGGAGAGGATAGGGCTTCTCTCCTGTGGGTATCTGCATGTTAGTTAATGCTGTGAGCAGCCTTCTGTTGTTCTCGGGCAGCTTTTGTTTATGGAATAGTCCCAGTTCAAGTAAAATTTGAAGCAATAAGGTGGAAATACTTCTGGCTTTAAGTGGCACCGCAAACTCAAACGTAGATCTCAGAGGCCTGACCTTGGAATTCCTAATAAGAAGTTTCTTAGTCTTCTGTCCCCTGGAGGGCCATTTCTATGATATTCAGTCTCCTTGCCTACTTGCATTACTTAGGAAGTAGAATTTTTTACAGAAATCTCATTTCCTCTCTCAAATCTTCCCTAAAGATTTGAAACTTGTGTGGTAGTTTCAGGTCTAGGAGTCAGAGGCCTAGGTTTGAAACTTGACTCCACCATTTAATAGCTCTGTGACCTTAGGCGAGTAATTAAAATATGAATCCTCAGTGTCTCCATCTATAAAATGGGGGATAATAACTAACCAGCCTGCTTCACAGAGCTATTGTGAGCACCCACTGTAACAATGGAAGTACTCTTAGATATTAAGACACATATAAAAGCAAGGTTTGTCTTTTCTGTTTTTTCTTTCTTTCTAAATATTATCAGACACTTTCTTTGCCACTGAGAGACTAAGAGAAAAATTACCAGGTGTACTCACAACTGCAAAGAAAAGACCCCCCCCCCCCCCCATCCCTGCCATTCCCGAAACCAGCCAGGGCGTGCCCGGTTGTGGTCTGACCTAAAGGTGGGAACCAATCAAGTTCTGCTGAGTGGTTTGAAATAAAGGCGGGAACCAATCAAGTTCTGCTGAGTGTTCAAATTTAAATGTCAACCAATAACAGCTCTGTAACCTCGAAAAATCCCTAACTTGTTTGTGCCTGTCTATAAAAGAAGCTGTAAGATCCTCGCTCGGGGCCTCTTAGCGTCACCGGCAACGAGTGCGAGGAGGACTGGGTTCGAACCTGCAATAAACGACCCTTGCCGCTTGGCTTTGATTCTGGACTCTGGTGGTTTGTTTTCGGGGGGTCTTTTGAATCGGGGCATATCACCACCCAGTCTGTTCAATGGTGTATTCACGGACCACAACATAAGGGTGCTCTTAATATATTTTTTGCCATCTCTGCCCATCCTCTAGCCTGCTTGTGCTGCTCCCAGACAGGGACCACTCTGCTTCTGCCAAACCAGAGGTGTCGGGCCAAGACTGGCCACTGAGAGGGGAAGGTAGGGAAGAACTCCCAGAGGAACTCCAGCTCCAGGATTCAAGTAGCATTTAACCTAGTGTTCTGCAAGTGAACTTCTCAGGGAGCATTGGACATTCATGGGCTCAACCTGACTGTTTTATCTTTTCTATTTTTAGATTCCTCTTCCAAATAACATTTATTTTGACAGATCAAAGCTGGAAAGAAACAGCAGCTTTGGGATCCAAGAGAAGTCCGTGTTTCTGATTGGAGGTAGCATATGTGTGAGGGAATATAAAGATGAACAGACAGGGCATTTCCTCAAGGAGTTTATAGTCTAGTTGTGAAACAAATACGCAGTTAAGCAAGGCAAAAGTAATCACTATACAGGGACCATATGTACCATGTGCCAGGTAAGAATAGGGCTCAGGGTGGGGCTAGGTGGAAGAAATACAAAACAGGCCTTGGTGTGGGGGTGAGGGAGGAGATACAGGAAAGGATTTATGGGGAAGGAAGATTGGAACAAAGACATACTGATGCTTGCTCTGGAATGTCCAATAAAAAATGTGGAACTCCTTGAGAGGAAAAGCCCTACTCTATTAAAAACTTGATGAAGGGGCGCCTGGGTTGCTCAGTCGGTTAAGCAACTGACTTCAGCTCAGGTCATGATCTCATGGTTGGTGAGTTCGAGCCCCGTGTCGGGCTCTGTGCTGACAGCTCAGAGCCTGGAGCCTACTTGAGATTCTGTGTCTCCCCCTCTCTCTACCCCTCTCCTGCTCATGCTCTGTGTCTCTCTGTCTCTCAATAAGAAATAAAAATGTTAAAAAAATTAAAAAAAAACTTGATGAAGGAAAGGTAGCAATGAATGAAGAGACTGAACCGAATTCCTTCCTCTAATTGTGGATAGGAAGCAAATAGGCAAGGGGTCTCAGAACGCAGATTCCCTGGACTGGCAGACACAGAGCTAGAGAGGGAGGGGGTTGTACCATTCCTGGGACCATTGCCAAGGGAAAGCTTTGTTGTCTTACTCTTCTAAACAAATATTCTCTGCTTTCTTCCATTGGTAACACTCTTAATGCCTTTAAGTAGCATTGAGAGCATCTTACATATATATGAATAATAAAGAATGAGTGTGTGTGTGTGCGCATTTGGGATGGCACAGGCAGGAGTGGTCCCAGAAAATGTCATTTGCAAAACAATTTGCTATTTGGTATTCAACAGATATTTATTAAGCACTAACTGTATACCAGGTATGGTGATAGGATCTAGGGAATACAGTAATGTTCAAGGCAGACATGATCTGTGTCTTCATTGAGTTTATAGTCTAGGCGGTAAACTCTAACAGGATTTCATGACCTATTTGGCAGTTGTCTGGTGGGCTAAGCTAAAAGTTACATTTTCATAAAAATTCCCATTTCTGTGCACTGAGATGGGGCATTAAGAATTTAGGTTAAGTCATAAACATGATCAGCACAGCAAGCTGCATCAAGACGCATAGTAATTGAGGCCACAGGGAAAGCTTAAAATGGCATTGATTTATTGTGCACACAGGCGTCCTGAGCCTCTGATATGATAAGAAGGTAATGTGGAGGCAGGCTTGTAAGATGATGAAGCAAGACACATTCTGTGGGAAAACAAGGAGCTCCTCGGAGACTGTGATCTGAACACGCACAGCTGCTTAGCATTAGGCAGTTGGGTGAAACGTGGATTTGGATGAGGATGGTGATACGCACAAGATGAATAAGGGCTCAGAGAGTCCTGAAAACATTTTTTCACAAGCAGTTGTATGGGAGACTGACATAGTGGTTTTTCCAGCTCTTTGGTCAGATGAGGTGGGTATTTTTTGGTCAAATTGTCCTATTAAAGCATGGAGTTATGTGTTATCTAGGCTGGAAGGGAGGGGGCTACTGAGCTGAATTTTCTTTTTTAGAAAATCTTTTTTTTAGTTTATTTATTTTTGGAGAGACAGAAGGAGAGTGTGAGCAGGGGAGAGGCAGAGAGAGAGAGGGAGAGAGAGAATCCCAAGCAGACAGTGCAGAGCCTGACATGGGGCTTGACAAACTGTGAGATCATGACCTGAGTGGAAATCAAGAGTCAGACACTTGACCTAGACTGACCCACTCAGGTGTCCCATCTACTGAGCTAATTTTATGTCAAATTGGAGAGATAGAACAAAAGCAAAAGACAGATACCAGCTGGTCTTTCATTTATAGTCTCAGAGGGATTCAGGCACCATAGACCTATGGCCATGGCGGTTAGAACTGTGAGTTTTATGACTTCCCTGTGCTAGTTATTTTGTGTTATCCCCTGTATGTTTCTCCATAGTCATTGGGAGTAAAACTCTATGCATTTTGCTTCAGAGACAACAAGGATATTGAAAGACCCTCTATAGCTATGGTTCCAGCCACCCCACCCTTGAAGGGGGGAAAAAAAAAAAAAAAGAATAGACAAGGGCACCTAGGTGGCTCAGTCAGTTAAGTGTCTGACTTCAGCTCATGTCCTAATCTCATGATCTCATGTTTGTGAGTTTGAGCCCTGCATCAAGTTCTCTATTAGCACAGAGCCCACCTGGGATCCTTTGTCCCCCACTCTCTCTGCCCTTCCCCCACTGGTTCTCTCTCTCTCTCTCAAGACAAATAAATAAACTTAAAAAAAAAAGAACAGAACAGGTAGTGGCTACATTGAGAAGAAGGGAAGTCTGGTTGGATCCTTGGGTCTTTGGTGTAGAAGAATTTGAATTGGACACAGGGTCTGAGCTGAGCCTGTGTAAAAACCCTGAAGGTGGGCTATACTTGGTTCCAGATTATATTTTCTTTATTCTTTAACAATTTTGTGTGTTTATATGCTTTAATTTTCCTTTTGCCCTCTGCTCTCAACATGTCCAGGTCCATCCTGTGCTTTTCTTTATCCTGTTCTGTACCTCAGGGAGGCTGACGCTTCAGATCATCACACAGGCTCCTTTGCTGTCTGTATCCCAGTTGGGTTTGGGTTTGTGTTTGGGTATGGGTATGGGAGGCACTCACTGGAAATTAAAGTGTGAGAGGAGGGAGGTCAAAGCATTTAATCCCTACTTGTACTTTCTTTGTGCTCTGGGCCATATGTTGTGGCAGTGACACGTCGCTCTTGGACACATGGTGTCCCGGTTCCATGGTTCCACGTTTCACTGGGCCTTGTTACTAGTATTTCCTCCCCTTGCTTTTTCAAATGTGGTGTGGTGGTGGCTTCTTCATTTTGATAGTTTCCAGGTTCTCCATCCTCCTTACTGGTTCTTTAAACTTTGCACATGCCTCTGTAGATTATTTTTTTTATTAAAGTCTGAGTGGGATGCTGTTTCCTGCCAGGATCCTGAGAAATATAATTTGGAACCTACTTAAAGGCAGGCACTGTATATAATGAATTTTTTGAGCCTTTTTAGAAAATTATATATTTGGGGCTTAAATGATGGACACTGGAGGTATTAATAGGTTCTTATATTTTCAACTTCGCACCGTATCTGATTCATGAGAAAGTCCAGTTAGTTCTATTCTAAAACAGATGTAAACCTATCACATTCTTTCTATCTCCAGTGCTATACCCTACATCAAGTGGTATTCACTCTAATCTGGATTCTGCAAGAGCCAGTCACCTCTACCTGGTCCTTCTGCTTCTTCCCTTTGGGCATATAGTCTACTCTCTACACAGAAGCTAGAGTGATCCTTCGAGCATTCAAATGAGATCATGCTATTCTCTGCTCAAAGGTCTGCAGGGACTTCCCATTGCATTAAAACACAAATCCGAAGTTGTTATCTTGGTCGACGAAGCTCTATCCATGTTCTGGCCCTTGTTTACCTCCTAGGGTTCATCTACCTATACTCTGTCTTGTCACAAGGCCTTGTCACTCTTTCTCGAGCATGACAAACTTGTTCCACCTTAAGGCAGCATCTGTACATGGTGTTCCTCTGACTCAGACCCTCACATGGTTGGCTCCTTCTTGTCACTCAGATATCAGAGTTTCTCAGGGTATTTCTCTGGCTATTCTAATATGGCACCTGAGTCATTCTCTAGAACCTCATGTCATTGTATTTTCAATAAACAATAGAGCTCATCTCTATTTGAAATTATAGCCTTTATTCACCTCCTTGCTTGGAGTCTGACTCTAATGAGAAGCAAGAATCTAATACCTTGTCTCTTCAGTGTGTAGGAGTGTGTTGGAGTACCTACCCCATGGCAAGTGCTCAATACACGTGCACACGCAAACACACACACACACACGCAGGGAGGAAAGATTTACTGATCAACAGTCTTCTAAATGCTTTACATGGATTATTTAATTTAATCCTTACAACAACCTCATTCATCAAAGCTATTATTACTCTTGTTTTACAAATGAAGAAACTGAAACCCAGTGGAGTTAGATAACTTGCCAAAGGACATACCCAATTAGGAAGTTGCAGAGACAGAATTTGAAATCTCGCCATCTGGCTCTTAGTCTCATGCTCTTAACTACTAAACTATACAGCGTCCTAACATTTGCTCAATAAATTAATGAACACTTCCCATCAACTTCTTCCATTTCTTATTTGGGCTTTAGAAAGAAAGAAGCTATCTAATTTTTAAATATGGGAGTCTGCCCAACCTCATGCTGAGGGGTTTCCTACTCCTAAGAAAGGACACTCTGAGCCCAGGACAGCAAGAAAAGCACAGATCTCTTTCTTGAATACAAACTCTTTGGAGAAAATTCCCAGAGAGCCCCCAAAGTGTTGAGCCCATGGATTGTCAGAAATGTGGGCTGGAACTCCTGTGCAAGAATATATATATATATAGTCCCAGTTTTCCATCATTAACTAATTCAGGAAAGACTGAACAAGCATATCTGTTGCACTAAACACTTGGGATACAGAGATGAATAAGACATGGTCCCAGCCCTATATGAGCTTCCAGGCTAATTAAACAACTCTACTTCTAGATGCATATTCTATTCATTCAACCATTTTTCTTCAATCCATTAGAAACCAGATGTTATCTAAACTAACTCTGTGGCTTGTCAGAATGTCGAGACTAGTCTCAAGTTCAGACAGCCTCCAAAGTCTGTTTTCACAGTCCTGGGGCACCTGGGTGGCTCGGTTGGTGAAGTGTCTGACTTTGGCTCAGGTCATGATATTGTGGTTCCTGAGTTCGAGCCCCACGTCAAGGCTCTGTGCTGACATCTCAGAGCCTGGAGCCCGTTTCCTGCTTTGGATTCTGTGTCTCCCTCTCTCTCTGCCCCTCCCCCGTTCACACTCTCCAAAATAAATAAACATTAAAAAATAATAATAAAAAAATGTATTCAAAGCTGTTTTCACAGTTCGGTCTACATCAGCAGTGACAATTCTTTTACAGCTCCCTTTAGATGACTGTGCCACGGTTGCTGCCCATTTGGAAGTCCTCGTCAACTTTTCAAAACTGCCTTTTCTTCTCCCAGCCTTAGTTCCATTTTGGCAAGCCCCACTCTAGCATAGGCTTCTCATTAGGGCACATACTGTTCCTATGCTCGTCTTCATGTTTACTCTCGTTTGGCACTAAAGGAGATTACCTACACCAAGCCCATCTCCTTTTCTTGTAATTCAATCACTCCCATCCATTGCTTGTTTCAGTTCCTGTCTTCCAATGCCCCCTGTTTGTCTACTTCACTCTATTACCCAAGCACCTGAAAGCCAAACTCATTCTACCACATGGCAGCTCCATGTACGGATCACCTTGCAGCCATGTGTGGTAAAGTGACTTAAAATACAGCCAAGAAAGGCAACCTGTTTTTTTATTCTACTCACTGCACCGTAAGCTTATGTTGAAGTGTCTAATATCACCTTCCTGTTCTTTTCTTTTTTTTTTTTTCCTTGCTGGTCTTGTGCTTTCCAGGTTTCTCCCTGGAAATTTAAATAGCTGTGTTTCAGGTTCCTTTCCTGCAGCTGTATTAGCTTTCAGGTCTCCATGCTGAGGCTCATTTGGTCATTTCCTGCCCATATTTCTAAACTCTGCAGCTCCTTTATGTTACTTGCTGGTCCTTAGTGGTTTTTCTGTGCCTTTCATTTTAGCTTGATCTGCACATTTAATTAGTGGGCTGTATGTCCTTCCATTTTAAAGAGTGCGTAAGATACAGGCAGTTTTCTGCAACAGCAGGTGGATAATGGAAACAAGGAAGGTGGGGCTTTGTGCCGTAAACAGCTCTCTGCAAAATAAGGAGACGGAGGAGGATGAAAGAAGATGCGGATGACATGGCACAACAGCTGGGAATGTGACCTTATTGTAGCGAATGTGCCCCAGATTTGCCAGGCTGTCCTGCACATATGGTGAGAACTTGTACAATTTCAAAAGCAGAAACACAAAGGGCAAGTGAGGTGGAGAAGTGAGATCGCGGTTCAGGAAAGGGCCAAGGAAGATGCAGCCCCAAATTGGGAAGGTTTCCACAATTTAATCTCTAGGAATAAACTCCACGTCTGTCTGAGGTCAGGTTTCTGGGAAACAGACCACAAGATGAGATTTTACTGGGGAGTGCTTTTAGAATCCCACCCATGAGGGAGCAAAGGAAGCAGGACTGGGCAGAAGGAGGAGCTGGGCTGTCCTGGAGGCTCAACAAGGACCTCAGCTGATTGGCATGAGCATCTCTTAAGCAGGGTGTCCCTTCAGGGGAGCTGGGCTTCGAGGTAAGGATCTGAGGGCCTGTTGCTGTACCTAGAGGGAAGGGGGGGGATAAACTTGGGTGAAGCCGCTCTTTTCAGAGGAAGGCAGTTCACAGAAAAGGATCATCACGTGCTCATCATGTGAGCGTCCTCACGGCCAACTTTACCAGCAGCTGCGAGAATGAGGGCCTCAGTCCTGGAGAGGACTGGGTGGCCCGCGACCTCATCCACCACAGCCTTATGTGAGACCAGGCCAATTCTCTGTGACATTGAGCATGGCTGAGCTTTCCCTATTCAGCAGGCGGTTTCCCTCCTTTGCCTTCTGTGAGTCAGGGGTCTCATTCTTCTTGGCCACTCCTTCTCTATCTCCTTTCTAGCTCTTTATCCTTTTTTTTTCTCCCATTTGCTTTTTAAATAGAGGCACATTCAGGGTGGCTCAGTCGGTTAAGTATCTGACTTTGGCTAAGGTCATGATCTCATGGTTTGTGAGTATGAGCCCCACTTTGGGTGAGCACAAGCCCCGCTTCAGGTGAGCCCCACATCTCTCTCTCTATTTGCCCCTCATGGGATTCTCCCTCTCTCTCTCTCTCTCTGCTGGTCACTTGCACCCTCTCTCTCTCTCTCTCAAAATAAGTAAATAAATAAATATAGGCACGTTCATTCATTCCGTCAATGAGTAACTATTAAGTGCTCATTTTGTTCCAGATCACCCCTAATACAGTTTCCATTCTTTTTAACCATTCTTTCTCCCTGGGCAATCTCATTCACTCAGGTTTGTCTTTTTCCTCTCCCCATCCCCCAGTGATTTCCAACTCTTCAAGAAAGCTTTAGTTTCACTTTTAAAATAACTGTCCAATTTCTTTTTTTTTTAATTTTTAATGTTTATTTTTGAGAGAGAGAGAGAGAGCACAAGCAGGGGAGGGGCAGAGAGAGAGGGAGGCACAGAATCCAAAACAGGCTCCAGGCTCTGAGCTGTCACCATAGAGCCCAATGCGGGGCTCGAACTCACGACCTCTGAGATCATGACCTGAGCCAAAGTCAGACACCTAAGTGACTGAGCACCCAGGCACCCTGTCAACAATCCAATTTCTAATTTTTGGCTGGGGTGCCTCACACTAAATGTGTCCAGTAATGGTAATCTTCACCTGATCCAGTGTCATACCTCATTCAGTGAAACATCATAGAGCCAGCCTCACAAGAATAATATACCTGGAGCTGTCCCAAATCTTGCTATTCAAAGTGTGATTCATGAACAAGCAGTTTGTTAGAAATACAGAATCTTAGTCCCCACTCAGACCTACTGAATGAGAATCTTCATGTTTTTAAAATTTTATTTATTTTGAGAGAGAGTGAGAAACAGTGGAGGAGGGGCAGAGAGAGGGAGAGAGAGAATCCAAAGCAGGCTCCCAGCTGTTAGCGCAGAGCCCCACATGGGGCTCAAACTCATGAATGGTGGATCATGACCCAAGCCGAGACCAAGAGTCAGATGTTTAACTGATGGAGCCACCCAAGTGTCCTGAGAATCTGCATTTTAATAAGACCAGTGATTCACAAACATATCAAAGTTTGAGAAGCATAGATCTAAAACTCTCTTCTCCTTCAAACTCCAGATCTAATGGATAACTAGTTCCATCTGTTTTGTCTTTGAATCCCTTTCCGTGATATCACAGGAACCTCCTAAGGGATCTTACTGCCCTCCTATCATTGGCCCTTCATACTGATGTATACCTATCATCCTAAAACATATCATGTGCTCTTGCACAAACTCTCAACTGCTTGCACTGCCTAGAGGATAGATTTCAAAGTTCTAATGTGGTGCTCATAATCTGCTTTTCTGGTTTTACCTTCCACTGCCTTCTTCTGCATACCCATGCTCCAATTTTCCTGGTGTTCTCCTACCTGAATGCACATTCACTCCATTGTGTCATCCTTTCTGCCGTTTCTTCGAAACACTCTGTTTCCGCTCACCTTGCCTATCAAAAATCTTACTTAGGCTTTAAGATCTAGCTTAAATGCCCTGTCTTCCAAAAGTCCCACAAGCCTCTTGCCTGAAGTAATCTCAAAACCCCTTGGTTATCGATTTGGCCCACTTTCATTCTGCTTTGTGTGAAATCTAAATCTTAATACCTAACAAAAGGGCTTAGCACATAGTTGATATTTGTGTGCGTATAAAGTTATGTAGTTACACATCAGTAAATGAAACAAATGGACATCTACCATCAGCAATTTTTATACATACTGTAATAAGTCTGGAAAATTTGGTATCTCATGGATTTGCCAACCACAGTGTCTAGATTTTCTGAAAAAGTCCTATTGTAGTAAATTTTCTAATTTTCCTGTAAGCATATGCTCTTATATTTGATTGTCAACCTAAAAGTGTGATCCTCACTTTCATGTTCTCTAAGCTGTATCACTTAGCCACCTTTGAAACAGGCTTTGAGGGTGCTACCCAGTTCCATGCTGTAAGTGATAGATTATACTGGGTATCCCAGAGCAGGTTCATCTGAGATCTCCCCATGGTTTGCCACAGGCCTGGCTGCTTGCCTTAACATTTACACATCATGCGCTCCTCCCCTCTCTTTCCCTGCCTTCCCTGGTTTCCTACTGCCAGAGTGGAAGGAGAGAGATCTATTTCCCTTTGCTAACTCTGTCTGAAGTGACAGAGTTGATCAATGAGTTGCTGTGCCTGTCCGGGAAAGCCGGTTTGATGGTCCTCCTGTGGCTGGGCTGACAGCCCTCACAGCCTTTTATGAACTGAATAGTGAAGCACTCTTTGCAGCTCAGTTTTGCCTGTTTATGGTGGATTCCAGCTGTATTTTTTATGTCTGCTGTTATTATATTGTTGCCATTGGTATTAATCTCTGGCTAGTTTATTTGCTGTGGATTTATAATGACTTTGCATCATAAAAATAAAAAAGAAAGAAAGCAATGGAACAAACTTTAGATAGTGAGGACATCCAAATGAAAGGGTGAAGAGAGTGGAGGGTAATTAAGACCTACATAGCTTCAAAAGCCTGGCTCTGAGGCAGTCATACTCCTGGAAAGGAGGGACCTGTTTGGATCATCACACTTTCCATAGTTGTTAAAGATGAAGTAAGTTTATGGCTGTAGCAGCAGAAAGGCTCATTCCTGGGATGTGAATACTGTTAGCGTAATCCTCACGTTAGGAGTGAAACAGCAAACAACATGGAGTGAGGGGCCCTCTTTGGCTTGGTTGCCTATTTGATTTTTTTAATACCAGTGACTATCAACTTAAAAGAGTCCTTTGAAAAAAATTTCCATGAAATTTTCCTACAATTTCATTTTAGGACAGCAGCCACATTCTTAAACTCTACATTGTATGATTTTCGTAGCAAAGTGTGTACCTCAGATTCTTCCATGCTTGACAGACACTGTAATTTTCTTGGCACATATGTTTTGCCTGAAAGTGAATGCTTTTGTCAAAGCAAGAAGATACCTGTGATAAGTGCCATGAAAATAATTAGATAGCTAATCCTTTTTTTGATAGGTGAGCCATTAAAAAAAATTAAATTTTAAAATATATTCAGACTTCAACCTAATTAACATATTTTATTGGAATACTTTAAAATTATTTTACCAAAAATTAGGATAGACAAATAAACCTTAGTGGGCAGGAGAAACTTATTTTCTGTTACTCTATATTTGCCTTTCTCTCAATGAGCTTGCTCAGCTGTTAAGACCTTCATATGTGGCAAAGATTCTTATTATAGGAAGGGTTTCAAAACAGGATTGAGATCCTTAAGAACTTGAAGACAAGATTTTCAACTGCCTGCAAAGTCTTACTCCTTTGTTTTAAACTGAAGTATAATTTACATACAATATTCTATTAGTTTCAGGTGTACAACAGTGATTCAACATTCATATACATTATGAAATGCTCACCATGATAAGTGTAGTTATCATTTGTCACCATGCAAAGTTACAGAATTATTGACTATATTCCCCTATGCTGTGCTTTACATTGCTGTAGCTTATTTACTTTATAACTGGAAGTTCATACCTCTTAATCCCTTTCAATTTTCCCATCCATCCCTCTACCCACTCCCTTCTGGCAACAACAAGTTCTCTATTTATGAGTCTGTTTCCATTTTGTTTTGTTTGTTCATTTGTTTTGTTTCTTAGATTCCACATATAAGTGAAATCATATGGTCTTTCTCTGTCTGACTTACTTCACTTAGCCTTATACCCTCTAGGTCCATCCATGTCATTGTAAATGGCAAAATCCCACGCCTTTTTATGGCTGTGTAATATTTCATTGTGTCTACATGTGTATGCACCCCACATCCTTTCTATCCATGTGTCATTGATGGACACTTAGGTTGCTCAGCCTATGAATTCTTTAAGCCTCAAATGTGTCTCTTCTTCGGTGAGGCTTTTTTGAGCAGTTTTATCTTTTTTGTCAGCCCCAGGCAGAGCTGAGTGCTCTCTTTATTACAGTGTCGTCCCTTTTTGATTCCTGTTTTATGGTGCTCTTCACAGGATGCAACAGTGATTCAGACCTGTTTGACATTCCTATGAGATGGTAAGTGCCCTGTGGCGACATCATCATGGTCATCATAAGTACCTTGTCCCATCTCCATCACCACCTCACCACAGCTAACATTTACTGAATACTTACTATGAGCTAGCTATTCTAAGCAACTATATAAATAAACTGTTTTCATCCTCCCAGTAATTCTATGAGATGGTACACTTTTTAAAATCCTCATTTGAAGGTGAGGAAACTGAGGCCCAGGGAAATTTAGTGAGTATTATTCACCTTTATAACCTCATTGCCTAGCACTCTGCTGGCACAGAGTAGGCACTCAATATTTGTTGAATGGACATCTTAGATAATTTCTACCAGTGTATTGTTTAGATATAAAATTATCTATAAGGTTGAATATAAGGACTGTGACCTGCTGCTTGTTCAATTCAAATTTGATTCAACAAATACACTTCATTTCCTTACTTGTTGATTTGATTCTTGTTGTAAAGATGGTCTGAAAGTTCCCTAGAAGATACATGTATGAAATGGTAAAGACTTTAGGGGAACTATCAGGGTAAACCCTCTCCAAGACATTGGACTCTGATGCACATATAGTATCCTCCCAATTTCTCCCAACCACTTTCATATTCATGTCTGTGACCCTGCTCAGTGACTGTTGGATTTATCTATTCATTCAACAGGCTTTTACTGAGCTTAGATACAGTGATAGGCCCAAAGTACAAAAGTGCATATACCAGAAAGAATAGCTGCTCTCAAAATTCTTGTAGCTTAGTGGAGATAGGTAGACAAGGAGAGTATAGAGGTTGATAAATACTACCAAAGAGGTTAACAAAAACAAAAACAAAACAAAACAAAAACACAACAACAACAATAACAACAAAAGCAAAAAGAAGTTGCCTGTCATTTTCTTGTAAGAGTGTGGAGAAGGTTCCCTTCTGTATTAAATGGATGGGAAAATAACAGATAGGAAGCAAAGAGAATGTGGGAGTGGGAAGAATATTCCAGGAACAGGCATGCCTAAAGACCTTGAGAAAGAACGTGTTTGGGGATATGCAAATCGTTCTCTATGACTTGAACATATGGTGTGCTTACAGATGAGTGTGTCACACCTTTGAGTTACAACAACCTAAAGGCAATAAAGAGATATCAACATGTTGTAAGGAGAGAGTAAAGGCAAGACTAATTTAGAATATGCTGGCTACAAGCAATAGGTAGAGATTTTTATCTTCCAGGTACTTAACTCTGCATTCATTACATAGCAAACACAGTAGTAGTCAAAATTGGATGGATTGGAAAGATACCGTTGTGGAGGCTGGGAGGTCAGTTGAGAAGGAGTATGTTGGAATAAATATTGGGGAGGCAGAAATGAAAAAAGTAAGTTTTATTTATAGTCTGTCCATTTTCCTGATATTCCACACCCCTCCCCCTGGCCATGACTCCATGACTGCCTAGAAAATATTATGGAAGTAAGAGCTTATTATTCAGTATGCCATTAGTTTAGGAGTTTAGACTTACCATTAGTTTAGGAGTCCTGTTTGTTTATTTCCCCATGGAAACCATGTTTGTTTATCTGATAGACACCTACTAACTAGCCTGGCAAAGGGTTCAGTGGGGAGAGTAAGTACTTTGGAAGCAGACAGATATGAGCTTAAATTGCAGCTCTGCTACTTTTTAACTGAGTGAATGTGAGCACTGGTCTCATGTAGGTTCTTAAATATGCAATCCTAGTCCCTTTTATTTCCTCCTAGAAATCTCACGTTGGCACGGCTTCTATTTCTGCTTCCATTGTAAAATGGCACCACTCTAGGCTAGTGCAATTAAAACAGGCTCAAGACTAGAGAACACAGGGAAGGAATGAATCTAAACTCAGGCGTTTAGAATGAAGCCTATTCTTTGAAGGCTAGCTCAATGGTCAAAACTTTTGCCTTAGAAGATACCCAAAGTGTGAATCTGAAGGCAACCTTTTTGGTTGTATGGTAGATTATCCTAAGAATTTATCTAGTCCAGGGGCACCTGGGCATCTGACTAGGCATCCGACTTCAGCTCAGGTCATGATCTCACAGTCTGTGAGTTTGAGCCCTGTGTCAGGCTCTGTGCTGGCAGCTCAGAGCCTGGAGCCTGCTTTGGATTCTGTGTCTACCTCTCTGTCTCTACCCCTCCCCCACTCACGCTCTATCTCTCTCAGAAATGGATAAGTGTTAAAAAAAAAAATTATCTAGTCCAGTCAACTTTTTGCTGCTGTGTTTCAAGTAGTGTGCTAAGGGCTTTACATAAGTAACCTCATTCAATTTTCACCATAAAAACATGAGGTATATTTTATGTGTTTATTTTACAGATGAGAAAGCTGAAGCTCAGGAAGGTGGAGGGATGTGCCCCAAACCACTAAGAGAACTGAACCCCACTCCCTAAGCTCTAAAGTCCACATTCCCTCCAGGACACACTGTGTCCTTTCTCTTATAAGAAGCATTTGAAACAACGAAAGGAAACTGTGAAGTAAAGTAATGTCTCTCTGTGCCCTAAGGAAATGTACAAGATAGTACAATACACAAATAGTCATGAGAACTAAGAACACATCTGGAGGTGTCACTGTGTGTTAACCTGATACAGACTGGTCGTGTTGTTCAGGATGTCGGTTTAACTTATCCTCATCCTACCTTAGTCCCAGGAACTTAAGTCTGTGACCCTGCCATCTACCCAGTTGGGCTTTTTGGAAGACAATGGAAGTGTTAAGTGTGCCAAATCACACATTGGCTCTTTCAACTGAGGAGTGAAATTAGTGTCACAGTAGCAATTTGGGCAGTGACATGGTGCTGAACGAGTTAACTGCTCAGTGTGAGCAGGGTTCCACTGCTGAACCACAGGGGCTAGACTGAGCTAAGGCTCAAGATCAGCTTTCAGGCTATTGAACTGAGTAGTCTCTGGGTAGTTCCTGCAGTGGCTCCTGTGGGAAGTTTGGCCAGCCTATTTTGGTTGACCAAGTAGTATAATTAGCCAGGAATGTTCAGAAGTAAACATTATTGAAGGGAAAATAAAACTATTACCCATGACTGTACCTATCTCAGAAATGGCAGCAACTGCTTCTGGAACAGCTAAGTAAACCAAAAAAATGATAGGCTAGTCACTCTAGATGAGAATGTAAAGTTAGAAACAGATTCAGTTTCTGTCTGTAGGGTTGGCCACTGGTCAATTTGCCTCTTCCCAACCTCTGGTTTATATTAGGAGGGATTTTCCTTAAATACTTTTGGCTTCTCTCCACTCCTTTATTCACTCAGCACCCTGGCGAGGGCCAGTGCCTAATCTGATTAGTAAATATGTGAAGAATAGAGCTCAGCTCACCAACTCCTCTTGGGAACAAGTGCCCACAGAGAGCAAGGACATTGCCCTTCAATTCTGCATGTTTCACTTGCATTGCCTGGGACTTGGAGGAGGGTATCGCGAAGAGTAAGTCTCACTTACTGTGAGGTGTAGTAAGAAGCCCATTTAGCTCTCATACTAGGTTACATCTCTACCTTAGCCGTTATTAGTCATAAAAGGATATTTTGACCACCATCTTTCAGTCATTTCTCAAATTGCTCAGAATTTAAGAGTAGAGAGTCATTAATTATTATTTCCTGCTCAGAGACCTCAATACCCCCGTGAAAATGAAAATGTAATAGATGAGATTATTAAGTTGATGTGGGAGAGAGAAAATGGAAGAGTGCAGGGGCACATGTGTTCTTTATTTCTACCCAGGATAGAAGCTCTAGAAAGGGGGTGAGCCTGCAGCAGGCGAGTTTATCTCAGACATGTGGAAAAGCTCCCTGACTCTACTGGTTACATGTCCAGAAGAAAGAGCTTACCAAAGAACATGGTGGAAATTTCTCCCCACCATTGCCCTTAAAAGTCTTATATATATGTGTGTGTGGGGAATTGTATGTATGGGTAGTCATCATAATCATTAATCAAATTGGTTGAGGTAGTTGGTTAGTCAGAAAGCCTGCCTGGCTTCTGGAGGTATGTGTGGTAGCTGTACCAGCTCCCTCAGGCCAACAGAGCATTTGTGACTTGAGAGACTACTTTAGGATCTATGATAGTGAATCAGAACTCTAGTGTTATAGCATCTCATATTCATTTCATCCAAAGGATCCTAGAGAGCAATCTGGAATTAATCTGATATTATTTTCTCCCCCCACCCCCACTTCATTGTTTCCCAACATCCTTGTCACCTAGTTGAAATCAGTGCTTTAACTTACGAATGTATTTTTTTTTCCTAATATATTGTAGTAAAGAGCCTGGAATATAAAGGTTTTGGAGACCTCGATAGAGGTGAAAACAGAAGAAAGCACGGTGGAGATCAGGTATTAATGATCACCCATGAGGCATGTCAGATTGTGGGGAAAGGGGAGAGGAGTGGCAGATAGAAAGGAGAGTTTTGGATACCTAGGATTAGCAGCCAGCATTCATAACAGCCACCCTAGGGGCCCCGAGTCCAGTTGCAGAAACAGTTGGCAGGCAGTTGTGGGCTTGAGGAGTTCTCGATCAACCTGAATGTGGCTCTAGCAAGTCTTGTGGGTTTTTTTCCAGTTGCCTTGCTCTGTTTTATTGGGCCAAGTGCTCATGGAGCAGTTTTACCATGGGGCTCTTGAAAGTGCCATTGATGAAGAGAAAAGTAATTATTTTATACATCCATTCTGTTATTCAGCAGATATCCTAGAAGTATCTGCTGAGTGTCTTCAGTGGATGGGAATGACGGGAAAATTGGGAAAGTACATGGTGGCCACAGAGGAGGGGACAATGGCCTGCCTACGTGGTTGTCAGTTTATAAATACTGCTTCAGGGTTAACATTCTGTGATTCAATGGATTGAATTAAATTAAACTGACTTGATTCTCAACACGATGGGAGGATACAGAGGAATAATGGATGCCCTCATGGTTCATACAAAGAAAGACATCACATTATTTTATTGTTGGGAGTAATAAAAATTGCCCTAATCCTTCAGTGAGCAAATTGCTCTTTGAGAGAAGTGGTGGGGGCAGGCAGTGGTTTCAAGGAGAAGAGATTTGTAGGAATTCACTTAATAAAGACATGAAAATGTCAAAACACAACTGAAGCATTAAAACCTGTCCAAGGGCATGGATTTGTAAAAGTGCTTTCTTTAAGCAAATGCCATCATATAGGTATCTCATAGAAATAATCATTATTGGAATATGAAAAATGATCCCTATAAATACAAGTTATAAATACAAGCGTGACTGTTTATAACGGCCGTGGAAGGCCCTGTACATCCTGCCAACGGGCCAAATTTTCCTTTGGAAATTTTATGAAGAATTGGCATAAAGAAGGAGGGATAGATGCCCTCCTTCTCACTCCTATAAGTAAAAAAATAAAAGTTAAAGTTTGTGTTAATGAAGGTCATTTAGCCAAGCTACCCACTCGTTAAGTAGATTTTCCAAAAGATATTTCAAATGGTAAACTATCTAGGACTCTATCAGCTCATAGGATCCCTGTAGGTGAATTAGAGTACCCCCTCTGGAGAGGTGCATAGCTTGGTATTTCCATAGTGGTTCAACATGTCCCTGTGCCACAAAGCATGCTTTGGTGAGTGGGGATGGGAATGTTAAGCTTCAGCCCCCATCTGCCCCTGTGGGTGGACACTTGTGCAGTGACCATTCAGCACGGTTGTATAGAAAGCCTTGTAGAGGGTAAACCACACATTAATTTCTGTATTGTACTGCCAGGCAGAGAATCATTCATTGTAAGACGTAACTAGAACTCTGGGACCCTATTGAGGTTAGGTGGGACAAAGCATGGCTTTAATTACTGGGTCCTGTCTCCTTAGAATGTCACCCTGGATCATTTCTTCCCCTTCACTGGTCACTGAGGGTCTCCACTGTTTCTGCCAGTGATTCTCCCTGGCCTGACCCACTTCAGTTACCCTCATCAAAGCTTCGAGGAGGGCAAAGAGAGAGGCTGCAGGGTGCCTCTCTGTACATTCAGGAGAGATTAAGCCATTCTTGGCCAGTTCACTCCTTTCTTCAAGCTCTGGGTATTCTTGTCAGTAAAATGAAGAGTTTATGTAAATAGTTTTTTAAGGCCCATTACAGCTCCAGAGGCTGAGCTAAGCAAAGCCACATTTCTATGATTACTTACTTACATGAAAAGTCGCAAATAAAATATAAACTGCCCAGAGAAACACTGGCACATTTGTTAACAATATTTTATTTATTGTGAAATGTGGCAAAGAGTTTTTTTTTTTTGCTGTTACACATTTTTTTAAAAAATAAACTCTAATTTACTCTAAAAATACAACTTCTATTTTTGCCTTAATTTATAGGAATCCAAAGTAAAAAGAAAAAGGCATAAATTATTTAATTTCCAGTCAATCCTCAGAAGAGCCCACAGTGAACATAGCATGTATAAACATTTCTGTAGATTTTCGGGAGGTACTGTTCATGCTAGCCAAAAGTACGTGAGTGGCAAGCCCTCAGCCTGTGAGTCATATGTTAGAAAGCTTGGAAATAATAAGTACTAGTTTTTACATCACAAGCTCATTCTTTCAAAGTGGTTATTTAGAAAAATAAAGAGCCCTTGCCATACAAAATTCAGCAAAATATACATTTTAAAATTTCAGATTCACCACAGAAGATTGGTCGAATGAGTAAGGACCAATTTGAGAGTAAAGGGCTTCCCAAAAGGCAGGTTTCTGATAACAGTAGTATGAAAAATATATTTTTCTTTCATCCTAGAAAGTTCAATTTACTATGCTTTGGGTAAAGTCCACAAGGCTTAAAAAACCTTGTCAAATGAGCACATCTGTGCCTGTCTAAGCACAACTTGTGGGGTGATAACGATATTCCAGAAATATCAGATGCTACAAATATTTCACACTAAGAGTACTAGTGCGTATTTTTTCACAAAAGTAAAACAGTCTAGAGAAATTAATATCAAATATAATAAATTACTGACTTGGGATTCTATTCCCTAGGCTCAGTTTTGAATAAATGTCTACAGTTTGCCTAACAGGACCTGGAAAATGTCCCTAAGCAACCATGCTGAATTAATTATATTCTTCTAGCCATAAAAAATTGAGGAAAAAGAGAAACTAAAGCAAAGGGAATTAAAAGGAGAATATATTTAGCTCCAAAATATTTAAGCTATTGTTTTTTTTAGTGTCAAGTAGCATTTCTTGGAAAACTAAAATGAAAATACGGCTTCATGTGCAGGTAACAGCATGGTAGGTGGCTATATATCACCAGCTACTGGGAGTCTTCGGTCTTCATAAACTTGGGAGAGGAGGATTTAGACGTGGTCATGGAAGGCTTAGCCCTTCTGTTAAGAAGCAGCTCTGTCCCTTTCTGTCCTTGTCTTGAGCTGCTTTTCTTGCCGTCTCTCAATCTCCAATGTCCCTTTTCTTGCTTTTAATCTGAAGGCCTGAGCTCACTGTCTTTGGTTCTCTAATGGTTCTTCTCTGAATTTTGTATCCAAGGGATCCAGAAGGGAGAAAAAATCTGATTTGGATTAAGGGTTACTGAAAATTTATGTTTATCTTCTTTTCAGTCTTTCAGTGTTCTTTGCTTCAAAGGAGAAATGTCAGTGTCTCAAAGAGGACTTCTGTGGCCACCCTGTCTAAAACAGTATCCCATTCCCCTTCCAATCAGGGTCCTAGCAACCAACATGCAGAGAGCTGAGTGGAGAGCCCTGAAGCCCCCTTCCCCACACAACAGCCTTGCAGGGAGGGAGTGGAAGAAAGACCCCCCCCCCCAAACTCCCTCTAACTCTACCCTGCCATGTCCTGCCAGAGCCTAGCCCACTGGCAGAACCCAAATTGGAAGAAGCATGTGGAAAAGTGTTCAGAGGGGATCTGGAGAGGATGGAGATCTCTCCACACCCACTTCCTTCTCTGCCTCTTTACCTCATTTTACTTTCTTTAGAGTCTCTGCCATCATACTTAATGCTAACTTTTGTTAGTTGATTATTTTTGTGGTAAGAAGGAAACTTGATGAAATAAACCTTTATTTTGAATTCTCTCTTGTTTTCCAGAATGTTGCTTGGCACATGGTCTGTACTCATTAAGTATTTGTGAAGGGAAGAAAAGGGGGAATTAGATGACTTTTTTTCCCTCATGATGGATTTTTAGAAGGTATTTAAATATTACAAACTAGGGGAGCCTGGGTGGTTGGGTGTCTGACTTTGGCTTAGGTCACGATCTCACAGTTTATGAGTTGGCGCCCCATGTCAGGCTCTGTGCTGACAGCTCAGAGTCTGGATCATACTTCAGATTCTGTGTCTCCCTCCCTTCCTCCCTCTTCTGTGTCTTTGCCCCTCCCCAGCTCGCTCGCTCGCTCGCTCTCTCTGTCTCTCAAAAAATAAATAAACATAAAAAATGTAAATATTACAAAGTTACAGAAAAATATTAGGTATATATATTAAAAGTAAGACAACACTGTATAAGTAAATGAGTTTGGGAAAAGGTAGAGTGAAATATTCCCCATAGCTCCATGTTTTTATAAACAAGTCTGACTCTTTGTATCTTCATATTGTTTAAAACTGTGCACATATATTTCACACTATGTGCTCTCATAATAACACTATTCACCAGGGAGTTTACAAGGTATTTTCCAGGGTCCTACACTGAGTTGATGATAGGAACATGGCTCAGGTATTCTGATGTAAGAATAGTTCTTGCATGTTGTGCTTAGCATGGAGCTCCAAGTAGATGAGCAATGGGTATGCCACAGCCATTTATCTATAGGACAGGAGTGCTGAATGCACAAGCTCTAAAGCTAGATTGCCCTGGCCCAGTCTAAGCTCCACCTACCTTTATAGGTAACCTTGATAAATTACTAATCCTCTGTGTGCCTTGGTTTCTTAATCTGCACCATCATATAATAATAACTACAATCCCATTGGTTTGTTGTAAGGACTAAATTAACATAAGCGCCCAGAAAAGTGTTGGGGACATAGAAAGTGTGCTGGTTTTCTAGTGGAATATTTCTAATCAGCTGGAAGTATAGCTTACTTCCTTCTATTCTTTTCTTCTGTCTGCTGTATGTGCAGAGAAAGACTCATGCAGCATACCCTGAACCAAAAACTTACCCATTTGTGGTGCCTAGCAATGATTTATAGCTACTGGAGTACTGACAAATACACTTTAATAATTAATCTCTGAGTTAGTGGACACATTTCATAGATGTGGGAGATGATAAGAGAATCTATTGAAATGATACAAAATATGCATGTTGCACTATCAGCTCTGGAATAGTGTGAAAAAAATATTTTGATGTGAGGCGTAAAGTAATTCTATTAATAATAGTGGGGTCTGCATTTTTACTTTCTCACTGGGGGCACACACATGAATTTATTTGCAATATGGAATATTCTCCCATGTGCCACACAACCTCGTGTTCTATAACATACAGTTAAGTCATTTTTATAAGTTTGTGTAAATTTACATATTGCTATATGTAATCTCTGAGCAGTGTTCCTATCTGATAGAAATGCTATTTCCCTCCACCCACCATTTTAATAAATACCTCTGTTTACAATTCCTATTTCTTCTCCTCCTGAGCTTTTAGTCAACACTGAGATGAAGGCCCTGAATAAAGGCAATTAGCAAACACAGTCTTCCAGCTTTGAAATTTACTCAATGATCTTAATAGTTCCCACAGATTTTCAGCTAGTTTTTTTAGACCAGACAGTGTGAGGAGGCAGGGAATTTTTATTGAGAGATGAGCTCCTCTGCATACATTCAAATAATTAAGATAGCCTCAGTTTTCATCCCTGATTCAAGGGGGATAGATACAGAATGAATGATGACATCATTTCTGTTAGAAGGGGGAAAAAATAAGACACAAAAAAGCAAACAAAGTGATAGAAGTTCAATGTCAACTAGGTGTCCTGTGTGTGATCTTAGTACACACTAAGGGCTGTCTTGGCCTGATTGGACAGTGGAGCAGTGGTCTCCTCAAAGAAAGTATCAGAGTTGTAGAGGGTTTAGACACCGACTATAATTCCTTTTGGGAAGGCTTTAGGGGAAAAAGCCTTGGTGGCCTCTTAATATTTTAGATAATGGCTTTATTTTATTAATGACATTCTGCCTCTGTAAGAGATTCTGTTCTATTTTTATTGGAACATACACGTGAGAATCCGCTCCATTTGTGTAGGTCCAATTGGATGGTTTTGAAAAGAAGAAATACATTAAATTTAATCAGCTGATCATCTCTTGTTTGTTACGTGTTTAATAGCAAGATTTTTCCAAACCTATATAGTAAAAAATATCCTGATTTATCAAAATTCTTTTTGAAGTCTGCTAGTACAAGACTTTTTTTAAATGTTTTTTTTTACATTTATTTATTTTTTATAGACAGAGACAGAGCACAAGTGGCGGAGGGGCAGAGAGAGAAGGAGACACAGAATCCGAAGCAGGCTCCAGGCTCCGAGCTGTCAGCACAGAGCCTGACGCGGGGCTTGAACTCACAAACCGTGAGATCATGACCTGAGCTGAAGTTGGACGCTCAACTGACTGAGCCACCCAGGTGCCCTTAGTACAAGACTTTTTAAAAAAATTATTCTAATAAGCCTCAAGCCTTTAGACATCCTGCATGGGAAGATGGGGAAGGTTAACAAGATGTAAATCCAGTGGACCAACCTGGACTTTGGGTGGGCTTGACTGCATTAGTGGAGTCTGGGATTTTGAGCAAACGTGACTTAGGCCATTTTGAGGATCAGCACCAGAACTATGTAATCAGGTAGGATGGAAGGAACTGATTTGCTGGACCATCAGCAGTTGGACAGATTTGAGACCAAGGAGAACACAAGTAGTTAAGAATCTAACCATGAATAGACCTTGAGTGTTGCCATCCTCCTAATGGGAATAATGATAGTACATATTTCATAGGGCTGTTGTGAAAATTAATTGGGTTAAGAAATAAAAAGCTCTTACCAAAGTGTAATATGATAATTAATGTTATTATGATTGAGGCAGCAGAGAGGAGGAAAATATCTCAGTGTGATTAAGTATTCCAAGAAGTCTTTTGTAGCTTACTTAAGAATCTTGCATATACCTAACCTTGAATGTCTGAGGTAGACTTGGGAAAATGGCAGGTTTTTTAAAAGGTTATTTTCTCCAGTGTCACAGGTGAGTAGGGAGGAAAGGAGTAGGCAGGATAACAGATGAAGAGATTTCAAGGAGTCAGAAAAATACAGCTCTGAGAGCCTCTCCAGTTTCATACTAGGGATGGCCTGCATTTCTTCTCAAATTATTATTTTAGTCACAAGCAATGCATTCCAAATGGTCTCATGAAAAAAGATGCCACTTGGCATAGTCCCCTTACAAAACAGAAAATGAATTAAGCTTCAAATCTGGTCTTTTGTTTTGTCCATGAACAGGAGACTGTGACTATTTCTCTAAACTGAATACCTATAGGATGATTGATTGATTGATTTTTAAATATTTTTAACATTTGTTTATTTTTGAGAGATAGAGACAGCATGAGTGGGGGAGGAGTGGAGAGAGAGGGAGACAATGAATCTGAAGCAGGCTCCAGGCTCTGAGCTGTCAGCACAGAGGTTGACAAGAGGCTCAAATCCGTGACCCGCAAGATTGTGACCAGAGCCAAAGTTGGGTGCTTAACCAACTGAGCCACCCAGACACCCCTAGGATGATTTAAATAAGTGTATCATTTCCAAAATGCGGAGCTTCTAGAAGCCCACAGCATCAAGTGGAATGAAACTTTGATGATATTTGCAGCACTGAAGTCACTTGCTGTTACTGGCTGAATTGTGTCCTCTCAAATTTCATATGCAGAAGTCCCAACACTCAGGATTCCAGAATGTAACCGTATTTGGAGGAGAGGCCTTTAAAGAGGTGATTAAGGTAAAATGTGGCCTTTAGAATGGGACCCTATAATCCCATATGACTGGTCCTTATAAGAAAAGGTAGAGACATCAGGGATGTGCACACAGAGAAAAGGCCATCTGCAAGGTGGAGAGAGAGGCCTCAGGAGGAACCAGACCTACTAATACCTTGATCTTGGACTTCCAGCCTCCAGAACTGTGAGAAAATAAATTTCTGTTGTTATGCCACCCGGTCTATAATATTTTGTTACAGTAGATTAACAGATCAACTAGCAGATTAACACACCTGCCTTTCACTAGAAATTTGAGCCTGAGTTTTCACATTATATGGGACCCAAATTTCAAGAAAGGTAAAGAGGGGGGCTCAGTCTCTACCTCCTTATTCAGGTTTTACAGTAATGAGTATGACAAAGCAGTGGGGTTATCTGCAGTTAGCACATGTCAAATATCTGAGTGGTCCTCATGGTTGGGCCCAGGCTGTGGCTGCTGAAATAGATGATACCACAG
The DNA here is from genome assembly GCF_024362965.1 of Panthera pardus. Taxonomy (NCBI): domain Eukaryota; kingdom Metazoa; phylum Chordata; class Mammalia; order Carnivora; family Felidae; genus Panthera; species Panthera pardus. Next base: position 73,917,776 of record NW_026526677.1, on the reverse strand, counting down.
TGTAATTCTGACCCACAGAAATGTGCTGGGGGAGAAAAAGATAGCTGTTTGCAAAGATCCTTGACTCAGATGTCAAGACATGCACGTGTGCATGAGTACATGTATGTACATGTGCATGTACATTCATATAAACAGTCAAGTATTCACAGATGTCCACATCGTTAAGCAAAACAAAACAAAACACAACAAAAAAAAAAACAACCTTCCAATCTTCCTGCAATATCCTGGAGTCACAAGGCATTGTAGTCTACCAGAAACAAGACAAAATATGAGAAAACCACTGAGGATATGTGTAGTCTCCTCTGTGTCTTTCTTTTTTTTTCCCACTAATGGTGCTATGCCTGGGCATACTACTGACAGATGCTATGACAGGCCTCAGATGCTTCTTAGAACTGCCGTCATAGTCTTCTAAAACCTTAGGACTGATTTGAAGAAGCTTCCTGTGCAGCCTAACATTAAGAAAAAAAAAAGTCAGTGAAGCTAGGAATTCCAGTAGTTCTATCTTCCTGGAAAACTCACCCACTGGCATGTGAAGCCTACACTTATCTCTCCACCCAGTCACCAGTGTGGTCATGACCATGATTGGGCCCAAGCCGGCGGAGAGCTGCTGGCCATGTGCCACTCACTGTCAATGGGGGAGAGACACTGTTGAGTGACATGAGGTCACATGGGGCTCTCCATCCACAGAGTCTGACTGGAAGTGCAGCTGGTTCTAGAAAAGAACATGGCACTTCATCATATGTTTCCCTGCTATTAATGTGGTGAAAAACATAGTCAGCTCCTCTCTTAAATCACAAAAATCACAGGCAGCAACAGTTAATAGGGAATCCACATGTTGGCTCATCCGGGCTGTGTGCTAAGGCAAGCCAGAAACAGCTCCGCTTCTCAATTAGGTGAGAGTGAGTTTGGTCTGAATGGTGGACAAGCGCCCCTTTCTTCCACCCCACACCCGTCTGCCCTGCTTCTCTCATTAACATAAGCTTGCAATTAAGGCTCCGTGTTCTCAGGACACACTTGTTCCTTCAGGCCTGGGATGTGTCTGTGCCTTTTCCTTCCTTCGAGGAACTGCTGCTGCCCGTTTGAAAAATCCAGAAATAAAGCTGTCAGTTTTAGCACATTAAATCATGCAATGATGAGAACAAAGCCGCTAACCAATCCTGAATCCCAATAACAAACCTCCAGAGGGACATTCTCCTGTCAGGGAAGCTCTTTCTGAAAGTGTCCACCTTTGAAAATATTTGGCACTCTCGAAAAAGGCATTAAATTTTATTAAGTCTAAATGAAGTTTATTTTACTTTTATGTGTTTTAATCTATATTTTAATGCAATGTGAGTTGTTATTGATGGACACATCTCGGTCCCTTTTGAGTGTGAGCAAATGATGCAGCTTATCGAGCAGATCTTCTTAAGTATTTTCCATTAAAATGTGGAAGGGATCTGACCAGTAAAACCATCCAGTGGATATTTACGAACAAGAGGCTCTGTAGCCGAGGTGTCCATACACAGTTGATCTATGGAGGGAGAAATTAAATCAAAAGAGTTGAATAAGTGTCTGGTGAGGCTGAAATAAATGTACAAATGGTACAAAGAACATAAAAAGGTAGAGGGAGAACAAATAAAAGAGACATTACAAATTATAGCAATCTTATTTTGTTTGTAAAGAGTCTTGCTTCCAAGAAGTTCAATGTGAATGTTTGATCAACCATTTATTTAACGAACATTTATAAGTATACCTACTAAGTGCCAGGCAGGCACTAGTATATAATGATATACTTTCTTGTCTTTGAAGATACCACTATCTACTGGGGGCAGTGAGACTTTGACCTCACTCTAAAAACTCTGTAGAGATGTGAAGATAAGTACTCTGAGAAAAATGAACTCTGTTGAGGCTTTGTTGGGCTGAGGTGCTGGAGGTATTGATAAGGGCTTCCCAAATGGCTTCCCAAATGAGATCTTAAGGAAGGAACATAAAGAAGAGGATGGGTTTGTGTGGGACAGAAGCATGGCTCCAGGGGGGGAGCATTGAACAGGTAAAGGCAGCAAAACCAGAAAGGGTCTGATGGCTCTGGGGCTGATGGGAAGCCTCACATGAGTGTGCTGTGATATGTGGTAAAGAGGGAGATGAAGCCAGTAGGTAGCCCAGGGGTCTGGCCCAGGCTGAGGCATCTGAAGTATATCTTACATTCATGGTGAGTTCGCTGGACTTTTTAAGCAGACATAATCAGCTTTATTTTCCTGCAAATCCATTCTACTAAGCAGTGTGGAGGAGGGGCGAAAGCAGGCAAGTGGCACCAAGTGGAAGATTTTACAGTAGTTTGAACCAGCTTAACACCTTTCCCTTTTCCTTTCTCACCTAGCAACACCGGTCTGCAGCTCCACACTCTCTAACCTCTTGGAAATCGTTCCAGTTTCCCCCGCTGCAGTTTTGACTCCACCTGCTCTCTCTGGTTCCTGCTTCATTGGTTTAACCTGTGTTTTTTTCTCTCTTCAGGGCAGCAGCATCCACAAGTAGGGAGGAGAACAAGATTCGAGAGACCGTCTCAAAGGCACAGTCAACAAATGTATTTATTAGCTCAGTCTACTTCGTCCACACGCTGAAGATAACTTTGGTTATTTGGAGCTTCGGTAACTTACCTTCATTTTTTTCTTTCCCATTTCTTCTCATCTAGTCCCAAGCTCCGGTAGTTTTCATCTGGTCTGATGTTAGGGACACTTCTTTTGTCTGGGAATGTTCAGATATCTCAAGTTCAATCAGTTTAAGAATTCAAGTTTTTCTCTTTCTCTTTCCCCAACCAACTCTCTCCCCTAGTTTTTTTTTTTTTTTTTTTTTAATTTATTTATTTTGAGAGAGAGAGAGAAAATGCACCCATGTGCACAAGGATCGGTAGGGCAGAGAGAGAGAGAGACAGAGAGAGAGAGAGAATCCCAAGCAGGCTCTGTGCTGTGAGCACAGAGCCAATGCGGGGCTCAGTCCCAGGAACTGTGACATCATGACCTGAGTGGAAATCAGGAGTCAAACACACAATGGACTGAGCCACCCAGGTGCCCATCCCCTAGGGTTTGTGTAATAATCATGTTAATTGTGCTGTTCACCTAAAGAGGTCTCTGGAGTGTAAAAGTAACAAAATCCCAATGCCCAAAGCTACAGTAAATATCTACTGGGCACTATTTTAAATGCTGTGCATGAATTCATTCATTTAAGCCCACTGTAATATGTACTTGTCTTCTACCTTTAAAGGACACATCTCACACAGTGCCTGGGTAGCTCAGTTGGTTAAGTGTCTGACTCTTGATTTCAACTCAGGTCATGCTCTCACATTTTGTGAGTTCAAGTCTCTCATCAGTCTCTCTGCTGTCAGCATAGAGCCTGCTTCAGATCCTCTGTGCTGCCCCCTCAACTGCCCCTCTCCAACGGCTTCTCTCTGTCTCTGTCTCTCTCTCTCTCTCTCAAAAATGAATAAACCCAAAGAAAACACACCTCATGACAAAAGTATTGTTGTTCCCATTCAGAAATTGAGAGCTTTTGCAATTTAGAGCAGATGAAAAAGATCTGGTATGATTGGGGACTTCCTTGATATTCCCCAAATCTTCCCTCTTCAGCCAGCCAACTTCTGCCAGAATCATAGATCTATAGAATTTGAGATTCTCAGAATGAGAGGATTTTATAGGTATTGTTTTCAGTTCTCCTGGAGAAGCGCCAAGTGCTGGGCCTTGATGCATTGATTACTTCAGTCCTTCATTCATTCACTGTGGACGGATTGTCGACTCTGTCTAGATATTCACTAAAGTGAAGTATGCTCTGCCCATATGGTCATCTGTCTTGCTTCAGCTTCAACACTTTCAGGGAATTCACTACCTCCTGAAACAGCCTGTTCTGTTGTCTCTTTAGTTTGTGGGACTTCTCATTTTGAACCAAATCTATTCCCTTCCAATGTCCAGTCGCTGGTCACAGTTTTACTTCATGAGACCACCTAGAACAAGTTTAATCTTTCTTCCACATGGCAACACTTTAATTATTTGAAGACTTTTTTAAAAAAATAAATTTCCACCCTCTCTAGCAGGTCTTCTTTTCCATGGCTATATATCTGTAGTTCTTCATGTGACCAGTTTCAAATCTCCTTGGAATGTCAGTGACTTCCTCAGGTTGTACCTCTCCAAACGTACCCATTTCATCTTCCTGAGCCTATGTACACAGTGCTCAACACTCCATATAAGCCTCCAAGCCTGCTCTGTTTTCAGAAGGGTAGAAAGAAGTTACTCTTCCTTCTTTCCTGCTTGTATTAACTCCTAACATTTGGAGTTATGTGCTTGTGTTGATGTCTGTGCTCTCCTGCAATATAGCAAGAGTGGCAAAGACCATGAAACATTTTGTTTTCAGAGGTATCCCCAGCAGTGTGCCTGGTATGAGTAAGTATGCAGTTAATGTTTGTGGAATGACTGAATAACTTAATTAAGTGAGTACATTGTTGTTATAGCCCAGTCAGCCCATTGTCAGGAGGGAAAACTGAGACCAGAGAAGTCAACGATGGGTGTAAGCAGAGCTAAGATGAGAATTCAGGCCCAGTGACTCCCACTTCAGACCTCGTGAGTGACAGGGCAAATCCAGAGGTCAGGGGGTGGGGAATGGCAGTAGTGGTGGTCAATATGAGACAGCCATTTTACCTCTGAAAGCCAGGCATCTGAGGCTCTTCTGGGGTCCTAGACAAACCGCACGGGAGTAGCCTTTGCATCCCAGCCTCACTTCCAGGTCAGAAGCCTACTCAGTGGGACAGGACTGCATTCGAGGCAGGTTTGGGCCTCAGCTGTGTATTCAGGGCTTTTCCAGGGCCCACATAAAGCTCAAATATTGATTCAGCATCTCTCCTCTAAGATCTCCTAAGCTGCACTGGGAGAGGGCTGACAAATAAGAAACAGCCAAGGATGTGCCCAGAGAATTATTCCAGGGAAATGAAATGAAGTGTTGGCAGTACAGTGAAATAAATTCTGGTTTTGTTCTGCTCAAGCTCACTGAGAGGAAGGAAGGAGGCTGAGGCCATTACAGTTCTTAGAAAACAAAGCAAAACTGGTTGTCAGTTACTGCTTGCTCCTGCACGCCTCGTTCATAGATGTGTCTGGCCTGATCACAGGAGAATTATGGCTCTCGTTCCATAAACAGCGCTGATCCATATCCTCCCTTGGAGACTCTGAGGGGGATTCTGGATAGTATTTTATGACTTGAAACAACGTATAATATAAGCCCCTAATCGGATGGTAATGGTCTACTCTGTCACCTCGTGATATACAAGTGCCAATAACAACATGAATAATGCATACCATCGTTAAATTCTGTGGTTTTGCATGATTTCATTCGTTCTTCAAAAATAGGTATTATCCCCATTTTTTAGGTTCAGGAATCAAGGTGCAGAGAGTGCTAATTTGTTTTGAAACCAGATCTGCCTAATGCTAACGCCAGTTTTCTTAACCCTATGCTCAGTACTTGTATAATGAGTTAAGAAAATCAGTATCGATCTAGGTGTGGTTTTCTGGTTTTTTTTAAACGTGTATTTATTTTGAGAGAGAGAGAAGAGAATATGAATGAAGGAGGGGCAGAGAGAGAGGAGAGAGAGAACCCCAAGCAGGCTCCATGCTGTCAGTGCAGAGCCCCACGTGGGGCTCAATCTCATGAACTGTGAGATCATGACCTGAGCCGAAATCAGTAGTCGGATGTTCAACCAACAGATCCACCCAGGCACTCCAGTTCTCCCGTTTCAGACACAGACTTTCTTCACACATTGCTGTCTTTCTGCCTTGAATGTTCTTACAACACACCCCCAACTTTACCTAGTTTCTTCTCACCCTTGTGGATTCCATGCAAGTGCTGCCTCTTCCAAGAAGCCTTCTTGGTCTGCCCCCCACCCCCTATCACCTGAGTTTGTATAGCACCACTTTCAGATTTCTGCCATTGCAACAATGATTGTTTGCTTAATATCTTGTTTTCCCCACTGTTACACTGGAAACCCCTTAAGGTCATAGGCCATTTTCTTATTCTTTTTATCCTTTTCTACTTTATTTTTTATTTTCAAATTTTTATTTAAATTCCAGTTAGTTAACATACAGTGCAATATTGGTTTCAGGAGTAGAATTCAATGAGTCATCACTTACATACCACACCCAGTGCTCATCACAAGTGCCCTCCTTAATGCCCCTCACCCATCTAGCCCATCCCTCACCCACCTCCCTCCGTCAACCCTCAGTTTGCTCTTTATCCTTCTGTGTCTCATGGTTTATTTCCCTCTCTCTTTCCCCCTCCCCCATACATTCATCTGTTTTGTTTCTTAAATTCCACGTATGAGTGAAATCATATGGTATTTGTCTTTCTTTGACTTATTTCACTTAATGCACTCTAGCTCCATCCACATCATTGCAAATGGCAAGATTTCATTCTTTTTGATGGCTGAGTAATATTCTGTTGTATGTACACCACATCTTTTTTGTCCATTCATCAGTCGGTGGGCATTTGGGCTCTTTCCACAGTTTGGCCAGAGGCCATTTCTTATTAAGCCTGTGCCTCCAGTGCGTGGAGTAAGTCGGTGGTCCTGATGGGTTTCAGTTATCAAATGGAAGACAGGCTCTGGAGCACCCAGTAACCATTTGGGCCATGTTTTCTAATCACACTGTGGTAGGATTGGTTTAAATAACTAAGTTCTTCCAGAAGTCAGAGTGTTGCCTTTTGTCAGTGTCCCCAGCTAAGCACTTGACATGAGTAAGTATTCAATACAGTACCCAGAAAAATTCTACCAAAGAAATACTAAACTAAACAAAAGACAAAGCTCAGAGGAGATGAAGAAAGTTATTCAAGGTGGCAAAGCATAGTAGGAATGAGCTGGGACTCTGGAGTAAGGGCGACCCGGCTTTAAATCCCAGCTCTGTCACTGCCTGGCACTTGATCTAGCAAGTGAAGGATTGTTTCTGAAACTCAACTTCATCAGAAAACCAGGGATAATACTAATGCCAACATTAAAGGCCAGCTGTGAGAATTATTTACAATCCTGTGTCTTAGCACGAAACCCAGCATAATGTTAGCACCAGTAAATGGCAGCTATTTTTATATAGCTGCATACTTCTCTCTTTTCTAACAGACATGCAAAGGTCTTGAAATGCATTTTTCTTGAGAAATGCTTTGACACTGAGATACATCCAGAATGTTGCTAATCTGATATGTAGGTAGAGGTGACTAGGTGTCTATGACTCCATATCCATGGCATCTAAAATATGGGACTTGTGCTTTCAGGTTGGTTCTAGGCATATGTAAAATCTTCTTCCACATGCCGCTCTCAAGAAGAATCAGTCACTTGAAGATAGTGCATTTTATAATTTATATTTTATGGTAATTTTTATGTTGCACTTTCTTCCTATACTATGAGCTACTTAGGGCAGAAATTGTTTCTAATGTACCTTTCTTTGGGCTTTGCATACAGCGTGATGCCAGGCATATAGTAGATACCTTTTTATTTTTAGCACTTATCACAGCTGTTCTTGAAAGTTTTGTAAAGTATAATTACGTTTAATATATGTCTCTCCTAAGAGGCTGTGAGAAGCAGAGAGTTAAGATGGAAGAGAAACAGGGAGTAAAGATGAGAAAGAAGCTCATTTAATTTTATACCTTCAGGTACCGGGACCTCTGCAAAAAAATAGCTCTTTTTCTTTTTCTTTTCTTTTTTTTTTTTTTTTTTTTTTGGCCATGGAATGCTGGAGCCAACTGTCTTCTCCATATCCACTGCTGCTCATACTTTGAGAAGAGCTGTTTCTAGGATTGCGGTTATAGATGTGACTGCAGGGAGTCCCATGTCTTTGCAGTCCGCTCACCGTTATCTCCCCAGTGTCTACCACAGTGTCAGGTACATAGCAAATACTCAGAAATTACTGAACTTGAATGTTTTCCAACACCTGGTAGGGAAACAAGAGTCATGGGAAGGAGTCCCAAAGAACCTTTGATACACCTGCCTAGGGGAATTCCTTATAGGGGGCTCTCAGACTTCAGAGTGCAGAAGGATCACCTGGAAACATTGTCAGGACATGATTGGAGGTGGGGGTGAGGACGGAGGAGACAAAGTGACTGAGAGAAATTCTAGCCTGGCAGAGAGCATGCAGGGTATTCTAAGGTAATGCTAGCAAAGCTGGAGAACCCGGATGTGTCCAGCAAGCCTGTGACGGGTGATAGGGGAGGCAGTGACAGAATCCAGGCAGGGGTAAAAACATCAGGGTAGCCTAGTAACTTGGTGTGGACCCTAATCACAGGACTAGACATGAGTCTCCGGGAGACAGGTTGATTAGAGCAAAGTAGGACACCTGTCCTGGGGGCACCAGGATGCCGAGAACATGAGTGAGGCAGAGTTCAGAAACAAGACTGGACTGATGGGCTGCGGTCCTTCTGTATGACACAGACACAGATCCAGCATCTAGCCGTAGTAGCTTGCCTCTTGTGTTGTAATCGTCATGCTGCATGGCAGTGACCTGCTTGTATTTCTGTCTCCCTCCCTACGTGGTGAGCAACTTGAGGGCATGGGCCATATGCTGTTGTTGTTCTTGTTCTTATTATTATTGCTGCTATTATGTTTCTTCATGTCTTTGGTACTTAGTTCAGAGCTTGGCACATGATATCTATCCCTTAAGTGTTTACTGAATGATGGCATGAGTGGATGGGTGGGTGGATTTGTGAATGATTTATTTTCCTTCCATCCCCTGACCCCACATTGGGAGACAGGTGTTTAAATCCTCCTGGCAGGAAAGCAGGGCACTCCCAGGAGCTGGAGCAGGTCAGAATACGCATGTGGGAATTAAGTGGGGAAAGGCAAACCAAAGAGGTGGGGATCAGCAAAGGGAAAACTTTGAATAACTAGTCATTAGTCATTGACCTTGGTGTGGCTGAATCGGTCATTCTAGTCTTTTTTTTTTTTTTATCAGAACAGTTTATCAGAAGGATGGTGGGGAGGGTGAGAAGGAGGGAGAAGAGGTTTAGTTCATGCAGTTACTTTATTCATATTTTCAGTTTCACACTTTATAAGATTCTTATAACACACATTTATTATTGTCCCTTTAAAGATGGGGAAACCAAATAATTTGCTTAAGGTCACAGTGCTGCTCCAGGGCAGTCCAGAACTGGAGGCACTCTCTAGTGAGTGTTTAATTTAGGGCTGTGAGGATAGAAGATGGATATTATGAATGCATTGCATGCCTAGGGAGAGGGATTTCTATTCAGGACTATTCAGTACTATTTCAGTACCCTTGACATACACAACTGGCCCATCAAGACATGGAAAAACTCTTAGGACAGATTTCATCAACCCTCAATTTGTTTTTACATAGTTTTATAACATTGATTAATTAGCAGCCATAGGAAAGTGGTATTTACTTAGTTAATAATCAGCATTTTGGGGGCACACATACTCTGTGGCATTTGGCATTAGAGACACAAGAATAATGAAAATATGATTATCCTTTGTTGAGCAACTAGAAGTGTGCTAACATTTCCCACACATTTTCTTAATTCCTCCTCACGCGAATTCTAATGAGTCGATATTATCATCTCCAACTGACAGGTGAAAAAAGGAAGGCCCAAAAGGTTAACTAACTTAGCTCTGCCATTTTCACATTCTGAACTTGGATGGTTCTTTTTGACTTTAGCCCCCATATTCTTGTTATTACAGCGTGCATGTATCAGGGGTTCATAATCCATTCGGAGAGGCAGATTGTAAATGTATAATTAAATATAATAAATGATGTAAGTGCCTTAATAGAAGTTACAAAGCACTGGTGGGGCTAATCAGTTCTTCAACCAGAGAAGGCAGCAGTGTGGAGGTGATGTGCAAATTGGGCCTTAAATGAGACCTAGTTTTATATCTGAAACTAAGTAACATTGTGTGTCAGTAATACTTCAATTAAAAAAAAAAAAAAAAAGGGGCCTGGGTGGCTCAGTCAGTTTAGTGTCTGACTCCTAATTTCTGCTCAGGTCATGATCTCATGGTTCGTGGAATTGAGCCCCATGTGCGGCTCTGCACTGACAGAGTGAAAAATGTGAGTGAAAAATGTGAAAAAAAACCCAAAAACCTTTAAATGAGGAATAGTTTTTAAAGAAAGTACTCATCCACCTTGTGTGTTAAAATAACTTTAAATATGTGAAAAATGTGAGTGAAAATATGAAAAAAAACTTTAAATGAGCAATAGTTTGTAAAGAAACTACTCATCTGCTGTGTGTGTTAAAATAACTTTAAATTCTCAGCAAATAACTGGTGGGCAGAAAAATATGTTCCATGTATGCAAGCTTCCCTTTGCTTGAGTGCCCATCACCTCCTATGCTGCCTGGGGACTTGCCTTCTTTCCACACAATACTGTTGGCTGCTACGCCTGGGTTCCTTTTCATGGTTAAACTGATGGTCCATCTGTTCCCAATGAAAAGTACAAATATTCTGACACAAACCTTGAATATAGAACTGTCACAGAGTCAAGGTAGAGCTGTCAAACATCTCTTCTGAGGGGCAGACTACATTTTTAGGGATGTGTTCCTGTAACTATGTTTGTCTTTCCGGGCTGTGGGGCAATCAAGAATGTTTCAGGAGATTTCCTGCTGGTACTGCAGGAGTTTGTGCATAGATCTAAGTAATAAATGTGCAGTCATTACACGTAGGAGAGGAACATTCAGCATCCTATGATGGGATTTATAATTGACTTCCTCAGCACCATCTTCACATGTTTTATTTCCCCTTCCTTTCTGTTGTATCTTTTCACTAATCTTTCCTACTAAGTTACCAAAACACACTTTCAAAAACCTATTCTTTGCTTTCTTTCCTCAGGTTTTTTTCCTAAATATTGCCCCAGACAGTGTTGCAGTTGTCTGCCTTAGGCTCCTTGAAGGTGGTCCATTGTGTTAACTCAAGGTTCTGGAGCCCTAAACCCTGGTTTGAATTATCGTTCCATAGCTTACCACCATGCAAACTATTTAATATGAATTTCCCCATCTGTAAAATGGGGTGATGATAGCACTGATTTCGCTGAGTTGGTGTGACATCAAATGAGATAATGCTTGTAGAAGACATTTCTGGTGCATAGGGAGATCTTCAGAAAATGTTAGCTACTATGACTTTTTTCTAGCACAGTTCTTGGTAGACAGCAGATGCTTGAATATGTTTGTTAAATGGCAGAAGAGGACATAAGTCATGGAGAGAATGACTGGCCTCCTTAAGGACCCAGAGTTAGTGGCAGAGCTGAACTGTGATCTGCCTCTTTTAAACCAAGGACATTTCTTTTTCTAGCAGGCTTTCTTCTTTTGAAAATACCCTTTGTCTACATTTTAATCTTTGAAAGTAGGTTTGTGTTATTTCTATTTGTTTTTATTTTTATTTCTGTTTCTTTTTTTTTTAATGTTTATTTTTATTTTTGAGACAGAGAGAGACAGAGCATGAACGGGGGAGGGTCAGAGAGAGGGAGACACAAAATCTGAAACAGGCTCCAGGTTCCAGGCTCTGAGCCATCAGCACAGAGCCCAACGCGGGGCTCGAACTCACGGACCCCGAGATCATGACCTGAGCCGAAGTCGGCCACTTAACCGACTAAGCCACCCAGGCGCCCCTATTTATTTCTATTTCTAAATGCCTCCTACTTTCAAAAAACTTGTTTCATGAAAAGCCATACAATATAGTATTGACTGCCACTTAACAGATATTAAAAAAAAAAAACAATAATGGAAAAACAAAGCAAGAGGAGCTGGGGAATTATATCCAAAGCCATAAACTGAACTAGAGACAAAAGCTTGAGCTCCGTGTTTGGTTCTCTGTTCCTGGCAGTCAGGTGCATGTCCATGCGTGCCCAGAGAAAGTCCTGGAGTTGGAGCCTTAGCAGTCTATATGGAGCTCCTCCATATAATTCTAGTGAGCTTTCCCTTGCCGATATGTCTACATTCTCTCTTGAAATGTTTACTAAAAACCAGAAGATCAAATTCAAAGGCTGGGCAGTTATCAGACAGTCTTTCAAGTACCGAGACCTAGGTAAGTAGCAGTAGATGTAGATCAGCGTATTTAGTGTTCACCCGAGGAGCTCATGAGTGAAAGTGCAGCTGGTCCACAGCACCATAATCCTGTGTTCCTTCCAGCTGCTCAGGCAAAAGGTCAAGTTGGAGAGTAGATTGAGTCTGATGTTCTAGCTGGACATATCCTTTAGACAGGCTACAGATGGCCTGTGGTTTAGCCTGTCAGATCAGTCACTGCTTGCACTTTACAAAATGTTGGTCCAACCAAGGACACCTTTGTTACCATACTTTACAATTTGCCCTCCAGGCTTCAACATGATCACGGACAATTAGAAGCTAGCAGGGCAGTGTGCAGATTCTGTGTTCAGTTATTTGTCCTGCCAACTGCAACGTGGACCTCCCTAACTCTAAGCCAATGCCTAGAGTGTTAATTGGCATTGCCCAACAAGGGAGTCTCCAGTCTGAGAAAAAGAACATGCATTTTCCATTTTATATGACATGAAGAGAAAATGCTATCTTGGTGAATTATCTCCTGTCCTGGATGATATGCAGAGAAAGTATTCAGAATCCAAAAAGTGCAGCCTAATGTCAGAAAGCTGTTCTTTTTGATTGCGTCTTCACAGAGCTACTCTTTCAAATATCATGGTCAAATATATTTGCTTCTGAATGCTTCTGAAGCAACACTATTTTCAAAAGCTGGAAAACATCAATCATCTATACACCCATCTATCCAGTGATCCATTCATGCAACAAAGATTTACTTCCATATACTCCATGGAAGAGTTTGGTAGTCATCATAGGCATATAGACTTGAAACATTGTGGTCCCTAAGGTTCAAGAACTTAAAGAAAAGAAATATATACTCTTTAGGTTGAAAGGAAGTTTCAATTTATTTAGTCTAGCTCTCTAAGAAGTCTGGTAGGGCAAATTTGATTTGCAGAAAAATAATTATTTTTAAAGGCTGAGGAATAATAAGGTGTTAAGAGTTGTAAAAGTAAACTGCTATGAATTCTCAGGTTGTGGAAAGATGACTTTGAGCCAGAGGCTATCTGGGAAGGCTTCATGCAGGAAGTGGCATTTATTTTCTTCTTAAGGGGTGATCTAGTGAGTTGAATGGCGGCCCCCAAAAATGTGTCCATGTGCAAATCCCTAGAACCTTTGTATATTACTTTATTTTTTTTTAATTTTTCATGTTTTTATTTATTTTTGAGGGACAGAGCATGAGTGGGGGAGGGACAGAGAGAGAGGGAGACAGAATCTGAAGGAGGGTCCAGACACTGAGCTGTCAGCACAGAGCACGTGGGGCTCCAACTCATGAACCACAAGATCATGACCTGAGCTGAAGTCGGATGCTTAACCGACTGAGCCCAGGTGCCCCCAAAATTAACAAAAAATTAATAGAGAGGGGTACCTGGGTGGCTCAGTCGGTTAAGCGTCCGACTCTTGGTTCCAGCTCAGGTCATGATCTTAGTTTTGTGAGTTCAAGCCCCACACCGGGCTCTGTGCTGATAGCCGGGAGCCTATTTGGGATTTTCTCTCTCCACCTCTCTCTCTCTCTCTGCCCATCCCCTGCATTTTCTCTCTCTCAAAATACATAAACTTTAAAAGAAATTTAAAAGAGAACAAAAGGAAAAGAGAATAAATTAACCAATTAGGTGGTGGGTCTGACTCTGGTTTACTTATTTTCATACCTAGAATCCTCCAATGTTCCCACCTTTTTAAAAGAATTTCAAAATCTCCATCCTCCAGACTTTCTGCATGCCAACTCTGATGTGCCTTTTGTGTGCTAGTCTTTACTACACCGGCCCTTGCCTGTGCAGGAAATGCATACTGAACTGTGCAGAATTCTTTGGCATTCGCTGTTTTCTTACCTTGGTATCTTCACCCACTGTCTACTCAATGTGGATATTCATTCAGTTTTATTTCTTCCTCTTCATCTCCACTCTCTAAGGCCAAACATAGGCCAACATCAGTGATTCATTTGTTCAATTCGTTTATTTGACCAGCACTGGAGAACTTTTTCTTAACGCATGGAAAACGTTTACTTTCCAATCCTGTTTTTCCTGTTTGGCACCGTTGACCTACGTGACAGTGGCAGTTTCAGCTTTGTGGGTCCACAGTGCTTTGTGTATGCCAGTTCTCACAGATTCTTTTGAATAAATGATCCCCTGGCTGGAGCCTATTCATGTGAGCATGCTCTCCTGGCTAGAACGAAACTCACAAAGTGTGTTTGCAATTAATTAAAATACTTAATTTAACTGTTTGGTAAAATTTGCTAAGATTCATGTACAATGTGAGATTGGCATTACCCAGAGAGCCCTGTTTATTCCAAGATCCCTTTGCTACTTGTCTAGTACAACACCAGCGCTCACCTGGCTTGCTTCAGCTCCAAGTTGTCTTCAGCTTTGCTGCCTTGAATCCGTTCTCCATCCTGCATTCACAGGGATCTAGTTTCTAGAGCACAGATCAGATTGTGCCCACCCTAAAGCACTCTGATGGCTTCTCTGTGTTTTTAGGATAAAGTCCATGCTCCTGAGTCAGAAGACCCTACAGGATCTCCTCACAGCTCAAATCTTCAGAGAAAATGCTCCTCATTTTCTTGCCACTCCACTCACCTTTGCTGTTCCTTCTTTCCGGAATAATGCTCCCCCACCCCAACAGACAAATAACTCTTATTTATCTCTTATATGACTATTCCCCCACCCCCTGCCTAGGTCTGAGCTTTTGTTTGTATAGCATTCTATATATTCTCTATGGTAGCATGTTTCACAATAGGTTTTAATTGCATGCTAATTTTTATCTAAACGCTGTGAAACTGAGGATTCATAAGGGTGATGCTCATTTCTATCTTGTTCACATATTAACACAAGGGTCTGAGATAAGATAGCACTCAATGGTTAATTGTTAAGTTTAGTGGAGCCTCATTAACAAAACTAACAACACACATATTCTATTAAAAAAAATTCTTGGGCACCTGGGTGGCTCAGTAAGCTAAGCAACCAACTTTTGGTTTCAGCTCAGGTCATGATCTCAGTTTCATGAGTTTGAACCCCGTTTCTGGCTCTGTGCTGGCAGTACAGAGCCTGCTTGGGATTCTCTCTCTCCCTCTCTCTTTCTCTGCCCCTCCCCTGCTCACACTGTCTCTCTCAAAATAAATAAATAAACTTAAAAAAATTTTTTAAAAATTCTTCAATAAGCATGGTGCTTTCTCAT